>NW_023425346.1:22285971-22910971 GCF_014108415.1 Molossus molossus
TTATATATAGAAATCACTATTAAAACTGGGACCTTAAAAAAAAATCATCCCAATTTCTTAAAGTTTATTTTCCCCCAAAATGTCTTCCATAAGCTTAGAAGAGACTTTTAGAATATATCTTTTATGTAAATGAAAGAAATATTTATTTGAAATTAACAGTTCCATCACAATTTGGGGGGGGCAGGGTATCTTTTGTTTTTTATCAAGTAATAGTTTGCTTGTTTGGGGGTTTTGTTTTATTTTGTGTTGTGTTGTGTTGTTTTGTTTAAATCCTCACCCAAAGATATCTTTTTCATTGATTTTTCAGAGAAGGTGGAGGGGAGGGAGGAAGGGCGAAAAAGAGAGAGAAACAATGATGTGAGAGAGACAGATCAATTGGTTACCACCCACACGCGCTCTGACCAGGGCCTGGGATTGAACCTGCAACCCAGGTATGTGCCCTTGACTGGCAATCAATCCTGCAACCCTTCGGTGCATGGGCCAATGATCTCACCACTGTGCAACACTGGCCAGGGCTTGTTTTGTTTTGCTTTTTACTTTAGAAAAACATAAGGACCCAGCAATTCCATGTTGGGTATTTATCAGAAGCAATCCAAAACACTAAATAGATATACATCCATATGTTCATTGTAGTATCATTAACAATAGCGAAAATATCAAAGCAACCTAAGTCCCCATCAACAGACAAATGGATAAAGAAATGGTGCACATATACAATGAAATATCAGTCAACCATAAAAAAAAAAACAAAAAACAATAAAATATTGCCACCTGAAACAATATATGGATGGACCTAGAGGATATTGTGCTGAGGGAAATAAGTCAGAGAGTAAAAGACAAATGCCATGTGATTTCACTTATAGGTGAAATCTAAAACTCAAAATAAACAAACAAGCAGAACAGAAATAGACTCAGATACAAAGAACATTTTGACAGTTGCCAGATGGAAGAGAAGTTGCGGGGAGAGGAGGAATGGGTGAAAAAGGTGAAGGGATTAAGAAGTACAAATTGGTAGTTGCAGAATGGTCTTGGGATGTAAACTACAGCACAAGGAGTATAGTTAATAATATTGTAATAACTGTGCATGGTGTCAGATAGGTACTAGATTTATCAGGGTGATCACTGTTTAAGTTGTATAAATGTCTACTCACAGGGTGTGCACCTGAAACTAATATATTGTTTGTCAAATGTAATTGAATTGTTTTTAATTACAAAAAAATCTATAATGTAATCATATTAAAAGTGTTTTTTTCTTCCTGTTCATCTGTCTAATATTTAAAGAAATATGACTGGATAAAGTTAATCTAATGTTAACTAAGAGAGATGCTGAGTTTCTATGTGGTAATATTTAACTGATTTTTAAATATTTTTCTTTTTGTAATATTTTAATTATTTATAATAAATATACTTAATATTTACAAGAAAATATATAATAATTTATTTCATTAAAAATAAGACTGGAAACAAGTTAAAATGTGAACAGTTATATATTTGTGTGGAGGGAAATGAATTCCTTTGTTTTTTAATAAAATATTGCTTCACCTCCTTGAAAAGCACAATGCTAGACTTTATTTGAGGAGATATAGAAAGGTTCAATAATTTGAGACAGCATATTATAGGATAGAATGGTCCAGTTTTAGACTGAGCCTAAGTTAAATGTCAATTACCTATTGTTGTAGAACAAATCACTATAAAGTTAGGTGGTATAAAATAACAACTGTTTTATATACTACAGCTCTGTAGGTCGGCACTTAGGCAATGAATGGTGAGAATGTTTGGGGCCTCAAGTGAGGTGGCTTAAATATCTGGGGGATGCCTGCCATGGCTCAACTGAGGTCACATTTCTGAAGTCTTGTTTGACTCAGCTGGGCACCTTGATTCTCCTCCACATGGCCTCTCCACATGGCTAGCTTGAGTCATCTCAGGGTTCCAAGAGGAAGCACTGCAGAGATGAGCCCCTTAAGTGCAAGCTCTTATTAACCCTCCACTTATGTCATTCCTGCTAAGATCCCATTAGCCAAAGCAAGTCCCATGGTCAAGCCTAGACAGAATGCGAAGGGCACACACAAGGAATTTGAATCTCAGCTCTATCATGTTTTACCTTGACAAGTAATTTAATTTCTCCAAGTCTCAGTTTCCTTCTCCATAAAATGAACTTAATACCCAGTTCACATAATTTGGGAGATTAAACGAGACCATAAAAATATAGCTAAGGAGGATTTTAAAAATAGTGAGTGGTTGATAGATGTTAATTACCACTTACTACACACTTGTAAAAGGTATTTCTTGTTAAAAAGAAAATTGGTTGCTCACCTCAAAAATTACCTTTTAAATAAGCTTACATTTTTGTACAGTTGTGATTAGCCTTGTTTTAAATCTGCTCCTTGGTGTTTTTATTTAGTTTGGGTCCTTCTTGCAAATTATATAACTCCTTCCATGTGGTGATTATGCTATTTTCTATTTATTTTGTTTGTCATTTTTAAATTTTATTTTTATGGACTTTTAATGTGAAAGTATATTTCCCATTGGACTGCTTGGAGGCATTTCATTCCCCCCCAGCTTTATTGAGATACAATTGACATGTAACATAGAGTAAGTTTGTGTGCACTATAGTAATTATATATATATATATTAAAATATCTGCCACAATAAGGTTAGTTAACACATACTTCCATAATTACCATTTTGTTGTTGTTGTTACATTGAGAACATTAAGGCTCTACTCTCATAGTAACTTTCGAGTATATAATAAAGTATTGATAACTATAGCCATCATGCTGTATATTAATTAGTTCCCCAGAATTTGTTCATCTGATAACTGAAAGTTTTTACCCTTTGATCAACATCTCTCAATTTACCGAACCCTTCAGCCCCTGACAACCACCACTCAACTCTGCCTCTACGAATTCAGTATTTTTCGATTCCATGTGTAAGTCAGGTCATGCAGCATTGGTCTTTCTCTGTCTGACTTATTTCACTTAGTATAATGAGAGGGTATCTCATATCATCTTTATACAATCTTGTGAGGTAGATAAAGAAATTATTTTCACTGTACTGTTGGGAAAATTATAGACATAAAAGGTGAAATAAATATCTAAGGTGAATTCGTAGTAGTTAATAGAACTCAACTGGCTAAGTTCTTTCTCCAGATATCCAGTACAAACTTGTTATAAAATAGTATGTGTTTAGCATTGTTTACCAGCTTTAAAAGAGCTTTTTACTTTTGTTTTGACTAAAATAGGGCTTATAAACTCACCAATGACCTGAAGAGCATGTTTAAGGGAGACTGAATACACCTGTTTTCTGCTGTGAGTCTAGTCATTTCCCTTAATTAGGAAAGATCAAAGTCTCTTAATGATGCTGGTGAAATCTTGTTAATTGTAAGCCAACACACATGCAAGCATGTAAAAATATCCTGGAAAGAAAGAACTATTTCATATCTACATACTGATATAAAGTATTAAAAATTCTGTATAATCCTTTAGGAAGAAAACACAGCTGAGTAGAGGTGTGAGTTCTTGTTTTCAATCAGGGATCCACAGTTGCAACAACAAAGTCTAGCTCTATAAAACTGGAAAAATGAAGAGGACTTCGTAAAAGGATGTGAGGTGACTCACAAAAACAAAGGAAAAACTGAACATGTGTGCTCAGCAGCGAGCTCCAGGGTTTTAGCAGTTTCTCTCTGTAGGGATAAATAGGATCTTTTTTTTTTTTTTTCCTTTCTTTCTACCTCTCCTTTCCAGAGTCAAATCTTGGGAAAGTATAATCAATTAATTAATGTACCCACCCCTTAACAAGGTGAGGGTAGGGCACATTGATTGACAGTTAACAAGACTGCAAACAGTAGATGAGAAGTAATTCTTAAAAGAAAATCATGGTACTATAATCAGAGGAAGAAAAGGATACTGAACTGCTAAACACAAAATGAAATAAAATGGCATACAAAAACTTCTTATTTAGATTTTGTTTTGTTTCTATGTCTTATTTAGATTTACTACAATTCATAGGGGAAAGGTTTCACTCAGATAAACCCAATACATTAAAAGTGAGTTAAGATTATCCTATGTAGAGACTTTCAGTCAAGATGGCAGCATACGTAAATGTGGGTACTTGCCTTCTCCCACAACTACATTACAACTAAACTACAGAACAACCATCATTCAGAACCCACTGGAATCTGGCTGAATGGAAGTCCTACAACTAAGGAATTAAAGAAGCCACATCGAGACTGGGAGAAGACATGGAATAAGCTGGTCTAACACCCATGTGTGGCCAATGGAAATCAGAAGGGCTATCTTGGCTACAAAGTTTGTTCCCATGGAGGGAGTGGTCCCAGCCCCACAGCAGGTCCCTCAGCCCAGGGTTCCAGGGCCAGGAAGAGAAGTCTCCATAATTTCTTGCAGTAAAAACTAGCAGGGATTGAGGCTGAGACATAGAGCTAGAGTCCCAGGCAGTTCCTCTTAAGGAGATCACACATGAACCTCCTCAAACTCACTTCCCCTGAGCTCCAATGTTCAGACAGCAGTTTGAAAGGCACCAGAGACATGGGAAAGAGCTGAATTGTCTGGCATCAGGCCAAGAGCTGAGAGGACAGCTTTCTCTTAGACAGAAGTACGGGCAGAGGCCCTTGTTCCTTTGATGAGCCCTCCCCCAACAGAGCAGGCAGGCAGATGCCATATCTGAGACTCCGTCAGCCTGGCTCACACTGTTTTCCCCAACTGATAATTCCCTGAAGCCCCACCCCGTCCAACTTTGAGGTCCACCCAAACTGTTTCCAGTGGCTTTTCCTTATGAATGGTCTGTCAGGGCTCACGCTTCATGCAGGAAAACGTCAATATAACCGACTAATTCAGGTGAGGGGGTGCTCGTTAAAACTGAAAGTCTGTTATATAAAAGAGTAGGTTTTCCAGATGCGTATGTTAAATAATTGACAAATTAGTTTACCTGTTTTTACTTACATAGACATGTTTGTATAATTAAAATTAAGTATGTATAAAACGTTTAATTTCTCAGAAAAGTTTTCTGTATGTATTACAGTAATTTTACATTTATACTGAATGGGTCTAGTAAATGCGTGCATTCAGCAGTCACTTCGAGTAAACAAATGTTGGAATGGAGGCAGGCATGTGTTAAAACTGCTGCCAAAAGTCACACCACTCTGCAACAGCACAAATGACCTTGCATGATGTGGTGTGATTATGTGCTAATCATTCACCAAACATTGTTTATGAGTGGTGGCTCTCGGATTTAAATATGTAGACTACCCTAGCTGGTGTGGCTCAATGGTTGACTGTCAAACCATGCACCAAGAGGTCACTGGTTCGATTCAGTCAGGGCACAAGCCCACACTGTGGGTCAAATCCCCAGTGGGGGGGGAGGGCATGCAGGAGGCAGCCAACCAATGTTCTCTCTCATCGATGTTTCTCTCTCTCTCTCTTCCTCTCTCTTCTTCTCTCTCTAAAATCAATAAAAAAAAAAGTTTCACCTTTTAAATAAATATGTAGACTATAGGTGCAGCTATATAATATTTATTTATGTCAGTGAAATTACTACAGTGTTTTTTTTCCAACATATGGCCTATTCGCTAAAATCTGTTAAAAATAACAATGATGCCCTAGCAAGTTTGGCTCAGCGATGAGAGCGTCGGCCTGCAGTCCAGAGAGACCTGGATTCGGTTCCTGCTAAGAGCACGTACCTCGGTTGCAGTTTGCCCCTGGCCCTGGATGGGTAGTGCAGGAGGCAACCACTCGATGTGTCCCTTTCATGTCTATGTTTCTCTCTCTCTCTCTTCCTCCCACTCTATCTGAACAAAAAAATGGAAAAATGTCCTCGGGTGAGGATTAAAATATAATAATAATAAAAAATAACAGTGAATTAATAACAAAAACCTGTTAATTTAATTATAAGCAAATCTTGGTTAAAAGCATTTTATTATTTTCTTTCATTTTTTCCAACACCATTTATACCCTTTATACCCTCTTCTCTCCCCCGCCATGTTAAAGGCATTTTAAAATTAAGAGGGTGTTAATTTTTACATATGACATATGGACCAGAAATTTTGTCTGTTAAGTCCAAAGTCTGTTAAAACAAGGTCCACAAAATCGAGGTTTACTGTACCTTCCTAAAATCTCTCAAACAAGCAGCATCTGGCCACAGCATGCCCTGTGCCTCTCAATAAGTGATCCCAGGCCTAGCACTAGCAGCATCTGGCATTGGTTCACAACTTGACCTATCCTGGGCACCCCCAAGCCCAAAACAAGTAGCAGCCATCTTAAAGTCACTTTGTAGCTCATGCAGGGTGGCCCTGGGCAGAACACAGCCAGTGACTGACCTTGGCCTGTATCTCTCAAGGGACCCCAGAGCCAGTGCACCCAGTGGACAGCCTCAGACCACACTGAACCATCACCACAGAACCACCTCCACAAGTGACACACTCAAGGGGTGGATTCAGCAGTCACCAGAGCCCTGCTGAAGTAAGACCTGCTCTGTGGGGTGGGCCCCTGAACAGCTGATCCTCCACAGTGGTCAGAGGTTGGTGGTTGGTGGTTGCAGCTATTCCTTGAAGCTGAACAGCCAGGGGGTAAATCCTCCCATTGACGTGCCAACACCAATCAAGGCTCAACTACAACAGGATGGTGTACACAGCCTATATGGTGGTGGGATAGACCTCAAGTGTCCAGCTTGGGTGATTGGGGAGGCTATGCCACTGGATCCTATAGAACACCTACTACATTAGGCTACTCTATCAATCACGGGAGACATAGCAGCTCTACCTAATACAAAGAAACAAACACAGGGAGGCTGCCAAAGTGGAGAGACAAAGAAACATGTCCCATATAAAAGAACAGAACACAACTCCATAAAAAGAACTAAACAAGATGGAGACAAGCAATTCAAAATACTATTTACAAGAATGTTTAATAAAATTAGTGAGAACATCAACAGCATAAAAAAGAACCATTCAGAAATGAAGGATACACTAACTAAAATGAAGACTAATTTATAGGGAATCAACAGTAGGGTAGATGAAGCTGATAATCAAACCAGCAATTTGGAACATAAGGCAGAAAAAAAAAAAAAAACAATCAGAACAGCAAAAAGAAAAAAGAACCCCCCAAAATGAGGATAGTGTAAGGAGCCTCTGGGACAACTAAAAGCATACCAACATTCACATCATGGGGGTGCCAGAAGGAGAAGAGAGAGAATAAGCAATTAAAAACCTATTAGAAAAAATAATGACAGAAAGCTTTACTAATTGGGTAAAGGAAATAGACATATAAGTCCAGGAAGCAGAGAATCCAAACAAGATGACCCCAGAGAGGCCCACACCAAGATACATCATAATTAAAATGCAAAACGTTAATGACAAAAAGAGAACCTTAAAAACAGCTAGAGAAAAGCAGTTAGTTACCTACCAGGGAGCTTCCATGGATTATAAACTGATTTCTCAACAGAAACTTTGCAGATCAGAAGAGATTGACAAGAAATATTCAAAGAGATGAAAAGCAAGGACCTACAACCAAGATTACTCTACACAGCAAAGCTGTCAGTTAGAATCAAAGAACAGATAAAGACAAGAAAAAGCTAAAGGAGTTCATCACCACCAAGCCAGTATTACATGAAATGTAAAGGGTTTTCTTTAAGCAGAAGAAAAAAAAAAAGAGAGAGAGAGAGAGAATGTGAACAATAAAATGGCAATAAATACATATCTATCAGTGATTGAATCTAAAAAAACAAAAGAAAAAAGTAAAACAGAAACAAATTCATAGATACCGAGAACCTTTTAGCAGCTGCCAGAAGGAAGGTGTTGAGGGGGATGAGTGAAAAAGGTGAAGGGATTAAGGAGTACAAATTGGTTGTTACAGAATAGTCATGGGGATGTAAGTAAGCTACAACTTAGGGAATATACTCAATAATATTCTAATAATCATGTATGGTGTCAGATGGGTACAAGATTTATCAGGGTAAGTTAGTAAGTTATGCAATGTCTAATCACTGGGGTGTACACCTAAAACTAATACAATAATCTATGTCAACTGTAATTAAAAAATAAAAATTATTTAAAAATAATGAATAAATTCATAAATTAATAAATTATTTTTTAAAAAATAAATAAATATCACTATAAGTCACAAAGATTATCCCATTTAATGATTAGATAGATTTATTTTAGAAGGTCTTAGTACCAAAAGTTAGAGGTAGCTTTATATTATTCTCTTAGTATGTTACTTATAGTTTCTTGTTTTATTGTTATTAAACTGTCATTTAAAAATGTAAGCAGCACAATATAGTTCATTCTAAGCTACACTCTCTTTCATCCCATAATTACATTAGAAAACACTGAGCCTTCTGCTACAATGAGATAATACAATTCCTGGGTGTTCAAAGACACATGGCAAACAATGCCTAAAAGAGGAATGTTATCTGACAGTAAAATATGCCTACCTTTGAGGGCTTTGTTTTACCACTGCTAATGTGCTTCTGGAATTTTGACAGAGATGTACCTATAGGATGCCACTGACTGACAAATCATTACATACAGAACAGCCAGAAGGAGGGATAAAATGACACTAAAAATTCAAAACAAGACAGTGAGTGCGTTTTGAAATGAATTTTGAAAAGCATATTACATGCAAATTAAAACCGTTTTTTGCAAACTGCCATTACTGTTTTCCTTGATTATAATGAGGCATTTATTAGAATTAAATATTTGATAACTATAAATCATTTAAAAATAGAATAAAGAGCTGTGGTTATTTGTGTGTGGTAGACTGTCCCTGAATTTACTCAGGGAATGAGGAACAGAGATATGATTCTGTGAGTTTTCCAGCAAATAAGACAGTTTTTCACAAGGGTAGATAAAAAGTCTGTGTGAACTCATAGTGTTTTAGGACTTAGAGAACTTAGAATTAGAGAGAGCGCTTAGAAATCATCCAGTACAGCTCTGGCTGGTGTGGCTGTTTGTTGAGCATCATCCCATGCACAAAAAGGTTGCCAGTTTGATTCCTGGTTAGGGCACATGCCCGGGTTGCCGGCTCCATCCCCAGGAGGGGAAGTGCAGGAGGCAGCAGATCAATGTTTCTCTCTCACATTGATGTTTCTCTTTTTCACTCCCTCTCCCTCTCTCTCTAAAAGCAATATATATATATATGAAATCATATTTATATATATGAAATCATCCAATACAGATCCTTCATGTAACAGTTCCTCTTGTTGTTATTCATGTGGTTTAAATGTCTTGTTCAAAGTTAGTAGCAAGCCTAGTCATATCAACTTTAATTCATTCTTATATTACCCACAGTAGGAAGAAGAATTTTATCAATATATCTGGAAAGGGTTTCAAATTGCTCAACCTCACCAAGAAGTCTCTGGGTGAAAGAAGTAGGGAAAAAATCATGATGAAAATGAGCCAGTTCTCTCTCTTTTGAGTACATTAAAAATAATCAGAGAATCTGCAAGTTGATAGGGACCTAAGAGTTTATTTATTTATATATTCCACGTTTTGTTTATTAAAAATAACTTACAGTGGTTTTAGAAGTCAAGTAGCAAAACCTTATTTGCCAGAGGCAGCCTTGTGAAATGTTGGCCTCATCTTCTCCTATGAATATGAACAATACCTCAATATATCCGAAATCAGTTACATGAGCCTCTTAAGCCAATATTCCAGCATGCATATTAGTAAGGACATCAGAAGACTGAATTCCAGACGCAACTATTAAATGTGTCCGAGGGCCTAATCCTTGGAGCTCTCTTATTCCTCTAAATTCACTCTCTGAACTGTTCCTCACTCCAAACCTGCTCCTTAAGTTTGGTGCAACCCCACCTTTCCAATTGTTCAGGCGAAACACCTTGGAGTCATCTTTAATTATTCTCTCTTGTTCACCCCAAATCCAATCCTTCAGTAAATCCTCTTGGCTTCATCTTTTTTTTTTTTTTTTATCCTCACCCGAGGACATTTTTGCATTTATCTTCAGATAGAGCAGGAGGGGAGGGGAAGGAAGAGAGAGAGAGAAACATCGACGTGAGAGAGACACATCAAGTGGTTGCCACCCACATGATTCCATCCGGGGCCGGGGATAAACTGCAACAGAGGTACATGCCCTCAGCAGGAACCAAACCTGGGTTTCTCTGGACCACAGGCAGATGCTCTAACCACTGAGAAAACCTGCCAGGGCTCCATCTTGAAAATACATTCAGAATCCAACCTCTTTTTGACTATTTCTACCCTTCTCATCTTCTGAGCCATCATCTTCTCTTGCCTGGATTATTGCAACAGTCTTGTAACAATTGGTTTCCCAGGCTCTAACCTGGCCTCACTCTAATCTGTTTTCAACACAAAACCCAGTAATTCATTTAAAAACGAAACCCAAAAATATTATAGCACTTCTAAAAATTCTCTAATATCTCCTCATCTCACACACTCACAGTAAAACTAAAGTCCTTGCCTTGGCCTGCAAGGCCCTACGCAGGGTCTGGTTTCCCATGACTTCTGAGCTCTCTTCTCTCTCTACTCTGCACCTTGCTCATTCTGTCCCAGTCACCTGGTCCTGGCCTCCTAAAGATGTCATCATGCTCCTGACTATAGAGGCTTTGCACAGGCTTTCCCCACATACTCTCATTACACAACTCCGTTGTTATTGCTCAAAAACATCACCTTGTCAATGAGTACCTCTATGACCACCCTATTTAAAATTTACCCAGTGCTTCTAGGACTTCTCCTTACCTTCCTTTTCTGCTGCTATGGTTTGAATGTCTATGCCCATCTTCCACACTACCCCAGCTACCCAAACTCATATATTAAAATCTGAGCCCTGACCAGTGAGGCTCAGTTGATTGGCCTTCATCCTGTGCACTGAAATGTGCCCCCTTGCTGGTCAAGGCACATGCCCGAGTTGGGGGCTTGATCCCAGATAGGGGGTGTGCAGGGGGCAACTAATAGATGTTTTGTTGTCACATCAATGTTTCTCTTTCTCTCTCCTTCACCCTTCCTCTCTCTCTAAAAATCAATCAAAATACATATTTAAAAGAAAAATAAATAAAATAAAATCCTAATGCCCAATGTGATGATATAAAAAGGGGAAGCCTCTCTGGCACATTTGGCTCAGTGGTTAGAATGTTGGTCCGCCCTGGCCGGTTTGGCTCAGTGGTTGGAGCGTCGGCCTGTGGTCCAGAGAGACCCGGGTTCGGTTCCCGCTAAGGGCATGTACCTCGGTTGCAGTTTGTCCCCGGCCCTGGTTGGTTGTGCGGGTGGCAACCACTCGATGTGTCCCTTCACGTCGATGTTTCTCTCTCTCTTCCTCTCTCTCCCTCCCGCTCTATCTGAACAAAAAATGGAAAAGTGTCCTCAGGTGAGGATAAAAAAAAAAAAAGAATGTTGGTCCATGGACTAAAGGGTTGCAGGTTTGATGCCCAGTCAAGGGCACGCACCTGGGTTGCATGTTTGATTCCCAGCCCCAGTTGAGGTTGTGCAGGAAGCAACCGATCGATGTTTCTCTCTCACATTGATGTTTCTCTCTCCCCCACCCTTCCTTTTCACTCTATCTAAAAATCAATGGAAAAACATCCTCAGGTGAGGATCAGAAAATAATAATAATAAAAAATAAAGAGGGGAAGTCTTTGGAAGGTCCTTAGATCATGAGGTGGAGCCCTCATGAATGGGATTAGTACTCATAAGAAAAGAGGGGTCCCGAGCCCCTCCATGTGAGGACACAGTGAGAAGGCACCAGCTATGAACCAGAAAGAGGGCTTTCACCAAGTGACCATGCTAGTACTTTGATCTTAGGCTTCCTGCCTCTAGAACTGTGAGAAATAAATTTCTGTTATTTTTAAGCTACCCAGTCTGTGGTGTTTTGTTGTAGCAACCCAAACAGACTAAAGACGCCTGCTTTATTTTCTCTCTTGTGTTGTCACCATTTGATATACTCTATAATTTACTTTTTTATTTTTAGTTACTAGTTGCCTTCCTCCACTAGAATATAAACTCTATTGAAGCAACAATTTTTGTCTTTTTTTTTTTCTCCACTGCTGTATTTCCAGTCCCCAGAATAGTTTCTGGAACAAAATAAGTTTTCAAACAAACGTTTTTTGAGTGAATCAGTTAATGAATAAAGAAGCCCACCTGCTGTGCAGTCCTGCTAGAACAGGTCACTGAGGTTCGCATCCTCTCTCATTTGTGAAATGTGGCTCATGATCCTTATTGAGACCCCTTCTATGTTTAAAATTAAAGTCACGCTCACAGATCCATAGACATGGCGGAAAGCCCAGTGAAGCTCTGGAACAGTCTCACTATTTGAGCAGTGTTGTAAAACCAAGCTGGAGTGCCTGTGGGAAAGGACCCAGTGGTCCTGTGATGAACAGAGTTTCAACATTACTTGGTGTCCAGGGGGATCTGAGGTTTAACTATCCCATCTGAAAGAGTTATTGAAAAAAAAAAAAAATCTGCCCTGGCTGGTTTGGCTCAGCGGTTAGAGCGTCGGCCTGCAGTCCAGAGAGACCCGGGTTCGGTTCCCGCTAAGGGCACGTACCTCGGTTGCAGTTTGTCCCCGGCCCTGGTTGGTCGTGCGGGTGGCAGCCACTCGATGTGTCCCTTCACGTCGATGTTTCTCTCTCTCTCTCTTCCTCTCTCTCCCTCCCACTCTATCTGAACAAAAAATGGAAAAATGTCCTCGGGTGAGGATAAAAAAAAAAAAAAAAAAAGAAAAAAAAAAAAATCTGCCTGTTGATTTTGTCCTCATATCTTTTTACTACTTTGAGCAACCCAGACAGTGTTCACTGCCTCCACTCGGCATGCCTTTGTAAATGCTAGCCACACTGCAAGGTTTCAAGGGACGGGATATCTAATTAAAATGAGATTTCTGGTGGGAATAGCTTTCAGAGAATAAGGATGTGACTAGACAATATTTAACAAAAAAGGTCTGAGACTGGCAGTCAGGGTTACTTGATCCTGAGACTAGTTCTGTCACTATTTGTGAGACATCAGTGAAGCCACTTAACCTTTATGCCTCAGTTTCCTCATTTGTCAAAGAGGGATTTGCCATACCTCACAGGATAATTCAGTAAATTGCAGAAGATAACAGACATAAGTATTTTAAAGTTTATAAATGCCCTACACTTACACATGTTAAGAAATTATTTCATCCTTTCAAAGCACTAACAATGTGTTAAGTGCTGAAAATGACAGAGAATGAAATGTGATCTTTGCTCATAAAACTATGCTATGCAGTCCTATAGGCTCAAAATCTACCTAACAGGATATGACATGCACACTGGGAGATACTCCAGGAAAGAGGCTGTGCAGAGAGTGGAAAAGTCAGGCATATGCAATTACAATGTTAAATACAATCATCATCATGAGTTCAAGATAGATATTTAAGGATCATCATGGGGATTGGGAGGAACCTGGCATTCTGGATAGACAGTAGAGACAGGGTTTCCATGAGGAAGGCGAAATTATCAAAGACAAAGTCATTTCCAGCTCAGAAGTGGTTTACAAGTTGTACAGCTAATTTATTTAAAAGGCCCTGGCATTTCCTGCATGCAGAAATTGAGTTGGGTTGCTATGAGACCACAGTAGATGTTCTGAGTGCCACACTTTGTACCAGCACAGCTGTAATTAGGACAGATTGCAATCAGGACACTTTTCTCTGGCTCTATAGATACTGACAAAATCCATGTTTTCTTTTTCCAGGCCCCAGCTCAGAAATCAGTGCTGATCAAATGAAGCACACATTCCTTTTGGCAGTAAATTTGACTTTGGCAGAGTCTGTATAGGGATCCTGGCAAGCAAGAGATTCATTTTTCTACACCATGGCCTGTCCCTGGAAACAAATCTAATCCTAATATGGTGTTCCAAGGAGAAAAGTGAGGAATTTTCAAAGATGGGCAGAAGGGGAGATATAAGAATAACCATAACAAGATCTTTAGGAGAGAGAGCTTTATTGGCTTAAACTTTATATGCCCTACAGCAGCTATACCGTGCCTAAGTAATCCCCTTAAAAAACTAGCTACATATGTTAATGAGTGAGAGAATGAATGCCTGGGCAGGATACGCTGAGTCTGTATGATTGTATCATTTGGTTCAGAATCAAAACACTCAGCTTTTAGAAACACTGGGGACGGGCTCACCACTGTATGGTTATTTCTGAAAGCCATTTATGAGGCACTGCCACCAAGATCAAGTACCACTTGGAAGAAGAAGCAAATGAGTGCTCTATGATGTACCCAGTCTGTTTTGGCCAAAGTCACACAGATAGATTCACAAAGGAAGCATTACTCTTCCTTTGTGACAATTCTCTTAGCCAGTGTCACTGAAGCAGAAACCAACTTTGGGAAGACAAATGCCAATTGAAAAACAAAGTGTATTTAAGCCTATGCAAATAAGAGGAGATTTTTTTTTTTCTCCAGCTTTATAGAAATATAACTGACAAATAACATTATGTAAATTTAAAGTGTATAACATAATGATTTGTGTATATATGGTAAAATGATTATCACAATAAAGTCAAACACATTCTTCACATCACATAATTATCATTCTATGTATGTGTGCAGTGAAAACATGATTTATTCTCTTAGCAAATTTTAAGTACACAATACACAATTGTTAATATAGTCCCCACACCATACATTAGATCCCCAGAACTTATTTATCTTATAATTAATGCCCTCTTCTACTTTCTCTGCCAACCTTTCAACTTATAAAGTTCCCCAAACCTTTCTGTTTTATATTTTTGATTATGGTACCTTTGATGACTTTAGCTTCTCTTTGGCATTTGTATACAGGAACTTCTCTTATGTGATACAGTCAATTAACGCAACAGCCGATATTCTGGTCACTTATATGGACATATCATGTAAAGTTTCCAAGGGATTTCCAATAATAATAATAATAATAATAATAATACACAGCTATGCTATATATTATCTTTAGTATTACATTACATTATCTTATAATCATACAAGTATACCTCTGTTGGATGTAGTGCAATCTTCTCTTGGTGACTCATAAAGCACGTTGGGATCCTGGTGTGTCTCAGTTATATTTGTGTTTGCAACAAGCAAAGCAACTGTGCCAAAGTGCTGGTGAGTAGAGCATTATGTTCAATGGGTTCCTGGGAAGCACAAATGCATCTTTGCTCCAGAATTATTTGGTATGCAGATAGCTCTTGGTAACCTTAGGCATTTGCTATCTACATACTTACCAAGATTAGCTCTACGGCCAAACAAGATCAGGTGTGCTCTATTTAGTATGTTTTTAAATATTTGCTTGTGATTATATTCATTTGTGCTCCAAATTTTTTTTTCCATAATAGTGCCCTTTGTATGTTTTCATTTTAGATTCTCTCCAGGTTCAAAGATTTTATTTTCCACAGCAATTTCTTCCCTTGGATATTTATTTTAAAACTATGTACAATGAGTTCTCCCAAAAGTTGGCTCACTGACTGGTGCTTATTGGCTATACCTTAGAGAACAAAAATAGTCCATATATTATTAAGCAAATAAGCAAAACCTATAATCATACTAATACAGATTTATGGTTTTCCCGGCTGGTACTGCAGAGCTCTGAGATTCTACGGATGAGCTTTGCTGGCCACCATGATATGAAGAGAAAGCAAAACTCACTTGCATCTCATACTCCTCAACCTCAGCAATCCTTTCCTTATTCGTTTTCTATATTTGGATTCCACATAAGATTGTTTATAAAGTGGATTCCACTGCATAAAAATAGTTTGACAATAAGTAATGTTGTCCCAACTACTTATTGACCGTGAATAATTCATTTTGGTTGATCTAGTTGCTTGTTGATAAAACTACTATTGAGCAGCAGGGAGGCAAACCAATCCTTTCTTCGGTATAGGAATATTTTTAAATACCAAGGATTCAAAGCTCAATAAAACCTATGTACTCCCAATGCTTACTGTTCGAAGTAGCATTATGTACAACGCTCACCTGAGCTTTCGCCCTACAATTCTAAAATCTAAGCAAGAATGAGTTTTGTTGCTTTGAAGATTTGGATTAAAAACTATTGGAGAAGCACATTCATATGCCGTTTGACTCTTTTCCACATTGAAGTAATTACCCAGTACTGTAGCTGGTGTCAAGGGATTTTGAATATAGTAATGAATTTCGGCAAACCTTCCAAGAAACACAGAACCATATGTCTCAGGGACTTGTTTGGAGGCTGAAGCTATAGATAAGGGTATAGGAAGGGATTACTAGTATTTCTAAAGCCAACTGGGGAAGGTTATGAATTGAAATTAATCGCTAGTGTGGATGAAGCTGGAATGCATTTTCCTCATGCTGTTTAGGTTGGAATTTGTCATAGTAGTAGGAAATTGGATGCTAAACTTTATAATTTTCTTTCTAATGGTTAAAGAACAGCATGTCCAGATTTTTAGAATTTTCATACTAGAAGTTCAAGTTTATGTATAGCTTATAATTAATATCTAGATGGCTATAATAAGAAACTCTCAGAATCTTAGGCAAGACCCGAAATAGGTCAAAATATGAGACTAAATGGAGTGAGAATTGAAACACAGTTCAGTATTCCCCACTTATTTGTATGGTCGATGGTTATCTGAAAATATTAAGTGGAAAATTCTAGAAATAATTCATAAGTTTTAAATTGCAAGCTGTTCTGTATAGCATAAAGAAATTTTGTGCCATCCCATTCAGGGTGTGTATGAATCACCCCTGTTTGGTGTCCCCACACTGTGTAAGTTCCCTGCCCATTAGTCACTTAGTTGCTGTGTAGGTTGTCAAGGGACTGTCTCAGTATTGTAGCGTTTATGTTCAAGTCCCCTTATTTCACTTAATGTTTTATTCACCTTGCCTCATCTCATCACATTTGCATTTATCATCTCGCATTATCCCAAGAAGACAAAGGGTGAGTACAGTAAACAAAGATATTTGAGACAGAGGGGCCACATGCATGTAACGTTTATTATAGTACATTGTTACAATTGTTCTATTTTATTGGTAGCTATTTTTGTTAATCTCTTACTGTGCCTAATTTCTTTTTTTATTTTAAACTTTTATTTGTTGATTTTAGAAAGAGTGGGAGGGAGAATTAGAGAGAGAGAGAAAGAAATATTGATATGTTGTCCCATTTGCCCTGACCGGAGATCTAACCCACAACTTTGGCATATCGGGAGGACCCTATAACCAATGTGCTGCCTGGCTAGGGCTGTCTTACTGTGCCTAACTTATAAATTAAGTTTTATCATGAGTATGGATGTATAAAAAAAATTAGTATATATGTTTGTTACTGTCCTTGGTTTCAGGTTTCCTGTGGGGGTCTTGGAACATAAACCCCACAGGTGGGGATGACAAGAGATGAATGCAGCCGGCTGTAGAAGTTCCATATTCACGAGATCTTTTCTTTTTTTCTTGAGGAGATCACAATCCAGACAAGGAAGCAAAGGGGGTAAATAAGAAAAGCAGTGTCCGGTTGGTGTGGCTCAGCAGTTGAGCATCAACCTGTGCACCAAGAGGTCGCCGGTTCAGTTCCCTGTCAGGATACATGCCCAGGTTGTGGACCTTATCTCCAGTCGAGGGGCATGCTTGTGGCGACCAATCCATGTTCTCTCTCATCGATGTTTCTATCTTTCTCTCCCTCTCCTTCCTTTCTCTGTCAAAATCAATAAAGAAAAAAAAAGAAAAGAAAAGCAGTAACTTAATTATATACATTTATTATCTGTAGAAGGGATGGGATGTGTTCATGAAAGCACAGTGATTCAAACCAAGACCAGAAAGAGGGAAACAAAAAATAAAGGTTCATAGCAACTTATTTAACAGTATCTAAGAAGAAATATTATATTTAAGTCACCTGAGGTGCACAGTCATTGAATAAGGATGGCTCATGAAGCTTTTCTTGTAGCCTTTAGACAACTTTTAGGATCTCAAGAAAGAATAGAGAAAATAGGCATTGATACTCAGTTAAATTTAAGTAAAAGGATTCTTTTAGATATACGAGGTGGGCCTGATTCAATCAGTTGAAAAGCTTTAAGAGCAGAACTGAGATTTCCTGGAAGAAGAATCCCTCCTGTGGACTGCAGCATCAGCCTATATCTGAGACTTCCAACCTGCCTTTCCTGGCAGCCTAGCCTATGGATTTCTGACTTGCCTAATCAGGTCCCATGATTGCATAAGCCAATTTCTTGGAATAAATCCCTTAGTGTCTATCTGCTGTTGGTTCTGTTTTTTTTCTGGTTCATCCCTGATATACTCTCACAAAAACCTTTCTCAGGCAACTAACAATGAACATACTTTATCCGAAAGAGAGAGAGAGAAAGAGAGAGAGAGAGAGACTAGGATAAAGCCAACTGGGAGTTCAATTTAAAACAGAGATGAAGGCAATCCCAGGATGACAGTGACTAAAAATTCTAGGATAGCAGCTGTGGACAATGTTGGATAAGATGTCTAACATCCATAAAGGAAACAGGAACATTGACAAGGTAAAAATTACTAATATATATCAGATCGGAAGCCTGAAAGGAAGACTAAAGCCAAACAGATTCCAAAACATCATTAATGGGAGTTCTTGGGGACCAAGACAAAAACATACACGTTTCATCTGTAGAACCACAGATGCTTATAGTTACTGAGCACACAGGAAGCAGGAACACTAACAAAATTTTTCCAGTGCCTAGATGTGCTGTAATTATACTTTTGCCTGAGATTATCATCAACTTTATGTTCTGCATTCTGAAGAAGAATCTAGTCTCCATTACAAAGGACAAGGTTAAAATAAAAAGTCTGAGCAACGAATTCTTTTCTACGATTTGATGTATTAGAGAAAATGAGGGTTTCTGAATAGGGTTGAAGAAATGACCTGGCAAAGATGCCAGAAAGGAAATGATTTCTAGGAGGCAAAGGAGAATGAAAACTTGTGTGGATAGAAAAATGAGTTTAGTAGGTAGGAAGAAACTCAGTACTACTAAAGCTGTGCTGTGGAAAATAAAACTCAAGCGCTAGAGTAAAAACTTTGATCTCTCTCAGCTACCAGAGTCAATAAAATCAAGTCACATTATTTAGATACCAGCATCATGCGTTCTGCTTAACTGGGTCAAAGGCTAAATTAAAAGCCACTTCAGGAATTAATTGGATTATTATTAGAAGGAATGCCTTCTGAAGTCCTGGGGAATTCAGAAATCATCAAGTGATGGAATTCTGAGCAGTGATTTCTGTTAGCCTCAGGTAGATATGTGAAGTGTCATTCAGGCATGTCATAGATCCTGAAGTGGATGGACAGGTTATAAATAGTAACTACAATTCTCTAGGGTCAATTGAGTAGTCGATTCAAGGGCTTCAAGTGATTTCAAGACTACCTTTTTCCACATCAGCATGTGAGGATTCTAGGGAAAGTTGGAGATACTATGCCTTCATCTTTAGTGAGCTAATCTTAAGATAATGAAATACATGCATTTATATATGCATATGAAGAAAAACATCCTAGTATCATAAACCGGGCAGACTGAGACATGAGACATCCTGGCACCTTAGCGACGTGTAATCACCAAGAAATGAAGAGAAGCTGATAGCATGAAGAGCAGGCATGAGAATACCAACCAATCTTGATAGCCAGCTTCTGGGGAAGTAGCAAGAAAATCAAACACCAAAAATGCAAAGGACATGGCAGCCTAAGGCCAAGTAACCATGGTCCCCATTAGCCAGGCAGAGAACAACAACAGGAATCCATATCTGATGTTGATTATCACTCTCTCACAGCAAGCCTTTTGCCAGGAGCCAGGGTTCACAGGAAAGAGAGTTGGTGCTAATCAAGTAGGGTGTTGGAGTCAGCCAAGTGAGCTCCAGCACAGAGAGTATCTCAAGTCCAGCAAGGAAAGCACAGAAAATTCGTGGTTGAATTAATACAGTGGGTAATGAGGAGAAAGGAAATAAAAAAAACTGCAACAAATGTTCTTATCCTCCAATCCAAGAGTTTTCTATATCCATGCCAATTACAGAGCAGGAAGACTAGTTCTAGGCACTATATTGATAGGTGACATGGACAAAACCAGCATGATCCCCTGACCTGATCAGGCTCTGCCAAGGAACTGGGGTCAGCCTGCTCCAGAAGGAGGACATCATTGTCTCCAGCTGGGAGAAATTAAGGACAACAAAAGTAGAAAAAAAATGAGATCATTAGAGACAACAGGCACATGTCTATAGCTACACAGAAAGAAATGACACTTGAGTCTTATTTCAAAGCTGTTATATATGCTGAGAGTCCAAGGAACGCTTGTCAGTGATCAATCGGAGTTTTTAATGAACAGGGTTATAGGAGTTCTATGCTATATATTTCTAAAAACTATGCTCCTGAGCAGACCAATGAAAGAAACTTCTGCACATACACTCAGGCAGATACTTGTTCAGAGTGATAACAGGAATTATGTTTTGATCTCAGTAATAGTTTATGAAGCCGACTGGAGAGTCATGGAAAGAATGATCAAAGCAAGGACAAAAATAATCTATATATATTTTTCCCACCATAGAGCATGAAAAATCTTTCTACCCACCTTTCATTATCCTTTGAAATAACTTGTAGGGGAATAAAAGCAGTTGTCTGGAGAAGTCATCAAGAAAAGCCACAAATCAAAAAGAGATTTCAAACAGAAATGTTTTTAATGAACTGGCTAGAGGTTTTGTGTGTCTCCCCCCCCCCCTCCCATTCCACCCCAGTTGATCCCAGAGTGGGAGGGTGTTCTATCCATCAGTATTTTTCCAAATCTAAATGCGCTGTCATTCTACTTTCTTTGGGAAGAGAAGACTTAAGAAAGTGGGTGGAGATATGCCTTGAAGTACTAAAAGAGCTTTCTCCTGTACTGCTTTCCTTTTAGTCCACAGAACAGCAACCTGGAGCTTGAAAACTTGGAATAAGTTCTTGGCGATCTTTCTGTTACATTTGCAAGGCAAAAAATGTGAAGCTGTGCCTTCAAAGAGCTGTCTTGACCCACAGAAAATTTGCTCATTGGCTTTTCTTTCTTTCCTGGAATCACAGAATTTAACAGTGAAATTAAAAAAGATCTTTTGGTAGTTTATTTCTTTTATTTTTTATTGCTTTAAGAGAGAGAGGAAGGAAGAGGGAGAGAGAGATAGAAACATTGATGAGAGAGAACATCGACTGGCCACCTTCTGCATGCCCCACACTGGGGATTGGGCCCACAACCTGGGTATATGCCCTGACCAGGAATTAAACTGGCAACCTTTTGGTGGATGGGTCGATGCTCAACCACTGAGCCACACCAGTTGAGCCTTTTGGTAGTTTTGATATGATTTTTTCTTTTTGGAAGAAGAAGAAGTATGTTTTTTTCGATTTAGTTGGGGGTTTTGGATAGATAGACATATCATTTCTGGATTAATAGATCTCCACCCAAAAAGTCAAGTAATTTCTACAACTTTCAATTCTTAATATGACTGACCCTGATTTTAAGTCAGCCAATGGTTTTAGTGTTAGAAGGGGCCTGTGTTCTAACCAATAAAATGTAGTTATGCCCATCTCCTGTGTTCTAACCAATACAATTTAGTTATACCCATGTATTAATTTTATGGAGTGAAGTTCATTTAATGTTATGCTCAGGTCTCAGTGCAACTCAGGGCATGAGATTCAGGACAACTGCCTCTCGTGGTGGGCCTTGACCTAGCACCACACCATACTGTTTCTCTTTTGGAACAGTGGCTGATTTAAGCCATATTATTATAAACAATTACGTAGACATTAACTTAGCAATTTAATTCTGTGAAATTTCCAAGCTAGATGATGATGATTAAAGAGTGTCTTCACAATACAGCTTCATAATTAAAACAAACAATGATTTTGTGGAATATCGTGGGCAATAAAACATTTTTTTTTTTCTTTTTAAGAAAGCAGTAAACAGCCCTGGCCGGTTTGGCTCAGCGGTTAGAGCGTCCGCCTGCGGTCCGGAGAGACCCGGGTTCGGTTCCCGCTAAGGGCGTGTACCTCGGTTGCAGTTTGTCCCTGGCCCTGGTTGGTTGTGCGGGTGGCAGCCACTCGATGTGTCCCTTTCACATCGATGTTTCCCTCTCTCTCTCTTCTTCTCTCTCCCTCCCACTCTGTCTGTACAAAAAAAAAAAAAAAGAAAGCAGTAAACAGTTTAAAGAATCATTACTGGTAATGATTAGATTCTTTTTTTTTTATCCTCACCCAAGGATATTTTTGCATTTATCTTCAGATAGAGTGGGAAGGAGAGAGGGAGGAAGAGAGAGAGAGAAATATCGATGTGAGAGAGACACATCGACTGGCTGCCACCCACATGACCCCAACTGGGGCTGGGGACAAAATGCAACCGAGGTACGTGCCCTTAGCAGGAAACGAACCCGGGACTCCATGGTCCATGGGCCGACGCTCTAACAGCTGAGCCAAACCGGCCAGGGCAATGATTAGATTCTTACACCAACGAATATAATTAGAATTCCTATATGTCATAGTGAATATATTCTGGTCTGAAATAAAATTCTAGAGTCAAGAATGATAATCCGAGAAACAATAAAATGAAATGGTTATACAGAAAGATGTGGTAGCACATGCTAGTGCAATATGGTGATAATTTGCTGTGGTCCCTGTGTCCCTTATTGGATGGGTCTAGAGGGGTGAATAAAGAAGGACACGGGAAGCCTCGGTTTAGACATATCCAAATAAGAATGATGGGCTTTACTTTGTTACCCTTGCTCTAGTCTAGACAATGCCGCCACTCTTCATTAAGCATAGTTCAGTCAAACCCTGGTTTTCCAAGGAAGCATAACCACACAATGTGCGTCAAGAAGAGGGAAGTGGGATGTCCACAAATAGCCTCGAGAAGGTTGGGTGGCATCTCCAGCTAGACTTTGAGAAATCTCCAGGTCCAATAGAAAATGAGAATATGAAAAATACAGTTTATATTATAAAAATACATCTTGTTATGAAATAAGTAATTAAAATTATATTTCTGTTATGGTTTCAACATTATTTTATAACACTGAAAATTTGATTATTTACATGAATAGTGTGGACAAAGACCTCTATCTGGTAAATTAATACTACCAACTCTATGTGCATTCTTTATTTTTGTTTTAAGAATAAAATATTTTGGTTTTCATATTTCTTATAAAAATGCACATATTAAATAAGATCCACAAATTGATTTTTTTAAACACTATGGCTATGATATTTTTAAACAAATAAGTATAAACTCTATATGATTGATGAAATTAAGGAATTATTTTTATTTTTCTAAAAACAATAGTTTTTAAATTTTATACTTATAGGTGAGAATATTTCTTCGCAGAACGTCCAGATTTACATATATATATTTATGCATATATATATATATATATATATAATCATTTTATACATTGTTTTGTTCCTAAAAGAATGTAGGGGAGAATAAAAAGATATAAATAAACCATATGAATCTGCCTTTAAATTTTATATTGAAATTCAAGGTTATATTGTATAGTAGATAGTTGTATTTGTCATCACAGGCTAGATTATGCTTTGTTTAAAAAACACACAACCCCAAATCTTAGTAGCTTAACAAAAACAAAAATGTGTTTCTTGTTTAATATGTCTGTTGTGAATCAAGGTTGCTCTTCAGGCAAATTGAGGGTCCTTTTACCATCTTCCAATGGTTTCAGAGCATATTAATTTTACTTTGATCAAAATCAAACATTCTTTAAATGTGTATAGGACACTATCAACTTCATTTCTATTCTAAGCTGTAAGTATCTAAATAATGTTCAGATAATTTTTTTCTTTTCATTATCATCATAATATTTACATATGCTACACTGCTTTGTAAAAATATTTTTATTGATATTAGAGAGAGAGATAGGGAGCGGGAGAGAGACAGAGAAATGAAACATCAATTTGCCATCTCCTGCACAGCCCCTACCAGGGATTGAGCCTGAAACTCAGGCATGTGCCCTGACCAAGAATCTAACCTGTGACCCCTTGGTGCACGGGATGATGCCCAACCAACTGAGCCACACCGACCAGGGCCCACAGATTCTTATATGTTGTGTTTCCATTTTCATTCAGTGATATTTGAGAGGCTTGTTTATATGATGATTTTGTAATTATAAGGTCATACGCCCCTGAGACAAAAAAAAAAAAAGTCCCCAAACTGCCCTGGCCGGTTTGGCTCAGCGGTTAGAGCATCGGCCTGCGGTCCAGAGAGACCCGGGTTCGGTTCCCCCTGAGGGCACGTACCTTGGTTGCAGTTTGTCCCCGGCCCTGGTTGGGTCGTGTGGGAGGCAGTCACTCGATGTGTCCCTTTCACATCGATGTTTCTCTCTCTCTCTCTCTCCCTTCCACTCTATCTGAACAAAAAATGGAAAAAATGTCCTCTGGTGAGGATTTAAAAAAAAAAAAAAAAAAAGTCCCCAAACGAAATATATTCACATTATTGTGCTTTCTTTTTTAAAAATAGTTCAAATAACCTGTATAAGCATTTAAAACTAGCATTGATTTTGGCTATTTCAATTTAGAAAATTCTCTAAATTATGAAAGAATTACAAGAATCTGAATGTAAGACAATATTCTTTTTTTGTTGTTAGTCCTCACCCAAGGATCATTTTCCATTGATTTTTTTTTTTTTTTTTTTTTTTTTTGAGCAAGTGGAAGGGACGGAGGAAGAGAAACATTGATGTGAGAGAGAGAGATTGATTGGTTGCCTCCTGCACAACCTTGACTGGGGCCAGGGACCGAACCTGCAACCCAGGTACATGCCCTTGACCTGAATGGAACCTGCAACCCTTCAGTCCTCAGGCTGATGCTCTAAGCACTGAGCAAAACCTGCCAGGGCAGACAATATTCTTTTATTCTGAGGCATAGTTTTGAGTTAAATATTAAGAGTCTCTCATATTCTAGGCTAAAGTACTAAAGAAAGAGCACTAAGACAGAACACAAAAAGGCAGAGAAGGAGAACTTGAAACTCTGGGTATGGGTATAGGTATATGCACCATTTTGACCCTGTTGGGAAGGGGAGACCACTCTCATGGGCTGACATGCCTGCTGATGGCCAAATGAGGGAGAAAGTAAATCATGTGAAATTTGGGAGAAGGACATTCCAGCCAGAAGGAATATTAAGCACAAAGCACAAAAGCCGTAAGGCACAGTATGGTGAAGGCCTGGGAGATGAGGGAAAGCAGGGTGAAGGGGGTAAATAGGGGGAAAATGGGGGGGGGGCATCAGTAATACTTTCAACAATAAAAATAATTTTAAAAAAACAACAACCATAAGGCACAACAAAGTTCAGCTTGTTCAAGGGTCTGAAAGAAAGTCATTTTCTACACAGCTATGAAAGAGTAGTTGAGAGAGGTAGGCAAGATGTGAATCATACAGACTCATAGACTCATAATAGCCATGGTGTGGGGTTTAGGTTTAAGTGTTCTGAGAAGTAGCCCTTGGGGTATTTTGAGATATTCGTGTAATGTTTTTGTTTAGTTTTGATATTAGGATAAGAACGACCTCATAATGTGAGTTGCCATTTATTTAGTCCTTGCTTTTCAAATTTTTTTGAAAAGTTTGGGTAGAATTTATTTTATATTCTCTCATCCTTCAAAGTTTGGTAGAATTTACCTGTGAAGTCATGTGATGTGTAGTCATGTGAGCCTGCAATTTTCTTTTTGTTTTTGTTTTTTTGGTACATGCCCCTAACGGGAACCGAACCTGGGACTCTCCGGTCCGCAGGCCGGTGCTCCAACTGCTGAGCCAAACCAGCCAGGGTGCCCACAATTTTCTTTATGGAAGGTTTTTTTGGAAAGAAAGCTTTCTAATTTTTTTTTTATTATGAATTTTTTCAGGCTATCTTTTTCTTTAGAGTATGTTTTTCAAGGACTATATTTATTTCAACTGAGTTATCAAATGTATTATTAGCATCAAGTTATTTATAATATTCCCTTATCATTTTACTGTCCATAAAATCTGTAGTGATGATGCCTCTCATTCCTGACATTGGTATTGTGTGCATTTTCTCTTTTTTTTCTTGACCTACCTGACTATAGATTTATCAGCCTTACTGATCTTCTCAAAGAATCATCTTTTGGTTTCATTGATTTTTCTCTATTATTTGTTTTCTACTTTTTATTTCTGCTTCGGTCTGTATTATTTCACACCTACCCTTTACTTGGATTTGGTTTCCTTTACTTTGTTAGTTTCTTATGGTGGAAGTGGGTTCATTGACTTGAGACCTTTCTTTCTTTCTAACATAGGTGCTTGATGGTATAAATTGCTCTCTAAGAGAAACATCCCACATATTTTTTTATATATATAAATATGTTGTGTTTCTATTTACATTCAGTTCAAAGTAACTTTTAATTTCTATTTTGGCTTCTTTGAATAATGGGCAATTTAAAAATGCATTGTTCAGTTTTTATATCTTTGGGAATTTTTCAACAATCTTTGGATTATTGATTTCTAGTATAATTCCATTGTGGTCAGTGAACATATTCTATATGATTAGAATCTTTTTGAATTTTCTGAGATTTGTTTTTAGGCCCAGAATATGATCTATGTGGTAACTGCTCTGTGTGAACTTGAGAAAAATGTTTACTCCACTGCTCAAGAGCATTGGACAAGTCTCCTCATTCATTGTTCATGTTCTGCCTACTTGTTCTATTGTTGAGAAGAGTATTGAAATCTCTGAATATAATTATGGATTTGCCTATTTCTCCTAAAAGTTCTATACATTTTTACCTCCAGTACTTTTTCTTTTCTTTTTTGCTTTATTTTTATTGTTTTTAATTTTTTTACCTTATGTAGTTTGAAGCACTGTTATTAGGTGCATAATATTTGGAATTATCATGTCTTCTTAATGAATTGGCCACTTAATCCTTATGAAATGACCATCATTATCCTTATAAAATGACAAAAGATATTGCTCTACTGAGTTCTCATTTGGATTGTTTCCAATTAAAAAGATCTCATATTATAACTATTATAAAGGATTATGGATAGTAATATTTTTTGCTCTGAATATTTATGTAATGTTATCATGGCTACTTCAGCTTTCTTTTGACTAGTGTTAGCATCGTATATATTTTCCATCCTTCTAACATCCTGCTTGTAGGCAGCATATAGTTGGATTTTGCTTTTAAAACCAATATGACAATTTTTCACCTTTGATTACAGTACTTATATCATTTACATTAAATTTGATTATTGATATGGTTAGGTTTAATCCTATCACCCTCCTCCCCATCCTGCCGCCCAAGTATTGTTGTCTATGTCCATTGGTTATGCATACATGCATATAAGTTCTTTGGTTTATCTCATCCCTCCCTTCCACACTCTCCTCTGAGGCTTGTCAGTCTAAACTGTACTCCTTTCTATGTCTCTGGGTCTATTTTGTTCATCAGCTTTTTTGTTCATTAAGTTCCACAAATATATGAGGTTCTGTGGTATTAATCGTTCTCTAATTGGCTTATTTTGCTTAGCATAATACTCTCCAGGTCCATCCACGTCGTCTCAAAGGATAAGAGATCTTTCTTTCTTACCGCTGCATAGTACTCCATTGTGTATATGTACCACTGCTTTTTTATCCATTCGTCTACTGATGGACACTTGGGCTGTTTCCAGATCTTAGCTATTGTAAACAGTGCTGCTATGAACATAGGGTACATATATTCTTCCTGATTGGTGTTTCAGGCTTCTTAGGGTATATTCCTAGAAGTGGGATCACTGGGTCAAATGGAAGTTCAATTTTTAATTTTTTGAGGCAACACCATAGTGTTTTCCATAGTGGTTGCACCAGTCTGCATTTCCACCAGCAGTGTACTAGAGTCCCCTTTTCTCCACATCCTCCCCAGCACTTGTTTGATGATTTGTTGATGGCAGCTATTCTGGCAGGTATGAGGTGATACCTCATAGTTGTTTTAATTGCATCTCTCTGATGATTAGTGATGTTGAGCATTTCTTCATATGTCTCTTGGCCATTTGTATGTCCTGTTTGGAGAGGTGTCTATTTAGTTCCTCTGCCCTTTTTTAATTGGGTTCTTTGTCTTCCTTTTGTTGAGTTGTATGAGTACTCTATATATTTTGGAGATTAACCCCTTATCTGATGTATCGTTGGAAATTTTGCTCTCCCCTATAGTGGGCTCCCTTTCCATTTTGATACTTGTTTCTTTTGCTGAGCAGAAGCTTTTCCGTTTGATGTAGTCCCATGTGCTCTTTTTTTTCTTTGTTTCTCTTGCCTTAGACAGTGAAAATTCCACTGCATGTGATGTCTGAAATTTTGTTGCCTACATTTTCTCCTAAGATTTTTATGAATTCACGAGTTACTTTTGAGTCATTTATCTATTTTGAGTTTATTCTTGTGTATGGTGTAAGTTGGTGGTCTAGTTTTATTTTTTTGTATGTAGCTGTCCAATTTTCCCAACACCATTTATTGAAGAGGCTGTCTTTACTCCATTGTATGCTCTTGTCAACTTTGTCAAAGATTAATTGAGCATAATGTCTTGGGTCAATTTCTGGGTTCTCTGTTCTGTTTCCTTGATCTATATGCTTGTCCTTGTGCCAGTACCAGGCTGTTTTGATTACAATGGCTTTGTAGTATAAACTGATATCCAGTATTGTGATCCCTCCTACTTTGTTCTTCCTTTTCAAGATTGCTGTGGCTAGTCGAGGTCTCTTTTAGTTCCATATAAACATTTGAAGTTTTTGTTCTAGTTTCATGAAATATGTCATTGGTATTTTAATGGGGATTGCATTGAAACATTTTTGTTCTAGTTTCATGAAATATGTCATTGGTATTTTAATGGGGATTGCATAGAAACATTTTTCTTCTAGTTTCATGAAATATGTCATTGGTATTTTAATGGGGGTTGCATTGAATCTATAAATTGCTTTGGGTAATACGAACATTTTAATGATGTTAATTCTTCCAATACATGAATAAGTTATATGCTTCCACTTTTTTATATCTTCCTCTATTTCTTATTCAATGTCCTCTAGTTCTCTGCAAATAGGTCCTTTACTTTTTCGGTTGTTTATTCCTAGGTATCTTAATATTTTTGCTGCAATGGTAAATGGGATTGCTTTTTTAGTTTCTCTGTGAGTTCATTATTGGTGTATAAGAATGCCATTGATTTCTTGACGTTAATTTTGTATTCTGCTACCTTGCTAAATTTGTTCACTAAATTAGAGTTTTCTATGTACAATATCATATCATCTTCAAAGAATGACAGTTTCACTGCTTCCTTTTCAATTTGGATCCCTTTTATTTTTTCTTCATGTCTATTTGCTCAGATTTCCAGTACGATGTTAAATAAGAATGGTGAAAGTGGGCATCCCTGTCTTGTTGCTGTTCTTAAGGGAAATGATTTAAGTTATTGCCCATTGAGTATGATATTGGCTGTAGGTTTTTCAAATATGGCCTTTATTATGTCAAGATATGATTCCTCTATTCACACAGTGCTGAGCATTTTTATCATAAATGGGTACTGGATTTTGTCTAATGCTTTTTCATTCTTTATTGATATAATCATATGGTTTTTATCTTTCATTTTGTTTATGTGGTGTATCACATTTATTGATTTGCAAATATTGTACCAGCCTTGCATCCCTGGGATGAATCCCTCGTGGTCATGGTGAATACTTTTTTTAATCTATTGCTGAATTCAATTTGCTCATATTTTGTTAAGGATTTTGGCTTCTATGTTCATCAGGGATATTGGCCTGTAGTTTTCTTTCTTTGTAGTGTCTTTTTCTGGTTTTGGAATGAGAATTATGCTGGCCTCATAAAATGAGTTTGAAAGTCTTCCTTCTTCTTGAATTTTTTGGAATAGTTTGAGCACGAGTGTTAATTCCTTGAATGTTCAGTAAAACTTCCTCATGAGGTGGTCCAGGCCCAGGCTTTTGTTTGCTGGGAGATTCTTGATTACATCTTCAATCTCCTTAGTTGTTATTGGTATGTTCAAGTTTTCTATTTCTTCCCAGTTCTGTTTTGGGAGGCTATGTGTTTCTAAAAATTTGTTCATTTTGCCTAGATTGTCCAATTTGTTGGCGTATAATTAATTGTTCATAGTATTTGTTAACGATCCTTTGTATTTCTGTGGTGTCAGTTGTTACTTCTCCTCTTTTGTTTCTGATTTTGTTTATTTGGGTTCTCTCTCTTTGTTTTTTTGGTGAGTCTAACTAAGGGTCCAGCTCTTTGTTTTATTGATCTTTTGAATGTTTTTTTTTTTTTTTAGTCTCTAGGACATTTATTTCTGCTCTGATCTTTACTGTTTCTTTCCCTCCACGTGCACTGGGTTTTTCTTTTTATATGATTTCTAGCTGTGAGCATAGATAGTTAACTAAAATTTTTTTCTTGTTTTTTGATGTAGGCCTGTAGTGCTATGAATTTCTTTCTCACTGCTTTTGATGCATCCCATAGATTTTGTGTTGTTGTGTGTTCATTTTCACTGGTTTCCGGGAAGATTTTAATTTCTTCCTTGATCTCCTTGGTAACCCATTCATTGTTTAATAACATTCTATTTAGCCTCTTTAGTCTTTCAATGTTTTGTTGTACTTGATCTCTAGTTTCATGTCACTGTAATCTAAGAAGATGCTTGATATGATTTCAATCATCTTGAACTTATAGAGACTTAGTTTGTGTCCTACCATGTGGTCTGTCTTTGAGAATGGCCCATGTACACTTGAGAAGAATGTGAATTCTGCAGTTTTGGGGTGTAATTTTCTGTAGATATCTATTAAATCCATTTGATCTACTGCATCATTTAGAGTCTCTGTATCCTTGTTAATTTTTTGTCTAGAGGATTTATCCAGTGATGTCATTTGGGTGTTGAAGTACCCTGCTATGATTGTATTGCAGTTACTCCTTTGAAGTCCTCCAGAATTTTTAAAATATATTTTGGTGCTTTTATATGGGTGCATATATGTTTACCAAGGTTATATCTTCCTGTTGGATAGATTCTTTCAATATTATGTACTGACCTTCTTTGTCTCTAGTTATGGCCTTCATTTTGAGGTCTATTTTATTGGATATTTTACCCCCACTCTTTTTTCCTTTCCGTGTGCTTGGAAGATTTTTTCTATCCCTTCACTTTCAATCTATGTGAGTCTTTTGTTGTGAGGTGGGTCTCTCATAAGGAACATACATATGAGCCATGCTTTCTTGTTTTCAATTCTCACCTGAGGACATTTTTGCATTCATCTTCAGATAGAGCGGGAGGGAGAGAGGGAGGAAGAGAGAGAGAAACATCAATGTGAGAGAGACACATTGAGTGGTTGCCACCCACACGACCCCGACCAGAGCCAAGGACAAACTGCAATCAAGGTAAGTGACCTTAGTGGGAACTGAACCTGAGCCTCTTTGGTGCGCAGGCCAACGCCCTAACTGCTGAGCCAAACCAACCAGGGCTGAGTCATGCATTTTTTCTCCATTAAGCTACTTTGTGTCTTTTGATCTGAGTGTTCAATCCATTTACATTTAAGGTTATTATTAACATGTACTTATTTATTGCCAGTTTTGTTTATTGTTGTTATATTTTTCTTCTTCTTTCTTCTACTCATTTTAGCAGTCTTTTAAACTTTTTTTGCAGTACTGGTTCAGTGCTAATATATTCCATTAACCTTTTTTTTTTTTTTTTTGTCTGGGAAGCTCTTTATTTGACCTTCTATTTTGAATTTTAGCCTTGCTGGATATAGTGGTCTTGGGTTCAGATCCTTGTTTTTCATGACCTTGATTACTTCATGCCATTCCTTTCTGGCCTGTAGTGTTTCTGTTGAGAAGGCAGCTGAGAGCCTTATGGAGGTTCCTTTGTAGGTAACCTGTTGCTTATCTCTTGCTGCCTTTAGGATTCTCTGTCTTTAATTTTTGGAATTTTTATTATTATGTGTCTTGGTGTGGGCCTGTTTGGGTTCTTTTTACTCGGGGCTCTCTGTGCTTCTTGAATGCCTTCTTCCTTCACCAAGTTAGGGAAGTTTTCTGTCACTATTTCTTCAAATATATTCTTGCCTATTTTCTTCTTCTTTTGGAACTTCTATGATATGGATGTTGTTACATTTCCAATTGTCCCACCGTTCCCTTAGGTTGTCTTCTTGTTTTTGAATGGTTTTTTCTTTCCGGTTCTCTGATTGGGCAGTTTTTTTCTACCCTGTCTTCTAATTCACTGATCTGATCCTTGGCCTCCTCTACTCTGCTGGTTATTTCTTCCAATGTGTTCTTTATTTCTACTATGTCATCTTTCTACTATGTCATCTTTCATTTCCAATTGGTTGGTTTTCAATGCTTCTATATATATACTCATGCTGTTGAGTTTCCTCATGACTATTACTCTGAATTCTCCCTCTGATAGCTCAATTCCCTTTCATTTCTGTTGAATTATCCTTTTATTTCCTTTGGAATTTTTTTTCTTTGTTTCATCATTCTGGCTGTCTCAGGGGGTTTTGGAGCCTGCCACATTTTCTCTGTGGGTGTTGGTGTTCTGCTGGTTGTGGTTCCCTCTACTGCAGTGATTCTCACCCTGTGGGTCATGACCCCTTTCGGGGTCGAATGACCCTTTCACAGGGGTTGCCTAAGACCATCGGAAAACACATATTTCTGATGGTGATTTATAACAGTTGCACAATTACAGTTATGAAGTAGCAACAAAAATAATTTTGTGGTTGGGAGTGGGGTCACCACAACATGAGGAACTGTATTAAAGGGTCATAGCATTAGGAAGGTTGAGAACCACTGCTCTAGTGGGTTTGGATAAGTGTGGGAGGGCTCACGTTAAATATGCTGTCAAGTCTTATGTTCCTGGGTAGATTTGCAAGCCCAGGAAAGGTGCAGTTATCCCCAGGCTTTTTGCCTGGAGGCTATTAGTCCCAGTTACTTAATGAGCCTTGGGTTGTAGCCCTCACCTGAATGAAAAAATCCCACAGGTGTTCAGGGTAAGAGGATTTCCAGAGGGCAGGGCAGGTGCTGGCTGGCTGTTAGTGAGCCCAATTTGCAATTCTCTGGCCTGGCCCAGTGGTGTTAAATTCCTGAGGGAAGGGCTGTTGCTTCTCCCCAGGGCTCTGGGTCTCTTTGAGTAAGGTGGCTACTCTCCTTTGATGGAATGATTCAGCACAAAACTCCCAGTGCCCTCCAAATCTCGAGTCTCTTCACACAGTTCCAGTCCACTCTGCTCTCCCTCTGCTGGAGCCCAAGGTCAGTGGTTTTAGCTAATTTAGTGCTCTGTCCCAGCCCTCTGTGCTGTGGAGCCAGCTTGAGATTTTAATCCTTGGGGAGCTGCTCACAGCTAAAATAGCTCCTGTCCGTAGGCTCCAGCCTGCCCTCTCGCGCCTCTGCATTTCCTACCAGGCTGGATTTTGTGTTTTCCTTCTTACTGTGGTTATATGGGTCCTCTCTAGGTGCTTTTCTGTTTGTTTTTCCTAATGATTCGTCTTTATTTTTGTTGTAATTCCAGTTTGGTCCTGGAAAATGGTCTGTGTAGCTTCCATTCACTCCACCGCCATTTTGGAATCCCTCTGTGTTTCATTTTGGACAGTTTCCATTGCTATGCCTTTAAATTCACTAATATTAAAGTTTTTATTTGTTGATTGATTTTAGAGAGAGAGGAAAGGAAAGGGAGAAAAATACAGAAACATCTATGAGAGAGAACATTGATTGGCCACTTCCTGCATGCCCCACACTGGGGACTCAGCCCACAACCTGTGCATGTGCCCTGACAGAAAATTGAACCGGCTACCTCTTGGTGTGTGGGTCTAATTCAACTTCTGTGCCACACTGGGCAAATTCATTGATCTTATCTTTGCATATCTAAATTCCTATTAATTCTATCCAGTGTATTTCTTATCTCAGACATTGTAGTTTTTACCACTAGAAATTTGATAGGTCATTATTTTATCTCTCCTTATTTTTTTAACTATATTCTGTGTCAGTTTTAGGTCAGTTTTGACTGATTGATTATTCTCATTATGGAATGTATTTTCCTATGTCTTTGCATGCCTATAATCTTACTTTCCCCCCACACACAAATAAAAATTTATTTAGAAAGACACGGGATTAGAAGTGAACTGTGTACAAAGTGAGCCAAATGGGTTGTGTGGACTCAGGATACAACTTACAGAGGCAAAAGAAGGGTCCTGGAGCTTAGGAGAAAGAAAGCAAAAGTAGGTGCCTTGGGAGAAGAAAGGGGTAAAGGCACAGGTATGCAGCTGATACACACACACACACACACACACACACACACACACACACACACATTTGTTATTGTTGTTGTTTTTCAGATTTGAAAGAAACCAATGATGAACTAATACCTCAGAGGGACTTCTTCTCTAAAAATAAGAAAATTTTCCTGGGGAAGACTCATTTATTGTATAGAAAGCTAGCAGAGTTGTCCTGGCAGAGTTTATGAATTCCAATGTTAACACAGGGATCTGAAAGAAGGGAAGTTGCTGATCAGATATAATATGTGATGAACTGAGGAACTGGCAATCAATGTATAGTAGGCCTGGTATAGTTATTCAGATTCAATAGTTAAGACAGCAAATAAGAAGGTTCTAACTTTCTGGCCCAAATTGCATTGTCTGTATCCTAAACTTCTACCACTTACCTCAACCATAAGATTGTTTTTATTGAAATGCATAAAAAAATCTATAAAAATAGAATATACACTATTAATAATTATAGTGGAATTATTAAGGGCCCATAGTCCAAATCATAGATTAGGAAATGGATCTAATTCTCATGAAGCAGTATGTATCCTCCCTTTTTTTTCTTTTCTTTTTTTTCCTGGGGAAAGGCATGGGGGAGCTTGGGAGAGAGGGAGGGAGGGAGGGAGGAAGAGAGAAAAAGGGAGGGAGAGAGAGAGAGAGAAAGAGACAGTAGTACTATTTTTACAACCTTGAGATGTGTGTCCACAAAGCTTAGCAATGTGCACATGTCAAGGATAGCACATCTCTACTGTCTTCCCAGCAAAAGTAGCCATTACTACAACCTGCTTCTCCTGTTTTGCAATCTGCTTTGGTCAAAATTTTCTTGTTTTTTTTTTTTTAATTGAATTTATTGGAGTGACACTGGTTAATAAAATTATATAGGTTTCAGGTGTATAATTCTATAATATATCATCTGTATATTGTATTGTGTGTTTACCACCCCAGGTCAAGTCTCCTTCCTTCACCATTTATCCCCCTATGCCCTCTTCCACCTCTTCCCACCTACTTTGCTCAGTATTTTCTTAAGCTAATAAGAAAGCTAACTGACATAGCTGAAATGATAAACCAGTCTCTGAAACCTGTTGACAAAATAAGCTTAAAAAGACATGTTTGGATATCTGGTGTCAATTTTTAGATTTTAAATAGCTATGGCTTGGTTTCCTGTGTCCTAGAAATTCAATGGTAGCTAAGAGTAGGATATTAGGAGTAGTACTAATATGTAGTGTCCCATTGATTATGACTTAGCCACGATGCTCATAAAATTCTAACTCCTGCTGCCGGTACAGACCCAGAATACCTGAGTCATATTATGAAAATATGCTCCAACTAATATGTAGTCTGAGTTTCCTTATCTTAAAGAATATCAAAATATATAAACATATAATAGATATAAAGTATTAGTGTGGTATTTTAATACCTAGTAAAAATAATAAAAAGTATTAATTGTGTGAAGAAAGCCCATCTTGGTTGGGAAGTCCAACCACAATACTCAGCATGAAGATAAGTCTCTCTAACATAAATACTTAGTAGGACACATCACTGTTCTCACACTAACCACTAACTTTCACTGGGTTTATGGGCTTATGGATCTCTAAGAGGTTATGTTTCATTACTGAACTTACAAAACTGCATTATGGGAAGAAACTAACCAAATAACTTACACGAATATATGTGTAGCCCATGGACACAGATAATAATACAGTGAAGGCCTAGAATGGGTTGGGGACCAGATAGAAGAGGGCAAAGGGGGTGGGGGGTGGACATCTGTAACAGCATTAACAATAAAAATAAACTTAAAAAATAAATAAGTAAATACAATTATAAGACCTTTTCCAAAATCTTTTTTTAAAAAGTCAAGTTTTTTTTTTTAACAACTTAAATTAGTCTGGCAGGTGTGGCTCAGTGGTTGAGTACTGACCCATGCACCAAGAGGTCTCTGGTTCGATTCCTGGTCAGGGCACATGCCCAGGTTGTAGGCCCGATCCCCATTGGGGAGCATGCAGGAGGCGGCCAATCGATGGTCTCTCTTATCAATGTTTCTATCTCTCTCTCTCCCTCTCACTTCCTCTCTCTCTCTAAAATCAATAAAATAAAATAAAAAGTTTTTTTTAAAAAAAGAAAAAGAAACAAATTAAAAAGAGGTGCCATTTTTTCAAAAATGTTTGGTTAGATCAGTTTTTCTTAACCTAGAGTGATTTTGTTTCTCCCTTTCTCCCAGGGGATCTTTGGCTATATTTGGAGATGTTTTAGTTGTCAAACTGAGAAAAAGGTGGTACTGGCACTAGCAGATAAAGTCAGGGATTCCCCCAAACGTTTTACAATGTACTGGGTTGACCCAATCAACAAAGAATTATCCAGTACCAGATGTCAATAAAATGGAGATACAGAAATCCTGTTTTAGATGAAGGCTATGTGACACTATTAAAGTTCAGTAGAAATTCCAATTGCTACTGACTTTTAAAATTACATTTGTTTCAAGAAAAAGTAACTAGGCTTATTTACTATTTTTAAATAATAACCTCTTGTATTTGCTTAGCATTTTATCATTTACAAAATCCTTTCATATGCTTTAATCGCATTTTCTGCTCATAGCTCTGATGAAGTCATCATTTTTCCTATTTTACTATCAAAGGACCTATTGTGCAGGAAGAGGCTTAGTGATTCAAGCAAGGCCACACACACTCAAATTCTGGATGGAAAATCCAATGACCTTTTTGTTATCCTATGGCTGCGATATCCTTGTTAAGAATATACTATATATACTTACCTGGTGGCAGGGAGATACCATGATCACGAAGGTGGGTTCTCCCAGGGCGAGGCTTATCCATTGCTCTCTGGGTGTGTTGACCCCTTCGATTTCCCCAAATGTGGGAAACGTGACTACATAATTTGTAGTAGTGGGGGACTAAAAAAAAAATTTAAAAAAAAGAACATACTATAAAGAGGGACTTAAAAATTTTAAAAGCAAATCATTGTGCATCTATGAGAATGTGACTCCAGAAGACGGCAGTCATTTGCTCTGACATCCTTCTGGAGACATCGGAGTTTCCTTGCCTTAAAGAATATCAAAAGTTACCAAAATATAATAGTCAGATATAAAGTATTAGAGTGGTATTTTAATACCTAGTAAAAATAACAAAAGATATTCATTGTGTGATGGAAGCCCATCTTGGTTGAGCTATTTTTTCCCATTGATTTTTACAGAGAGTGGAAGGGAGGGAGGGAGGGGAAAAGAGAGAGAGGGATAAACATGGATGTGAGAGAGACACGTCAATTGGTTGTCTCCCACACACATCCCAACCAGTCAGGGATTGGTACATGCCCTTGACAGGGAATCTAACCTGAGACCCTTTGGTTCGAGGACTGATGCTCTTACCACTGAGAAAACCGGCCAGGGTGACAGATTCCTAAGTTTAAGGTGACTACGATACTTCCCTGTGAAATAATTTATTCTCATCTAAACAGGACCCTTATGAAAACATATAATGAATAAATGTACTAAGTCCAACCAGAAAAACCGAAACCACACTCATTACTTCCAGCAGAAAATTCGACAGAAGGAATCTATTGCATCGGTGATGGAACACACAGAATCCAGGGTTTAGCAACCACAGGAAGCTATTACACCTTTAACCAGGCATGAGGGAAGTGATATTGTCAGGGTCCAGGGCCGATTCCCTGCCAAGTCTGCCCAGCAGGAGAACAAGGCTGGGAGCAGACCCAGTGCTGGTGGGGATAGTGCCCCAGGCAGCAAGAGAGCAGAAGAAATACACTGGCTCTCTTCCTCCATCTTCCAGGTTCCTGACAGTGTTTTCTATTAGCCTAAGCCAGCAGGAGCCTGGAAAACTGCCTGTAGGAGCTGTCTGAGACATGGAGCAGAGAAGGACAGGGGATGGATCTGAAGGCACAGAACCATCACATTTCTGGTGGGCACTGTGTCAATGGAAGGACACTCTGAATTTGTTTAAAGCATCATGTGAATATTCCGGGACTTAAGTCACGTGTTCCTTCAAATCAAGAAAAACATTTCTTAAGTCTATCTTGGACCAAAAAATAAGTGAGTGAAATGGCCCTGGCCTGGTAGCTCAGTTGGTTACAGTGCTGTCCTGATACCCCAAAGTTACAGGTTTGATCCCCTGTCAGGACACATACAAAAATCAACCAATGAATGCATAAATAAGTGGAACAACAAATCTATGTTTCTCTTTCTCCCTCCCTTCCACTTTCTCTAAAGTCAATGAATAAATAAATAAACAAGTAAAATAAAAATCAAACTCAGAAGAGAGAAGAAATTTGACAAATGAAGCACAGTAATATTTTGATTAATATCCAGACCTTTTATGATTAAGTGATATCAACAGAGAATAATAAAAAAATAGAAAAGAAAGAAAACAATTCTAATAGGTGCTCAGAAAGGAAGTTGAAATTTTGTCACATGCTTTGCACACAGTAGGCTCCACATTCCAAACAGTAGCAAATTCTTGTTGAGCTCTTGACAGCATAAAAGTAAAAACATTCATCACCTTTTCTCTCAAAATTGTAGATTGTAGCAGAACACAATTTTCAAAAAGCTTGCCTAATTTTCCTTCTAGAGAACAAAACTGAGAAGGGGACAGAGAGGCAATAACATGTTGCTGCAGGCTCTTCCTCTGTACTGGCTCCCTGTGTGCTGTGAACGTGCATAGTTCACTTTCTAAAAGTATATTGAAACTGTAGAACCAGTAGTGTAAAAACTGGAAATCCTGGAAAATTTAAAATCCTAACTTCCAGTGGCTCTTTCAGCTAAGTAATTGTTACTATTTGGAGGGGAAGTAATCTGGGAACATTTTTGTCTTCTTGTATATGTTCTCAATTTGCATAGTGAGTAATCAGGAGAACCTCCAGAGAAGTGTATCAGTGATGCTATAAGTAACTGAGGCATAAAAGGCCTCCTTTAGAGAAGGAGACACACCCAAAGCCCAGAGAAATGTGAGCAGGCACTTAAGTAGGGAAATGTAAAATGTGAATTCTGGTAGCTATCCTGCTTCAGACACAAGTGAAAGCTTTGCTGGTCAGTCCCAGCAGATAAGGTAAGAATGAAGTAACCAAAATGTACTTATTGGATCTGAGAGGGGGCAGGGTGGACGGAGGGATGGGCAGAGAGCTTGATGCGGCTGCACTAACCAAAGCTCAGTCTGTTAAGGTCATTAAGATATCTACAGGATCAAGCAAACAAATACCTTAATCCGAAGCTGCAGTCTCCTGGGAGAAAGAGGCTTTAAGGCAATAACCAAGGGACCTAAGAGGTGGGAGGAGTTGGTGAAAAGGAATCCAGGGGCTGGTGATGCTGTAAAATCCAGACAGGCCAGCTGACATTTGGAATAAGGGGAGTATCTGCGTGAGCAGCTTAAGTAAAGGGTATGTGACTGAGACAGGGGGCCAGAGAAGCCCGGTTATTAAAAACTGGGAAGAGAAAGATTTAAGGGATGACTGGAGTATGGGAGGGGCTTGGAACTGAGTCCTGTGTGTCAGTGTTTACCTCTCTCCCTCCCAAGCATTTTTTAAATCCTTTTAAGGCACAGGTTTTCACTATAGGCACAGCGCCCAAGGCCCATCAGCTTTTCCAGGTTTTATCAAATTGCTTGAGAGATGGAAAAGAAAATGTCTTGGCTCTAAAACACAAAGGAAAGTGTAAACTGAAACTAATAAATATTTCAAGAGGAAATTTATATAAATCTTTCATTTTGCATAACAAAGCATTGTATTTTTCATGTGGAATATGGTTACATTTTCCAGTGCTTGTTAGTATGTGAGATGAGGCCCCATATCCAGAGTTTATGTAGTCCTTGAGTTGGCCCTTCTTCGGCCTGGCACAATTCAGGCAGAGAAGGTCAAGAGTGTGCTAAAACTTTGGCAACGATGGGCAGGCAAGGAGGGGAAGCCAAAACCCAAATCACCAAGGACAGCAATGTGGGGGAGGGGAGGAGGAGGAGGCTTGGGGGAAGGGTGTCTGGGACAGTGCCAGAGGTTGGGCTTTACCAGGTGCTAGGAGATGCAGATGAAGTGTCCCTAGAGATGGCACAGTCTGGTTTCTAATTTTGGAAGTGGCCATACCAGGGTTTCCAATCCGGCGGGCACACTGGCAGCAAAGGGCTCTGAATAGCAGGAAGAACCATCTGGAGGCAGGTGGCCACTCAGAGTTGTGTTGGGGTATGAATGCAGAACTGGCAACAGCTAGATATCAGGGCATCATTTCCAAAGTGGCAGAAGGGAAGGGGGGGCTAAGTGGGAGAACTCAGTTCTTCAGAGGCAGCCGAGTAGTAGAAAATCAGGGAGTTAAGGAGCCCTGAGGCACAGAGGTTCCAAGACTCCTGGGTTCACTTAGTATGGGATTGGCTACAGGGCCTTCCCGGGAACACCACAGAAGTTCACCCAATGGGCTTTCTAGAATTTCTAGATTGCTGTTCTGAGAACAGGGCCAATTCTGTATGCCTCCCCCTTGGGAGGAGGGGTGCCTCAGTCTGGGTGAAACAGGAGACTGTCTATTGCGCCGCAGGCAGTGCCCCTTAACGTGGCCACAGAAATGGAGTTGCCATTTCTTGAGTCAGGGTCAGAGGAGAGTGGAATGGAAAAGCCCCAACTTTCAGTGACAAGAAGGCTAAAGAGACAGGGAACCATCCAGTGGGCATGCAGGGGTAGATGTTTAAATTAGATCCTTCAGCCAGAAATTGCCCTGATAGGCACAGGGCCTGTCTCTCTGGGAGGGGAACAAATACCCTAATCCTGAGACATTATGGAGATTTAGCTGAGATAAAAGAGGAGCATATAGAGCAGCTGCACCTCTAGAGCCATTTGAGGCTGCTACAGAGGCTGGTGTCCTCTGGCTAAAGAGCACAGTGGATAGCTCTAGGCTTCACCTGGGACTCTTTCCTGGGTGAGAATACAGAAGGAGCAGGGCCCGGGCACCAGTGGAGGAGAGAGAGCTTAGCTGGCCAAGCTAAAGAAGAGAGAGGCCACCAGAGACTACCAGCTCACAGCAGCAGTGACGGCCTGGATCCTGGAAAGGTGAAAGATTTCCAGCAACTGTAAGTGACCTTGAATGAAGGTGTTCATGGCATGCCTGGAGGGATGCTGTAGGAGCTTTGGATAATCTTGTAGAGATCAGTTTTGTTGTTTTTCTTCACTTACATAGTAAGGAGAGGAATTATAGGTAGGGTGACCAAGATTTTCCCAAGATGTTCTACTGCCTAGGAGAGGTATTGCTAGTTCTCATACACTGGACATTATTGATCCAGGATCAATGGATTACTAATGTATTAGGAGTCTCAAAAATGTTTCAAACTCAATTAAAATTGATATTTGATCGAGTGGCTATAATATGTATCAGTGCACCAACTAGTGAACTGCAACTCAACCCTTACTCTTCACATGGTGATAGCAGAAAAACAAAAACCACCTTTCCCATAGTGGACTCAACAGATTATCCTAAGGACCAAATAATTAAATATATGAATGTTTATTTAATTTGAAACAAGGGAGCATCCTGAAATATTTGACATAATGTGGCTCGGGACATGATAAGGATATCAACAAAGGACCTAAACAGACATAAAAATGATCTTGTTCTCAGAATTCTGGGTGGGCCCTGTTCTGTTTCCAAGGCATGATTTTTCTTCTTTTTTTCTTATCTCATCCTTCCCCCCAACCTCTCTCCTCTGAGGTTTGTCAGTCTAAACCATACTCTCCGGGTCTGTTTTGTTTTTGTTGATTTTTTTTTTTTTTTTTTTTTTATTCTCACCCGAGGATATTTTTCCATTTTTTGTACAGATAGAGTGGGAGGGAGAGAGAGGGAGAAACATCAACGTGAAGGGACACATCGAGTGGCTGCCACCCGCACGACCAACCAGGGCCGGGGACAAACTGCAACCGAAGTACGTGCCCTTAGCGGGAACCGAACCCGGGTCTCTCCGGACCGCAGGCCGACGCTCTAACCGCTGAGCCAAACTGGCCAGGGCGGGGTCTGTTTTGTTCATCAGCCTTTTTTCTTCATTATATTCTACAAATAGGTGAGATCATGTGGTATTTGTCTTTCTCTGATTGGCTTATTTCGCTTAGCATACTACTCTCCAGGTCCCTCCATGTCATCTCAAAGGACATGAGATCCTTCTTTCCTAGGAATGATTTCTGAATGATAAGTATATCAGACTTACTGGCCAATTTTTTTTTTTTTTGCTATAGGCAGTTCTACACAAAGTTTGTAAAGATAATGCTAGAATTCTGAAGTTTTTGGATCCTTAAAAAGTATCATATAATGCAAAAGTACTACAAAATAGGAATTCACAAAGAAGGTGAAAAGATAGGGATAGAGAAGGAAATAGAGACATGGGAAGAGAAAATGAAATTACATGTAAGATAACTTACAAGTTATTAAAAAAGGGTTTCAGTGTTCCTTTCTAGATAAAAGACCTAGTAATTAAAAGAGTGAAAAATAATTAGTAAACAAAATAAATTTCCACATAAATTCAAAAACTATGTTATTTTATTATTTCCTTTTTTTTTAATCCTCACCGGAAGACATTTTTGCATTCATCTTCAGATAAAGTGGGAGGGAGAGAGAGAGAAGAGAGAAACATCGATGTGAGAGAGACACATCAACTGGTTGTCACCCACACAACCCCAACCAGGGCCAGGGACAAACTGCAATCGAGGTACATGACCTTAGTGGGAACCAAACCCAGGACTCTGATCCCACAGGCCGATGCTCTAACCGCTGAGCCAAACCAGCCAGGGCCTTTATAAAAAAATCCTCAGCTGAGGATATTTTTCCGTTTATCTTCAGATAGAGTGGGAGGGAGGGAAAGAGAGAGAAACATCAATCGTTTGCCTCCTGCACAACCCCGACCATGGCTGGGGACCAAATTGCAACTGAGGTATGTGCCCTTGACAGGACTCTAACCTGAGACTATTTGATCCACAGGCCAACACTCCAACCACTGAGCTAAACCAGCCAGGGCCATTATTTTATTTTTGATTGTCCTCACCCAAGGATATTTTACCACTGATTTTTAGACAGAGTGGAAGGGAGGGAGAGAAGAGGGGAAAGAAAGAGAGAAAGAAACATTGATGTGAGAGAGACACATCGATTGGTAGCTTAACACACAACCCGAACCAGGGTCGGGGATCCAACCTGCAACCCATGTATGTCCCTTTGACTGGGAATTGAACCCAAGACTCTTCTGTCTGTGGGCCAACACTTTAACTACTGAGCCAAACCAGCCAGGGCTTAAATGTTATTTTAAATGTCTGATCACAAGTGTTAGCTTATGGAAATAAAGCCTGAGTTTGGTTCCCTTAAAGAAAACTTAAGATGGAAAGTTAGAAAAATATGGGAAGCCAGCTCACTAGGAGGGGAAGAGCTTGGTAAACCACATTAAAAAGGGTATGGGGATGGGCAAAATGTCCAGGGAAGTTCAGAAAGTCATCACTTAGGATTCATAAAGTATATTGCATTGACTAACAAGCATATCACTACTGTTTTTAACCTCTAAACAGAAGATAATAATGTATTTGTCAATTGTTTGCCAAGTCCATTGTGTGTATCCAGGCATAAAACGGGAGCACCTTTGATATTCAATTTAGAAAAGAGGAAAAAGATTCTGCAGTCCCTAAAATATCAAAATGGGATGGTTGGTTGGTTCTTCAGACAGAGCCTCATAGGGTTGGGTCAAGAAGATCCCAAGTGTGGTCCTCATCTGTGCTCATTAAGCTCAGAGAATGGCTCTTATGATCTTTACTAACTGCCAACCTATTAGTTACAATAAGTAAAACTTCCAAGCTAGCCACATCCATTGAGGAATCTGAATGGTTTCCTATAGAAAATTGACCAATGAGCAGCAAAATGAATATCACAGTTTCTTGGTGTCTAAGGAGTTAGTTGGGTGATCCTAATGGCTAATGCCTTAAGCAATGTAAGCCTGATACAGGATGAGTGGAAGTACACTATGCTGTACACAAGTGATAAAGCTCTTATTTTTATAGCAGCAATAAACTAAGGCCTATTAAAATATTGTACTTTATTGAACCACTCCCTGACTAGAACCCAGTCAAATGTCAAGGGTCATCACTACCACTCATTTCTTAAATCCCAATTGGAAATCTACTTGAAGGATTATAGTTTGATTCCTGGAGCATTTTACATTTATTAGTGCCTAATGGTTGACCAGTGGAAGAGGGAGCAGGATATAATGTTATATGGTTGAAACAGCTAAAAGGCCTGGGCAAAAATTTTCAGTTTCTGTCACATATAGTTTGAACTGTTCTTTCTTCATGTTTGGTGAGTGTGAACTTTTACATGAATATTTCCTCTCCCTGTCAGTCGCCAGACCACCAGTACTCAAGTCCACTTGTTTTTAAACTCCTGGCCTAAGGCAACTTTGGAGTAACTCTGTGGTTAGGCTGATCTTATCTGTTTCTGCTTTTTTTTAAAAAACACACATTTTGTGTTAAATACATGAATAAGATCGTCAATGTAGTAGTAATTTGAGTTAAGGGGATCTTCAACTTTCCCAGATTTGAAACCCCAGGAACTCTGGGATGAGGTACTTTTTTCTGCTCCTCAGTTGCATTATCTGTAAGATAAGAATAATTCCTACTATGAAGTTGTCAAGAAGTTGATAGGATTAAAAAGATCTTACAGGGCGGCTTGCGGTGCTCAATACCTAGTAAAATAATAAATGCTTTTCCTCCGCTTTCTCCCCATTGTTTGTTTTTAAACCAGATAAGCAATAAATTGCGTGATGCCCAGTTACAGTGAAATTACTTGGGATCCTTAAATGATACTGATTCCTGCTCTGGCAAAGCCTGAATTGTTAAGTCCCTCAAGCCTCTTTAATGATTTAGGCAATTAGATTAATTATCTTTTGCCCATTGTTTGCTGAATAAAGTTCTGTTCTTTATCGCCTGCTTCCCTAAACTACAGGAGGCAGTCGCCACATCCCTTTCAGACACTTGCTTCCAGCTTTAGTTACCCACGTCCAAGGCTGGAGGCCGACCCCTCCCCTCCGGGGCGCGGGACTTCATTTGAGCTCATCTCCACACGAAAACCATTCCGGTTTTCCGCTAGGACACTCCATTCACGTCTGGTGGGAGACTGCGTACTGCTCTTGCTTTTAGCTGTTCCCATAGTTCTGGGCTGCAACTGGGCTTTCTAGCCTGGGCAGTCCCAAGGAAATCCTGCGCAGAAACGGATGTTGCTTTTGCCCCCTGTGTGGGTCGACCAGACCAGTTAGGGGTGTTATCAGTGGGCCTTTTGGTCAAGGAAAGATTTAGGCTGGGCCGAAGCGGGGTTCCCCAAGGCAAGGTGCCTCCACCTCCACCTCCTCGTCCAAGCGGGGGCCCAGAGGAGCCCAGTGCCTGGCGCAGGGGGTGGCGGCTACTTCCAAAACCCGGCGGTAGATCCGGGCTGGCCCGGAAGTGCCCGGCTCGCAGGGAGGGAGGCAGGGCCTCGGGAGCCTCTGCCTTCGCCACCGCCTCGCGCACGCGCCCTGGAGGCTGGGGCTGGGGCTGGAATCGCAACTCGGAAGCCGGAGCCCGGACGGGCCCGGGGCGGGGGGAGGGGGGGCTACTCGGGGGCGGGAGCGGTGGAGGTGGCCGCCCCTGGCGGCGGGTTTGTTTATCCCGGGGAAGAAGTTTAGGACCGGGAGATAGGGAAGGAGGGCGGCCGGCGAGGAGGGATGCGGTTCGGCGGAGGCGGCCGCCACAAGGACTCGCCGCCGCCATCACCTTTGCCTGCACGGTCGCCACAACCTCGGTCTCTCGGGGCCGCCGCCTCAGCCGGAGAGGAGCCTCCGCCAGGACTGCGCTCCACCGTCCCGCTCCTCGGGGTAGGTACACCTCCCCGGCTCCCCGCGCTGGCCTGCGCTCGCCTGCTCTGAAGCCAGTCGGCCTCCTCCGCTCTCCCTGCGCCCCTTCCCATTGGTCCCGACCCCGCTCCTCGGCTGGCCTACCCCTTTCCCGGGGTGTCTTCCTCCCGCACTCCTCCTCCCCCTCCCCCCACCCTGCCCCTCCGAGTCTCTGCTTCCCTTAGGGTGCCCCCTCCCTGCCCCTGCCACACACCATTCATTTCCCAGCCTCCGCCCACCAGGACCCCCCACACTGGCCTCCACCAGCCTGGCCCCTTCTCCGTCCGTCCCCAGTCTGCGTCCTCCAGCCCGTGGACCTCCACGCCTGCCCATTTATACCCTGTCTCCTTCACACACCGCCTACTGCCTGCCGCGAGAAACTGCCCACCCTCCAGCGTCCACGTCCCTACCTGCTCACTCGAACGTGTAGCCTCGAAATTGTCACCCCCGTTACCGGTTTAGGGTGAATCCTCCGCTCCCCTGCCAGACCACCCAGAACCTCCACCCTGGTGGTCGTGCCCTCAATCTCCTTACCTCCAAGCACAGATTGCCCTCATCAGTTCTCTCACATTCACCCAGGTACATCAGGCCAACTCTGCGGTTCTGGGTCCAAGCCTTGGCTTTCCCCCTTTGTATTCCCTTCTCATCTTCCTGTTCTTGAGTCGATGTACTCGTGTAGTGAATCACATAAAGGGACCGAGGCGGTAGGATTTTCTCTCTCAAAGCAGTAGATGCAGTAGAAATAAGATTCACCTTTTGTTCACCCCAACTTTTGGCTTCTTTGTGAATAGTGTCATTCAGCCGTACTCTTGGGTCTTCTGATGCTTTGCCTATGTTCAAATCATCGTGGACCTAGATTGTTCCATTATAATACTCATCTTCTCAGTTTTAACTTACCGTTGAGCCCACTGTTTCTTAGACTGGAAACTTAAGTACTAAAAGGTTCATGCCTTGAAAAACTGCATCTCTTCTGCCATAATGGGAAAAGTGGAATATTTCCAATTTATCATCCTGTTAGTCTATTATGTTTTATGTTAGTTAATCCTCACTCAAGGATATTTTTCCATTGATTTTTAGATAAGGAGAAGGGGGTGGGGTGGAGAGAAACATCAGTGTGTTGAGAGAGACACATCAATTGGTTTCCTCCTCCAGGGCCCTGACAATGGAACCTGCAACCCAGGTATGTGCCCTTGACCAGGAATCAAACCCACCACCCTTGGTCAGGTGCTCTAACTGCTGAGCCAAAGTGGCCAGGGCTCATCCTGTTGTTCGAGAGAAATGGTGCTGGTGGTTAAGAGCTCAGACTCTAGCTGAATTGCCAGAATCTAAATCTCTGCCTTGCCATCTATCAGCTCTGGCCTTGTGCAAGACATTTAATCTCTGTTCCTCAGGATTCTTACAACTATAAAATGGGGATAGTGATATACTTCATAGGAAGGTGGTGATAACTGCATAACTTAATGCAGGTAAAATGCAACAGTGCCTGGCACATGGTAAGCGTCCAATAATATTCTTTATCATTATCTCCTGACTTGGTTTGATTGTTGGTAGCTTAATTTTGAGAGAAGGTGGGAATCAAAAGCTGCCTTTTTGCTCTTTTTCATTTAACACACTTTTCGATATAGCTATGATTCATATTTTGCTACTCTATAAAATAATTCCTTCTGGTGTGAAAGGTACAGAGTTTTAGCTCCCTATTTTCAGGTACAAGCAGGTCAATCCCAATTTCAGATATCTGCTTGGAAATTTTAAAATATTACCTTTGTTTTGAGAATAAGTTTGACTATTTAGCAGAAATGTCAGTGGAAAATGAGGATTTTATAAATACGAATTTTAGTACTACAAATTAAATACTCAAAACTGGTATTCTTCACAGCCCTCTGTCCTTTAGGTTGAATTGCTCATCAATATAGAGCTTTGGCTTCATTCAGAAGACTGGTGGCTTTTCTCTCTTAACATGTCATGTTCATTTACATGACCATGCCTTGATGTTTCCCAAATTTTACTCTTCAAAACCCTGACAATTTTTATCCTGTTTGCTTACCTCCTGTACATTATTATTTTCTTAATACATTTTTTAGAACCGCTCACTTAAAAAATTCAAGTAGGTACTGTTCAGTGTTATAAATAGTAAAATTTTGAAATCACAAATTGCTGTCCTAATTACATGTAAAGTTATGTGCAGCCCTGGCTGGTTTGGCTCAGTGGTTGGAGCGTTGACCTGAGGACCAGAGAGTCCTGGGTTCGGTTCCCACTAGGGGCATGTACCAAAAAAAAAAAAAAAAAAAAGGTTATATGCATATGCAGTTATCAGAATAAAGATGTTTTTCTGTGTATAGCTTAATATCACTTTTGTGTCAACAGTGGGATGTATTCCAGACTTTAGGTGACACTGCCTTTGCTTATTCTAGTTCCTGGCCTAGAATAACCTTTCCCTATTCCCCTGTATATCTAAATTCTACCCATCTTTTTACCTCTTACTATTTCCACATGGTTGTTGCCAACATTGGTTTATTTGTTTCTTGGCTTTTCTACTTTCTGTATTTTTTTATTTTTGGCTTTGAAAAATACAGGCAGCTCTGATTCAAGAAAAATGATTCCTCTAGAATGAGACTTTTAAAGTTTATGGGAATTTTGAAGGGATGCAGTATAATTGACATTCACATCTAATCTGTGCTAAGTACTATTCCTTTGGTTTTGTAAATATTCATTCTTTCCAAAAATATTTAATTAGCACCTACTTTATGCCAGGCACTGGGGAAAGAATAGCCATTCCCACTCAGGATTCCACTGAATATCAAGCCATAATACTTTAAGGCATCCAAGGTATGTAATGGATTAACTCCTCTCCTATGCACCTAAAAGTGTACTAGCTATGTATCATCCTTGAGAGAGAGAACTAAGGAAATAGTTAATTCAGTTTTTGTAGGGCTTAATTCTTACAGAACCTTGGTTGACAAAAGCTTCATCAGAGAATAATAATACAGAGAACACGGGTAATATTAAAGATAATTATATTATAAAACACTGCCAAGCACTGTTTCAAATATTTATATATGTTAACTTCTTTAAACTTCATAACAATCCTTTGAAGAGAGCTTTATTATATCTGTCTCACAAATGAGGAACCTGAGAAACAGAGATTACTTAACTTCTACAACCCACAAAATCATACAGCTAAGTAAGCAGTGGGGCCAGGAAACATGGTTGTAGAGCCTGTTACCTCTCAGACCTTCCAGTTCCTTGTTAGTTACTTTAGACAAAGTTCTTCATCTGTTTTTTGTTTTTTTTTTTTGTTTTTTGTCTTTATTGATTTTAGAGGAAGGGAGAGGGAGAGAAATAGAAACATGAATGAGAGAGAACATCAGTTGGCTGCATCCTGCATGCTCCTCACCGGGCACTTGACCCACAATTTGGGCATGTGCCCTGACCGGGAATGGAACTGGCAACCTCTTGGTGCATGGGTTGATGCTCAACCACTGAGCCACACCAGCCGGGTAGTGCTTCATCTTTTTGAAAAATCTTTTTCTTTTCTTTTTCCTTTAAAATAGATATCCCTGTCTTTTTAGGTTTAGGAAAGTAAAAAAGATTTAACTTTTGTAAAGTACCTGGTACCCAGACTTATCCTAAGTCTTTTTTATGGCTAGATATTGATTAGAATTTGCGTTTGGTGGTCCTGCTCACTCTTTTGTTACCTAACTTGGATTTATTCACTTAGCAAAAGTTTATTAAACAACTGCTTTTGTGCTAGTTACCGTGCTAAGCTCTGGTGACACGTGATTGGAGCGTTATCTGTATTCGTAAGCAAAAGTCTGTTGGGGAATAAAGAAACTAAATAAATAATTAAACAAATTACAATTACAGGTATGATAACTGCCACAAAGGAACATTATCATAAACAGTGAAAGCCTGTTAGTATATCAGGGAATGCTTCTCAGAAGAAGTGACTTTTAGACTGACACCTGAAGAATCAACTGGAGTTACCCAAGTGTTATTGGTGATTTTTCAGCTTTCCAGAATTGTAGGGGCCGGACCTTAGCACTTGAGACTGAGTGATGTGAAATGATACTGGAACAGGTCACAATGGTCAGTCATTGCTAAGCATTTTGTACTTAATCCTAAGAGAAATGGGAAGCACTGGAGAATGTAAACAGCTGAGTAAGTTACTTAAATTTTTGTTTTAAAAATATCACTTGGCTGCTCTGTGGAGGACAGACTGGAGAGGCAACTGTAAAACGGAGACCAATTAGGCCAGTGCTACTCAAAATTATCTGTGGTTAAGGACCTGTTTTGTTTTTGTTTCTAATACATATTGGTATTTTAGTAACACAATAAAATGAATGCTGTGGCAGTGTCAAATTGCTATAAAAACTTCTAAATGCTTCCTCTTACATTTTAACTTGTCTCAGACCAGTAATAGTTCTTGAAGCAGTATTGGTCCACAGACCACTTTGATTAGAATTGAGTTCGGCTATTATAGCAGTTTAAACAGGAGATAATGGAATCTTGGTCCACTGTGGTGATGATAGAGATAAAGTAGTTGGATTTGACAAATTTGCAAAGTAAAATTGATAGAATTTGATTATGGATTAGATTTGGAGGTCTAGGGAGAGGAGAAGGCTGATTTCCAGGGTAAGTGGTTTTTGTACCTAATAAAGGGGACTACAGGGAAAGAAGCAGTTTTTTGTAGTTTCTGGGAAGAGTGTGGGTATTTATTACAATACAGTTGGGAATGGTCAGTATATAGCTTCTAATTGATGTCATTGTGTGGGAGGTGGGGGGAGGAATTGCCTAAGGAGAAAGTATACAGAGAGAAGATAAATGGACATAGTCCTCTATGAATCTTCAATATTTAAACATGGAAAAATGATTGGAGTAAAGGAGACTGAGAAGGTGTAGGAAGAGGATGGAGGAAAATTTCTTTGGCATCACTGAGGCCAAGGCAATAGACTGTTTGAAAAAGAAGGGAGTGGCTAATCAACTTATGTTGAATGAAGCTGAGAAATGAATTAAGTTGGGAACTAAAAAGTACCCATTGTATTTAGCAATGTGAAAAAAGTTATATATTTCTCAGTAGTCCATCTATAAACTATTTGTTGATGAATTTTGTTTTAATCTGCCAAAGCAATATTCCTAAATTTAGAATAAACTTATATCTATAGCATCAGCCATATCTTCCTTCCTGAGCTCAGACTCATGTTTCTGTTTATCACCATCTGGATACTCTTATATGCATCTCAAACTCTATTTCTACAACTCATCCATTTAGGACATATGCAAACAGGATATGTATTTTAAGTGCTTTTTGTCAGGCATTGAATACTAGACTTTTAGGAATGTTATTAGACCTCAGAGACTAGGGGCAATGAAAAATTAAATATTGTTGTTATAGTGTGATCAGAGCTGTCATAGCAGTTTATTCAGGTTGCTTTGGAAGCACAGAGAAAAGGTGCATTAGGGAAGTCTTTCTAAGGAAAATGACACTTCAGTAGAGTGTTTCCAAAAGACAAGTGGAGAGGTGGAGATGGCGATGCAGTGGTAGAAGAGTTTAAAGAAATTATATTCTAGGTATTTTGAAAGCATGCAAATGCAAGGAACTATGGCTATGGATAGCAGGTTAGTGAGGTTGGCTATGCCATGCAAGAATTTTTCTTTTGAACTTGTACATCTTTTCTGTTTACTGTTTTAATTAATGTTACCACCACTTATGTAGTCACCAAACATGGAGATGTCTTTTGAATATCTTCGAAAATTAAAAATATCTTTGTTGTAGTATTTATTGTTCAAGGTGATATTTTATTTTTGCTGGTTAGCTTTATATTTTATATATTATACCTATACTTACAGAATCATTAAAGAATTGATAGTATTACTTAAATAGTATTTCAGTTATGCTTCAGTGATTATTATTTTAAAACATTTTTTTCCTTTATTAATTTTTAGAGAGAGAGGAAGGGAGAGGAGAGAGAGACATCGATGAGAGAGAACATCTATTGGCCGCCTCCTGCATGCCCCCCACTGGGGATTGGGCCCACAACCTGGGCATGTGCCCAGACCAGGAATGAAACTGATGACTTACACCGGCCGGGCAGTGATTATTTTTTTTAATGGGAGAAATTTTACATATTTTTTTTCCCCTCAAATTAAGAGAGTTGAAAATGAAGGCCTTGGTAAGAATTGCCAACGTTTACTGCTAAACCTCAGGTATATGGCCAATGATGGTGTTTTGGGCTCAGCAGAATAATAATAGTCCCTTGATACCTTAAATGCTATTTTATCTCAGTGTCTCAACATCCGTAGACTTATCTGTTGCACCATAATAGAAAACAATTCATCTGTAGGGATTACTTTCGGAAGAAAACTATAGCTGGCAAAACCTTAATTGGTAAGATCAAAGTCTTATAAAAAAAATAGTGTGTTAGAAAGGAAAATGATACTAAAATGGATTTTAAAAATAGTAAATAATGGTTCTAGGAGACATCTGCTTTAAAATAAAAGAGGGTGGACTCTATCAAAACTTGCTTCTGAAATACCTTCTTTGTGTTATTGTAGAAACATCTGCTAAGGCAGTCTTGCTTAAATTTTATATTAAGAAAATTATAACTTAAAATTTTTTTTTTTCAGTTCTTAATGGCTTTAATATTTTTTTGCTCTTTCCCTTTCTCTGGTTTTTAGTTTTTTAAATCTTACTGAATTCTTGTATAAGAACGGTATGCTTTTCATATATTATTATGGTTTTTTAAAAACGGGCACTCTTTTCCAGAATAATTATTAGCATTATATTCTGAATTGTGTTGTGAAACAGAACTTTACATAGGTAAAAGATAGATTAAAAAAAATTACCTACAAATATAAAATTGCATTAACTTCAAACTATGGTTGGGATACGTTGTTTATATACCCGAAGCAAAAGTATGGTGGAAATACTGTAATTCATCTGTACAATATGAATGTGCTAAAATTTGCTTTTATCCTTTATAAGCTATAGGAATAAAAATAATTGGGAATAACAACTCAGAACCAAAAAAGAAGGGTTTCACTCACATATTAGAATAACCTTATATCTATATATAAGTTATATTAATAATGCAAGATCTCAAAGATTACAGTTAAATTGAAAAGTGGTATGATTCTTTTTAAATATTATTTGAGACTCGTTAACTAAGGAAAATTTGTTTTCTGTTTCGGTATGGTTTCTGAAACACATTTAAGTTTTTTTTTTTAAAATACCCTTGTACTCCTCCTTCCCTGTGTTGTCTCTGCCCCCAAATAATTGATTTTTAAGGTAAAGAGTGCAGTTGTCAAGGCATTTTTTTCATTGTAATTTGGATATAATTTCTAATATTTGTAGTGGAAAATTCCCCTGAAAGATAAATAGTTTTCATCCTATGACACAAAAACAAAACCAGACACAAAATTTAACATAAATTTACCCTGAAATTGTCAAGGAAACTATCAACACAGGAAGCTATAAAAAATAAATTGAACTTTATTTAGTTAAACGTTTTTGTTGGCAACTCTTAAGGTTAGTTTGAACCTTAATTAACTAGTTATTCAACATGGCAGTACAGTTATGTCTAGTTTTGTTAGAGAAGCTCAAGTGGGATATAGGCAGACAAACAGATTTAGTCATTTCTGATTGCATTCAAAGTGAATTTTTGAAAATGTGAAAATACTTTTTCTATTTTGAAAAAGTGTTTCTATTGATTTTTTAGAGAAACATCTATGTGAGAGAGATACATTAATCAGCTGCCTCCTGCACGCCCCCTACTGGGGATCAAGTCCACAACCTGGACATGTGCCCTGACCAGGAACCAGGACCTGTCAGTCCATGGGATGATTGCCCCATCGACTGAGCCACACCTGCCGGGCTAAAGTGCATTTTTATTTTCATAAAAATAATACCTATGAAGGTTCAGCTGAAATCTGCTTTTCCTTCATCTCTATTATGACATATTTAGTCAGAATATTGATGTGCTGTGATGAATGTCTTAAAAATAACTTGTAATATACTCTGATTCCTGTCAACTTCATAAGGAATCCATTCAGAAATATTTTTAAAGGGTTTCGATATTAAAGAAACATGTTAAAACATCCTACTTCTGCATTGTGAAGTATAAGGAAGAAAAGTAGTACTGAGGCAGATTTTGTTTATTTTAGTGGTTTTATATGTGTATAATTTTGTTGCCTCATCTTGAGACTTAAAAAAAATCTGGTTATATACCCAGATAACAAAAATAGGTTATGACCTTCCTTTGAACTTCTTGATTTTTTTCCTCATTCTCACTTTTGCCTTTTTTATATTTTGTTCTTTTTCTGTTTTGAGCTCACATCACTCTTTTACTCCACAATAGTTATTGACCCACACTTAAATACCAGGTTTTGTGTTTACATTAATGAAATGGAAATAGCTCTTGACTTGGAAGACCTACTATTTGGGGTTTATTAATCCTCTGTAGTCATTGAGTGCTTAGGCATAGTGCTGAAATATTTATATATACTCTTTTAAAAATAATTTTATTTATTAATTGATTTTAGAGAAAGAGAGAAACAGACAGATTTGTTGTTCCACTTGTTTGTGTGTTCATTGGCTGATTCCTATATGTGCCCTAACTGGGTATCGAACACGCAACCTTGGAGTTGTTCGAGATGATGTTCTAACCAACTGAGCTACTTGGCCAGAGCTGCACACTTTTTTTATCCTCATAACTACCCTGCTAGGTAGGGTAGGTCATTACTTTTCAAATGTTTCTACTTAAGTAAGTGGCAGAAAAAAGTGATCTTTTGACGTATGGAAGGGAGGTGAAGCTTGAGTGATCAAGGAGTGTGGTGGAGGGAGAGAACTTAGGTGTTAACATTTTTATCAAATTAGTGTTTCCTCCTAAAAAGGATTTGGCTCTTACATTCTATTATTATAGCATTCTTTGTTTTAAAATAAAAATGTTTTAAATTAGCATGAGAGAATATTAAAAAAAGTGTTCTGTCCCAAATTTAGGATCATGGTAACACAGCACTGAGAACAGGATTTTTATTACTAATATCTAGCCATCATGGTTGCTTATTTATTAAATATTTGTTTTTTAATTTTAAGTAAACTTATCTAAGTATATGATACATTCAAGGACATGGACATAGCACCATATATCATGTACACTCTTGTATCTAGCTTCTTACCTCGAACATTTATTTTGATGTGATTCATCCATGTAGTATGTAGCAGTAGCTTATTCTCATTGTTATCTAGTATACTATTCTATTGTACCATAGTTTATCCGTTCTGTTGATGAACATCTAGGTTGTTTCCAGTTTTGAGCCACAGTGGATAGTGCCCCTATAGAACTTTCTTGTATGTACCTTTTGGTGTACATGTATACATTTCTTTAGGACATATAGCATGTAGTGGAATTGTTGGGCCATAGTGTGTGTTTATGTTTACTTTTAGCATATATTAACTAGTGCTCTCCAAAGTGGTTGGACCAATTTATATAGTCTCATAGTAGTGAATAAGAATTCCATTTGTTCCAACTACTCTGTAACATTTGCTTGATACTGTCTCATTTATTTAGCCTTCCTGGTGAGTATAAAGGGGTACTGCATTGTGGATGGGCTGGTTTTTCAAAATAAACATAATTCCCTTTCCCACTCATATCCTTATACCCCACTCGTGTGCACACCAAGGGAAAGAAATAGAGATAGCATGTTTATTTTCACAAAACCCATCTGCTAATTCTGGTTGTCTTGTCACTGTATAGTTCACTGGCTTTGTGACAAATGGTGCATTTCTACCCAACTATCACTAAACATGGAAAAGGTTTTAAGATTTTGCAAGCTGAGGAAGAGTTTTATAGACTCTTTTATTGAGTGAGTTTGCAACATTTTACCAAAACTTTAATTACACAATGCTGAAATGTTCTTGCTTTTACTTGACTGTCTACCTAGATTGTAGGTTGTATTCATTCATTATTTTGTGAGGTTTTGCTACTCCTTAAATAAGGGAAATACTGTATACACAGTAGAGCTTACTTAGTTTTTAGAACTTGAAAGTGAAATTGAGAAAATTTTACCATAGGCCCACAGCATGTGGTTTTTATATTTCTTGTTACTTATGAATTTTTTTCCTTGTGTCACAGAGGCAGTATTGCTAATATGTATTTTTATATCAAATTGTGTAGTGTAAACCAAGGATACAAAAACTATTTCTGCCTGTGTATTCTTTTCAGTGTTAGGATTGTGGTCAGTCTCTTCACATTCCTCAATGAATGTAGATTGTTAGAATCATATGTAGGGAATCACCATTCTTGTACCTATTGAGCATCATGATTAGTTGTTGATTTCATCCATTAAACACACACATATAGATTCATAACTGCAGATAAGCCTATAGTTTTCCCTTTTTAACATTTTATATGCCTTTTTGTAGCTAATATTTTTGTATCTGAATTCATTTCATACTGCTGCACAGCAAGCACTCTTCCAAGGTAGAACAGCTGTTTGATAAATACATGTGCTCTACATATTCATATTTATTTACTGATTTTTACTAGTCATAAGAATTTTGGAGTTATTAACTCATCAGCAGAGGACCTGAGATGGCATTTATGTCCTTAAGGAGGAACAGGAACAACTCAGTTTATTTTACAAAGCATTTCCTTGTGAGAGAGGTAGGGGCTGGTAGATGGCAATAGCTTCCTTTCATTAAGACTGGTTTGACTATGTGTTACTTCATTTCAGAAAAGGCTGGTTTAAAATCCAGGGTCTCTTTACAGATTGCTTTTCCTGGAACATTTTGCTTCATTTCTTTCTTTTTTCTCTTAATTCCTTCCTTCCTCTCTTCCTCCCTTCCTCCCTCCCTCACTCTCTGTAAACTATGCAGCTATGTGGAAAATTTTTTTCTTTAAGGAAAATTAAGCCATTTTAATGGTTATGGACATACAGGGTGTAATGATATAGACCCATAGCTCCCTACTACTGTTTACCCTAAGGTATGCTATTTTGTCATTTTTTCCCCATAGATTTTATAATTTAGAGGTCCAAAAAGTAGTAGTCCCTGTTATTTTTTCCCCAAGTATAATGGTTTATCCTACTTTTGCCTAGGATAGTACTGGTTTCTTTTTTCCAGCATCCTTTTTTTATTTTATTTAGCATTTGTAATAGATACTTTTTTAAAGATTTTAAAATGATTATTGTTATTATTTTAAATAAATATTTGTTCAGTCTTTTTTTTGTTTTGAAGAGAGAGAGAGGAAGGGAGAGGGGGAGAGAGAGAAATAAACATCAATGTGAGAGCAAAATATTGATTGACTGCTTCCTGCATGCCCCCTACCAGGCATTGAGCCCGCAAGCCAGGCATGTGCTCTGACCTGGAATCAACTAGCAACCTTTCGTGCGTGGGAGAATACCCAGCCAAGGCTGAAATAAATAATTTTTAATAAAAACTATTATTAATTGTTGCATTAAAATGAGCTTGAATAGTTTGGTAGATTTTTACTCCCAGCTGTTGCCATCGTCTAGTCTGGTGATAGGTGAGATACAAGTGCAGTAATGAGTTCTTTCTCTCTCTCTCTCTCTCTCTCTCTCTTTTTTTTTTTGGTGCATTGTTCCTGGCAGTACTGCAGTACCAGGTTGATGCGTGGAATAGATGGAGCAAGCTCCTAATTTATCTCCTAGTTCCAAAGATTCATTTAATACATTGTCTTTGGATAGATGATATATCAAATATTAAACTGATAAGAACAGATACTATATTTGATCTTAACCAAAAGCCTGAGAAGCAATGAGTTTTATCTTTAACAAGTGATGAAATGTGAAAGGAATCTGCTAAGTACACCGCTTTTTCCATAGCCCTTCTCAGATACAGTGTGACCAACACCTTCCTTTAATGAAGTATTAGGGTTGGGATCTCCATGATTGGAAGTGGGCTAGGACACAAATTACTAGGGGCAACTAACTTCTTTTGGTCTCAGGTGATGGTAAGAGATAAATTTGATGCCATTGCTCTTATTGACCACTTTGGTACCAGCCCGTTGTTTAATGTTCGTGCTGCAGCTTGCAAGATTCATGAAGTCACAAGGATGGCAACAGATAGTGCCTGTGGGAAGTATAGGTTATGTGAGCTGAAATAGTGGCCCAGCAGTCCTGCCATAGAATGTGTACAGAAGTACTGTTAAAGCTTTGTGCGTTGATGGAAATGTTTTATAATCTCCACTTTCCATTATGGTAGCCATTAGCCACTTGTGTTTATGTAGCACATAAAATAAGTCTAGTACAACGGAGGAACAGAATTTCCATTTTAATTTATTGCTTTATTTGGTAAGACTTATTGTGCAACAAACCTTTGACAGCAGTTAGTTAAAAAGCAGAAGTATGTATTTAATGAAAGTATACACTTAAGAAGTTGCTATTTTGCTTTTTTTAAAAAATACTTTCTATACCATTGCTCAGCAATGAAAATAAAGGAGCAGACAGTGGGTGATTATATTAATGAAGAGTGGAGGGTTTACAGAATGGTTGTGGTAAAAAAGAAAGGGAGTGAAATGTTAAGCTTGCTTACTAGAGAGTATTTGAAATGATGCATTTTTGGGTTTTGGTTTGATATGGCAGTAAAGTTATAATAGGGATGATTACTTAAGAAGAATGGGAAAGACTCAATGAAGTGTTGGTAATAAGAGATGTTGGGGATTAAATTGATAACATCAGGAATAAGTTCTGTTATAAAAAATTATATAATGAGATTTATTTTCATAGTGGGTCAAACTGTTCCAGGTAATAAGCTTCAAGTCAGAATCTTTGAACAAGATTGTTAAAATTTAAGTGGATGAGATCATTCAGAAAGGTCAAGGAATTGTGCTAGTAGGTCAGAAGTCCACAGGCGTGAAATTATGCAAGGTAATGGTAGGAATAGTGAGGAAGACAATGGAGACAAGGGCTGAAGTCCTGTGTATGGGAGACTAACTGGAAGAGAGGGTAGATGAAAACAAAGAAGACATTAAGAGAATATAACATTGGACTCATGCAATTGCCAGACAAGTTTGAAAAGATGGAAAAGTGATCTGGAATAAGAGTGGGGATTTGGAAGAACTCTACTTCCAGCTCAGCTCCTTTTTTTTAGATCCATCACAGGTGTCAGAAAAGGATATTATTTTAGTAATTCTACTTTATCTTCTTTGGCTAGGTATTTGCCTCTCTGAGCTTATCTGTGTTTGTCTAGTGCCTGACCTATTTAGGTACCTAATAAATGTTTGTTCAGTAAATGCTAGGTGAATGTGAAATTGTTCCAGTGTTCTGGAATTCTAGAACAAGGAGTATTGCTTATAGTCTTTAAAAAAGTGATTTGCAAATGATCTCACTTATTTGTGGAATATAATGAACAAAGTAAGCTAATGAACAAAATAGACCCAGAGACATAGAAGTAGGGTTCAGATTGACAAACCTTAGAAGAGGGGGTAAGGAGAGGGTAGAGATAAACCAAAGAACTTATATGCATAACCATGGACACAGATAACAATGTCTGGAGGGGAAGGGAGAAACATCTAAAACAAAAATAAATTAATACAAAAAAAGTGATTTGAAAATAAATAAAAGGAACTGTTACTTTAACACAATTGTATTTTCAAAGTATGAATTTAATTACCCTAATTTTACTTAGACATGTATTTCAAAGGGTAAAGCAGAAAATGAATGATAACTTCTTATATAAATTAGTAGATGGTAGTTTCATAATGAGCTATTTAGAGTAGTGAGAATTTTTGGGGGGACGATTCTTGATTTTTAGAGGTTAACTAGAGGATATTGCAAAATTGATGCATATCTTTCAGACTTTTCAGTGATTATTACAACTGTGATCTTTGGCAAGTGGTTATTTTGTTGTTTCCTTTCATTGGCACATTAGGCTTGTGAGGAAGGAATTGTAGCAGATTGAGTTTGTGCAAGATAAAGAAGTCTTAAGTAGTTTAAGTAAAAAAATTTTAGCCATTGCTGAATGAGCAGGAAAAGAGGAATGAAAGCAAAAGATTTTTTATTTTTGTAAAATACAACTATGGGGGCAAAAGTTTTAAACAAATATTTAGCCACATTTTCCTATAACAAAAATGGTTGGAAAAGGAAGAGGGAGAGAATATAGGTTTTCTATAGGGTGAATGTTTTAGGACTCAGATGAATTTGAAAAATGCCTAGGATTAATAATAGTGGATCCAGAGTTGGCAACTAACTATGCCGACACCACTATAAGTATGTTACAGACCTTGTCACCTTTAGTACTCACTATGATATTTCTTTTTTCAAATACAAGCAAGTTTATTTAATTTAGAAAGTCATAGAGGTAAAAAGGGTGAGCCAGCTGGGCTGCGTGTGCTGGGGGTGGGGGTGGGGGACAAGTTAGAGAGGCAAAAGAAGGGACCTTGGAACTTAGGAGAAAGAAAGCAAGGATATACTTCACCTGGAGAAGTGACATGGGGAAAGGCTCAGGGGTGTGTGTGTGTGTGTGTGTGTGTGTGTGTGTGTGAGAGAGAGAGAGAGAGAGAGAGAGAGAGCACGCGAGCGAGAGAGAGACAGATTGGTTGTCTCCTATATGTGTCCTGACTGGGATTGAACCCAAAACCTAGGTAGGTGCCCTGACTGTGACTGGGAATTGATCCCGCAACCTTTTGGTCTATAAGACAATGCTCCAACAAACTGAACCACCCAGCCATGGCAAGATTTTATTCTTTTTTTCTGGTTGAGTAATATTCCATTGGATATATGCACCACAACTTTTTTATCCACTCATCTATTGATTAGGCACTTGGGTTGCTTTCATACCTTGGCTATTTGTGAATAACGCTGCATTGAACACAGGGGCGCATATATCTGTTTGAATTAGTGTTTTGTGTTTCTTTGAATATATACCCCAAAATGGAATTGCTGGGTCATAGGCAGTTTCAGTTTTAATTTTTTGAGGAAGCTTCATATTATTTTTCATAGTGGCTGCACCAATTTACATTCCCACCAACAATACACAAGGGTTCCTTCTTCTCCAGAAAAATAATAGTATTTTCAGTTAAATCCTGGATTTAATTTATGACTCCTTGCTGGTGTTTTTTTTTTTTTTCCAACTTCTGTGACCTAACAGCACATTGCTTTTGCATTTCAACTTTTCTATCTGTAAAATAGTATTAACTACTTACTTCACAGAGTAGTGTAGAGGATCATGTGAAATAATATGTCTAAGAGTAAAGTTTTAAGTGTGAAGTAAGATCTTATGAATTACTGTACGAATAACTACAATACATTTGATTAATTCTGTGTGAGAGACATTCATGATGAAAGGGCTTGGTAGCTAGGGAGTAATTCATTTTACTGAGGAAAATGGTATGGGGGCATAGGTTGGTTACTAAAAGTTCTGTGGAAAGGGTTACATTTAAGATGGACAGTTCTCGTCAAGATGGCTGTATCGGTTCCTCCCATGACCACATTAAAATTGCAACTGAATTACAGAACAACCACCCTTGATAACTACCTGAAGATTAGCTGAATAGAAGTCTTATAACTATATAGAGAAGAAGCTATATTGAGATGAAGAGAGGCAGAGACAGGGATCTGGCTCATCCCACACACACATGTGGTAGTTAAAAATCAGGAAGACTATCTTGGCTCTGGAGGTCTCCCCACCCCCCAGGAGCAAGGGGTTTCAGTCACATAGCAGACTGCCTAGCCTGGAGCAGCATTGCTGGAAAGAGGAGCCCCACAGCAGCTGGCAATGAAAATCTGCAGGAATTTGGTCTGGGTGAGACAGGGGGCTGCTACAGATTCAGGCGTCCTCTTGAAGAGCAGCCCGCTGTGCACAGACTCATTTGCTCACAAATGCTCCCTAAGCTACAGGGAAGAGACAACAGCTGGAAAAGCGCCAGGGACCTACCAGGAGGAACTGAAAGTACAGAGAGTCCCAAACAAGGTGAACCCAAAGAGGCCCACACGTTATCATTAAAATGCCAAAGGTTAAAGACGAAGAATCTTAAAAGCAGCAAGAGAAAAGCAGTTAGTTACCTAATAACTTATGGGAGTGTTTAACTGATTTCTCAACAAACTTTGCAGGCCAAAGGAATTGGCATGAAATAAAGTGATGAAAAAGAAGGACCTACAACCAAAATTGCCTAGCAAAGCTATCATTTAGAATTGAAGGAGAAATAAAGAGCTTCCCGGCAGGAAAAAGGTGAAGGAGTTTATCACCACTGAAAACAGTATTACAAGAAATGTTAAAGGGAAGTCTTTAAGAAGAGAATAAAGAAAATAAAAAACATGAATAACAAAATAACACAAGGAAAAAAGTTTTTACGAACAAATGACACATTAAAGACAGTGAACCAACCAACACACAAAGGTCAAAAGGCAAAATGAGGAAGATAATATGTAATTAGAACAGTAAATTAAGGGTTACACACACACACAGAAGTAGTAAAAAGTAATGACAAAAACATAAATATGAAAGGGGTGAATAAAAATGGTAGTGACTTTAGAATGTGTTGGAACTTAAGCGATTATCAACTTAATATAGACTGCTATAAACATAGATTGGTGTATATGAAACACGTGGTAGCCACAAACCAAAAGTCTACAAGAACTATATAAGAAAGAAATAGAAGAATCCAAACACAATACTGTAGAATGTCACCAACATACAAGAGAGGAAGAGATATGAGAGGAGCAGAGAATTACAAAAACAATTAGAACAATAAAATGGCAAAAACTACATTCCTATCAGTAATCACTTTAAATGTAAATGTACTAAATGCTTGAATTAAAAGACAAATCAATAAAGAACTGGTCATATATAATGGAATATTACTGGATTGAAATCTTAACCATTTGTGACAAAATGGATGGACCTAGAGGGTATTATGCTGAGTAAAACAAGTCAGAGAAAGAAAAATAACATATGATTTCACTTTTATGTGGAATCGAAAAAAAAAAAAATAAATGATCAAACAAAACAGAAACAATCTGGGATACAGAGATCAAACTTGTGGTTACCAGATGGGAGGTGGGGTTAGAGGACTGGATAAAAAGGTAAAGGGATATTAAGTATGAATTGGCAGTTACAAATAGTCATGGGGATGTAAAAAGTACAGCATAGGGAATATAGTCAGCGATGTTGTACACCTGAAACTAATATAATATCAAATGTGAACTGTAGTTGAAAAAAAAATTTTTTTTTTTTTCAGGATGAACAGATATGAATACAGGGTTAGTGCTTAAGAAGGGATAAGATTAAATTATCTATAATTTGTTAATTGAGATAATTTACTACCCTGATTTGGATGAAAGAAGAGTGGTACCTTATTTATAAATTAGAACTTGAATAGAAGAGGATTGAGGGGCACTGGATGAAGAAGTTGAAGGGACTAACCAAAGAACATATATGCATAACCCATAGAAACAGAGGACAGTGTGGTGATGGCCAGAGGGAAGGGGAGTGAGGGACTCTGTAGAGACAGGCAAAAAGGTGAGAAATAGTGTCAACAATAAAAATAAAAACATTTAAATTGTATCAAAAGTTCATAAGATGTCTATTTCCATGTTCTTTCACACATTTTACAAAACAAATTATGATTGGTCATTTGTAATTCTTTCTGTCTTGTTAAGTGCTTTAAGACATTGTTGAAATTTGTAAAAGTTTGTAGGCTAATGCCCAAGTAAGTTTGCTTTTAGAGACTAATAGCGAACTTGAAGGTGATTCTTTGGTATCAAAATACCTGGATGGCCCTGGCTGGTGTGGCTTGGTTGAGGGTCCTCCTGTGCACAGAAAGGTCCGCTGGCTTGACTCCTGGTCAGGGCACATGCCCATGTTGCAGGTTTGATCTCCCATCGGGGTGCAAACGGGAGGCAACCAATCAATGTTACTATCTCACATTGCTGTTTCTGTCTCTCTCCCTCTCCTTTCCTCTCTCTTTTAAAAAATAAAAATCAGTAAACACATTAAAATAAAGGTATCTGGATGATCCTCTTCTTTTTATTGTGCTTATGCTGCCTAAAAATACACATGTACCTGCATACATATATTTGGGTGACAACATTTGGTGTCAGCTATTTGAAATTTTTATCAAAAAGACATCAGGCTCCCAGCTGGTGTGACTGAGTGGATGAGCATTGACCCATGCACCAAGAGTTCACTGGTTCGATTTCCGGTCAGGGTACATGCCTGGGTTTTGGGCTTGATCCCCAGTACAGGGCGTGCAGGAGGCAGCCAATTGATGTTGATGCTTCTCTCATTGATATTTTCTCTCACTTCCTCTCATTCCCTCCCTCTAAAAAAATCAACAAAAACATAAAGAAAAAAAAAAAGACATCAGGCTTTTGCTGTTTTGTTTATTTTCTTAAGCACATTTGAAGTTATAGAAGATTTTACCCAAAGGACCTCTGAGATCTAGTTCAAATTATGAGGTCAGGGGTTGTCCTTCCTTGTTTTCACAGGGCCTGCCTCAGTGTAGGTTCTCCCAAAATATTCAGATAGGTCAGTAAATAAGAGAGAGAATAAATATGAATGAATGGTTAAAAAGAAAAAAGAATCAAAGAGATCTTACAACTTGTCTGTAGTGAGTAGTCTCCAGACTGATATAGTTTCTCCCCTTTTTAGTTCACCACAGCTTATATATTACTATAATTTAAAATCTTACCTCATGAGGTGTATTAACTGTAGTTATAAACTGACATAATAACTAAAGCTGAGTTTTCAAAAATTCCTGTACTATCTTTATATGATTTTTGGAAACAGTCTCCTTTAAAAAATGTGAAATGTGCCCTGGCCGATTTGGCTAGGTGGTTCGAGTGTTGGCCCACAGACCAAAGAGTCTCGGGTTTGATTCTGGTAGAGGGCACGTATCTCCGTTGCAGTTCAGCCCCAGCCCTGGTTGGGGTCCTACAGGAGGCAACCAGTTGGATGTATCTCTCTCACATCCATGTTTCTCTCACTCTACCCCCCCCCCACTCTGTCTGAAAATAAATGGAAAAATATCATCGGATGAGTATTTAAAAAAGTGAAATATTTGCTTTATATATTTTAAGGAGGTATAGCTGTAAATATAGATCCAGATAGGCTTATATTTGTTTTATTGGGCCTTGTTTATAAGTTATTAATAAGTAATAAGACAACAATTGAACTTGGAGCACTAGCATGATACATAAATATAGTTGTTTGCAAATGATTATTTTGAAAAATGATTTCCAGAGATCCAGAGGTCCTTAATATGTTGTGCTCTAGGAAAAAACAGGTTCGAAAATGATCTGTAATTGATTATTTTTTTGAAGTTTAATGTAGTGTGAGGATATTATGTGGTGCTGTGGATTCGGTCTCAGTCTGTAATGTGTGAGTTTTACTGTATTGATTTATGGTAGAACTAGATGGGACTGTGATTTTTGTCCCTAACCTGGGTACAGCCAAAAGTTCAGTGATTTGCCAAAGGGCTTGTGGTGTGAAACCTGAAATGGCTAGGAATAGAATTTAGGTCTCTCAAAACATGGACCACAAGGTTTTTTCTATTTTTACCAATGTTAAGGGTAGCTTACCATTTTCAGGTAAAATGGAAGACTTAGAAGTAGAGAACAAATGGATAGCTAGGGCAGTGATGAGATTTTTGTATTAGTGGTATTACTAGCTTTCTAGTCTAACCCTTAGACTAGAACAGTGGTTCTCAGTGTGATTCCTAGACCCAGCAGCATGAGCACCACTTGAGATTTTGGTTAGAAATGCAAATTTCAGGGCCTGACCCAGACCCTTTGAATCATTCACTAACTCTGAGATTGGGACCCAGCATTCTGGTTTAACAAGCCTTCCATGGGATTAATTTTGAGAATCACTGCCAAAAAGAAATATAAACTTGTAAGTCTACTACTTGTAATCACCTAGCGGCTGGGAATATTACGTTGGACCATTTGAAAATTTCCCCTGCTTTTGACTTACATTAACTTGAAATGGTCCCAACCATTTCAGAATACTGCTGTTGCTGTATTCTGCCTCCTAAGAGTTTCTGTAGCACATGTATTCAGATCTGCTGCCATTGATTCAAATTATTCTGCTGAGAATCACAGCTGTTTCTATATCAAAGAGGAAACTTTCTCTCCTTGTAATACACATTTTAGTCAACTTTAGATAAACTGGTTTTAAGTGATTGAAACTACAAGATAGCTTTTCAGTTTTCTTGTCTAGATCTGAATTAGTTATTCCATTAATTCCCTCAGACCATATAAGTTTCCCTCCTTTTTCAAAGGAAACATTGAGCATAATGCTAGGCTTTACATTACAGAAATGAGTAAAACAGAAAAAACCTTCACAGAGAGCATAAAAACACAACCATAAACATAAAACTCAGTAGTAAAAAGCAGTAATTGAAGAGGGTGATAGAGATGATAGGACTTTTAATATCAATTGGCTATGGCAATCAGTAATTGATTCAGTTTTCTAAATGGGCATATTACGTAAGTGTAAAAAGAATAGGAAGTCACCTTCCTACTTCCAGTTCTACTTCCCACTATAAATTGTGCCTGCTTTTAGTTCTGTTAGTGGTTCTATTAATAATGTGTGTGTGTGTTTTTTTATTTATTAGCTCTAGACAGTGTTAACCTGCCTCTGTGAATGATAGTCTTGTTCCTCTCCTCACTTCCACAATCTCCCAATTATTTGTTAATTTTACATCATCATGATATTTGCATTTTGTTCCATTAGTAACATTTCTTTTTTGCTTTATTTACAGGTCAATTCTAAATTTTTTAAACATGGAAATATTTATAATATGATTATATAAACACTTAATATAGAACAAAGTACAATGATCTGACAGATTAGCAACTGAAAATTTTTCCAAGTGTCAAATTCTAGTGGATTTTATTTAATTATTTTATTTTGTTTGTTTCTTCTCTTTCTCTGAGACCTGTTCAGTTCTACTGTTTCTTCAGTTCCATGATTCCCTTCCCCTCTTGGATGTCTTTTTTTGTTTGGTTAGAGCTGTGGTCTTCAAAATGAGGCATCTACATTAAAGGGGGGGTGTCAGAATATATTAGAAATTAAATTATCTGTTCTTTGTTACCTTATTATTTTTAATTCCTATTTTGCTATGCTTTATACTACATATAACTATATTAATATAATAACATGTTAATTATAAATAAATATATACATATATTGAGAGCATATGTTCAAATGGTTTTTTACTCATAATGGTGTGTCATACAACAACATTTGGAGTTTATTGGTTTCAGAACACCTTATTGAGTAATTTTCAGTATAGGATACAATTTTTCAAGTATTTGCTGTCTGAAAATATTCTTTATTTGGCCTTCATTACTGAATAAATTTGTATGTGTAATTCTAGGTTCAGAATTTTTTTCTTGAAAATCTTAAATGCATTTATCCTGTGTCTTTTTTAAAAATTTTATTTTATTGTTGAAAGTATTACAGATGTCCCCCATTTTCCCCTTTTGCCCCCTCCACCCATCTCCCACTTCACACCAGGCCTTCACCTATTTATTGTCTGTATCCATGGGCTATGCATATATGCATATAAATCCTTTGATTAATCTCTTCCCATCCTCCTTCCCTCCTCACCTCTGAGATATGTCGGTTCCATGCTTCCATGTCTATGGTCCTATTTTGTTCATCAGTTTATTTTTTTCCTTAGATTCTACATATAAGTGAGATCAACGTGGTATTTGTCTTTCTCTGACTGGCTTATTTCACTTAGCATAATACTCTCCAGGTCCCTCCATGTGATCTCAAAGGGTAATAGATGCTTCTTTTTTATAACTGCATAGTCTTCTGTTGTGTAAATGTTCCACAGTTTTTTTTATCCAGTCATCTACTGATAGGTACTTGGGTTGTGTCCAGAACTTGGCTATTGTAAATAATGCTGCCATGAACATTGGGTGCATATTATATTTTTTCTGATTGAAGTGTCGGGATTCTTAGATTATATTCAGATTTCAGTGTGAATTGTATACTTATAGATAACATGGGAAGTTTTAGGATTTTCTCTTTTTAAGTGGAACTCTAGGTATAGATATTTGATATTTTTTTCAGTGAGCATTCTTGATACTTGGTGAGGCCTATCACTGAACTCACGTCTTTTTTAATATTATGGAAGTGGTCTTTTTTTTTCTTTATATATTTCTTTTGTTTCTGTTTTTATCCCCTTCAGGAACACTTATTAGGTAAATATTGGATCTCTTCAATCTGACCTCCAGGTCTCTAACTTTTCTTACTGTATTTCCCATGTTTTTTGTTTTTAGGTTGTTTTCTTAAAAGTAGTCTTTGTATTTTATTTTCTACTTATGCATCAGTTATAACTATTTTATTCATCCTGCCCACTGAATTTATTTTATCATATATATATATATTTTAAATATGTTTTTATTAATATTTCTACCCCTTGGCAGCAGCCCACAGTCTGAGCATAGCCTGGATTCTCTCTCTGCATTGTAGCTAGAATCAGCAGATACTCTTGAAGAAGAAAGTGGCTGTACTCCATCAACTTAACCCATAGATGATTCCCTCTTCTCTGGAATTTTGGGACCCTTGTCCTGATTGCTTGAGCAGCCTTAGATTCCTTTAAATAAATAGTTATTTTTATCCAGAGTTTTCTACTTCACAGCAGAATGTAGCTCACCTGCCAGCTATTCCATCATACTCAGAAGAAAAGCCTATGATAGCTTATAAGTATTTTTTAATAAACATTAATTATTTGACTTGGTTATTACCACCCCTATCATCACTAACTAAATTTACACTCATATGTGAAGTTTTCCTTGTTACAGGTCTATTCTAATATTTACTTTGTATTATGTGTAAGTGAGTACTTATATATTTCATGTTATTCACTCGCCAGCTATAGAGAAATGAGATACTATAATCCTTTAATAGACAAAGGAAAGGCCCCGATGTCTATAACATTATAGAATCCATGACAAAACAGTAATTCACATTTGTCTCAGTATAGAACCCTTGTTTGTTATTCATCTTTGTCCTTGGTCTAATGGAATGTACAATATATCTAGCATAATAAATCTCTATTATACTCACTGAAGTTATCATGCTTAATCCAAAGACATTTAAAGAAATTTATGGTGTCATTTATTGTTATTGTTTTATCACCTTTATAAACATTTATTGTGATCTAATTCTTCTTCTTGATAAGTCTTAGCAAAACTGTTGAAAATTATATATTAAGTAGCATATTAATTCATTTTCTTTCATTATATAATCACAGTCATTAGATATATAAAATTGCTTTGACCTCAGTTATACTTTCATGAAGCAGTTAAGGTAACATTTAGCATAAATATGGTATTTTACACTTGAAGAATGATTTACATTTTGTTAGTTAAATAATTAATAAACAAATATTATATGATTAACATTGCAATTGATTAAGCTAGCACCTAGAAGACTTGATCTGATTATGGATGATTCTAAAAAGAGATTACAGCCCGACCGTTGTGGCTCAGTGGTTGAGCATCGACCCATGCACCAAGAGGTCTCTGGTTCCATTTCCAGTCAGGGCACATGCCTAGATTGTGGGTCAAATCCCCAGTGGGGGGCATGCAGGAGGCAGCCAGTCAGTGTTCTCTCTCATCAATGTTTCTCTCTCTCTCCCTCTCCCTTCCTCTCTCTCTCAAAACAATAAGGAAAAGAAAATTTAAAAAGAAAGATTACAGATGATTTCATAAACATGGTAGTCATTTTATGACTGGATAGAATTTTGATAATATTCTTCAGACATTGTGATTTTTAAAATAAACTGCTTTTCTGGATTATTCATATATCCCATTTGTCTGGAAGCTCAATAGCTAACACTAGGAATTGCACAATTTAAGATAGTTCAAAATGCTTAATACTTTGTTTTTGAGATTGATTAAAAATAATCTGTTTAGTACTTTATGGTCAATTTAGACTCCACAGAGAAGAAACTTTATCATTGCTTCCATTACTTACTTTTCAATCACAAAAGAAATTGTGTGTGTATAAGTGAATATGGATATGTATGTGCATGTACATTTTAATGACATAAAATTTATATAGCAAAATTTATCATTTAAATAGTTTTATAGTAAAAATTCAGTGAAGTTTAGTACATTGACAGTGTGTACAACCAGCACCACTATCTAGTTCCAGAATATTTTTATTACTCTGAAAGTAAGCTTCGTATCCATTGAACACTCAGTCCTCAATTTGCCTTCATTCCAGCCCTGGGTAACCACTAATATGTTTTCTGTATGTAGCTGCCTATTGTAGAAGTTTCATATAAATGAAATCATAATGTGTGACTTTTTGCGCCTGGCATTTTTCACTTAAAGTGATATTTTTAGGATCATCCATGTGTAGCATATATCAGTACTTTATTACTTTTTATTGATACATAATAGTTCATTGTGTGGATATACCACATTTTGTTTATCCATTCATCTGTTGATGGTCATTTGGAGTGTCCATCTGTGGATTGATTATTAGCCATAACCTTTAGGCGATTGTGAATACTGCTACTGTGAACATTCATGTACATGTTTTTGTTTGAAAATCTGTTTTTTAGTATTTTGGATATATACTTAGGAATGGAATTGCTTGGTAGTAATTGTTTAAATTTTTGAGAAACTGACAAACTTTTCCATAGTGCATTGTGCATTTCCATAAGCAATATACAAGGTTTCTAATTTCTCTATATCCTTGCCAACACTGGTAATTTTCCTTAAAAAATATATATATATATTTCTATATATATACACATACACACACACACACATATATATAATCATAGGCATCACAGTGACTATTTTTTCCCTATCTTTGGCTTTCATAAATTTTACTGTGATGCGTTTATGAAACTCTTTGCAGTTATCCTACTTAAAGTAAGTTAAGCTTCCTAGATATGTATATATTAATTATTTTCAATATGTTTGGGAAGTGTTCAGCCATTATTCAGATATTTTTTTCTGCTCCTTTTTGTCTCTCCTCTCCTTTTTGTACTCCCATTATACTATGTATGTCAATATGCTCAATAGTGTTTCACCTTTCTCTAATGTTCTGTTTATCTTTTATCTCTAGATCGCATTATCTCTATTGATGACTCAGCAAATATAATAATTCTTCTATTGGTTCATATCTACTGTATATGAACATAGCCCCTTATGTGAGTTTTTTTCATTTTTCAGTTGTTATACTTTCCAACTACAGAATTTTCTTTATTTTAAAACTAATTTTTACCTTGTTGTTAATATTCACTATTTTGATGACATTGTCAGCACACCTTCCTTTACTTAACAGTTTTTTTGTTTGTTTAAATTCCTTAGGTATATTTACAGTGTTTACTTCGAAGGCATTGTGTGTCAAATCCAACATTTTGTAGTCACAGACAGTTTCTATTACCTATTTTTTTTCCCTATTATGTAGGTCATGTTGATACCATTGTCATTTAACATAGGAAATGTTCCTAATTGACAGGAAAGGAACAAAGAGAAAAACAAATAAATGTATGCCCAGTAAAATCTGGGTGACATAGGGAAGGTACTTGTCTGTCAGTCACACCTGGGAACAGGTTATTGTCCAGAATAGGTGTGACCACTGCAAGGACATGAAATTTGAGATATTTAAATCTCCTGAACAAGGAGTTCCCTTTCTTGGGCACAGGGCTCCTGGCTCTCTGTTGCAGTGGGTGCATTCTCTCCTGCATTTGCCCACATGGCTTATAGTCATATGGACCCCACACAATGTACTGATGGGCTGGAACTAGCCTGTTGTTGTGCTGGACCCAACTCTACCATGGAATAGAAACTCTAGACACTGGCTTTGCTTCTAGCTCTGCTGAATCCCCAGTTGCACCTTTTTCAGGACTGGACTAAGGGAAATGGGACTTTGCAAACCCAGGGATATACCTCCATGTATATAACGCTCTCCCACATCTCATCCTCCCATGAGAGTCTCTGAAAATGCTTATTCCAGAGGTATCCCAAGAACCCCACTCCCACTAGCAATGGAGAAAGGCCATTCACCCATTTCTCTGATAACAATACTTTCCTGTTTCTTTGCATGTCTGATAATTTTTTGGTCAAAACTGGATATACAGAAATACCTTGGAGATGTTGCAGGTTCAGTTACAGACCACCACCGTAGAGCGAGTATCACAATACAGCAAGTTTTGTTTTTTCTTGCGGGAGGGTCTATTCTTCAATGTATTTTTAAAAAAAGACCTTACCATCTGTGAAAGACCATGAAGCAAAGCACAATAAAATAAGGTGTGTGTGTAATATAGAAATTATTGGCGCTGATTTCTTCAAGTATGTGTTATTGTTTTTTGCTTGTTTATTTGTTTAGTGACTGGCTCAGTTATTTTAATAGTGAGTCTTTTTCTCTCTTTCCACCCCTTCTTTCTCTTCCTCTCTCTCTACAGTCTTAAGCATGTAACGTTGCTTCTCAAAGGGCATATGCTTGAGTTTTCCATAGTCACTCTGGGGTGACAGTTTTGGCAGGATTCTCTTTCACTGTCTTTTTCCCTTAACCACATACAATTGTCAAGTCCACTAAACTAGTGTTAATTTCTTTATTGTTTGCAGCATTACTCTGAGGCATTAATTGCTCCATAGACTAAACTTACAAATTTGAGTTCCTCTGGAGGGTTAGTTTCCCAAGTCAGTACTTTTAAAGTTGTTCTGACCTCAGGCAGGCCCCTTCTAGCTGTCTCCCTTCTTTGTTCTCTCTGGCAAACTAACCAGCCTATCATTTAGCCTTTATGGCCAATGATTCCTCCAATCTCCTCTCAGTTGCCTTTCACCAGGACCTCCACAATTTTTCAGAGCACCCTTAACCATTCGCTTGTAAATGAACCCAGTATATCTGTGAGAGAGATTTGGAGTTCTTCTCCCCTCAGCCAGTATCTCTAAGCCATGTCCCTGGAGTATGAAATGGGGACAATGGTATGTTTCTCTCCCAGTGATATCTCTGCTCTAGGAGCAGAGCACTTAGTAGAATTGGGAGAGGAGAGGGGATCAGTACTGTCAGGTCTTTTTGGCTTGGATATCCCAGTGTGGAACCCTCACCTTTTAAACTAGAGCAATAGCAGTCAGTATCCCAGCAGTACCACACCAAAGGGGGCTACATCACATCAATGGGGCTGTGTGGAAGAAAGGAGCCCCACACACATGCCTCTTGGCCACATTCACCTGTGAACTTACTTCAGCAATAGGTAGCTGGAGACAGGATGAGAAATGTTGGCATTCTGCCCCTCAGTAAGGTAGAACCATGAACTCAGTGAGGGGAGAGGGAGCCCTGTTCTCATGGCTGTGCCAATCTGGAATGGAGTTTGCAACTCTCTGGGCTGGAAGGTCTGAGGGAAGGGCAGATCCAACTTCAAACACCATAGACTCACTTTTCTTAAAGTCCCTAGTAGATTTTCTTGAGTATATCTTTTTTCTTTTCTTTTTTTAAATCCTCACTCGAGGATATTTTTCCATTTATCGTCAGATAGAGTGGGGTGGAGGGGGACATTGATGTGAGAGAGACATCGATTGTTTACCTCCTGCACAACCCTGACCAGGGCCAGGCACCGAACCACGACTAAGGTACTGCCCCAGGATGAATGCATCTTTTTTCATTTGCTCTGTGCCCCCAGAACCATCTCCAAAGACTTTAAGTGGTTATTCTTTTATAATTTTCACCCATTTCACTGGAGACCGAATCCATGGAGTTCCTCAAACTGTCATGCTTGGTTTGTTTTTTTTTCTGACTTTTTTTATTTTTTAATATGGTTTTATTGATTTTTTAGAGAAAGCGGGAGAGAGCGAAGCATCAGTGTGAGAGAGAAACATTGATCTGATGCCTCCTGCACACCCCCCACTGGGGATCAAGCGTGCAACCTGGGCTTGTGCCCTGACTAGGAATCGAATCCGGACCTCTCAGTCCATGGGATGTTGTTCAGTCACTGAGCCACACCAGCCAGGCAGGCATTTCTGACATTTCTTGAGTCAGTTTTGATATTTGTGCTTGTTAGAAATTTGTTTATTTCCTCTAGGTTATTAAAATTGTTGGTGTACAGTAATTCATAGTATTCTTCTATAATTATTTTTATTTCTGTCAGGTTGATAGTAATGCCCCAATTCCATTTCTTATTTTAATCACTTGAGTCTTTCTTTTCTTGGCCAGTCAAGCTTAAGGTTTGTCAGTTTTTTTAAATATTTTCAAAGAACCAAGTTTGATTTAACTTGATTCTTTGTTTTTCTATTCTCTATTTTATTTGTTTTCCCTCTAACTTTTGTTATTTCCTCCCGTTGATCTTTGTAAACAATTACACATTTTCCTTCAAGTGCTGCCTTCCTTGTATCCTATAAATTGGTATGTTATAGTCTTATTTTATTTTCTTGTCTCAAAGAATTTTCTAATTTTTCTTGTGACTTCTTTTTTGCTCCTTGGTTGTTTAATAATGTGTTGTTTAATTTATACATATTCATTAATTTTCCAGTTCTTCTGTTAGTGATTTCTAATTTTATTTGTTGCAATCAGAGAAGATACTTTGTATTATTTCTGTCTTTTAAAATTTTTTAGACTTGTTTTGTGGTCTAGTATATGTCTAAATACAGAGTGTATCATGTGCACTTGAAAAGAATGTATATTCTGCTGTTGACAGGTGGAATGTCTGTTAGGCTTAGTTGTTTTATAATGTTGTTCAAGTCCTCTATCTCTTTATTGATATCCTTCTTGGTTGTTGTATGTATTACAGAGAGTCAGGTATTTATATCCCTAACTATTGTTGTAGAACAGTCACCCCATTTCTTTCTAACTCTATTGTGTTTTGGCTGATTTTGAGCTCTGTTGTTTGGGGTGTGTGTGTATGTGTGTGTGTGTGTGTGTGTGCGCGCGCACGTGCGCATATTTATTAATCCTCACCCGAGGATATTTTTTTCTCTTGATTTTCATTTCATTTTATTTTTTTTAATCTTCATCTGAATCCTCAGATGCAGGAGGATTTTTTTCTATTTTTCTGCAGATTAAGAGGGAGGGAGAGAGAGAGAGAGAAACATTGATGTGAGAGGGACACATCAACTGGTTTCCTCCTGCATGACAGTGACCAGGACCAGGGTCAGGGCCAAACTGCAACTGTGGTAGGTACCCTTGACCGAAATTGAACCTGTGACTCATTGGTCTGCAGGCCTATGCTTTACTGCTGAGCCAAACCGGCTAGGGCTTCCCTTGATTTTGAAAGAGAGTGGAAGGGAAGGAAGGAGGGAGGGAGGGAAGAGGAGAGAGAAACATCAATGTAAGAAAAACACATTGATTGGTTGCCTCTTTCCTGTGCCCCAACCAGGACCAGGGATCAAACCTGCACCCCAGGTACGTGCCCTTGATCAGGAATCGAACCCACAACCTTTTGGTACATGGGCTGATGCTCTAACCATGGAGCCACACCAGTCAGGGCTGATGTATATAGCTATATAGTTGTTATGTCTTCCTGATGGATTAACCCTTTTATCAATATGTAATGTCCTTCTCTGTGTCTTGTAACAATTTTTTTCATCAAAGTCTATTTTGTCTTAATATTAGAAAAGACTTCCAGTTTTCTTTTGATTATTTGCATGAACTATTTTTTCACTTTCAACTAATTTTTGATTATCATAAGTACATGGAGCCAAAGATCCCCAAAACTTTTCTTATTTTGTAGAGATGGATTCTGTTTTGGGACACTCCTTAAACTCTTAGCCAGGCCTTTACAACTTTGCCTTAGTCTTCACTTTCTGCTTGCTTGGCATATAAAGATCAGCCAAAGTTGATAGTTTAGGGTCTTCTTACATATTCTTCAATCATGTGCTGGGCCCAGATAATACACATGGCCTTCTACTTTTCCTAGTATGGGAATTTTCAAAGCCTCTTTCCCCCAAATCAGCTTCTTTCTTCCCAGGTTTTCATGCCTGGCAATTGCTAGCCCTAACTCTTGTCCCTGTGTTAATAAATTTGCCTTTAGATGCTTTTGACAAATACTGCTGCCTAGAATGCCGCTTCTCCCTGGGGAAGCTCCAAGAAAGGTGATCTTTTAGGGAATTACCAAACTGGACAAATACGACTGTACGGTTTTTTTCCGAATAGGTCCAATGTAGTTCTCTGTGGTATCAGCGACCTGCGTTAGGAATGTGGGCTGATGTCTTCATGGCTGCTGCTGAATTAGGGAGGGGCCATGGTAAGTGAGTATGTTAAAATGGCAGTTTTTCCTGGAAATTTTGCAGCTCCATTCTTCCTTAAGCATTACCCAGATTGTAAGTGTTGACTTGATTTCAGAGTTCCAAAAAAATTGATTCTGACAGTTATTGCCATCTTATTCATTGCTTTTGTGGAGGGGTAGAGTTTAGGCATTCCTCCTCACTTTGCCATTTTCGGTGACTTCAATGTGCATATACTTTATAACATATCTGTGTACTTCTTTCTGTACAGTGTAGGATTCATGTGTAAAAGTAAGAATGTGAAGAAATTCACTGGTGTAACAAATTCAGGACACACATAACTGCTGCTGGAAGAGGAGGTTTGATGATAGTGGGAGGGAGGGATACACAAGGATGGTGGGAAGATGGTTGTTTGACATGATTCTTTATGTATTTTCTGACTATTTGAGATTCTTTATAAATTTCTGTAGTTATGGGTGTGTATATGACATATGCATATAGAACATTAATTCTGGCATGCAGACATTTTGTTAAAGTAAAAAATTACATACATGTTTATTCCAATCACAACAGGAAACATCACACTTAAATGTTTTTAAAGAAGCATATTTAAAGTATGGAAGGATACTTATTTGCTAATTGATGTTGACTGCCTGTCTTATATTATTCTCTAGATCTTATTTTGGTTGTGCTTGCTCGCTCTCTCTCTGCAAGAACAAAAATAGGAGTCCTGAGCATCTTCAATGTAGTGGGTAGTCTCTTATATTTCTTTCTTTTGAAGAGAAGGAAAAAGTAGAATATTGGAAATAGCACTGAAATGAATATTGGGAGATCTTTGTCTTTCTTGTAATTATCTAAATTTAAACATGGACATTTTATTTCTCTAGTCTTATTTTTCATCTTGGTTCTCATCTGTTAATTAAGAGTGGCACCAGATAGTTAAAGGCTATATTAGCTCTATATTATCAGGAGGGGCAGCATGATTCTGTGGAAACAGTACAGAGTTTGGAACCAAGTACATTTGTGTTCAGTCACTTTCTGGTTACTTAAAGTGTAAAGTAAGCTTTCTAGCCAATATAATAATTTTCTCATGGTTAAGGTGAGATTATTACCAGCCCATCTCATAGAGTTGCTGAAGAATAAATAGTATTGGTATGTAATGTCTTGTAAGTGCTCACAAATGCATTCTCCACACCCCCATCCTACAACTGCATCATTTGAAGGAATAGCTGAAAAGAAAACAGAAATCTTTGTTACGTTTTATTTAGTTTGCTTTTATATGTGAATTATTTTGCGAGTTACACTTAGGAAGATAATAACTCCTACAGAGGTATTAAGTAACTGTCTCTCCTTTACTCTTCAGGTTTTTAAAACTTATTTATTATTTATGCATTTTATTAGTATTAAATTGACTAATGTCTTATAAAGGTTTTCCTTGACTTACTATCTTTTTGACCTAACACCTCTCAATCTCTGCTTATAAAAATGAGGTCCTTTCAGGTATACATACTCTTTTTCTTGTTTTGTTTTGTTTTAAATATATATATATATATATATATATATATATATATACACACACACACACACACACACACACACAACATATCTTGAATACTTACTCTGTCATTGAGAAAATTTAGTACACTCTTAATGGTTGCATAGTTTTTTTGTATAAATGTATCACAAAACATACTGTGTTCATGCTTAATTAATTTTTTCCACAGTTGTAGTACTTTTCTCAAGATAAATTTCTAGGCTGAATCTGAGAAAGAATTTTTTTGATACTAATTGTAAAATTGTCCTACAGAAAAATCTTAATGTCTGCAATTTTGTTGACTGTAGGGTTATGACAGTTTAAAAGAATCTTTGGTGATACTATAGGTGAAAAATGGTATGGGTTCTTTTTGTATTTTGTTGATTACAAATGAGGTTAAGCTTTTTTTTTTTCCTTTGTAGCTATTTTCCTACAAATTTCTTGTTCATCTCAATATCTTTTTCTGAATGTTTTTGAAATCATTCTTAGTTGTCAGAGACCATATAAATGGTTCTCATGGACATCAACTCTGTCAGCATATTTATATAAAATTATTAGTTATTACCATTTTCTTCTTGTTTTGCCAGAAATTTCACTAAAAAATGAAAAGGGAAATTGTTAAAATGTTACAATTTATGTTCCCACTGGAAATGTATGCAAGTGTCTGTGCTTATACTCTCCACCAATCTTTTGGATTGTTGCCAGTCAGACAGGTGAAAATTGCTTAATATAGTTTTAATTTGTAGTTGTCTTTTTATGAGTCAAGTTTTTCTTCTGTGTATTGTTTGTATTCTTTACTTTTTCTTTATTGTTTTTAGGAATTCTTTATATATTAGGAAAATGAACCCTTTATATGTTACATGCATTGCAAACACTTCTCTTGGTTTATTGTTTTTGAAATGGGTCATGATGTCAGAGCCACTGGCAAAAGTACTGACAAGAAAAGGGCCCTTTCACATATTTCTTACTGGTAAGTCTACGGATCCTTACTCTTTCAGTATATTTATTAACTATGAATTTGCTTAAGAGAAATATCCAACTCACATTTCTACTTATATTTTCACCCCATAAGTTTTACCGTCCTGAAGTTAGCCAGGAAAACCAAGTATTTTTGTGACCAGATAGGTGAATTGGATTTGGGGCTGGGGGTGGGGAACCTTTGCCTTTGCCAGCTAATAGTAGCAAACCTGATTTGAAGGAAAGGGAACAGACAGCCAGCAGCTTTGCTAACCAAGAAAGAAAAAAAAAAAAAGAATAAAAAGGCCAGACACAGACAGCAACAGCCACACAATATGGTGAAGACAGATACTGCAGTTAACCCCACGGAAATTACTAAAAAGAAAACAATTAAAAAAATAATCAGAATCCAGAGTTACTACAGGATATTAACTAAAATGTCCAACTTTTAGCCCAAATGTAGGAGGCATTCAAAGAAACAGGAAACTGTAACATATTCAGGAAAAAAAAGCAGAAGCCAGGCATAAAACTATGTATTGTACACTTTTATTTACAGGAAATTTCTAGATCAGATATAGCTATGGAAAACAAATTAGTGGCTGCCTAAATTTGGGGGTGGGAAGGACTATTGGGATGATCGAAAGTATTTTTTTTGTGTTTGAGTGCACAACTTTATAAATTCACTAAATATCATTGATCTGTATATTTAAAGTGAGTGAATTTTTGTGATGCATAAATTATACCTCAATAAAACTATTACATATGGAAGGGGAAACCAACATTTTAAAATCCGATCACTTGTACTCTCTACAAGTGATCGGAACTTTAAATTTTATTTTTACAGTTTACATTAAATATTATTTTGTATTAGTTTCAGGTGTACAGCATAGGGATTAGACAATCATCTACTTCAAAAGTGTTCCCCCCAATATTTCTTGTACTCATTTGGCACCAGACACACTTATTGCAATATTATTGACTATATTCCCTGTGTTGTCCTTTACATCCCTGTGACTGTGTTGTAACTACCAATTTGTACTTTTTAATTCCTCACCTCTTTTACCCAGTCTTCCAACCCCCTCCCCTCTGGAAACCACCAGTCTGCTTTTCTTAGCTTGTTTTAATTTTGTTTGTTTTATTCTTATGTTCCACATATAAATGAAATCATATAGTATTTGTCTTTCTCTGACTGACTTATATCACTTAACTTAATACCCTCTAGTTGTACTTAGGTTGTTGTGAATAGTAAGATTTTATTATTTCTTATGGCCAAGTAATAGTTTAGTGTATAGTGTGTCGCAAAAGTGGATTTTCAGTTGTTTGTATGGAAAATAATACAATTATTAATTAATAAAACAAGTGTACACTCTTTCTGCGTACTCACAACTATAAACCTATTTGCCCCACCCTGTATATATGTACCACCACTTTTTTAAAAATAGAGAGAGAGAGGAAGGGAGAAATAGAAACATCAATGTGAGAGAGAAACATTGATTGGCTGCCCCCTGCACGACCCCTACTGGGGATCAAGCCCACAACCCAGGCATGTGCCCTGACCGGGAATGGAACCAGGACCTCTCATTCCATGGGACGACGCTCAATCCACTGAGCCACACCGGCTGTGCCGTACCACCATTTCTTTATTTACTCCTGTTGATGAGCACTTGGATTGCTTCCACTTCTTGGCTATTATAAATAACACTGCAGGGGTGCACATATTCTCTTCAATTAATGTTTTGATTTTCTCTAGATATATACCCAGAAGTGGTCTCACTGGGTCATAAAGCAGTTTCATTTCTAAATTTTTGAGAACCCTCCGTACTATCTTTTTATAACAGCTGCACCAGTCTGCATTCCCACCAGCAGTGTACTAGAGTTCCCTTTTCTCCACATCCTCGCCAATACTTGTAGTTTGTGGATTTATTGATAATAGTCATTCTGACAAGTGTGAGGTGATACTCATTGTGGTTTAAATTTGCATTTCAGTGATGATTAGAGATGTTGAGCATCTTTTCATATGTCTATTGGCCATCTGCATGTCCTCTTTGGAGAAATGTCTTTTTAGGTCCTGTGCTCATTTTTTAATTGGATTGTTTGTTTTTTTGTTGTTGAGTAGTATGTGTTCTTTATAAATTTTGGATATTAATACTTTATCAGATGTATCATTGGTAAATATCTTCCGTTCAGTAGGATGTCTTTTTGTTTTGTTGATGGCTTCTTTTGTTGTGCATAAAATTTTTAAATTGATGTAGTCTCATATAATTATTTTTACTTATTTATTTATTTATTTATTTATTTATTTATTTATTTATTTATTTATTTGCTTTATTGATGTTAGAGAGAGGAAGGGGAGACAGATAGAAACATCGATGGAAGAGAACATCGAGCCCCGGCCAGTTTTATCAGTGGTTAGAGCGTTGGCCTGTGGTCCAGAGAGACCTGGGTTTGGTTTTCGCTAAGGGCACGTACCTTGGTAGCAGTTTGTCCCTGGCCCCAGTTGGGGTCGTGCGGGAGGCAGCCACTTGATGTGTCCCTTTCACGTCGATGTTTCTCTCTCTCTTCCTCCCACTCTACCTGAACAAAAAAAAAAAGGAAAAATGTCCTCAAGTGAGGATAAAAAAATAAAATAAAATAAAGAAATAAATAAAAGAGAACATCAATTGGCCACCTGCTGTGTGCCCCCCACCAGGGTTTGGGCCCACAAACAGCATGTGCCCTGACGGGGAATCGAACCAGCCACCTCTTGGTGCATGGGTCAATGCTCAACCACTGAGCCACACCAGCTGGGCATGTTTATTTTCACTTTTGTTTCCCTTGCCCAAGGAGATGCGTCAGAAAAAATATTGCTAAGAGAAATGTCAGAGATTTTTTTTTACTGCCTATGTTTTCTTCTAGGAGTTTTATGGTTTCTAATCTTACATTTAATTAAGTCTTTAATCCATTTTAGTATATGGTGTAGAAAGGCGGTCTGATTTCATTTTTTACACATATCTGTCCAATTTTCCCAACACTATTTATTGAATAAACTGTCTTTACCCCATTGTACATTCTTGTCATGCATTGGTTGACAATAAAGGTGTGGATTTACTTCTGGGCTCCCTATTCTGTTTCATTGATCTATAGTATGTCTGTTATTCTGCCAGTACCGTGCCGTTTTGATTATTATGACCTATAGTATAGTTTGATATCAGGTAGCACAATACCTCCAATTTTGTTCTTCTTCTCAAGATTGGTGCGACTATTCAGGGTCTTTTGTTGTTTCACATGTATTTTTGGATTATTTGTTCTAGTTCTGTGAAGTACACCACTGGTGTCTTGATAGGAATTGTGTTGAATCTATAGATTGCCTTGGGTAGTATGAACATTTTAACAATGTTATTTTTTCCTAACCATGAGCATCGTGTATGCTCTCATTTATTTGTATCTTTTTCAGTTTCTTTCTTCAATGTCTTACAATGTTTCTTTTACCACCTTGGTTAAATTTATTCCTACATATTTTATTTTTTAATTTTAATTTTAGTTTTTTTTTAGAGAGAAAGAGGAAGGGAGATGGAGAGATAGAAACATCTATGAGAGAGAACATCAATTGGCCACCTCCTGCATGCCCCTCACTGGGAATTTGGCCCACAACCTGTATGTGCACTGACCAGATATCGAACCAGAGACCTCGTGGTGCATGGGTCGACACTGAACTACTGAGCCACACCAGCCAGGCCATATTTTATTTTTTTGATGCAATTGTATATGGGATTGTTTTCTTAGTTCTCTTTTTGATAGTTCATTATTGGTGTATAAAAATGCAACTAATTTCTGAATATTTATTTTGTATCCTGCTACTTGGCTGAATTCATTTTTCAGTTCTCGTAATTTTTTGGTGGAATGTTTAGGGCTCTCAATATACAGTATCATGTCATCTGCAAATAATGACAGCTTCTTCTGTTCCTATTTGGTTGCATTTTATTTCTTCTTTTTGGTGGATCTCTGTGGCTAGGACTTCTACTAGGTTGAATAAGAGTAGTGAAAAGTGGAAATCCCTGTCTTGTTCCTGATCTTAAGGGAAACACTTCTAGATTTTGCCCATTAAGTATGATGTTGGCAGTGGGTTTGTCATTTGACCTTTATTATGTTGAGGTATGATCTAGCTATTCCCATGTTGCTGAGAGTTTTTTTTTTTTTTTTTATCCTCACCTGAGGACATTTTTGCATTTATCTTCAGATAGAGCAGGAGGGAGGAAGAGGAAGGAAGAACATTGACGTGACAGAGACACATTGAGTGGTTGCCACCCACACAACTCAACCAGGGCAGGGACAAACTGCAACCAAGGTACGTGCCCTTAGTGGAAACCAAACCCGGGACTCTCTGGTCCGTGGGCCGACGCTCTAACCATCACGCCAAACTGGCCAGCACTTGCTGAGAGTTTTTATCATAAATATATGTTGCGTTTTGTCAAATGCTTTTTCCAGCATCTGTTGATATGATCATATGATTTTTATTACTTCATTGTGTTTATGTGTTGTATCTTGATTGATTTGTGGATGTTGAACCAACCTTGCACCCAAGAAATAAATCCCACTTGATCATGCCATATGATCTTTTTAATATATACCGATGCATTCAGTTTGCTGATATTTTGTTGAGAATTTTAGTATATATGTTCATTAGGGATATTTGCCTTTCATTTTCTTTCTTTGTCATATCTTTATTTGGTTTTGGAATTACAAATGGCTGGCCTCGTTAAATGAGCTTGGTGGTAGTCTCCTCTCTTAAACTTTTTGGAATAGTTTCAGAATGATAGGTATTAGTCTTCTTTGAGTATTTGGTAATATTCATCTGTGAAGCCATTCAGTGCAGGACTTTTGTTTGCTGGGAGTTATTTGATTACTGCTTTAATTTTATTAGTTATAATCAGCCTGTTCATATTTTCTGTCTCATCATGATTCAGTTTTAGAAGATTGTCTGTCTCTAGAAATGTATTCTTCTGGGTTCAGTTTGTTGGCATATAGTTGTAATATTTCTCACAGTCTTTTATATTTCTGTGGTGTCAATTTTCTTTTATTTCTAATTTTATTTAGGGATAGTTCTCTTTGTTTTCTGGATGAATCTGTTTAAATGTTTGTCAGTTTTGTTTACCTTTTCATAGAAGTTGTTCTTATTTCCATTGATCTTCTGTATTTCTTTTAGACTCTATTTTGTTTATTTTTACTCTGATTTTCATTATTCCCTTCCTCCTACTCACTTTGGGTTTAGTTTGTTGTTCTTTTCCTGGTTCCTTTAGGCATAAGGCTAGATTGTTAATTTGAGATTTTCTTCTTGAGCTAGACCTGCATTGCTATGAATTTACTTCTTAGAACTACTTTTGCTATGTTTTATAGATTTTGTTGTTATAGTCTCATTTTCATTTGTCTCAAGGTACCTTTTGATATCTTCCTTGATCTCATTGTTAATCTATTTATTTCTGAGTAATGTTATATAGCCTCTATAAGTTTGTGTATTTTTCAGGTTTTTTTTCCCATTGTGATCAGAGAAGGTGCTTGAAATGATTTCAGTCTTCTTAAATTTATTGAGACTTGTTTTGTGTCCTAACATGTGGTCTATCCTTGAAAATGTTCCATGTGCACTTCAAAATAATGTATATTCTGCTGCTTTTGGATGAAATATTCTGAAAATACCAGTTGATCTGGTGTGTCTTTTGTTGTTGTTATTGTTAATCTTCACTGGAGGAGATTTTTTGCATTGATTTTTAGAGAGAGTGGAAGGGAGAGAAAGGGGGTAGGAGAGAGACATCAATAAGAGAGACACGTTTATTGGTTGCTTCCTGCATGCACCACAACCAGGGTCAGGGATTGAACCTACAATCTAGGTACATATCCTTGACCTGTAATCAAATCGTGACCCTTTAGATCATGGGCTGATGCTCTATCCATTGAGCACACCAGCCTAGTATGACTGTATTACTGTTGATCTCTTTCTTTATGTTGATCAAGATTTGCTTTATATTAGAAATTGTCATCAGCTAGGCTCAAATAAGCTCATAACAATTCTCAAAAAAAAATTGCTTTATATATTTAGGTACTTTTGTGTGTTGGTTGCATAAATGCTTACAAGGGTTATACTTACTTTTTGTATTGATCCCTTTATCGTTATGTATATATTTTTTTGTCTCTTAGTATAGCCCTTGTTTTAATGTCTGGTTTATCTGATATAAGTATTGCTACATCAGCCTTTTTGTTTGTTTCCATTTGCATGAAATATCTTTTTTATCTCTTAACTTTGAGTCTGCATATATCTTTCGTTCTGAGGTAAGTCTTATAGACCATGTGGGTCTTGTTTTCTTCTTCGTTCAGGTAATCTGTCTTTTCAGTGAATCATTTAATCCATTTACATTTATAGTGATGATTGATAGGTACATATTTATTGCCATTTTATTCTTTATATGATGTTCTTTTCATTTTTTCCTTTCTTCTTAAGTAAATCCCTTTAACATTTCTTATAATATTGATTTGGTGGAAGTGAACTCCTTTAGCTTTTTCTTGTCTTGGAAGCTCTTTATTTCCCCTCCAATTTTAAATGATAGCCTTGCTGTGTATGGTAGTCTTGATTATAGGTTTTTGCTTTACATCACTTTGAATATTTTATGCTAGTCCCTTCTGGTCTGAAATAATCTATTAAAAAATCTTATAATGAGAGTGCCTTTTTAGGTAACTATGTATCTTTCTCTTGCTGCTTTTAAGATTCTCTTTTGTCTTTAACCTTTGCCATTTGTATAATGATGTGGGCTTCTTTGGGTTTACATTGTTTGGGACTCTCTGTGCTTCCTGGATTTGTGTGTCTTTTTTCTTCACCAAGTTAGGAAAGTTTTCAGTCATTATCTCTTCTAATATGGTCTCAATTTCTTGCCCATTCTCCTGTTTCTGGTACCCCTGTGATGTGGGTGGTGTTACACTTACGTTGTCTCTGAGAATCATTAAACTGTTCTCATTTTTTTGTTAATTTTTTTTCTCTTTGCTGCTCTGATTGGGTGTTTTCTGCTATCTTATCTTCCAAATGGCTGATTCAGTCCTCTGCTTCATTTAACCTGCCTGTTCTTGATTCCTTTATTTATTTCAGATACTGTATTCTTCCTTTCTGACTCGTTCTTTTTATGGTTTCTGTGTCATCTTTTTTATGTTTACCTATCTATTTAAGTTCTCATTGAGTTTATCCATTTTCAGAGTTGCTTCCTGAGAGCATTGCTGCCAGTTATCCTGTATCTAGGCGCTGACATCCTCCCATTTGTGACACCAACAAGTCCTGCCATATACTTAACTACTGGGAGCTATTAAAAAACAATAGGCTCCTTGGACAGGCACAGAGGTTTGAGAGGCAATCAAGAGATAGGGCAGGGTTGAACAAGGTTCATCTGCTACACGAAGACACTAAAAGTCTAGTGCAAAATTTTAACATGCTTGTAGCTTAAATGTTTGTCTTATCTTTTACAGTCGGCCTTCATTTATTGTTTAATCAGTTCCAGACTCTACCACAATAAATGAATTTCTACGAAGTAGGATTCTTTATTTATACAGTCGTCCCTCGCCACTTTGAGCGTTGACTTTTGCAGCTTCACTGTCGTGATTTTTTTCAAATACTATACTGTATTTCCAATACTGTGCTATATTTGAAAAAAATCGTGATAGAGTGAAGCCGCCAAAGTCAAAGCGCTAAGTGGTGAGGGATGACTTTTTTAAAAATAGGTTTTCATTGACTGTTTTAGAGAGATAAGAAGGGAGAGAGAAGTAGAAACATTGATGTGAGAGAGAAATATCAATCTGCTGCCTCCTGTACACTCCCTACTGGGGATCGAGCTCTCAAACCGGGCATGTGCCCTGACCAGGAATGGAACCAGGACCTCTCAGCCCATAGGACGCACTCAGTCCACTGAGCCACACCCTGGCTGGGCTATAGGTCTTTTTGATTCTATGTATCTTTCTGGTGACTTTTTTCAGTCTTTGTTTCTCATTTCACACTGCAAATATTTTCTTCTCCATTTTGGATGAAATGGTTCCCTGTTTTCCCCCCCAGTAGTTTCTTTTTATAGGAGTCATGTGGTTTTCTTTCCTCATTAATTATTTTTAAATGAAAAGAGTGTTCTCCACACTTGAATTCCTGAGTTGGAATGTAATTGTGAAACACCTCCCACCTTTACCCCTGCAAAGTACCCTGTTTATGTAGCTCTTCTACTCTGCTTGTTTATAGACTACCCAAGTTGCAAAGCAAAATCATCTAGTTATTAATGGTCCTGGCCAGGTTATGAGAAAATAATTAACATCCAAATGGATGTAGTATAAGAACAGCTAACTGGGAGGAAATTTATGATATGATACACATTATCTGGTAGGGAACAATCTGAAAGAGATGAAGTCTTATCAGAGTACCCATTTGTCTGAGATAGAATTAGACTTTTGTGGAAATCTCTGTAGTTCTTACACAACATTACCAGTTAGGTCCCATCTGTGCTTGGTCAAAACTTTGGGATCTATTAGACGAGTGACTAATATTTGTAATTTTCAGGGCTCTTCTGACTTTACAACCCTTTGGATTTTTGCAAATACGTCAATTAAAAGGTCTGAGCTGGCGGGAGATCACATCCACAACACAAGGCCAATGTATAGCAAAATGGCTTTATTGCATGTGCCTGGGTACAGGTGGACTGAGCCAAAAGGGGTTCAGCCTCGAATAACAATGGGTATAGGTTATATACTCTACTTTTAGCTTCTCGCAGTTCCTGCTGACAGTACTCTGACTGGCCCGTTGTCCACTCTTTAGTTGGACTGGTCTGGTATCTCATCCTGCATCTGCTGGGTGATTGATTGTCTTGCGGATAATCCAGATAGTCCGTACTCCACAGAAGGCTGAGCACAGGTCATGCAAGCAACACATTGTTCACAGTTTCCACCTTTTGCAAGCTTTTACCTTTACCCTCTAAAACATTACTAACCCTTTCTCAATAAAAAGATGAAGGAAGGTGAATTAGATATTGTTTACATGTTATTTTGTGATTTTGTTTCTGATCGTACTGTTAAGCTATGTATTTTTTGATTCATGTTATTTTGGTAAGTCTGCCTTTATAAAATAATATGTTATCTACAAGTACTAGGTGTTTTTTTTTTTTTAATGTTTCTAGTGTTATGTAACAAAGGCTGATTTCATTTCTTTAAAATTATAAAAATAATGAAATCCTCACATGTTCCCATATAATTGTTTTATGATTGTTTAAATATTTCTTCCCTGGATTGAGTCAGTTAAACTTTTTGATCAGTAAATGAAACTTTTCTTCTTTGTAGTAAAGTACTCAACTGTGTGGAATATTGCATAAATCTTGGAAGACTGCTATTAAGTGGCAATGTCTCGGGAACCCACCCCACCTCTGCCTGGAGATATGTCTACTGCTCCTGTAGCAGAAAGCTGGTGTTATACACAGGTACATGTTGTTATAAATTTTAAAGTATTTTGAGAATATAGTGAAGCACTTTGTTATAATTATTAGAAATGTTAAAAGACTAGGTCATAGGATGTTTAACATGTGACAGGTTAAAAGCATAAAATTCATTATGAAAGTGTTTTTCTGAATCTCTTAGGTTAAAGTAGTAAAATTTTCCTACATGTGGACCATTAATAACTTCAGTTTTTGTCGAGAAGAAATGGGTGAAGTGTTAAAAAGCTCAACGTTCTCATCTAGCCCAAATGACAAAATGAAATGGTAAGATTTTTCTTTGCTTGGGAGTTTTATTTTTAATGTTATTATTGGCTACTTTATTGTTTTGTTGTTACTGCTCGTGAATAGATACTCATCTATTTTATATTAGATTTTTAGGAAGTTTCTAATAGTATATAGAATTGTAAAGAACTGTGGGGATATTGAAGGTATATTAACAAATGATTCAGTATTGACTCACTTTTTTGAATGTTTCAAGTATTGTATTCCTCCATGTGAGCCTGTTGTTTTATTTTAGGTGCCTGAGGGTAAATCCAAAGGGATTAGATGATGAAAGTAAAGACTACTTGTCCTTATATTTGCTTTTAGTCAGCTGCCCAAAAAGTGAAGTTCGAGCAAAATTCAAATTTTCCCTTCTGAATGCTAAAAGGGAAGAAACAAAAGCAATGGGTAAGTGATGTGCAAACTGGATGAAGAAGTCTTTGTAACTATATACTGTGACCGCTTTGCCTACAAAGACTTAGGATATTTTTCCCACTAAAATCTGCTTAACCTAAAACATAATTTGGCTATTATTTAATATTAAACGCCAGTGTAGAGCTGTGGTAAAAACTACTACGTCTTAGACTTCATAGACAAGTAAAATTACTTTAAAATAATATTAAAATTAATACTAAAATTTAACATTCTCATGTTCTAAAATTTTATTCACTTGTCACTTGAAAACACATGTTGCTATTAAATGCAAGGTGCCTGGTTCAATCCCTGGCATATGTAATAGATGTTCAGGAAATATTTCTCTTCTCCCTTGTATTTTTTCCAGATAATATCTGAAGAATATTATGAAAGATATTAAATGTCTTGATAATTTTTTTTTTGAGTAATAGGCCTGAACACTGACTGAAAGGAAGTCAGTTTTTCTTAGTTTTGAGTCTTGTTAAATTCACTTCAAGCTTCCCATATATAACCTGCTGAAATCATGTAGCCTGGAGGTTCATAGTAGAAGATATATGCGTAGTAGGACAGAATAAACTGCCACATTAAATTTTACGTATTTTGCAAAAGTGAATCACAGAATTAAGTAACATTATTACAAAATAACCTCCTCCAAATACACATTTTAAAATAATATCTTTTATTGTCAAACTAATACAGTTTTGTGTGTATTTTTACACTGTCTGGCATATAAGATAGTGGAGTGTCTTAGTCAGTGAAGGCTGCCATAACAAAGTACCACAGACTGGATGGCTTATAAACAACAGAAATTTATTTCTCACAGATTTGGAGGCTGGGAAGTCCAAGATCAGGGTGCCACCACGGTCAGAGTCTGATGAAGGCCCTTTCTGGGTTGTGGACTACCAATTTCTCACTGTGTCTTCACGTGGCAGAAGCAGTTAGGGAGTTTGTGAGGTCTCTTACAAGAACAGCATTCCCATTCATGATGGCTCCATCCTCATGACCCCATCTAATCCCAGTCACGGACCTCTTAATACCATCACATGGGATACACACATTCAGTCATAACACGGACTATTTCGATTGGACTAGCTTCCACCTCCAATTAATTTTTTGTGTAACAGTGAATACTTAACTGTAAAGGATCATGTTTATTTCATAGTATATAGTTATATATTATGATAGGCATTTAAAACATTTACTTCAGATGTTTATTAAATCTTTTAGAAATTATACTAAAAACTGTCTGAGATTTTTATGAAAGTTGTTTTTAGGGGATTATATCTGAAGACCTGGGAATGATAAGGGACCTTACTTAGCTTTTTTTCTAGGTAATGAATGTCTTCTAGTTCAGTAAAACTTAAGTCAGTGGGATGGATATCCCAGGAAAGCTTAAAGGATTTCCTGGTGATTTAGAGCATCTGTTTTTAAAGGGAGAAGAAGGAAATGGGAGGTATGTTTTTAATCAGGTTCTATGGTAGATGATGAGTAGTGTGCCTATGCCAGTGTATTTGATCTGACTTTATTATTACAGGGCCTAGATTTTTCTTCTCCACGGGATTTGATCTGGCTTTTCTTGTACCTAGAGATCCAGAAATCGGAAAGTGAGCTGATTTGATGGCCAAAATTTGAGTAGCCCTGAGGAATAATCTGGTTCTACCAGATGTTACTCTTATGATATACATTTTATTTATGACACAAATATCTATACTTTTTACTATTTTTGCATATTCATTTGTCTGTTTATCATTAACAAAAATGTGTCTTGGATACTTGTTTTATTTAAACTTCTGTTCTGTTTTCCACCAGAAAGCCAAAGAGCATATCGATTTGTACAAGGGAAGGACTGGGGTTTTAAAAAATTTATTCGAAGGGATTTTTTGCTTGATGAAGCTAATGGTCTTTTACCAGATGACAAGCTTACATTATTTTGTGAGGTGGGTACATTTTTTATTTTTTATTTTCAGGAACTTTGTGGTTATATTTAGTGATAAAGCAAAAAGATAAACTACAACACTGTTGGGTATATTACAAAAAGTAGTCATTGGAATAATTGATAAGGTTTCGTTTGAAAATGTTTACCAGTAAAGGCTGACTAGATTGTCTTATTTTATAGTAGCTCACTATGAAAAAATTTGGTCATATCTCTAGTTACAAATTGTATATGTCATTATACTAACACATACTAAACATTTCTTTCTCTTAGGAAGACCATGGATGTATATATCTTTATATGAAAAATGTAAATATCTTCATCATTCCAAATAATTCTGAATAATAATTGATGTAGATGGTGAATATTTTTTTTGTCATATTCAGATTGAACATAATAAACATTAAAATATTATTAGTAGTTTGTTTAAAACCATACTTTGAACAGTAAAGTGCCTGAAAAAGATTGGGAAACTTTTATTTATTAAAATACTTGGGTCCATTTAATCAAATAATGTTATTAGCAATAGCTTCTCAAATTTTTAAGTATGCTCATGGCTGCATATTATCATTATGTAGTTTTATCTATAGAAATTGTTGAGATTCATCTTCGGAGTGAATTTAAGGATTATATTATATTATATTATATTACCAGTACAGTTTATAGAGAATGTGCATTAGTTATCGAAAAAATTTTTAAAGTAGTTGATGATTTTCATAGGAAAGCTGGTTGGTAGGTTATAATCAAGTAAACTCAATGTTAAATATATTTTAATAAGTTATTGTAGACAGGTGGGTGTTTTGGAAAGTTAATGACTTCCTTAACTGATACTAAGTTAGCTTTAAATTCTTCATAGAAAACAATGTAAGATTTCTTGGCAAGATTACAAACTAATTGTATGCCATTATGCTGTGTTAGAATAATAATTGAAATATGGCCCCAGAGACTACATAGCACAAATATATTGCATCTTATTTCACTTAGATGAGTAAAATGAACCGTATAATGAGTTTGTTATGAGTACAATTATTTGATTGATAAAGTACATACCACAAATTTCGAGCAGAGATGATTAAATAATTTTAAGAAATAACTAAAATATTTGTTATCAATATATAGATATTCTAAGAAGTATTCTAAATAAATATGTCATATTATTTTAAAATTTTAGCATCCTTAATATAGAATCTTCCAGAATTTTTGTAGTTATCTTAAATTTTAGCATGTTAATTTTTTAAAGTTTTGTAAACTTAGAATTTAAAGGACCTTAAAAGCCATGTAATTCAATTATAAACTACTGTAAGCTAAAAGTCTTTTTGTGAAGACTTTTAATATTAACTTTTTAAGATAATATTTATTTTCTTAGAATTGAATTATTGTTTACAGATATTTTCATAAGCATGTTTTATGCTTATTGGAACCTAGACAACCAGGAAATTCAGAATGAAGGCTGAAATTAAAATTTTTTTTTGATACACATTTTTGAAGTACTTTTTTTTATCTGCATGCTAGTAACCTAAAAAATAGACCCCACTATGACATACATTCTAAGTTGGCATTGATCAGATTCAGTTTTGGATACTGTAATATGTACCTTTTTATCAATGTAGACATTTTTACTCTGGGTACCATATTAGGCATAGGAAGGAAAAAAGTACTTTGAGCAAGCATCCCTCATGCCCTCCACCATTTCTTCCACACCTCTCATGGATGCCCTTCCTTCTACAGCATCTCCAGCACTGCTTGCAGAAGAGGAGGAAGCATTGCACTGCCCTACGTAAAGAACTGCCTCCTCCCCCTCCCCTGCAAGTGGTGCTGTAGACAGGTAAGGCAGTTTGGTGCTCCCCTTTTTGTGCAAGACATAACTTAATCTTGCAAATTCCATACTGTGAATCAAGTAGCCAGCAGTAGAAATTTCTAGCTGTGTAAACAGCTCAGCCCTTTTTCTCCCAAAGTGATACAGAGGGCAGGAATTGAGGAATAAGAAGGAAAAATAGAAAATTGGTTAGATTAATTTATCTTATGAAATCCAAAAGATTTTAAATAATCTAATAGTCTGTGGACCCATGCCATTCCATGATATACAGGGAGAGGGAAAACACACACACACACACACACACACACACACACACACACGTATAAGATAAGTGTTTTTTAAATAAAATTAACTTTTTTCATATAGAAAGATACCTTTTATCCCATCCTATTTTTCTGTTGCTAAGCTATTCTTTCAGTTTTAAAATACTTGTGATGATTGGTGGAAGTTGGGTTTTATTCTCCAAAAAACTCTTTCTTAGCAAAATGAAAAGTTGACAACATTGTTTCTGTCTGCCCAGATTTTAAAAAATGGATACCTATTTATGAAAGTCAAAATGTCTGAGACCCACTATTGTGTAAGATGTTGTGAAATGGTACTGTTAGAAGTTTCTTACTTTGGAACCAGTGTGAGGGATGGTTAGGCAGTTAATTAGAATGGCAAAATTTGTAGTCCTATACACCTTTGTAAATTCCTAGCTCTCAGAATTAATTTGGAGAATTGAGATTTTTAAAAATTGGAACCAGTTGTCACCTTAATTTCACACTAGAGGAGACCCAGATTTTCACAGTACTTACAGTTGATTAGAACCTGCACATCTGAATTGTGTTCTCAGAGTTGAGCCAAAAGCAAATTTGAAAAAGAGCTGTCAAATGAGTTTGAGGTTTTGCTTTGCAGCAGCAGTCACTTTTGAGTATTGTGCATTTACCCTTTTACTTTGAAAGAACAATAATTTAACCTCAGGAAAGAATCTCAGCCTTTTTTCTGAATTTTTTACTCTAGGTTCCATTCAGTAAGAAGTTTATTACTCATGTTTGAATATGTACTAGAGAAAAACTAAAATTTTAACCAATTTTTAAATTATAGATATCAAGAAAATAATTATTCAGAATTTATTGCATATCATTTTTAAATTAGATTATTAACGTATGCTCTATAAATAGTCCCTTGAATACGCTTTGGAGTATGAAATGTCTTAGTTAAAATTTTTGGTTGTTATAACAATACTTTGTAGATGTGTATATCAATAATATACATTCTTTTGAATTACGATTCCATATACAAAATACAAATGTAATATCATCACAGTCTTGCCTGATAATAATGGCTTTATTTTTTTATGCTTTTATTTCTTTTGTTACCTGATTTCTACCAAATCTTTACTATTTGGGTTAGGATAATATGCAATGAATAGAATTTAAGAAATCCATTCCTAAATTAAATATATCATCACATTTTTGTAACTCCATTGCATACTTTATGGAAGTAATTGAAGTGATGCAGTTCTGCTGTCTAGAAATCTGAAGAGAAATGCTTTCTATGAACAAGGAAATACCATCTATGTGGTAAAAAACTGATCCCTAACTAAACCCTGAGTAATAACACCAACATATTTGGTTTATGTATAAATAAGTTATAACGCATGGTGTAACAGGGCAATCTGTTTTGTAGTTATTAAAATTTTAGAAACTATTTGAATAATTAAAAACTTAATAGAATAACAGAATCTTTATGTACACAATATTTTGGTGCTTGTATTTAGAAAAACATCGCGCAAGATTGTTGTGATAAATCCTTTTATGAATCATAATTGCACTAAAGTAGTACTACTAATTAAAAAAAAATATATATATATATCTCCAGAGAAATATTGTGCAGTACAAAGAGTGCTGGAGAAAAGGAATCTGGGGATATAGGTTTTATTCTTCTTCTGATACTGACTAGCAGTGAGATTTAGGACACTTTAGTTACTTCTCTTGATCTAACTTTGAAAACTCGTTACCTAATAAGGTGATTTCTATGATACATGATTCCAAAAGGTTAATAATGCAAGTTGGAAAAACAAAATGATTAAGTAAAAAAAAAAAAAAAACTTCAGAAAATAAAATTTTTCTTTAGAAGTGCCCATTCATTCACATGAGATACATGTTTATACATCTAGGATAAATGAGAACTTCTGAGATATAATATTCTCCAAATATTTTATACTGGACTATCATTATACTTTCTATGTTAGCATGTTAGTAGTTTGGTCCAATTTATCTATTTATATTTTACATTTTCTACATAGTTTACTATACTTATACATGTCCTTATTTATGCCTACTCTTATTTAATAAAAATCATATGAAATGATTTTAAATGAACACAGTTATTCATTGCTGCATAAGAAATGACCATAAAACTTAGCAACTTAAATGGATAACTAATATAGCACTTCCATAAAAAAATGGTTCATTTACTCTGAGGTACTATTTTCTTCAGTTTATTACATGTAATTTGAAATTCCTCATCGTAGAATACATTTTTAAAAAAGTGATGTGCAAAAACTAATGGTGTTTTAAGATTATATTCAATAGGTAGGGGTCATCTTTTTTTTTTATCCTCACCCGAGGACATTTTTCCATTTTTTTGTTCAGATAGAGTGGGAGGGAGAGAGAGAGAGAGAAACATCTACGTGAAAAGGACACATCGAGTGGCTGCCACCCACACGACCCAACCAGGGCCGGGGACAAACTGCAACCGAGGTACGTGCCCTTAGCGGGAACCGAACCCGGGTCTCTCTGGACCGCAGGCTAATGCTCTAATCACTGAGCAAAACCGGCCAGGGCAGTGGTCATCTTTAATGAGAGATAATTTAATCAATATTATATTAGAGTCTGTATAAAAGCAATGTTATATCAATTTTATTGATTAGTTAATGGGTAAATAAAAGGTCTGAAAATCGAACTATATCAAATTTGTATTGTTCTGTTGATTTTTTTAAATAAAAAAAATCCCATGAACTTTTGGTAACTTCAGTTGTTTTTGTGAGAATTCTTGTACTTTAAAATTAAAATCAAGTTAACTATATATTTAAATCAGTTTTACCAGAGTTGAAACATGTAGAAATAGCACTTAAAATACTTCCCAAATTGCATATCATAGACTGTAGTTCTACGCCATTTTTTTGGTTGTTGTTAATCCTCACCCAAGGATATTTTTCCATTGTTTTTTAGATACAGGAAAAGGGAGGGATGGAGAGAGAGAAAGAGAGAGATATTGATGTGAGAGGGACACATTGATTGGTTGCCTCCCCCACTATCCTGACTGTGCCCTTGACTGGGAATCAAACCCTAGACTCTTTGGTTCCCAGGCCGTTGCTCTAACTGCTGAGCCAAAAGAGCCAGGCCCTTTTTTAAAACTGTAAAAATTTACTATAAGTGTGATGTTGTGTTTACTGTATTTATAATAAACTACATGTTGATAGGTCTGTAGTGTGAGAAAATAAAAAGGAAAGAAATTTCTTCCTCCACCTCACACAAATGTCTTCTCCCTGTTTGAATTTGACACATGGTGACTTCATGTTGAGAAATAGTTTTTGTAATTACTTTAATATCCAGCAATTCCAAACAATCGGTAAGCTATTTATTTACATAAAAAGTTACTTAAAAATGACCTGGTTTGTTTCAATTTTTTAAATATTATTTCTCTCTTTTAAATTGTATCCTTAAATTCAATTCTCAGGCATTAGCATTTTTTAAAATCAGGAGTACATTTAATTATTAAAATGACTTTAATGATAAGAAATTCAAGTATAATCTTATTAACTATTTATTGATACTAAATTGTAAAAGTGTTTTTTCTTACTGTCCCTTTTTTATTAGGTGAGTGTGGTCCAAGATTCAGTAAATATATCAGGGCATACTAATACAAATACTTTGAAGGTGCCTGAATGTCGACTAGCAGAAGATTTAGGTAATCTCTGGGAAAACACAAGATTTACAGATTGCAGTTTTTTTGTGAGAGGACAAGAATTTAAAGCTCATAAATCTGTACTTGCAGGTACTTTCTACTTTTGGGCTATATAGTATATTTCTTTTATAAATGTGTGCATTAAATAATGATGCTTAATCTTGTTACAGCTCGATCCCCAGTTTTTAATGCAATGTTTGAACATGAAATGGAAGAAAGCAAAAAGGTAACCATAGTTTAAGGGCTAATAATGAATTTATGTAAAAGTAGAATAGTGAGATGTATATTTTAAAATTAACAATGCATATTTCTCAGTTATACTCTGATTTTAGAGGAAAAAATAAAGATGGGGAAAATGGTATTATAGTGAACAGTAGATTTAACCTCAAGGGTGTGAATATTCCAGATAACAGCAATTTTGATGCTCATTTGGTGGGAAACTGACTAGGTAGTTTTTAATCCAAAAGGGTAGTTATCCAAAGGACTGATCTTATCCATTGCTGTTTGAAAGTTCTCTGGTTAAGAAGTATATTTCTCCTTTCTAGACTTTATAAGTTGATTTTGAATTTGTTTTCTAGAGTAAAAATATTCCCCACATTTTGCTACCCTCTAAAATAAGTAGTAATTTTTAAATATTTACTAAAATAAGCAAATGGCATAAATTACATTAGTATACATTAACTGTAATCAAGCTATTGCCTGTTTGGTTTTCCCAGGTGTTTCTCTATCACGTGTCATCTTAAAATGTGAGATTAAAGATCAGAGGTTGATTGATTCTTTGCTGTTGCATTACATGTGATCCTTAGTGCTCCCAACTGGACAACTCCACACTTTATGTCCACTCAGCTTTATTCCTTCTGCAGATCTAAAGGCTGCAACAAATTAGCTACTTCCTTTCCTTTGATTGTTGATCTGGGCAGGTACTATGATCAGCCTTCTGATCATGTCCAAGTAAGGAGACATCAGTGATGTGTCAAGTGCTATTGTCTGCAAAGGATCAGAAAATTTACTATTGTTTAGTGTTAGATCTTTAGCTTAATACCAGGAAAGAAACCAAATTTACAGATATATAGGAATAAAAAAGGAACTAGTCCTCTTTGGACTTGATATGTGTTAAGCAAAGAGGTGAGGTGCCAGTAGATAATAAGAGTACTATGTGCCATTTTTCAAAAAAGAGAGTTCTGAGGGGTCGTGGGCTCTGGAATTATCTCATGTACCTGACCCTTCTTTTCCTTAAAGCTGCTTATAAGATCTCAGGCATTATATTACAACTTAGGAATTCAGCGAAGGCAAACTTAATAGACATCTTTCTCTAAGATACATGTCAGAAACTGCACACAGATGTATTTTGTTTGGCCTATAGGTTTTTATTTTTGTTTTACTCTTTTTAATTGAGAAATTGGGGTTTATATTCCTACATGGTAGTTCTTGGCTAGGTATACTTTACCCTTAGATCTGCCTGTTTCACCTTGCCTGGGTAGCTTACTGAAGATCTACTTACCTCAGTATAATAGAGTTGAATCTGTATTTGAGTTGTACAGATTTAGGGCTTTTAAATTACTGTCAAAGCTTCTCCTTGGTTCATTTGCGTGTCTGTGTTCTTTAAGTATAACTTTTTTGTGTTGTTTTCAATATCAGAATCGAGTGGAAATAAATGATGTAGACCCTGAGGTTTTTAAAGAAATGATGAGATTCATTTACACAGGGAAAGCACCAAACCTTGACAGAATGGCTGACAACCTGTTGGCAGCTGCAGACAAAGTAAGTAATTACGTCTTAAAGAGCTGAAAAATATCCTCAAGCTTTTTATGTATCTAGAAAGGTATCATCAAGTGAAAATTCCAAATAACTTGACATACTGAATTAATTTATACTATTTGTAAATGGCTCTTGAGAATATTATGAAATAGCATACAGTGGGATAATATGGAAATGATACTTTTTTGAAATCCGTAAGACAAAAAAATATCTTTATATGGAAGAAAGTGAATTTTTTATGGGAGATTAATTGTAAACTCAATAATTTTGAGTGTATCTTGACTGTTGTATAAGAACACACACACACAATAACATAATTTATAGCAATTTATTATGTGCCAGACCTCTGTTTACTGAAAGGAAGAAATATTGGATATTTTGACCAGTTAAGTTCTCTGTATTCGTAGATTTATTTTTTAACTTGATAGTATAGAAAGAGAAAAAAACAATGTTAATTTTATAATGCTCTTTTATGATGGTGATTTTTTTTTAATGTAGTGAAACAGTGCAAAATTACCAGAAAATCTTGAAGCCAGTAGTTTTCAATCCTGAGAGCACATTAGGATCTTTCTCTAAAAGTATTGATGGCATGCCACTTTCTTCCATGTATATGCATATAGATAATATATATAGTGATATTCTACTTATTTTGCAGATTGTTAACATTGGGGGAACCTGGACCAAATGTATATAGAATCTGTTATTTCCAGCAACTGCACTATCTCAATAAAAATTTTAAATTAAAAAATGCTCTTTACAATAACATCAAATATATTAAATTCAGTGTTCAAGATCTGAAAATTACAGTGTATTGCTACGTGAAATGCAGATAGACTTAAATAAATAGACCAATCTTGTTTATGGACTAGAAGTCTGAATATTATTAAAATTGATTAGTAGAAACAACATATCCTAACAGGCTCCTTTTTTTTTTTTAATTGATAAGCTGACTTAAAAATGTATATGTAAGTACAAGGACCTAATAACTGAAAAAGAAGATTAAAATTTTAGAAAGACTAATTGATACTATCTCCTAACAAACTTATTTTAATGCTTTTCAGTATTTAAGACAGTGTTTTATTGGTGACAAGATGGACAAATAATTCATTGAAATGGAACAGAGAGTACAGAAATAGGCTGTCACATATATGAATATCTAATTTTTTTAAAATATATATTTTCATTGATTTTTTAGAGAGAGAGGAAGGGAGAGGGAGGAGAGAGAGAAACATTGATTGGCTGCCACCTGCAGGCCCCCCCACTAGGGATCCAGCCCTGGTGTGTGCCCTAATTGGGAATTGAAACAACCTCTTGATGCATGGGACAACTCTCAACCAACTGAGCCCCGCCGGCCAGGGTGGTTATCTAATTTCTAATAACAGTGTAAGAACAGCTCAGTGGAAAAAGGATAGTCTTTTCAACAAATGTTGCTGGAACCATCAGATACCTAAATGCCCCAAAAATTGAACTCTGAACTCATTTGAAAAAATGAACTTTGCAAATGAACTTCATGTCATGTATAAAAATTTATACAAAATGAGATTATAAACCTAAAAATCTACAACTTCTAGAAGAAGGCAAAGGCTTTACTATGACAACATAAACATATTACATAAAAGAAAATAATTGATTATTGGACTTCAATAAATTTTAAAACTTTTTCTTCAAAAGACAGGAGAATAAAAAGACTAGCAACAGACTGGGAGAAAATATTTGCAAAGCATATATTTGATGAACAACGTGTATTCAGAATATATATTATAAAGTACTTTTATTTTCAGACTATATAAAGAATCTCAAAATTCAATTATAAGAAAGCAATGCTATTTCTAAAACTAGAAAATATTTGAACAGACATTTCTAGAAATAATGTCAATCAAGCATATCAGAAGATGCTCAACATTAGCCATTAGGGAAATGTAAATTAAAACTCTCACAAGATACTTCTAAAACATATCATAATAATGAAAAATTACAGCGACCAACCATACTAGGTATGGTCAAAGTTGTGGAAGAATTAAGACTGTCATACACTGCTAATGGGAATATAAAATGGTACAACCATTTTAAAAGACTGGCCATTCCTTTAAAACCTTTTACACTTGCCATGTGATCCAGTGAGCCCAGTTTAAAGTTGTTATCCAAGAGAAAAGAAAGCATATGCCCATACAGTGACATACATATGCATGTTTATAGAAGCTTTATTTGTAATTGGTAAAAACTGGAAACTCCTAAATGTTCATTAACAGATGAATGGATAAACAAATTGTTGCATGTCTGTATAATACTACTCAGCAATAAAATTCATTGAACTTTTGATACACAGGCACAACATACATGAATCTCAAAATAATTATACTTTGTGGAAAAAGCTAGTAAAAAATGAGTACAAATCGTATTATTTGAATTATAGAAGATTCCAGAAAATGCAAACTATAGCAGTAGAAAGCACATCAGCAATGTTGGCCTGGGGTGGGGTGAGAGAGGATTACAAAGAGGTCGGAGGAAACCTTTGGGGATGATGAGGATGTTACTCTCCTGATTTCATGGTGATTATATGGTAGCGTAAACTTATCAAAGTATAAACTTTAAATATGTGCAGTCTATTGTATGTTAATTAGTACTCAATAAAGCTCCTTAAGATGTTATAGCTTATACTCTAAGGATTTTTAGTGGTTATGAATATGATTTCTTTAGCTTTGTAATTCATTCTTCAAGATTGAGTTGTGGCAACATACAGTGTACTGGTTGGTACACTCATGTTCATAATAGTAGAGACGAGAACTATACTCATTAAGAATATTGGGTAAAAAGGTTTTTCTTTTTTAAGAATAAAACCCTGTTTTTAAAATATACAGTATTTTGTACTTATGAACATTGAAATTTTCTAAAGAAAATTAGTCTTTCTCTTAAATGTATTCATTCATGTTTTCTTCATGTTAGGTTAAAAATACGTTAGAGACTTTTAAAGTGCCCTCAGTTCAAAGTATAATGAGCTTTAACTTTTTCTAAGTCACACATATCATGTATTTAAAACTTGGTAGTTTGAGTAAATATTTAATGGTTATGTTTTCCTTTTGGATAGTATGCACTGGAACGGCTGAAGGTCATGTGTGAAGAAGCTTTGTGTAGTAACCTCACAGTAGAAAATGTCGCTGATACCCTTGTCCTTGCAGATTTGCACAGTGCAGAACAGTTGAAAGCACAAGCCATAGACTTTATTAATAGGTAAGCTATGCTTGTATTTCAGTGGGCATGACACTTTCAACTTTTTTTCACGGGATTCTTTTTTAAGTGTGTTTAAATCTTCAATGCAGGTGCAGTGTACTTCGACAGTTTGGGTGTAAAGATGGGAAAAACTGGAACAGCAAGTAAGATGACATCAGTTTCTGGCTTAAACTTTATCTGCTTATATAATATTAAATGTTTGCAAAGCCTTGTTCATCTGCAATAAGTAGGAATACAGATATTAGTTATATGGAACAAACTGCTGGCTATTAAAAAATACATATTTGACTAACTTAGTGGATTCTTGAGGCTATGCCCCCTTGTAGATCAGCTGCTAGTGTGAACTGGGATGGATGCTCTGATTTCTTTTTTTTTCTTTTTTCTTCTCCAGTTTTTATTAATTTATTTTTGTTACAGATGTTTCTTCTTTTTCCTCTCTAGACCCCCTTCTCCCCAACCCGCCCTCCCACCCCCTGGATACTCTAATTTCTTAAGCACATATGCTCACATAGTATATAGCTGAGTCCAGGTATTTCAATGACTACTAGTGATCCTTTGCCTGTCTGTTCAGAAAGCATTTCTAAAAATATGGAAAATATTCATTTTATCCTATGAGGAATATACCCTCCAAATTTGCCTTAAAAGTCTTTACATTTGAATGCTAGCTCATTGCTTCTTTGATTAACCAAGTACTTTGCATTGAATGCTGTATGAAGCTAGCTGCCTAATATTCCAAAAATGGGAGTAATTTGATCTTTACTTTCCCTGGTAAAATTATAAGAGGTAGCATAGTTGTTATATCTTTTCTAAGCTCAGACCTTCTGAATATGAACTGTTAGAACTTATTATTCCCTTCTTTGTTTGATTCTCTCATTTTTAGGGAGATTTTTCTACTCTTTATAATTATTCAAAATCAAAAAGGATAAAGATTTGATAGGTTGAAATTTGCATCTTTTGATTAGTTTTTGCTTGTAAACCCTTAAATTCAAATTTATCAAAAGTTGATATAAAGATGTCAGAAAGGACAAGTTGATAAAAGAAAGTAAAAAATGTTAGTGTTGCAGACAATAAAAATGGCTGTTGATGTAATTATTTCCCATTGTTTTAACCTGTCCTGGTATGTGTGAAGTTGACTGAATTCCTATCAGTTTGTGAATTCTCTTTTCTGAAAGTAAAAATTAGTGACTACTTTCAATTTATTGGTTGTTCTGTATATTGGTCAGTGTGTGATAATATGGTATATGATCTAGATAAAAATCAGTTTAAATTTAAAATATAATTATAAGCAGCAAATGATAATTTTACTTAGCCACTTTTAAGCTCTAGTTTTATTCTGTTAAGAAAATATTTTGCATTGTACAACTTTTCAATATCAAAAAAATATCAACATATTTTATATGCCCTGAAGAAGTTATTTGTACAGACCTTCAGTAGATATTTGTTAGGTAAGTGAAAGTGTCAAGTATATTAAGAGATATCTTTGTGATTCTAAACAACTAGTTGAAATTATAAACGTCATGACACACTGGTAATCTGATGTCCGGCAGATAAAGTTGTTTAATTATTAGCTACTGTTTAGTTCAACAAACATGTGTCCAGTATCTGTTGTGTTTCAAACATCATGCTAATATGCTGCCTATGAAAACAATCATGAGGGAAAAAAAATCTCTATTCTTGAGAAATTTATCTAGAGAAAGAAACAAATACATGAATATTTGCTTTTATCATTGTATGGTAAGCAGTATGATAAAAGAAGGTATATGTGCAGGGCACTTAACAAAGGCTGGAGGTTTAGGGATGAGTTATTGGAGACGACAGGGGTATCTTAAAACATAAGTAGGAATGAGCAGAACTAAAAAGGAGGTAACAGGCATTGCAGACAGAAAGGGTCACTTGAATCAAAGTACAGAAGCCTACAGGCATTCATTTTACAGATACTTACATTTATTATCCAGTAAATATGGCCCAGGGCACTGCTCAGTATTAAGAACATGACAGATGTTCTTTGGCTTCATGGAGTCTTTAGCAGGAGATAAATAGGAATTAAACAAGTAATTGAAGTAAAGTGTGATGTTAGGTAAAGTATAGCATGCCCATCTGAGCATACGTATAGCAAAGGAACCTAAGCTAATCTAGGAGTCAGGGAGAGCCTTTTCAAGGAATTAAATATAGACCTATAAATAAAGACCTAAACCATTAGTAGGAGTTACCTTGGTAAGGAAGAGAGGAGAGGTGGAAAGTGTATCCCAGAAAAGAGAAATGAGGCGTGCAAAGTTTGGGTGATAAGAAAGAACAATGCAGAGTGAGAGAGGTTATGAGAAGCAACTAGAGAAAGCAGGCAGGGGTAAGATCCTGGAAAGCCATGTAAATTAACATTAGGGTTTTTTAAGACATCATTCGAAGAGTAATCCAGTGAAAGGGTTCAGTCTAGGCCAGGGCTTGTTCAGGTTTGTGTTTTTAGCATTCTCTCTGCATGCAGGGTGAAGAAAAGACTGTGGAAAGGTTGAGGTAGTATGGAAGTTGAGGAGCAAGGTTAAATATATATAGGTAGACCACTTGGAAAGTTATTAGAGTGGGTCAGGCAAGAGACTAGACTTTATTGGTAACAAAGGGACTAGAGAGAAATGAAAGGATATAGTATTCCTTGGGACAATCTATAATATTTGGATATTATTTAGATGCCGGTTTGTAGAAGGGAGAAAAGACAGGAGACAAGGGTAACTGATTTGTTGTTTTTAGCAATTAGGTATTAACTCTGATTGCTCAGTGAGAGCATGTTGTATATAGGTGAGCCATGCAGTATCAGTGTACAAAATGCCAGAGCATGGGAGTGGGAGGTGGAAAGCTAGAGTGAGGAAGTGGGAGACCTTGTTTCTCTTCCTGAGGAACTTGGATACAGGCAGTGGGGGAACAATAGACGAGGACCTGATAGCATTGTACTCAGGTCACTAAGGCAGCATGGAAGCTGGTTTGAGAGGAGCAAGATAGGAGACTTGAAGACAAAAGGAGAGTTGTAATAACCTGTAAGTGAGATGATACGGACCTCAACCAGGGATTTAAGATACCTTTGGGAATTAAAATAGGGCTTTGAGGGTTGACTGGAAAGGGCAGGGTCTAGGATGACTCCCAGATTTCTTGAATCACTGGATGATAGTGGAAGCATTAGCTGACTGGAAGTGAGGGATCAAGAATTTGGGGATTGGGGGAGAGACATATTGGGTTCTTATTTAACAATCCTGAAATTATGGATCTTGAAACACATCCAAGTAAAGAGAACAAATGGTTGGGAATGAACCTTGTGGGAGGATTAGGATTTAGCAAATCGGTAGTTGTCATCATTGAATATGATAGCTAAAATTGTGAAGAATGGATGAGGGATAGGATGAATAACGGATGAAAAAAGGAAAGAGTAGAGGGCAAATTTGCAAGTCTAGAGAAAACCTGAGTGTAAGCCAGGGAAGGAGTTTGGAAGAGCCAGTTCAGAGGTGCTAACAGTGAGAGTGGGCGATGGGGAGAAGTGTCATATGCTTCCAGAGAATAGAATTTCCAAAAATATGTAATAGTTTCAATGGCAACAGAAAATATTAGTAAGGTGAAGATGATACTTTAATGAATTCAAGTAGTTTGAATACATATAGAGGCAGTGTTCAGAACATTTTGAAATCCATAAATTAAAAAAAAATTTGACAGTGCAACAGTGCATTTTGAAAAGTACTCTTTAATAAACATCTCTTAATTTTTTTTTTTTCAGCCAAGCAACGGACATAATGGAAACATCAGGGTGGAAGTCCATGATTCAGTCTCACCCTCATTTAGTAGCAGAAGCCTTCCGAGCATTGGCATCTGCACAATGTCCACAGTTTGGCATTCCACGCAAACGGCTAAAACAGTCCTGAAATCTTCCATGAACTGTAGAAAAATGGAAATGACTTTTATTTCTCCAGGTCCAGAGGATTCTAATAGACAAACCATAAGCAAGAGTTGTTTCTGTTGTCTTGTCCACAGAACAGATGCTGAAACGCATATTGCTTGCATTTCAGGTGGATAATTTATGGTTTATTCTTCAGCTTTAAATTAGACTGACTATACTCTAATTCACTTCAAGGCCTTAAATTATCTCCAATGACTTCTCTTGTTCATATAATACTTTAATTTTTTTTATTGTGCCTTGTCATTTTGACCAAGGCTATGCAGGATTGCACTAGCTCCATAATGCAGTAATACTGATAACTGAAGATGTTAAGTTTCAAAAGGATCTTCCATTAGCTTCCAAAAAGCAAAATTAATTTTATAGGGTTTGTGCTATGCTATCTCAAAGTTTAAAACTAGGTTCTTAAAAAGCACTTGTATTGGAGATAACTGTTAATATCTCCAGTCTGAGTTCTATAAATACAGGAGAACCTGCTTACCTTCAAGGTAAGTTATGGCAATACACTGCTTCAGTTTTAATTTATTTTCCTTTCAGGGGGCAGATATGCAATGAGTTGGCCCAAATTTTTAGTAAAATTTGTGATGTCTGTATGTCAACTGTCCAGCAAACGAAGAGAAGCATAACAAACCTTTGCTTGTGTTTCTTGGTGGGTTTATCCAAGTTTACAATTATTGAGAACTGATTGAGGTTAAGATTTCAATAAGAAGAAAGCATGTTTTGTGCTGAATTAATTTTTTTAATTTATGATGGCCTACATTTATATGAAGAATTCTATACATGTTAAAAGTAAGGATGACCAAATGTAAATTTAATAAGTGGGCCAATTAAGAGAGATAGATATATATGCACTTTTAATGTGTAACTTTTGTATGCTGAATGGTACATATATTTTTTTGCTTTTGAGGGAATTAATAAGGTATAATTAATTGTGTCTTAACTTTTGAAAGAAATTTTTAAGACAGATGGAGGTAACTGGGCTGTTTGTGATAATAGATAAGAAAGATATTCTTCATTATAGTTAAATTGGTTTCCATTTTAGATAATCATTATTGAACTCACTCCCTTTTTATCACACTTTGGAGAAGGCATCCAAACAATAAATGAATCCTTAACAGTTTACTCTCCTAAAAACAACAAACGGATACTATTTGCAGACTAAAGGAGAGACCCCTTAGAAGTATGTCAGGCCACATTCTGACCTCCCCCACCCCCCAGTTTTATTCTTTTTGTTTCAGTCACTGTACTAACATTGTAGATGATACTGAAATTCTGCATAATGTGAACAGGATAAACTATTTATAAACTGCTTTTCATGGGCCAGTTCTTTATTATAAATGAATTTTAGCTTTAAACACATACACATGTTCCATGTCTGCTAGCTCTGTTCGCAGTGCAGGTCTGTTCTGGTGCGCTGTCCCGGAGAAGCAGGAGCTGTCGTGTCGACTCTGCATCCGATTTTCTGAAATAGCAACAGTGCGCTTCTTAGGCCAGATTTATATTGGACCACAAGGGGAAAAGTGTGTCACTGGAAAAAAATGCATATACCTATATATTTGCATATATAACTTTATTCTTCAGATTAAAATTTGTATAATTTGTTTATTTAGTTTTTGAATTTAGGACAGAAGGAAAAAAATTAAGTCTGAGGTTTTAAAATAGATCTTTTTGTTTTTGTTATCTCTCTGTTAGGTATTCACTGAAGCAATTCTAATATATCAAGAGTGATTCATATTTACATTGAGCAACACTGTCAAATAATCATTTGTTATCCATAACAAACTGGACTTTGAAAATATCTTATTTTTTCATATATCTCCATTTTGTTCTTAGTTTCATTGAGTCTTTGTTGTGTTAACTTAAATTTGAAATTGGAAGAATCCCTTGGGATAGAAGAAAGATTCTTATGTAATTAATGGACTCCATCCTATGTAACAGTGCTATAGAGAGCAGAAATTCACCTTCTTAACTTCACCATAAGATTGAATTAATTAAATTTGCAATGTACATTTTAAAAAATACACACACACACATATACACGAAGATTTTAATTTAAATTTTGCCTGGGTCTTATAGGATAATAAAACCTCTTTCCTCAGGCTATAGAATTTTTTTGTCGTATATATATATATATATATATATATATAAAAAAATACTGGTGTACCCATTTATATCAAATGCACACAAGCACATGGTGAATTAATTCACTGCTTGAATCTACATTTCTAACCATAGTGACTGTAATAACACCATATAATGAACATTTCAGCTTGCCCTCACTTGTTTTCATGTTTATTGCAAATCTTAAGAGTTTTATTATAAGTATTATTTTTAGTTTGGTAGTACATTTTGTACCAAAAACGTCAAACACTGCTGTAAGAGAATATCCATGTTTGTAGAGATGTCCACTTTTCAGATAATATAATGCCTACCTTTATACTAACAGAACCATATGGTAGTTGATTTATTTTTTTTATTTATTTTGTATATTTTTGGTATTGTGGATTCTTGAGGCTATGATAAACTGTTAATGTGTTCTGAAATAAGTGCTCTAATAGCCCTTTTTTTTTTTCATGTTTAAAATTCATTTTTTCAATAGGCACAAATTCTGTCTGGAGCAGTCTTGCCTTTTGATTATCAGCCTGCTCCTGTTTCTCTTTTGTCACCTAAACAGAGTTTTTCTTAAAAAGTAGTGACTGTTTTAAATGTTACATATTACAAAAGTAACCATTGGAAAACTGTTCTTTAGATTCAGATAGGGAAACACTGTATTTGTGCCTTTTTCGTTTTTTGAATTTTAATGTGTATTGGTATTTGGAGCACAAATATGAAGGTGCCATAATATTATGGCTGCCATTGTTACCTCCTTGAATATTTGTGTGTCATTGTCTTAAAATAGTAATTGGAGAATTTTGCATGTATTATGCAGTTATTTGGACGTCTGTATGCGCGCTTGCGTGCATGTGTGTGCGTGAGTGTACGTGTACTTGTTTTCACTTGGACTTGTGTGTGGTATATTCAGAAGAGTGAATTTCTGAAAATAGGACTCAGTTAAATGTTGAAAATTCAGGCTAGTTGAAATATTTCATTTAAATGTCCTTTACTTAGTGGGACGATTGATAGAGGAAATTATAATTCTCAAAGATGTGACCAATTTACTGCATGACAAAACAGTGCCTTTTTAGGACATCATTAATTTTAAAATATTAACAAAGATCTCTTAAAAAAATGTCATGAACATTATTGGCTTTTTAAAAACTAGACCTACGTTAGAGCTTAAATTGCTAAAAGTATAATTACTAATTTATTTACCCCTATAAGTTTTGTGCATAAATTTTAAAACCTAAGCAGAATTCTTTATAAAATTGTGGATTATAGATGTTACCCAGTGTTACTAAAATAGAACACAAGGGACTTCCGTAAGTTGTTTTCTTAGACTCGCAAGTTTTTCTCATAGCCAAGTATACTTCCAAGTGTCGAATTATTCCGAGTTGGACTTTCATGCTCTTTGGTGGATAAAATAAAATCATTCAATATATTCTTGCAAAATAAGGTGGGTGGGTGGATGGGTTTTAGTGTTTTCAGATTATAAAGACAGCACTTTCACACACAAATAAGAGTATTTTGCAAACCTCTTTTATACAGATTATGAGCTCTACTTTATTTAAGTGTTCATGGAATGATGTACATTTTAGGTCCAGTTGAATAAATATTGAGTGCCTACCATATGCAAGATTTCCTTTTCACTAGGAATTAATCACAACCTGTTTTCTGCTTGCAGTATGTGGACTTAATGTTTGAAAAGGAATTCTTATATTTAAATTTTTTCTGTTGTTAGAGTTTATCATTGTATACTGTAACCCAGTTAATTTTGCATTCAGATTTTTAGAATGAAGATAAAACTTAAATGAGGCCCAATTTTGAAAATAAAATTCTGCTAAAATTATTTAAAAATTAGTTCTGAGGGAGATTGATTTTCAAGTTTCAAATGTATAAAGACTTATAATGAACTTTTCAGCCTCATTTTTAATCAGCTCATGTTAATGATGAGATACATACTTTTGGTATCTTGTTGCTGAAAATATTTTTGGCATTTCAGCACTTTGCGTTAAAATAAAATTGTTACTACTTATTCAGAATTAATTGGTTTATTTTGTGTTTATTTGAAAATATGAACTCTTATTTTTTTAACTGATATCCTGTGTCTTGAAAACCATTGTTTCATGTATTTGTTTTGGTTATTACAAGTGGGAGGATAAATCTAGTTCCTCAACTACATCGGGGCCATATACCTTTTCTTAATCAGAGGTAGTGGGAAGGACTCTGAAATGATACATCATCAATGATAAGAACAGGAAATTTGACTCAGATCATTTATATATATATATATATAAATATATATATAAATATATATATATAGTTTTTTGTTTGTTTGCTTATTTCTCAGATATTAAAAAACAAATGAGGCAAACGCCGATACCTCAAGTGGATTTCTTCTTAAAATATAAGATAATTTAACTGGAGAATACTCATTTATAATGTGGAATGCTAGCCCAAGCTTTGTCCTGGCAGAGTTTACAAATTCAAATGTTAACATATTTCTGCAACTTCTGATAGAAGGGAAGTTGCAGACCAGATGTCATATGTGATGAACTGGGGAAATGGTGGGAAGGCCTGGTCCCAAGTCATTCAGGTTCACTCGTGTGACAGCAAGTAAGAGGGCCCTAACTTCCTGGTTCAACTTGATGGCACTGTCTGTATCCTGAACTACCACCTACCTCAACCACAGATTGTTTTTATTGAAACACTACATGAAAAAATCTTTAAAAGTAGAGCAATATATAATGTTAATGATTGTGGCATTATTATTAATGTTCATAAGTCTTTCAAAGAAGGCCCATAGTCCCCCAAAGGAAGATTAAGCAGGATAATGCAAAATTATAAATGAGGAAATGAATCCAATTCTCCTGAAGTAGTAAGTATCCCTTTTACAGTCTTGGAGTCATATGTCCACAAAGCTTATCAATATGCACATGTCAAGACAGTATATCTCTTCTGTCTTCCCAGCAAAAGTAGCCCGTTATTAGTACAACCTGCTCTTCCTGTTTTGCAGTCTGCTTTGGTTAGTGTTTTCTTGTTTGTTTTTTAATTGAATTTCTTAGGGTGACACTGGTTAATAAAATTATATAAATTTCAGGTATATAATTCTATAATATATCATCTATATATTATAGATGATAGTGTTCACCACCCCAAGTCAAGTCTCCTTCCTTCACCATTGATCCCCACTTTACCCTCTTCTACCTACCCCCACCTACTTTGGTCAGTATTTTCTTAAGCTAGTAAGGAAACTGACACCCAGTTGGTGTGGCTCAGTGGATTGAGAGTCGACCCATGGACTGAGCGGTCCCAGTTCGATTCCTGGTCAGGGCACATGCCCGGGTTGACAGCTTGATCCCAGTAGGGGTTGTGCAGCAGGCAGCCAATCAATGTTTCTCACATCGATGTTTCTCCCTTCTTCCATCTCTAAAAAATCAATTAAAAAAAAAAAAAAAACTGACACAGCTGGAATGGAAAACTGGTCTTTGAAACCCATTGACAAAATAAGCTAAAACACATGGTTGGAGAACTGGAGTCATTATTTTTAAATAATTTCTAGATTTTAAGTAGCGATGGTTGGTTTCCAGTGTCCTAGGAATTCAATGGTAGCTGAGAGTATCTTATTAGGAATAGTAATTCTAACTCCTGCTGCCACTCAAAGTAGTCTATACAGGTACAGATCCAGAATATCTGAGTCATATTATGAAATATGCTCCTACTGATATTTAGTCTGAGTTTCTTTGCCTTAAAGGATATCAAAACATATCAACATATCATAGATATGAAATATTAGTGTGTTTTTTTAATACCTAGTAAAAATAACAAAAGGTATTAATTGTGTGAAGAAAGCCCATCTTGGGTAGGCAGTCCAAACACAATGCTCAGCAGGGAGGTGAGTCTCTTCTACACAATTACTTAGTAGGACACATCACTGCTGTCACAGGAACCATGGACTTTCACTGGGGACTAAGAGGTTATGTCTCATTACTGAACTGCATTTTTAAAAGATCATTTCCAATATGTTTTTAGAAAATCAAGCTGCTTTTTTCTAATCAAGTTCAAATGAGGTGCTGTTTTTCCAAATAGGTTTGGTTGGATCAGTGTTTCTCAACCTGGGCTGCTTTTGCACCTCCCTTCCTCAGGGGACATTTGGGAATGTTTAGGGATGTTTAGTTGTCAAACTGAGGAGGAGGGTGTTACTGGCATTGGCAGACAAAGTCGGGGATTTCCCCAAACGTTTTACAGTGTGCTGGGTTGACCCAATCAACAAAGAATTATCCAGTCCCAGCTGTCAATAGAATTGAGATACCCTGTTTTAGATGAAGGCTATGTGATGCTATTAAACTTCAGTAGAAATTCCAATTGCTGCTGACTTTTAAAATAAGTAGTTTTATTTACTATTTTAAAATAGTAACCTCTTATATTTGCTTAGCATTTTATCATTTACAAAATCCTTTCATATGCGTTAATCGCATTTGCTGCTCATAGCTCTGATGAAGTCATCATTTTTCCTGTTTCACTATCAAAGGACCCATTGTGCAGGAAGAGGCTTAGTGATTCAAACAAGGTCACACACATTCATTTTCTGGATGGAAAATCCAGTGACCTTTTTGTTATCCTACAGTTATTCTTGTTAAGAACATGCTGTAAAGAGGGACTTAACATTTTTTTTAAAGCAAGTCACTGTGCATCTATGGGAAGGTGACTCCAGAAGACGGCTGTCATTTGCTCTAAGGATGAGGGCAGGGCATGGGTTGGGTATGCTGGGAGGTGGGAAGCACGTATGGGAGGTGAGGAGCAGAAAGAACAATGATGTTAGTCAAGCCACATGGAGGAACATAGATTCCTAAGTTTAAAGTGAGTACTGTATTTCCCTGTGAAAATCATTTCTTCCCCTTTAAACAGGATAAGACCCTTATGAAAATATGAAATGGATAAATGTACTGAGTCCAACCAGAAAAACAAACCACACTCATTACTTCTAACAGAGAATTGGACAGAAGGAATCTGTTGCACAGGTGATGGAACACCCAGAATCCAGGGTTTAGCAACCACACTTTTCTTTATTTTTTTCCATCACCAATCACCATTTATCCCCCTATACTCTCTACACTTCCACCCACCCTCTCTTCCTCCCCCACCCCACAATTACCACACAGTTGTCAGAATCCATGAATTCTCTTTTTTTTTTTCTTACTATAATCCCTCCACCCCTCATCCCCACCCCAGACAGCTGTCAGCTAGCTTTCTAAGAGTCTGTCTCAAATTTGCTTGTTAGTTCAGTTTGTTCATTAGATTCCACATGAGTGAAATCATGTACTTGTTCTTTCTTTTTTTAATTTTTTTTTCCCCTTTATTGATTTGCGGGAGAGAGGGATAGAAACATCAATAAGAGAGAACATCTACTGGCCGCCTCCTGCATGCTCCCCTCTGGGGATCAGGCCCACAACCTGGGCATGTGTCCTGACCAGAAATTGACCTGGCTACCCCTTGGTGCATGGGTCAGTGCTCAATCAAGTACTTGTCTTTCTATGACTGGCTTATTTCACTTGGCATAATGTTCTCCAGGTCCATCCACACTGTCACACACGGTAAAATTTTCTTTTTTATGGCTGACTATATTCCATTGTATAAATGTACCACAGCTCTTTTATCTACTCATCTACTGATGGACACTTGGGCTGCTTCCAAATCTTGGCTATTGTAAATAATGCTACAATGAACATAGGGCTGCATATATATTTTTTGAATGTTTCTGGTTTCTTGGAATAAATTCCCAGAAGTGGAATTGCTCAGTCATAAGGCAGTTCCATTTTTAATTTTTTTGAGGAAACTTCATACTGTTTTCCACAGTGGCTACACCAATCTGCATTTCTACCCACTGTGCACAGGGGTTCCCTTTCTCTGCATCCTCGCCAGCACTTGTTTGTTGATTTATTGATGTGAACCATTTTGACAGGTGTGAGGTGATATGTCATTGTGGCTTTAATTTGCATTTCTTTGATGATTAGTGACATTGGGCATCTTTTTATATGTCTTGGCCATCAGTATGTCCTTTTGGAGGAGTGTCTATTCAGGTCTTTTGCCCATTTTTTAATTGGGTTGTTTGTTTTTTTTGGTGTTGAGTTTTATAAGTTCTTTATAAATTTTAAATATCAACCCTTTATCAGATGTACTGGCAAATATGTTCTCCCATTCAGTGGGTTGTCTTTTCATTTTGCTGATGATTTCCTTTGCTGTGCAAAAACTTTATATTGATTTAGTCCAATTTGTTTATTTATTTCTTTTGATTCCTTTGCCCAAGGAGAGATAACAGAAAAAACATGGCTATAAGAAATGTCCGAGATTTTGCCGCCTATGTTTTCTTCTAGGATTTTTATGGTTTGAGTCTAACATTTAAGTCATTAATTCATTTTGAGTTTATTCTTGTGCGAGGTGTAAGAAGGTGGTCTGGTTTCATTTTTTTGCATGTATACAACTTTCCAAGCACCACATATTAAATAGACTATCTCTAGCCCAATAGCCTTGATCACTGTTTTTTAAAATATGTTTTTTATTGATTTCTTTTTAGAGAGAAAGAGATAGATAGAAACATTGATATGAGAGAGAAACATGATCGGCTGCCTCCTGCACACCCCCTACTGGGGATCATGTCCACAACCCAGGCATCTGCCCTGAACAGAAATCAAACTGGGATCTCTCAGTCCATGGGATGACGCCCAGTACACTGAACCACACTGGCCAGGCTTGATCACTATTTTTAAATAGAAAACAGTATAGGTAGAAATCATATATATAATATGTTGTTGCTACTTTTTTTTCTTCTTCTTGGTAACAGGACCATGACTTCACAGAGGATAAGCTAAGACCCAATGTGTCTATAATTGGTGTTACCAAATACGTAATTTGAATAGAAGCAATGATTAAAGATATTAATCATTTTTCTTAAAAATATATGAATTTTTAAAATGAGAAAATGTACAGTGCTCCAGGTGGTATATGTGAATATATATCCGCACACAGACACAGAGTCACTTATAAATTGGAAACATAAGTAGCATGAGCACCCACACAATAAATAAAAATGTGAAAGTTACATATCTCTGACAATACTTAAAGTGAAAAACATGTCGCCTCCAGAACTAGCTGTTTAGTGATTCATTTCTGAGTTAATATTTAAATGATGTTGTAGTATGTTGACATAGTCCCCAAAGCATAGGGAATGCTGAAAATGGATGAAAATTAATCTGAATCTAGAAGTTGAGGCTTTAGGCTGCCAGTGAGTATTAACCTTGGAGAGAAGTCTAACATATTGGAAACATACTGTTCATGAATATATATGTAAAAGGTGTAAAAATTGATCACAACCCCCTCGCCCGCCTCCAGCACTCCCCTCGTGCCTGCTCCTCCCACCTTCAGGATTACAAATGGAGACAGCTATCACCCTCCCTGCAGAGGAGCTATCTTGCCTCCCTGAGGAGCCCTGGCTGGTTTTGAAATATGAACTATAAAATGTAAAAATATAAATGTTACACATATAATTGCAAAAGTGATCCTCTATTGTAAATAAAAAGAAAATTATGCAAGAGGAAGATGGGGAACTGAGATTGGGAAATAAAAGTGGCAGAGTTGGTGGGGGAGAAAGAAACCCATTAGGACACCAAAAAAGAAGGCAAAGATGACATTACAAAGCTTGAGAACTAGGAGGACACAAGTAATCGGTTAAACACACCTCCTAGAAGAAAGACTTGTTCAGCCATGATCTCATGCAGCAGATTGTGCTAATACTAGAGAGAGGCCTTGTTCTGATGGCATTTAATACAATCAATAACAAAACACACACTTCCTGAAAGGGGAAGTGGAGGGCATTGTGTCATCTACTTCACCGTGCGTGCGTCATTGCTGTTCCTGGGTAGAGGGAGAAGTGCTTATACAAGGGAAAGTGTGAAGGCTTAGGGCTGGAGCGCACCATGATCTTACAGAAATGCAGTGGAGCTGGGAAGCAGGGCTTTTTGCCGACCTCTGGGTGCATGTGTGTGCTTTTTTTTTTTTTTTAAATTCTCACTCGAGGACACTTTTGAATTTATCTTCAGATAGAGCAAGAGGGAGAGAGGGAGGAAGAGAGAGAGAGAAACATCGATGTGATAGACACACACCAAGTGGTTGCCACCCATAGGACCCAACTGGGGCCGGGGCCAAACTGCAACGGAGGTACTGCCCTTAGCAAAACCAAATCTGGGACTCTCTGATCCACAGGCTGATGCTCTAACCGCTGAGCCAAACCGGCCAGGGATTTTTTTTTTTTCTTTATTGATTTTTAGAGAGAGAGGAAGGGAGAGGGAGAGAGGAGAGAGAACATCAATTGGCCACCTTCTTCATGCCCCCATTGAGGATTGGGCCCACGACCTGGGAATCGAACCAGTGACCTCTTGGTGCATGGGTTGACACTCAACCACTGAGCCACACCAGCTGGACTTTTTAATTAATTTATTTTTTATTGTGTGTGCACTTTTTTTGATGGAAATTCAACTGAGGGAACCCTGATAGGACTACGTCAGAAAAGCCCCTTTAAATTCTAAATTGCCCAAAATGACTAAATCAAGGAAAAAATGAAAACATGTATAAAATAATTACTTCCACAGAAGGGTAGAACTAGGTTGGCTTTATATGGAAATTTTAAACTTTCTAGGAACTGATAATTCTCATGATATGCGAATTAGAGTAAAGACTGAAGAATAAATTTAAATAAGCACCTGTAATCAAGCTGGTATAAACCAGATAGTGTTAGAAAATTGCAAAAATAAATGAAATCACGTAAGACACTTGCAATGTCCTAAAGGTAGCAGTAGCCTCGTAAATGTTCTCTCACTCCCTTTCGCTCTTTTACTAAGCAAGTAACCAAAAAAGTCAGATTTACAAACGCATTTCTATTAAAATATGAGTGATTGAATCCTAAATAAAATGCTAATAGCTAAAATTCAGTTATAGAAAGACACAAAGTCACCTCAGGCTAATCTAGGACTCAGAATGCTTTATTAGGATATCAGTTTCACACCACACCAAAGGTAAACTAAAAGCCATTCTCGCCCTGGCCGGTTTGGCTCAGCGGTTAGAGCGTCGGCCTGCGGTCCTGAGAGACCCGGGTTCAGTTCCCGCTAAGGGCGCGTACCTCGGTTGCAGTTTGCCCCGGCCCTGGTCGGTTGCGTGGGTGGCAGCCACTCGATGTGTTCCTTTCACATCGATGTTTCTCTCTCTCTCTCTCTTCCTCTCTCTCCCTCCCACTCTACCTGAACAAAAATGGAAAAATGTCCTCGGGTGAGGATAAAAAAAATAAATAAAATAAATAAAAGCCATTCTCACGTAGTTAAATTCTACAAAATTTCACACCCATTTGGCACAAGATATCTTTATAAACCAAGTATTGAAGACCATATATTTATTGTTTAAAATTATTCTAGAAATTATGTTCCATGAAATACATATGAACCAAATATTCAGTCTAAGCATGAGACAGGCCAATAATTGAAAATTGTATACAATCATTTCCCTATAAGACCCAGATTAAATTTAAAATTTAAAGCTGGATAAATCTACAAGATACATGTACTGGCAGAAACCATTGATGAGAAACATCTTCCCAATCACAGTGGCAGAAAAGAAAATGAACAAGGTCTATGAAAGATCTTAGGTTGAGATGTAAGAGCACTGCAAAGGGAAAAACATATTACAAAATTATACTGAAGGATAGGGAAAAATTGAATTGTGAAGTAGAGAAAAAATATTTAATGAAAACATACGCGAGGCAAATATAAGAACACAATAAAAGTATTTGTCTTTGGGTTATGCAGTACTGAGACTCATATGTTCCAGTGGACTGCATTTTCTAAAACTTCCATAAAACAAAGGTGTATTACCTTATTAATGAGAAAAAAGATTGTAAAGATTTAAAATTTGCATTCTGGGAAAGTCAATAAATTGTGTTAAAGCTATCCAGAATGGTAAAGGTGGTAAAATGGAGAAAAATAAATTACTGAGACTAATGACCACCCAGCTTGGGGAAGGTAGTATTACAGGTCATGTAGTTGATTTGCTAGTTTGTAGTTAACTCATGCAGACCATCATTACTGATGAGATTATTTATAATCATTTGGAAATAAAGTGACATGTAATTGCTAGGATGATGTAAATTCTTATTTTAAAAAGATACATTTTCCATAATTTTTGTTTGCATTTTTTATAAAATGAATTATAGTTTAATACTGATTCTTTTAAAATAAGAACTGCTAACTCTCAAGCATAGGAGAATTCAGCACATTGGATGGAGTCTTGATCTGATCTATTCCTCTTGGAACTTAAGGCCTAGGCTGACACAGAGGGTATTTCCTTTAGTTACAATTGTAAATTGAGCGCTTATTCTCTGCTAAATGTTAGGGATACAATGATGGTAAAACAAACTAAAGACAAGCTCCTACTCTCATGCACTAAGCTCACAGACTAATAAACTGTAATTAATCAGTAATGATCAATCTTGCTAGATGTATATCAAAGCTTTTGACCCATTTAATGGGTTGGGTAATAGTCCCATGTCTTCTATTTTTTTTTTAAAGCGATTGTGTGCTATGACATTATTTCCTTCTTAAATGTTTGAAAGAACTCATCAGGGAAGTTATGTGGACCAGACATTCTCTCATAAAAATGTTTTTTGTAATTTCTTTAGTAATATAAGGCTATTCAGATTTTGTACTTTTTCTTGTGTACATTTCCATAAGTTGTGTTTTATTTATGCCCATATTATATATGTTGTCAAACTTAATTGGCATGAAGTTGTTCATATTTCCTTTTCATCTTTTCCATGATTTTAGGATCTACAGTTATAACCCTTTTTCATTCCTCATGTTGATTTTTTGTCTTTGATTTTCTTGACTGGTTTGATAGGAGTTTTTCAGCTTTTGTTAATCTTTTTATTTTATTTATTTATTTTTTTTTTTAGTGTTTTTTTTTTTATCCTCACCCGAGGACATTTTTCCATTTTTTGTTCAGGTAGAGTGGGAGGGAGAGAGAGAGAAACATCGATGCGAAAGGAACACATCGAGTGGCTGCCACCCGCACAACCGACCAGGGCCGGGGACAAACTGCAACCGAGGTACGCGCCCCCAGCGGGAACCGAACCTGGGTCTCTCAGGACCTCAGGCCGACACTCTAACCGCTGAGCCAAACCGGCCAGGGCTGTTAATCTTTTTAAATGTTAATTTTGTTTTCTAAAAATTTTTCTATTGTTTATTTTCTATTTCCTATATTTCCATCTTGTTAACTATTTCCTCTTTTTGGTTACAATAATTTTTTCATCTTTTTTTTAAGGTAAAAACTTAAATCATAGATTTTATAACTTTATCTTTTTCCTATCATAAGCATTTAAAGCTATAACTTATCTTCTAAAAGAATCTTGTAACTGCATCTTACAAATTTCTTTTTGTTGTGTTTCATTATTGTTCCATTAAACCATTTTCCAATTTTCCTGTGATTTTTTTTTTCTTTGCACTATTTTGAAATGTTTTATCTTGATTTCCAAATAGTTAGAAATTTTTCTAGGTATACTTTTATTATCATTACTACTACTACTACTACTACTACTACTACTACTACTACTACTACTTAGTTCTGTTGTGTCCAGAAGATATACTCTGGCCATGATATTTATTGATACTTGTTTTATCTTGGTAAATGTTTCATGTGCATGGTAAAGAACGTGTAGTCTTTAGCTGTCTTGTGTAGCAGTCTATAAATGTCTGTTAGATCAAATTGGTTGGCAATGCTATTCAAATCTTCTATACCTTTTCAAACTTTTGTCTACTTTTTATATCACTTAATGAGATGGGTGTTAATAATCTCAGTCTCACCAACTGCAATTGTGGATTTGTTTATTTCTCCTTTCAGTCCCTGTCAATACTTACTGCCTATATTTATGTTTTTCTAATGACTTAATCTTTTTATCATAAAAAAAAAATTGTCCCCGTTATGTGATGATACTCTGACTTGAAGTCTACTTTACTGATATTAGCATAGCTACATCAACTTTTAAACTTTACATTGCATGGTACATATGTCTTTCCACGCTTTCACCTTCAATTTCTTTGCCTTTTTCTAGTTGTCTTACTTTTTTATCCAGTCTAGTAAGTCCTGGCTTTTAATTGGTGTCTATATACTATCAGTATGTTACATAAATTACATTATGTAATTACGGACATGTTTGAATTTCCATCTACTATCTTGATATTGTATTTTATGTATTTTCCTTACATTTTTTTGTTCCTCTGTTGCTCCTTTTCTGTTTGTGTGTGTATGTTTTAATTATTTTTTTAAGAAAAAGTGATTTAAACATTTTTATTTTATTTATTTATGACTCTATAATATATATGTATTTGATGACCGTGGTTCTACTAAATGTCTCTAAATAACTCATTAAAATATTGAAGTCATATTATTTTATCTCGTTAAGCTCTAATTTCACATTGTACTAAATCGTATTTCTTAAATTCTTTTCTTGTCTTCCATGAATTTAATGTTTTTCCTCTTTTTTTATTTTTTATTTTTGAATTTTTAAAAATTAATTTGTTTTTGTTACAGATGTTTTTACTTTTTTCCCCATTGATACCCTCCTCCTGATCTTGTGCCCACCTGCAGCATTGTTGTCTATATTCACTGGTTATGGATACATGCATATAAGTTTTTGGTGTATCTCTTTCCTCTCTGCCATCTCCCTCTTCTGAGCTTTGTCAGTCTGTACCCTACTACTATGTCTCTGGGTCTATTTTGTTCATCAGCTTATATTGTTCATTATATTTCACAAATAAGTGAGATCATGTGGTATTTGTCTTTTTCTGCCTGGCTTATTTCACTTAGGATAATACTTTCCAGGTCCCTCCATGTTGTCTCAAAGGATAAGAGATATTTTCTTCTTACAGCAGCATAATACTCCACTGTGTATATGTACCACAGCCTTTAATCCACTTATCTATTGATGGACACTTGGGCTGTTTCCAGATCTTAGCAATTATAAATGGTGCTGCTATGAAATAGGAGTACATATATTTTTTCTGATTGGTATTTCAGGCTTCTTAGGATCTATTCCTACAAGCGGGATCACTGGGTCAAATGGCAGTTCCATTTTTAATTTTTTGAGGAAACAGTTTTCCACAGTGGCTGCACCAGTCTGCATTTCCATCAGTAGGGTACTAGACTTCCCTTTTCTCCACACCCTCGTCAGCCGTTGTTTGATGATTTGTTGATGGCAGCCATTCTGGCAGGTGTAAGGTGATACTTCATAGTCATTTTAATTTGCATCTCTCTGATGATTAGTGACATTGAGCATTTTTTCATGCCTCTTGGCCATTTGTTTCTCTTGTTTGGAAAAGTGTTTATTTAGATCCTCTGCCCATTTTTTAATTGGATTCTTTGTCTTCCTTTTTTTGAGTTGTATGAGCACTCTCTATATATTTTTAGATTAACCCCTTATCTGATGTATCATTGGCAATTATGCTCTCTTATATAGTAGGTTCCCTTTCCATTTTGATAGTTGTTTCTTTTACTGTGCATAAGCTTTTTAGTTTGATGTAGTCCCATGCATTCATTTTTTCCTCTGTTCCTCTTGCCTTAGGTGTTGTGTCAGTGAAAATTCTGCTACATGTGATGTCTGAAATTTTGTTGCCTACATTTTCTTCTAGGATTTTTATAGATTCACGAGTCACATTTCAGTCTTTTATCCATTTTGAGTTTATTCTTGTGTATGGTATAAGTTGGTGATCTAGCTTCATTTATTTGCATGTAGCTGTCCAATTTTCCCAACACCATTTATTAAAGAGGCTGTCTTTACTCCATCATATGCTTTTGCCACCTTTGTCAAATATTAGTTGAGCATAATGTTTTGGGTCAATTTCTGGGTTCTCTGTTCTGTTCCATTGATCTATATGCCTGTTCTTGTGCCAGTACCAGGCTGTTTTGATTATAATGGCTTTGTAGTATAATCTGATATTCAGAATTGTGATCTCTCCTAGGTTGTTCTTCTTTTTTAAGGTTGCTGTGGCTATTCAGGATCTTTTTTGGTTCCATATAAACTCTTGGAGTATTTGTTTTAGTTCCATGAAATATGTCATTGGTATTTTGATGGGGATTGCATTGAATCCATAGATTGCTTTGGATAGTATGGACATTTTATGATGTTAATTCTTCCAATCTGTGAACAGATATATGCTTCCACTTTATTATATTCTCCTCTATTTCTTTTTTCAATTTCCTGTAGTTTTCTGAAACCAGGTCCTTTATTTCTTTAGTTAAGTTTATTTCTAGGTATTTTAGTTTTTTTGCTACAATGGTAAATGGGATTGGTTTTTTAGTTTCTCTTTCTGTGAGTTCACTATTGGTGTATAAGAATGCCATCAATTTCTTGAAGTTATTTTTGTATTCTGCTACTTTGCCAAATTCATTTATTAGCTCTAGTAGATTTTTGATGGAGTCTTTAAGGTTTTCTATGTACAATATCATGTCATCTGCGAATAACAGTTTTACTTCCTCCTGTCCAATTTGGATCCCTGTTATTTTTCCTTTTTGTCTAATTGCTGTGGCTAAGAATTCCAGTACTATGTTAAATAAGAGTGGTGAAAGTGGGCATCCCTATCTTGTTCCTGTTTTTAAGGGAAATGCTTTTATTTTTGCCCATTGAGTATGATGTTGGCTGTAGGGTTTTTATATGTGGACTTTATTATGTTAAGATATGATCCCTCTATTCCCAGATTGCTGAGCGTTTTTATCAGAAATGGGTGGTGGATTTTGTCAAATGCTTTTTCAGCATCTATTGATATGATCATATGGTTTTTGTCTTTCATTTTGTTTATGTGGTGTATCACATTTATTGATTTGCAAATATTGTACCATCTTTGCATCCCTGAGATGAATTCCACTTAGTCATGGGGAATAATTTTTTTAATGTATTGCTGGATCCGATTTGCTAATATTTTGTTAAGGATCATGGCATCTATGTTCATCAGGGATATTGGCCTGTAGCTTTCTTTCTTTGTAGTGTCATTATCTGGTTTTGGAATTAGAATTATGCCGGCCTCATAAAATGAGTTTGGAAGGCTTTCTTTTTCTTGGAGTTTTTTGGAATAGTTTAAGGAAAATGGGTATTAGATCTTCTTTGAATGTTTGGTATAATTTTCCTGTGAAGCTGTCTGGGCCTGGGCTTTTGTTTACTGGGAGTTTCTTGATTACATTTTCAATTTTCTTAGTTGTTATTAGTCTGTTTAAGTTTTCTATCTCTTCTGGGTTCAGTTTTGGGAGACTGTGTGTTTTTAGAAATTTGTCCATTTCACCAAGATTGTCCAATTTGTTGGCGTATAATTGTTCATAGTATTTTTTAATGATCCTTTGTATTTCTGTGGTGTCAGTTGTTACTTTTCCTCTTTTGTTTCTGATTTTGTTTATTTGGGTCCTCTCTTTCTGTTTCTTGGTGAGTCTGGCTAAGGGTCCATCAATCTTGTTTATCTTTTCAACAAACAAGCTCTTCGTTTCATTGATCTTTTGAATTATTTTTTTATTTTCTATGTCATTTGTGCTATGACCTTTACTATTTCTTTTATTCTTCTTGCTCTGGGTTTTTGTTTTTGTTTACTTTCTAGTTCTTTAAGTTTTAGGATTATGAAGTCAATTAGAAGTTTTTTTTCTTGAGGTAGACCTGTAGTGCTATGAACTTTCCTCTCAGGACTACTATCTTGTGTCTCATAGATTTTTTTGTTGTTGTATGTTCATTTTCATTGGTTTTCAATAAGTTTTAAATTTTTTTCTTGATCTCCTTGGTAACCCATTCATTGTTTAATAACATGCTATTTTGCCTCAATGTATTTGAATGTTTTTGCATGTGTTTGTTGTAATTGATTTCTAGTTTCATGTCATTGTGATCTGAGAAGATGCTTGATATGATTTCAATCTTCTTGAACTTGCAGAGACTTATTGTGTGTCCTAACATGTGCTCTTTCTTTGTGAATGTTCCATGTGCACTTGAAAAGAATGTGAATTCTGCAGTTTTGAGGTGTTATTCTTTGTAGATATCTATTAAATGCATTTGATCCAGTGAATCATTTAGAGTTTTTGTTTCCTTGTTAATTTTTGTCTAGAGGATCTATCAAGTGATGTCAGTGGGGTGTTGAAGTGCCCTGCTATGGTTGTATTATTGTTGATTTCTCCTTTGAAGTCCTCCATAAGTTTTTATTTATTGACTTATTTTAATTTTTTCCCCTTCATTAATTTTAGAGAGATGAAGGAAGAGGGCAAGAGAGATAGAAACATCAATGAGAGAAAACATCAATTGGTCACCTCCTGCATGCCCCATACTAGGGATTTGTCCCACAACCTGGGCATGTGCCCTGACCAGAAATCGAACTGGTGACCTCTTGGTTCATGAGTTGATGCTCAACCACTGAGCCACACCAGCCAGGCCCTCCAGAAGTTTTTAAATGTATTTTGGTGCTCTTCTGTTGGGTGCATATATGTTTACCAAGGTTGCATCTTCCAGTTGAATAGATCTTTTTAATATTATGTAGTGGCCTTTTTTGTCTCTAGTTATGGCCTTCATTTTGATGTCTATTTTATCAGATATGACTATTGCTAACCCAGCTTATTTTTTCCTTTCTTTTTGCTTGGAAAAAATTTTCCATCCCTTCACATTTAACCAATGTCAGTCTTTTGTTGTGAGGTGGGTCTCTTTTAAACATATATATATATATATATATATATATATATATATATATATATATATATATATATAAATCATGCTTTCTTATCCATTCAGCTACTCTGTATCTTTTGGTCAGAGCATTTAATCCATTTACATTTAAGGTTATTATTGATATATAAATATTTATTACCATTTTTTTCATTATGGTTATGTTTCTCTTCCTATTTCTTCTGCTTATCACAACAGTTTTTTGGTTTTTTTTTTTAAACATTTCTTGTATTGGTGGTTTGTTGCTAATATATTCCCTTAGCTTTTTTTTTTTTTTTTTTTTTTTTTTGTCTGGGAAGGTCTTCATTTCACCATCTATTTTGAATGATAACCTTGCTGGATAAAGTATTCTTGGATTCAGATCCTTGATTTTCATTACCTTGCTTACTCCATGTCATTCCCTTCTGGTCTGTAGTGTTTCTGCTAAGAAATCAGCTGATAGCCTTATAGGGGTTCCTTTGTAGGTAACCTGTAGTTTATCTCTTGCTGCCTTTAGGATTCTCTCTTTATCTTTAGGTTTTGGAATTTTAATTATTATATGTCTTGGTGTGAACCTCTTTGAGTTCTTCTTACTTGGGGCTCTCTGAGCTTCTTGAACTTGTATATCTTTTTCCTTCACCAAGCTAGGGAATTTTTCTGTCATTATTTCTTCAAATATAGTCTCTAACCCTGGCTCATTTTCTTCTTCTTCTGGAACTCTATAATGCAGATGTTGTTATGTTTCACATTGTCCCACAGTTCTCTTAGGCTGTCTTAATGTTTTTTCATTGTTTTTTCTTTTTGGTTCTCTGATTGGGCAATTTTTTCTACACAGTCTTCTAATCCACTGATCCAGTTCTTGGCTTTCTCTACTCTGCTGGTTAATCCTTCCAATGTGTTTTTTTTTTATTTCTGCTATGTCATTCTTTATTTCCAATTTGTTGGTTTTCAATGTTTCTTTATCTTTTCTACACTGTTTAGCTTCCTTGTGATTATTACTCTGATCTCTCTCTCTGATATCTTACTTAATCCTATGCCATTTATTTCTTCTCCTGCAGAATTATCTTGTTCTTTCATTTGGGATTTGTTTCTTTGTTTCACCATTTTGGCTGTCTCAGTGGGTTTTGGAGCCTACCAAATTTTCCCTATGGGTGTTGGTGTTCTGCTGGTTGTGGCTTCTTCTACTGAGTTTGAATGAGTGTAGGTGACCCATGTTCAACACCACTTTCAAATCTTACTTTCCTAGGTAGATTTGCAAGCCCAGGAAAGGTTCAGTTATTCTCTAGCTTTTTGCCTGGAAGCTATTCATTTCAGTTACTTTATGAACCTGGATTTGTAGCCCTCAGCTGAATGAAAAGTCCCTCAGGTGTAGGAGGATTTCCCATGGGTGGGGCACTTGTTTGCCATCAGACTTGATATTAATGAGCCTCAATTTGCATTTCTCTGGCCTGGCATGGTGGTGTTGAATACGTGAGGGAGGGGTTGTTGCCTCTCCTGAGGGCTCTGGGAAGGGGCTCTTTGAGTAAGATGTCTTCTGTCCTGTGAGAGAGTGACTCAACATAAAACTCCCTGTGTCCTCCCCTTCAGCTCTCTCCTGTGCCAGGAACCCCAGAATCTCTCTACACAGTTCCAGTCCAGTCTGCCCTCCTTTTGCCAGAGCCCAAGTGAGTGGCTGTAGCTGATTTAGTGCTTTTTAAAAGTCCCGCTTTCTCAGCAGAAGTACACTCAGCTAATACAGCTCTCCACTGCTGTTTATGGGCTCCCAGCCCACTCTCACGTGCCTCTGCTGTTCCTACCAGGCTTGATTTTGCATCCTCTCTCTATCCCTGGTTATACGGATTCTCTCCAGCAGCTTTTCACTTGTTTTTTTTCCTGATGATTTTTCTTTATTTTAGTTGTAATTCTGATTTGGTCCTAGGAGACGGTCTATATAGCTTCCATTCACTCCACTGCCATTTTCCACTCCCCTGAAGATGTTTTTAATATTCTATTTTATTTCTTCCTTTTTATTTTAGCTCAACTGTTTTTGCATTTTGACTACTTGTTCTAGACATTGCCATATATATCCTAATTTATCAGTCTATTTAAAATGTTGCATCATTTCATATAAACCATAAAACATACAACTGTTTAATTTTATTTATCACCTCATCCTTTGCACCACTCTTGTTAAATACTTTATTACTACATACATTTTAAGCTCTATAATATCATGTTATAGTTGTTGTTCTAAACATTAACTACCTTATAAAGAAATTAATACAAGAAAAATTACAGAAAATATTTTCTATTACTCACATGTTTACTGCTTTCAATACTCTTTACTTATTCCCTTGTATCTGAGTTTCCATTAGATGTTTTGTATTTAGTTAGAGAGCCCTGGAAGGTAGTTTTGGATAAGTTAATGATGGATAACTAGAAAATTAAGCAAGTACACAACAAAAATATTTGTTATCTCCAGGGAACAAAAAAAGGTTTTCAGAGAGGAAATGCAATGGAATCATACTATGTGGCTCAGCCGGGAAACGTGTTTTTATAGTAGTTTGACAGTATAAACACAAAATATTGCTATAACCACAAATTGTGATTTTATACTCTTAATTTTTCTTAGTGGGAAATCAACAGATAATGTGTGAAACTAAAAAGTAAGTAAGTAAATAAATAAATACTCCATAAATAGCTATAGCAGCAATTTGGAGTTTGGAAAGAGGCAGGTAAGTTCCAGAGGGAAGAGAGCGGAGTTGGCAGTTTGCCTCTGAGAAGCAAAAAGCAGGGGGCTGCTCTCTCTCATCTCATAATAGGTTTAGTTTTACAGTTCCACTTTTAATATGATGCACATGTGCTGCTCCGATAGCAGAAACAACTGTTAAGCTAACGGCAATATTCCTAGTGAGAAGGAAAACATGAGTCTATAAGAAACAGCCCAATGGACTATGTAAGATTTCTGAGTACACACGTTGGGATGATGTTCAATAAAGTAGTGGCCTTAAGTAGAAGAAAAGTAATTACTCTGGTTCATTCAGCCGGAGGGACAGGTCACGTGATCAGAGCAGATGATGGTAGGTTTATGTTCGGAGGTAGGAAACTAAAGGATGACCTGGTTCTATTTCTCCGTGACGGCATCAGCATGAGAGTAAGCTGGAAGAGCAGTGTCAAGTGCTTTTCCCCGAGGCCTCACAGTGATGAAGATCAGAGGATTTTTTTTTTTTTAAATCATTTAAAAATTTTTCATTAATCTTTTTTTGGTTATTCCTGTTGTCATGTTTATCCTTATAGCCTGATAATTTACTTCTTAGTTTATTGTATATGTACTTCCTTTTGTAATTTCTCTTTTTCATGTACTTAGTCTCCTGTATAGTCCCCTGAAAAGAAACATGTAGTCTTTCAAAAATGTATTTTTTTTCTACTCTCTGACTAAGCAAAATAAGCTTTATTTATGAATATCTGATGGTTATCATCTGAAGAAAAATAATACATGTCCATGTCATCCCTATAATTTCTGAACTCCTTTAGTGTTTTGGATAGTATACTGTCAAGATGCTAAAAAACCTTAAAATCAAATGGTGGTATAGAACAAAATTTCCTCCTGTGCTTAAGTTTGTCCTATGGAGCCAGACAGATGTCCTTTGGGCCTCGAGGAAGGATTTGGTAGGCCTGATAATGGAGACTGGAGCGGCCCGTAGACACTGAAGGGGCACCTCAGTCTAAGCCTTTTAATAGAATGTGGCTCTGCCAACCTACCCTCAGCATAGATTTAATTAAGCTGCTGGGAATCGGTATCACTGCAGCTGAATCCTCCGCTGCGTTCTTGGGCAAATTACTTAAAGTCTGAACTTATTGCCTCATTTTTTAAAAAGTTAATCACTTTATTACCTCACAGGAGTGTTGTGAGGATTGAATGGCAGAGTGAACATGAATGCAGCTGTCACACCTGACACACATCCAGGCACATGAGGCTCCAGGAGCAAGGAGCTCTCCTCCCCTACCACCACCGTCAACTCATGGAGCCACAGTTAAACCAAAACCAGCTCTTCTAAACATCAGGAAACACGCCCTTCAGAGGACCAAGAGTTTTCACCTTCCAATGAGGCAACAGGCAATGAGTTTACGATTCGGATATGGGAAGTGTGAAAACAAAATGTTAAGTTATTGTTAGCTGTTCTGGTATAGGAAGGGCTTTCAGAAATAATCCTGTGCACCATGCCAACTTCCTGACTCATGTAACAAAGGTGCAAGGCCAGAGGTTGCATGATAAACATGTCCTACCATGCCTGGCATTGAAGTACATGGGTAAAGAGAAAGAGTAAAGTGTATGAAGCCAAATGACCTGTAGGAAAGTGTTCCAACCCTCAGATAAGTAATTTTTTAAAGAGGTAAATTTAGTTCTCATTAAAACCTACAAGAAATGGAAGTTGTGTTCTATAAAACATATTCAACAATGCACCATTTAAAATTATTAATGCACCATCATTTTTGTGATGAAATTTGTGTGAAATTTTTCAAAATTTCTATGTATGCAGGGCATGAGAAATGTAGCAGTGTTACAGATGCCGTAGAACGGATGGTGAAGTCATGTTGTATGCATCCCAAGAAACTTCATCTCATTTCCAATAACAAATTGTAAAACTGTTTGTTTGTTTTTTCTTTCTTTTTAAAAATGTATATTTTATTGAATTTATTGGGGTAATATTGGTTAATAAAATTATACAGGTTTCAGGTGTACAATTCTATAATATATCATCTCTATATTGCACTGTGTGTTCACCACCCCAAGTCAAGTCTCCTTCCATCACCTCTTATCCCCCCTGTACCCTCTTCTAGCTGCCCCCCTTTCCATCTAGTAATTACCATGCTGCTGTCTGTGTCTATGAGGTTGGTTGGTTTGTTTGTTTTTGCTTAATCCCTTCATCTTTTTTACCCAGCCCTGATACCCGCTTGTTTTTTTAACTATTAGTACTGTAACACAAATTTTATTAGTCATGTTTCAGACTGACTTATGTGTCTGTTACTTCTAGAAATAATATAATTTTACAAAATTGTCAATATGAAGAAGTGTTCAAAGGTTATGAAAATTGTATGAAAAAGAAGTTTAGTGTGTGGCAGATAACTAATAAAAATGTTGTTTATATTAATTTTGTGATTTCTGCACTTATCAGGATTTATAAGTTTATAATTTCTCATTCAAAATAAATATTAACTTTTCTAAAAAATTTTGTATTAATAATTTAGTTTTTTTTTTTTTTACTGCTCCCCACCAAATTGTATAAATTTCAAACCTCACAAAACTTGAAACCACCCTGGACAATGAGATAATGCAGGTTAGAACAGTTTTTCCAGAAGGGAATGTTAGTTTACTCTTAACACTGCTAAGATCTTTCGGTGAATCACTAAATTCAAAGGAATCATTCCACAGATGGGGCTACTCTCAGAAATTGATTTCTTTACTTTTAGTACCTAGCTACAGACTCTTAATTCTCCAAAATGTATCAGCTCCATCCTCAAGCAGATGTTGGCCAAAGCCTTTGGGTACTCTGGTGCTTAATGACCTCTTTCAAATTAGCATGAGCCCTCTCAAGGCTTTTTGTTTCCTCCCGGCAAGCTGGGACAACCAGGACACAGGACCCTGCGATACCAAAAGAAAAGTTTGTGATGTGCTGATATTGCTCTAAGTAAAGAGTTTGTCTTAATTTCTCTCTTCGTTTTTTGTTGTGTGTGTGTGTTTTCTTTTATGTAAGCAAATCTAGGAAATCCTCTCTATGTCTTACAAATCAGAAATTGGGCTTGAATCGTTTCTGCTATAAAAACAGGTGCTCATTATTGCAGGGATTGAGAATAAAATATTGACATCGTGGATATTCGCAATGTAATATTTCAAATGCAAACTCCTGTTAAGAATTGGTTCAACTCATTCTATGTTAGTAACCTTCAAGAATCTTCGTAAACTTCTGTAAATCTGTCATTTATTACACATTGAAAACGGGAAGTTAGGAGCAAACTGTATTTTCACTGTGATCTTTCTTTTCTCAGAGTATTGTAAAGAGCAAGCCAGCCCAATAGATTGATTTGCAATAGGATCAATTCTCATTTAAGAAACCATTATCCTACATTGTGCAGTTTCCTGTGATCTTCTCCTACATTCAGAGTTTCAAAGATCAGTCTCTGACTTCTTAAGGGCAAATTCCTTGGTATTTCCCTGGGAGAAAAAATGACTTTCAATACCATAAATAGTGAGGAGAAAGTAGATGGATAGGATCCATTAATTTAAGGAAGATCTAATTATTTTACATTTCACTTTCATCTTTATTGAGGTTGAAACAATCGGTCTCTTTAGTTGGAACGTATCCCCTGTGGATGGGAGGGGCTATAGTACCTCTTATGAGACTATCTGAACTCAAGGCTTAATTTTCTAGGATATACCCCTTTACTATTTATGTATTCTATTTCCCTAGATATGGAGATCACCAGTTTTACCAGCTACAATTATTTGTATACTATACATTTTACAAATAAACCTAATACTACAGAAAAAAATTTAGAGCACGCACAAAAATGAAGAAGGAAAAAGAAAGAGAAAACATGACGACCATTAAATGTCAATACGTTTGTGAGATTCCAGTTAGCTAGGACAAAAAGAGAAAGCTGCTGAATTAACTGTATTCCATAAAAGGAAACACCAGTTCCTCAGATGAGATGTATCTAAATTTTGACTTAATGCGATTGATCAGATTACATCATTTCAATGATTTTAGTACCTCCTATGTTCTGCAACACTCTTACATATATTCAAAATCTGTAAAATGGCAATAGTAAAAGTAATTATTAGAAATTTCCATTTTTGTAGGTGAAAATAGTTAAATATTGCCAGCCAATTTTATCCTATACCTCATGGGGTGGTTAAAATGAGTAATAGAGGGGAAAATTGCTCCCGCCCCATCCCACCCAGACCCAATGCTCCTTTTAATGGTTGCTTGGGTTTGTCTCCTTCCAGAATATCTTTTATCTTTTTAAAATTTTCTTCTTTGATTTTAGAGAGAGAGGAAGGGAGAAGGAGAGAGAGAGAGAAACATTGATGAGAGAGAACATTGATTGGCCACCTCCTGCATTTCCTCCACTGGGGACCGGGCCCACAACCTGGGCATGTGCTCTGACTGGGAATTGAACCAGTGACCTCTTGGTTCATGGGTGGACACTCAACCACTGAGCCACACTGGCCAGACCACTATATCTTTACCTCAATATGAACAAATAAAAATGTATATATATATATTTTTCCAAAAAAATTATTTACATCATATTCACTGTTCTGTGCCTTGCTTTTTTAAAAAAACTTAAAAACATTTTATGTATCAGTAGCTTCCCCTTAAAAAAAAAACAAATATATAAATATTCCATTGTAAGAGTGTAATATGACTTATTTTATTGGCCCTGATTGATGGATTTTTCAGGTTGATGATAATTTTAAGTTGACTATTAATGTCATTGGCAAATATTTTGCTATTATAAGTAATATTTTAACAAGACTGACATTATAAAAGGTGAAAGGGATTAAGAAGTACAAATTGCCATTTATAAAAATTGTCAAGGTGATCTGAAGTGCAACATAGGGTATATACAGTCAATAATATTTTAACAACTGTGTACCAGATCAGATGGGTACTAGATTTAAGGGGTGATCACTTCTTAAGGTGTATAGATGTCTAATCACTATGTTGTACACTTGAAACTAATATAATATTGTGTCAAGTATAATTGAAAAATAAATTTTAGAAGTACATTTTAGAAGAATAAAAAAGATAATTGCTAAGAAAACAAGAAGACTGACATTATATTCTAAGTGTGTAGATGTATGATTAAAATACATTCTTTTTAAAAAGATACATTCTCAAAAATGGAATTGTCCAGTCACATGGTAAGTGTGTGTGCACTTTTGACAGTTCCAGCCACGTTGCCTCCACCGGGTCAGCTTGTGCTCCTGCCAAGCAATGAATGACAATGTCTTGTCCCCACGGCCTCACCAGCATATGTTGTGAAATGGCTGACATTTTTGCCAATATGATGGAAAGAAAGTACTATTTTAGTATGTTTTTAATTTGTATTTCTATTACTATAAATAAAGCTTAGATTTTTCTTTTTCTTTTCATTTAAGAAACATTTTTTCTTTCCCTGTAAAGAGCCTATTCATCCCTCCCACCCCCATTTACTGTTAAGTTGTGGGTCTTGGTCTTATTATTTTCTAAAAGCTATATATATTAGTTTTATATATTAGGAAGATTAGTAATATATTTCTAATATAAATTGTAAATACATTTCCCATTTAATTGCTTTGACTTTGCTTATATTTTTTATTTATTGAGTAGAAGTTTTTATTTTTATGGAGGTGAATATATTCATTCATCCATCTTTAATAGTCTCTAGATTTTGAAACATAGTTTGAAAGGCCTTACTCCAAGTTTATAAAGGATTTTTATCAAATTTTCTTATAGTACCTTTATGGTTTTCTTTAAACATTTAATTAGCTGATCCTTATGGAGTTTATCAAATTGTAGAACATAAAATTTAACCATCATTATTTTTAGGTGGCTATCTAGATTTTCCACCATCACAAACTGAAAAACCCATGCAGTCCCCAGTCATGTCAGATGCCACTGTTTTGTAGATCTATTTCTGGGTGTTTATTTTGTTCCTCCATCTCTTCTTGCAGCTATAGTTCACTGATTTCATTATGAAGACTGTATTATCTGTTCTAACATGATAGTTCTAGAACCCTTTCAAAATTTTTTTCAACTATTTTTCTTGTTTACTTTTCTATACAAACTTTCACCTTTTTAAAAAGTTTTTAAAAAGTATCTTCTTGATACTTTTGAGATTACATTATATTTCTAAATTAATTTAGAAAGAACTAACATCTTGTTATTTTTTTCTCCTAGAAATTATATCTCTCTTTTTTTTTTCAATTACAAGTGGGATATTTTTCTATTACATTTTGTAACTTGTTTCAGGTATATGTAAAATCTATTAATTTGTGTATATTAATTTTCTGCTCTGCTACCTTATAGAATTCTCTTACTGCTTATAGTAGTTTTCAAGTTAATTTTATTTTCCAAGTATATAATCATATCATTTGCAAATATTGATATATTTATCTCCTCCTTCCCATTTTATATAAGCAATATATAAAAATGCAAACAATACAGAAATATTTTTCATCACAAACAAGAATCCTTCCGAACTTCCCCAACCATCTTCCCAAAATGTAACCACTGTTCATCTAAAGTTTGTTCTTTATGTTTCCATGGGTCTATATGTAAAACTACCTATAGTTTTGTTTTGTCATATTTATATTTGGAATGTATTTTATATACTATTATTTTATGTAATTGTCTTAAAAAGTTTTTTGAAAGAATTGCAAACTTAGAAATTGCAAGTACAGAATAAAGAACTTACTTTCCTAAATTATTTTGATAGGAAGTCACTGACCTGATACTGCACAACTTATATGAAAATTTAGTGTGAATTTCCTACATACAAGGATGTTATCCAATAGAATTATCTTAATAAGGTAATCAACATCAATACATTAAAACTATTTAATCAGGCTGCTCTATTCATTTGCCAGTGGCCCAGTAATGTTCTTCATGGCCACAGGCTCCAATTTAGCATCACATGCTGCATTTATTTGCAATATCTCTTTTATTTTGTGGAATATCCCTCAATGTGGGTTGGTTTGATTATTTTTCTTCCTCACGATTAAATTCAGGTTATACACAGGAATATACTGGTGGTAACTAAAAAATAAATTAGTTTTCTCATTGTTTCTTACCTGGTGGTTGATGAGTCCCCATTTGTCCCACCTGGATCATGTAATTAAGGTGCTGTGTGCAGGGCTTGTCCACTGTAATGTTACTCTTTCATCCATTTCAAATCACAGTTGACCCTGAAGCAACATGGGTTTGAACTGCATGGGTCCACTTACATGTAAATTTTTTTTTCAATAAATAGAGTTGGCCTTTCACATTCACCTGTTTCCACTTTTCGGATTCAACCAGCCTAGGACTGAAACAGTATTTTCACATCCCAGCCACAGTTTCCTGACTGTAGGTTGAAAATACTGTTTTTGATCTGGCGTTGGTTGAATCTGAGGATGCAGATGGGAAGAGCCAACTACAGAGTCGAATGTTATACTTTGGGTTTTTGACTCAGTGCGGCTGGGTGCACCTAACCCCTCCACCTCCCAACACCCCTGTTCAAGAATCAGCTATAGCAAGCATTTTGTAAAGAGTCACTTTGAAACTGTATAAGTATCCATTCTTTGTGAAACTTTTTACTTATTTGTTTATGTGTTCATTTATATCTGTATGAACAGGATTTTCTATTTCATTCAATGGGTTATAATCTATTCCTATCATTTCTTTTAATGGTCAAATTGCCCCTGATTTGGCCAGTGAGGGATTCATCAGGCTGACTTGCGTGTCTGTTCTCTTGCATCCTGATGTTCACTAGGCACTTACTTGCTTCCTGAATGTTTCAGACTTAACATTTCTTCTGCCTTGGGCCTAGTGATTCAAGTAATCCCAGTTCCTTTTAGTGGAAAATGGTATTCAGAAACCAGGATCTGGGTATTTGATATGCTTACTGCTAATGGAGTATCTCTGTTCCCAAATCCTTGTAATAGAGTTAGGGAATATATGTATATGTGTATACACACACATCTGTACATATATACACATATGTGTGTACATTTACATATTCACTACTTTTTTCTATATTTATTCTATGTCCATATGTATGTTGAAGAGCACAATTCACACTGATACTTGTAAATTCAATGCTGAATCACACACATTTGTGTGCTCCCTTTCATAGTTGTAGACCTCTTCTTGGCTAGTGATGAAACTGGCTCCCATTATCCTTAATATATTTAGTTATTCAATCAGTTTTCCTGAGTGTAGTCAATCTCCTGTTTCCGCCCTCACCCCCAAGTTCATCTCCTCCCCCTCACCCTGTTTGGACTCTGATGTCCCACTCTGGGCCCCTTCAGCCCCTCCTTTCTCTGGTGTGGGCCCTACCTCCTTGTTCCAACCCATTCAATGACTTTAGAACTGAATTGTTCAGCTAGACATATTTTTTAAAAAAATGTATTGTTGAATAACAAAAATATCAAGTTTTTAATCAAAATTAATTTTTATTTCAATTTACTTTTTACTTAATTGCATGTATTAAAAATCTTTCACTGTGAGTATACATGTATCTACTTCATTCTTTTTAAATTGCCTTGGCTGTCTGGCCAATGTGGCTCAGTGTTTGAGCGTTGACCCAGTCCGAGCACGTGCCCAGGTTGTGGGCCCAATCCCCAGTGCGGGGCATGCAGGAGGCGGCCAGTTGATGTTCTCTCTCATTGATGTCTCTCTCTCCCTCGCCCTTTCTCTCTCTCTAAACAATAAAGAAAAAAAAACCTTTAAATTGCCTTGGTGAATTCTATAATATGATTATACTGTAACTTGTCATAGACAAATGGTAAAATATACATTTGATTTCTTGAATTGTTTAATGTTATAAACAATGGATATCTTTTACATGTTACCTCTTCATGTAGGAAATAGAAAGTAGAATTTCTGGATTGAAGGATATTATTGATTTACTTTAGTAAGTTTTGGGGGTTTTTTTGCCAAATTTTCTTTTGAACTGCTTATATTTTTCTTACTGATCTAAAAGAACTTCTGTTTATTAAGCATATTTTAGATTTTATTTCATATGTTGCAACTTTCTTATTTTTTATTTTGCCACTTGTCTTTTCCATTTTTATATATCTATATATTTCATTATAAGAGAATTCATCTATTTATCTCTATCTTTTTCTGTAAATGAATCAATTTTTTTGGTTGTTTGTTTTGTTCTTTTTTTGCATTCATCCTCAGATAGAGCGGGAAGGAGAGAGAAAGGAAGAGAGAAAGAAACATTGATGTGAGGGAGACCCATTGACTGGTTGCCACCCACACGACCCCAACCAGGGTCAGGGACAAACTGCAACCGAGATACATGCCCTTAGTGGGAACCCAACCTGGGACTCTGTAGTCCGTGGGCTGACGCTCTAACCACTGAGCAAAACTGGCCAGGGTTTTTGTGGGTTTTTAAAAATAAATTTCTTCTGATATTTTGAACTGAGATATAACTTACATAAAATAAAATGCATGGATTTTAAATGTACAGTTTAATGAGCTTTCCTAATGGTAAACCTACCCCCTCATATAGAACATTTCATTACCCCAGAAAGTTCCCTTATGCCCTTTCAGTCAGTTCTTTTGCTCCAGAGGCAACACCACCATAGACTAGTTCTGCCTGTTCTTGGATCTCATGCTAATGAGTTAATCATAAATGTACTCTTTTATGTCTAGCTTCTTCTACCCAATATAATACTGTTCAGGTTTACTAATATTTTGTATGTGTCAGTATTTTTTTTCCTGAGCTGTATTCTATAACAGCTTGTTTATTAAGTCTCGTGTTGATGCACATTTGATTTATTTTCATTTGAGAACAATTATGAATGAAGCTGCTATGAACATTGTGGTACAAGTTTTTGTTTTGTAATATTTTACAAACATTGTTCTGAATATTTCCACTTGTCTTTGACAAATACGTATGAGTGGTATTAGGATCATAGGATATGTGTATGTTCAACTTTATAATATGCTAACCTACAGTTTTCCAAAGCAGTTGTGCTTTATAATACTGCTAGAGCACAGTGTTAGAATTACAATCATTCCACATCCTTGCCAACATTTCATATTGTTAGTCTTTTTAATAACTGCCATTCCATTGGGTGTGAAGTGGTTTCTTTGTGATTTTTAACTAGAATGTAATTATTAACCAATGACATTGAACACTAAGTGCTGTTGGTTATCCATCTATCTTCTTAGGTAAAGTGTTCAAAAGATTCACCCACTTTAAGATTCTTATATGATTTGTTTATTTTATTTATTTGAAATAAAATTTAATTAATTTATTATTTATTTATTTGTATTATTGATTTGTAGTTCTTTGTAGATTTCAGGTACAAATTCTTTGCCAAATATAGGTATTTTGTCATCCTAGCTTATAGCTTGTCTCTTCATTTTCTTAATGGTGACTTGTGATGAGCAAAAAGCTTTATATCTTGATAAAATGCCATTTTTCTATTTTTAAAGTGATTAGTTCTTTTTGTATCCCATCTAAAAATATTTTGCCTATCTCAAGTTGATGGAGACACTTTCTTTTAAAACATTCAGATTTTGGCTTGTACACAGAGAATTATAATTACTTTTGACTTGATTTTTGAAAATGGTATGAGGTAAAAGATCAAGGTTCTTTTTTCTTTTTAATTTCAAATGACTATCCTGTTGTTCCAGTGCCATTTTGTTGAAAAGACTTTCCTTTATTTCATTAAATTACCTTGACACTCTTTTGTTGTTGTTATTGTTAAGGTGAAATTTGCATAATATAAAATTAACCATTTTAAAATATAGAATTCAGTGGCATTTAGAGTGCTCACAGTGTTGTGCAACCATCACTTCCAATGAGTTCTGAAACATTTTCATAACTCCCAAAGGAGACCCATACCCTTTAAGCAGTCACTCCCTACCCCTCTTTACTGGACACTTTTCTTGGAAATTAGTCAATTAATGGGCCCCTCTCATATTTTTTTTTTTTTTTGTAAGTGCCCCTAGTGGGAACCAAATCCAGGACTCTCTGGTCCGCAGGCCTGTGCTCCAACTGCTGAGTCATACCGGCCAGGGCTCCCTTTCACATTTTTTACCCAATTCCCCAACCCCTCTTCCATCTTGTGATCATCAGTTTATTCTTTATATCTATGAGTTTGTTTCTATTTTTTTTTGTTTTATTTGTTTGTTTAGTTTTTTTAGGTTTCACATGTAAATGAAATCATATAGAGCACTTAGCATTTTTATGTGTATAATAAGCAAATCACAACGTTTCTTCTTCCTCCTCAATCTTTTCATCCTTAAGACAGTTGTTGCACTTCTCTTGCTGTGATTCTCTCTGAGCCCTCCAATGCAATGTGGAAGAGCAGTGATGGACGCTGTCATCATCTCTTATTCCCGGCCCGAGAGGAACAACATTCAACATCCCATCACTTGTGTATTAGCAGAAGGTTTTCATAAAGACCCTTGATCAGATTGAGGAAGTTCATGTTTGTTACTGGTTTACTGACATTTTCAAATTATTATTACTCATTGGTAACTTATTTTGACAAATATATTTGGTGGACACCTTTTTAGGTAATAGTTTAATTTTCACTTTATTTTTCTCATATAGTAAATTATTTTGATTGCTTTCAAGTGTTGAAATGAATTGTTATTCCTGAGGTAAACCCTCCTTGCTATTTTCTCTTTTTATTGTTAGATTTAATATGTAAATATATTATTAAAGATAATTATATATGTTTAAGAGCAATATTGGTCTATAATTTGCTTGTCTTGTAATGTCCTTGTTAAATTTTGGAATGAATAATACTGGCCTCTTTTCTAATTTCCTTTATGATTTATTCTTTGAATCAAGTATATTTAAGTATTAAGTTGTTTAATTATCAAGTATCTAGGAATATTTTAGATATCTTACTGTTACTGCTTTCTAATTTAATTCCATTGTGATCAATGAACTTATTCTCATTTTATTTGAAATTTATCAAAACTTGTTTTGTGGCTGAGCACATGTCTGTCTTGGGGAATGTTTCACGTGTAGTCTGTGATTATTGAAAGTAGTGTTTGATACATCAAACTGTCAAAGAAAATTTTCCACGGACAATTTACTAGGAGACTTTTATTCAATGATTCATAAATTGTATGGCATCCAATCTAACAGATGCAAAGGAGCTCCCAGGACCTGCACAAGACCAGAGATTTTTATAGACCAAAGTGAGCAGGAACAAGGAGGTTGTCCTGGGCATTTGTAGACTGGAGAACTAGTATTTCCTTTTCTGGGAGTCCTGAACATAGAAATTTAGTTAAGTTTTGGTTTGCTGGCATGGGGCTTAGCATGAGCAACTCCATCTTGGGGCTACTTTAGATATTTTAACAGTCTATTCCTTAAATTTACTTAATACGTGTACATTTTAATTTTGTATTTGTAAAAAGTAGGAATCTATTTTTTTCAAATGTATTACCAATTGTTTTAATATCCATCACAATTGATTTGAAATGGTACCTTTTTTTCTTTATTTTATTTTGTTTTATTCCATTACTATTTACCCTCCTTACAACCTCTCCACCTCCAAACACCCTCTTCCCCCCAGTCACAACACTGTTTTCTGTGTTCATGAGTCCTTTCTCTTTTTGGCTCAGTCCCACTACCTCCTAGCCACCGTGCCCAAAACGGTCAGCCTGCTCTCTATCTTTGAGTATGTTTCTATTTTGTTTGTTCAGTTTGTTCATTATATTCCAGATATGAATGAAATCATATAGCACTTGTCTTTCTCTAACTGGCTTATTTCATGTAGTGTAATGCTCTCCAGGTCCATTTATGCTGTTGCAAAGGGTAAAATGTTCTTCTTTTTTACGGCCGAGTAGTATTCTTTTGTGTAAATGTACCACAGCTTTTTTACCCTCTCATCTACTGATGGGCCCTTCGGCTGCTTTCAAATCTTGGCTAATGTAAATAACTCTGCAATGAACATAGGGGTGCATATATTCTTTCGAATTAGTATTTTGGGTTTCTTCACATAAATTCTCAAAAGTGGAATCACTGAGTCATAAAACAGTTCCATTTTTAATATTTTGAGGAAACTCCATACTGCTTTCCACAGTGGCTACACCAATCTGTATTCTCACCAACAGTGCACAAGGGTTCCCCTTTCTCTACATCTTCACCAACACTTGTTGTTTGTTGATATATTGATGAGAGCCATTCTTACAGGTGTGAAGTGATATCTCACTTTGGTTTTAATTTGCATTTCTCTGGTGATTAGTGACATTGAGTATCTCTTTATATGTCTATTGACCATCTGTATGCCTCTTTGGAAGAAGTGTCTATTCATCTCCTTTGCCCATTTTTTAATTGGATTGCTTTTTTTTTTTGGTGTTGAATTTTGTAAGTTCTTTATAAATTTTAGATGTGAAGCTCTTTTCAGATATATCAGCAAGTATGTTCTCCCATTCAGTGGGTTATATTTTCATTTTGATGATGGTTTCCTTTGCTTGCATTAATTTTTAGTTTGATGTAGTCACATTTGTTTATTTTTCCATTTGTTTCCCTTGCCCAAGGAGATATATCAGAAAAAATATTGCCATGAGAAATGTATGAAATTTTACTGCTTATGTTTTCTTCTAGGATTTTTATGGTTTCAAGTCTAACGTTAAGTCTTTAATCCATTTTTAGTTTATTCTTTTGTGAGGTGTAAGAAGGCAGTCTCATTTCAATTTTTTCCAAGTCTGAGTTCAATTTTCTCAACACCATTTATTGAAAAGACTATCTTTAGCCCATTGCATGTTTTTGCCTCTTTTGTCAAATATTAATTGACTATAAAGGTGTGGTTTTATTTCTGGGCTCTCTATTCTGTTCCATTAATCAAGGAGTCATGGCTACCTAATATCAAACTATACTACAAGGTCATATTAATTAAAACAGCATGGTACTGGAATAAAAACACATATAGAAGAAGTACCACATTTTAGATGTTTGTAACTGTTCTTGACTTCACTATTAGTTCTTAGGGTCAGATACATAATTACCTAATATGAGACCTGTCATAGGTAACTAGTCCCACCAATTATTTACTAGAAGCATATTTTCTGAATATTTATGAACACTAAGCAGAGTTCCTTTTCGCTTTACTTTAGTATCTTAGCATATATATAAATATATATATATTCTACTTTATATCTATATATAGATTCTAAATATCAAATGACTACATGCACTTGGTATAATGCTTAAAATCCTTCCACAGAAACCTGGTTATGCAACAAATTGTTAAGAAATAGGCATCAGGGACTGTGCACTTACAAAGAAACTATGACCTACACTAAATAAATGCTCAACTTTGAGTTGACTTGAATTGCTGATATTTTCCTTAATTCCTGAAAAAAAAAAAAAAAAACTATTTGAGGTGCTAGAATCTTCCTGTGATTTAACTGTTAATTGAATTGTGACATGGTCCCTTAGAAGGACTTGTTCTTTTTAACTTAATGCATCCCTTTGAGGTTAGCGGGGAGTAGAAAGTGCTGTCCCCAGGAGAGAGATGGTGTGAGTAGGTAGTGGTGGTTGTTCTGGGAAGGATGTGAGGCTGTGGTAGTGACTGACAAGTGTTTACTCTGGCTTTTTTATCTTTTCCTGAGCCACCTGGCTAGAATTGATTTTTCCCTCTGAGAATGCTTAGAGTTCCTCTCTTAGGATGTCGATCACGTATACATTTGCACTATTATTCAGAGACACACTGGTTTGCACTGCTATTCAGAGACACTACCACTTTGGTCTATGAAAGTATTTCTCGTGGGGATGGAAACCATGCCTTGATCATCTTTGTCGGTGACACCGTGCCAGCCACAGCTTCAGCACCTGGAAGCGCAGGGGCTGTGCCATCTGCCTCTCCGGAGGACAGTGCCCAAGCGCTTCTGCTTGTCTCCCCTGGAGAGGGAGGTGGCCTGTTTGCCTCTGCCTTTGGCTCCAGAACTTGCTGAGTGTGAAACCTTTTAAACCAGTGTAAATTCGTGTGGATTGGCAGCGATGCCCCATGTTAAAAAGACAGTGACAAGGCATGTTTTCAGGGTTTGCTCTGCTGAGGAGGCCCAACCGGGTCCAGGGGTGTCACCAGCGGCCGTGCGCCTGTCTGTGAGCAAGGTTTCAGGGGAAAGCTGTCCAAAACAGGCTCTACCTGCCTGCGCTGCATATTGCCGCCTGACTTCCCTTGATGTCAGTCTCCTCCGTTAAAGACGTTGGGAAATTCAGGTGGATGTAATGGTCTTTCCACACCAATCTTGAATTAACATAAAATGCCAAAAGAAACTTAAAGTACTGGGGTAAGGGAGGGAAAGAGGGGAAAACAATGAATTTTTAAATGATTCTGTAGGGAAAACCAGGTGGATACCCAGATAGATTGTCTATTTTCTCTGCCTATTTTATAGATGCCTTTGATCTGAAAATTAGAAAAATAATTGAACCAAATAGAAACCTTATATTTGTAATACACATGGCAAGTGAAAAACTATATTCAGAGAAGCTCTTAGTTTTCAAACTAGGTGATCGACCCTCAAGATGAGTTGTAGTCGTGGGGCAGTTTCCGTGACCTGTTGTGCTGAAACAGCAGAACACACTGTGCGGGCAGATCAGTGCTATTACTGTAGCTGCTAAGGCTTCTGATTCTGCCATTAGCCAGCTCCCCTGACTCTGGTCAAAGGAAAACTTGAACTGAGGTCTTGTATTTATCTGCTTCCTAGAAGTCAAACATGCTGTAAAGCTAGGGGGAGACCACGACGAACAAAACATGAGTCCCCACTCTGGACCCCGTGGAAGCTCTAACTAACTCTAGGCAGAGCCAATCCCACTAAAACGTTAGATTATTTTTATGTTTAAAATTCTATGGCTTTACGAAGGAAATGAAGTATATGAAAGTAGTTTGAAAGTAAAAAAAAAACATACGTAAGTGAGATCATGCAGTATTTGTCCTTTTTTTAAAATAATAATTTTTGTTGTTGTTGACGGTATTACAGATACCCCCACCTGACCCCCCACCACCGGCCCTTTACCTCCCTCCACCCAGCCCCACCCCATCCCAGGCATTCACCACACTATTGTCTGTGTCCATGGGCTGTGAATAGGTGGGTATATGTCCTTTGGTTAACCTGTCCCCCCACCCCAGATCCTCTGAGATCTGTCAGTCTGTCCCAGGCATCCATGCCTCAGGAGCAGTACTTGTCTCTCTGTATCTGGCTTATTTCACTCAGTATAATGTCCTCCGGGTTCAGCCATGTTGTTGAAATGGCAGGATTTTCTTCTTTTTTTGGTTAAATAATATATAACCAAACACACACTGGAAATCTATACACGTTCATCCATTGATGGACGCTTGGATTGCTTCCGTATCTTATCTTAGATATTGTGAATAATGCTGCAACGAACATGGGAGTACAGATATCTCTTTGAAATACTGATTTTATTTTCTTTCGCTATATACCTAGATGCAGGATTGCTGGGTAATATGTAGTTTTATTTTTAATTTTGTTAAGGAACCACCATATTTTTTCCACAATGGCTGTACTGATTTACTTTCACACCAGCAAGGTGCAAAGGGACCCTTTTCTCCACACCCTCGGAAACCTAAAAAGGTTAAACTTGCAGAATCATGGAATAGAATTGTGGTTTCCAGGGGTTGGGGAGTGGGGAAAATGGGAGATATTGATCAAAGTATACAAACTTTTCGTTAAAAGATGAATAAGTTCTAAGGGTCTAAAGTACAGAATGGTAATTATAGTTGACATTACTGTGTTAACTACTTGAAATTTGTTAAGGGAATAGATCTAAAGTGTTCTCACTACACACACACACACACACACACACGCACACACAAGTAACCATGAGGTGATGGATGTATTAACTTGGTTGTGCTAATTATTTCACAATGTATACGTATATTAAATAATCACATTCTACATCTTTGAAAACTCACATTGTACAATCTAAATGCACACAATGTTTATTTGTCAATCATACCTCAATAAAGTTGGAAGTAAAAATTTTTTCAAAACTACAATATTAATCAGGTTTTAGCACCAGTCCTAAGCCTGAAAGAACCCAAATTCAAATTGAATTTGCAACTAATTCAGGGTTTTGTTCTTGTGGAAGAAAAAGTTATGATAGTAAGTAAAGGTTTGCACAGAGAGAAGTGCTTATGGAAAAAAAAAGATTTATTACTCATTTATCCACTGACATCTGGTTGCCTTAAATATATTTGTATATACTTTGGACACCAGTGAATATAGGTAGAAGTAATTTAAATGCAGAGTTCCAAATATACTCCCTTGAATAAAATCATCTCTCACAGCAAAAAAAAAAAAAAAAAAAAAATCATGGTTAATAATGTTGGAAGGCACTTTGCCAATTTCTATTAAAATGCTAGAAATGGAGATTCCAAAATGGCGGCAGAGTGAACAGAAGCTACACAGACCGTCTCCCAGAACCAAACTGGAATTAGAATCAAAACACAGATGAACTGAGGGGAAAAAGCAACAGAAAAGCAGCTTGCAAGGGCCATAAAACCAGGGACACTGACTCGATCCTGGAAGGATTGCGAAGGCATAAGACAGGGGCTGGGAGCCCACAGACAGCAGCGGCCTTAGCTGTGAGCAGCACCCTCGGGTCACACTCCCAAGCGGCTCCACAGCACAGAGCCAGGACAGAGGCTAAAAAAGCCACAGCCACTCACCTTGGGCTCCGGGAGAGGGAGGGTGAACTGGACTGGAACTGTGTGGGGACACTCAGGATTTGAGGGGGCTCAGAGCTTTTGCTGAGTTGCTGCCACGCAGGACAGTGGCCATCTTGCTCCTTCCTAGGGTTCTGGGAAGAGATAGCAGCCCCTCCCTCGCAGATCCAACCCCACACTGTGGGCCATTGAAATGCTAATTGAGGCTCATTAACAACCAGCATCTGCCCCACCTTTGGGAAATCCCCTTATGCTCAGCACCTGAAGGAGTTTTTCCATCAACTGACAACCCAAAACTCTTCAAGTAACCTCGACTGCTAGCCTCCAGGCAAAAACCTAGAGGATAACAGTACCTTTCCTGGACTAGTAGTTTAACCAGGAAAGTAAGACTTGACAGTGGTGTATACCGTGGGTCCTCCCATGCTAATCCAAACCCAGAAGAGGGAGCCACAAACAGCAGAACACCAACACCCACAGGGAAAACTTGACAGGCTCCAAAGCCCACTGTGATAGCCAAAATGGTGAAACACAGAAACAGAAGCCAAATGAAAGAACAACAGGCCTCCACCAAAGATGAGATCAATGTGGAGCAGTTAGGCAAGTTAACAGAGCTAGAATTCAAAGCCATTTTGAGGAACCTCAACAGCATGAGTAAGGACATAGAGATGCTGAAAATAATCCAATTGGAAATTAAAAATCACCAAGAAGAGATCAAAAATGACATATCAGAAATGAAAAACACATTGGAAGGTCTAAAAAGTAGAGTAGAGAAAGCTGAGGACCGGATCAGTGAATTAGAAGACAGGGAGAAAAAAATCAACCAATCAGAAAACCAAAAGGAAAAAACAATTAAAAAACAGGAAGACAGCTTAAGAGAACTGTGGGAAAACTGGAAACATAATAATATTCACATCATTGGAGTCCCTGAAGAAAAAGAAAATGAGCTAGGGTTAGAGAATATATTTGAAGAAATAGTGACAGAAAACTTCCCTAATTTGGTGAAGGAAGAAGGCATTCAAGTTCAAGAAGCACAGAGAGCCCCAAGTAAGAAGAACCCAAACAGGCCCACATCAAGACACACAGTAATTAAAATGCCAAAAATTAAAGACAAAGAGAGAATCCTAAAAGCAGCAAGAGAGAAACAACAGGTTACCTACAAAGGCAACCCCATAAGGCTCTCAGCTGACTTCTCACAAGAAACACTACAGGCCAGAAGGGAATGGCATGAAGTAATCAAGGTCATGAAAAACAAGGATCTGAATCCAAGACTACTCTACCCAGCAAGGCTATCATTCAAAATAGAAGGTCAAATAAAGAGCTTCCCAGACAAAAAAAGGCTAAGGGAATACATTAGCACCAAACAAGCACTGTAAGAAATGTTAAAAGGACTACTGTAATTGGTAGAAGAAATAGGAAGAAAAATATAACCACACTAAACAAAAATGGCAATAAACAAATACATATCAATAATCACCTTAAATGTAAATGGACTGAATGCTCCCATAAAAAGACACAGAGTAGCTGATTGAATAAGAAAGCATGACTCATCATTATGTTGTTTACAAGAGACCCACCTCACAACAAAAGACTCAGAGAGGTTGAAAGTGAAGGGATGGGAAAAAATTTTCCAAGCAAATGGAAAGTAAAAAAAAACAAAACTGGGGGGTAGCAATACTCATATATGATAAAATAGATTTCAAAATAAAGGCCATAACTAGAGACAAAGAAGGCCACTGCACAATATTGAAAGGATCTATCCAACAAGAAGATATAACCTTGATAAACATATATGCACCCAATATAGGAGCACCAAAATATATTAAAAATCTTCTGGAGGACTTCAAAGGAGAAATTGACAGCAATACAATCATAGCAGGGGACTTCAACACCCCAGTGACACCACTGGATATAATCTGTAGACAAAAAATCAGCAAGGAAACACAGACTCTAAATGAAGCACTAGACCAAATGGATTTAATAGATATCTAAAGAGAATTACATTCCAAAAATACAGAATTCACATTCTTCTCAAGTGCACATGGGACATTCTCAAAGATAGACCACATGATAGGACACAAACTAAATCTCCACAAGTTTAAGAAGACTGAAATCATATCAAGCATCTTCTCAGATCACAATGGCATGAAACTAGAAATCAATTGCAACCAGAACATGCAAAGACATTTCAACACATGGAGGCTAAATAGCATGTTATTAAACAATGAATGGGTTACCAAGGAGATCAAGGAAGAAATTAAAAACTTCATGGAAACCAATAAAAATGAACACACAGCAACACAAAATCTATGGGATGCAGCAAAAACAGTTCTGAGAGGGATGTTCATAGCACTACAGGCCTACCTCAAGAAATAAGAATAATTTCTAATTGACTGTCTAACCTCACAAGTTAAAGAATTAGAAAGCAAACAAAAAGAAAACCCCAGAGCAAGTAGAAGGAAGGAAATAGTCAAGATCAGAGCAGAAAGAAATGACATAGAGACCAAAAAACAATTCAAAGGATCAATGAAACAAAGAGCTGGTTTTTCAAAATGATGAATAAGATTGATGGACGCTTAGCTAGACTCACCAAGAAACAAAGAGAGAGAACCCAAATACACAAAATCAGAAATGAAAGAGGAGAAGTAACAACCGACACCACAGAAATACAAAAGATCGTTAACAGCTACTATGAACAACTGTATGGCAACAAATTTGACAATCTAAGTGAAATTGAAAAATATCTAGAAACACACATTCTCCCAAAACTGGACTGGGAAGAGATAGAAAACTTGAACAGACCAATAACAACTAAGGAAATCAAAGAGGTAATCTAGACTCTCCCAGCAAAAAAAAGCCCAGGCCCAGATGGCTTCACAGGGGAGTTTTACCAAACATTAAAAAAAGAACTAACACCCATTCTCCTCAAACTATTTCAAAAAATTCAAGAAGAAGGAAGACTTCCAAACTCATGTCATGAGGCCAGCATAATTCTAATTCCAAAACCAGAAAAAGACACTACAAAGAAAAAAAACTACAGGCCAATATCCCTGATGAACACAGACGTCAAAATCCTGAACAAAATACTAGCAAATTGGATCCAGCAATATATCAAAAAAATTATTCACCATGACCAAGTGGGATTCATTCCAGAGATGCAAGGCTGGTACAATATTCACAAATCAATAAATGTGATACACCACATAAACAAAAATGAAGAATAAAAACCACATGATCATATCAATAGATGCTGAAAAAGCATTTGACAAAATCCAGCGTCCATTTCTGATAAAAACGCTCAGCAATGTGGGAATAGAGAGATCATATCTCGACATAATAAAGGCCATATACGAAAGACCTATAGCTAACATCATACTCAATGGGCAGAAACTAAAAACATTTCCCTTAAGAACAGGAACAAAACAGGGAGGCCCATTTTCACCACTCTTATTTAACATAGTACTGGAAGTCTTAGCCACAGCAGTCAGACATGAAGAAAAAATAAAAGGGATCCAAATTGGAAAGGAGGAAGTGAAACTGTCATTATTTGCAGATGACATGATATTATACATAGAAAACCCTAAAGACTCCATCAAAAATCTACTAGACTTAATAAATCCATTTGGCAAAGTAGCAGGATACAAAATTAATGTCAAGAAATCGGTGGCATTCATATACACCAATTATGAACTCACAGAAAGAGAAACTAAGAAAACAATCCCATTTACCATCGCGGCAAAAAAATTAAGATACTGAGGAATAAACTTAACCAAAGAAGTAAAGACCTATTTGTAGAAAACTACAGGACATTGAAAAAAGAAATAGAGGAAGATATAAAAAAGGGGAAGCACATACCTTGTTCATGGATTGGAGGAATTAACATCATTAAAATGTCCATACTACCCAAAGCAATCTCTAGATTCAATGCAATCCCCATCAAAATACCAACGACATATTTCACAGAACTAGAACAAATACTTCAAAAGTTCATATGGAACCAAAAAAGACTCTGAATAGCCACAGTAATTTTGAAAAAGAAGGACAAAGTAGGTGGGATCACAATACCAGATATCACGTTATACTACAAAGTGACTATAATCAAAACAGCCCGATACTGGCACAAGAACAGGCATATAGATCAGTGGAACAGAACTGAGAACCCAGAAATAGACCCAAGGCAATATGCTCAATTAATATTTGACAAAGGTGGCAAGAGCATACAGTGGGTAAGGACAGCCTCTTTAATAAATGGTGTTGGGAAAATTGGACAGCTACATGCAAAAAAACGAAACTAGACCATCAACTTACACCATACACAAAAATAAACTCAAAATGGATAAAACACTTAAATGTGACCCGTGAATCCATAAAAATTTTAGAAGAAAATGTAGGCATCAAAATTTCGGACATATACCCTAAGAAGCCTGAAACACCAGTCAGGAAGAATATATATACTCCCATGTTCGTAGCAGCACTATTTACAATAGCTAAGATCTGGAAACAGCCCAAGTGTCCATCAGTAGACTAATGGATAAAAAAGCAGTGGTACATATACACAATGGAGTACTATGCAGCTGTAACAGAGAAAGATCTCTATCCTTTGAGAGGACATGGAGGGACCTGGAAAGTATTATCCTAAGTGAAATAAGCCAAGCAGAAAAAGATGAATACCACATGATTTCACTTATATATGGAATATAATGAACATAACAGTCTGAGGAATACGGTAGACCCAGAAACATGGAAGTAGGGCACAGAATGAGGGGGTGGGGGTGGTGGGAAGAGATAAACCACAGAACTTATATGCATGTACGCATAACCAATGGACATGGACAACAAAGCCGGGGATAGGGCGGGGGGGATGGGGAGGGGGGTGCCAATAGGGTAAAAAAGGAGAAACATCTGTAACAAAAGAAATAATAATAAAAAAAAAAAGAGCAAAGAGGTACGAAGGAATTTATTGCTACAGTGGAAACATTCCATATGTTGATTTCAATGAGAAACTATCATTTTATTTTATGTAAATTATACTTTGATAAAGTTGATATTAAATGAAAAAAACGCTAGAAATTAGTATACTTTGCCACCTAGCAATTTAAATCCTATTTATTAGTTCTTCAAAATCAATGTACACATTGAGGTGTATGTACAAGGTTATTCAGTGCAGCATCTTAGTAACAGTATAAAATATAAATGGTCTAAATTACAATTGATAGAATGATAGTTAAAATGCTGGCCATTAGAAATATGGTAAATCTAGCTCTGGCCTGGTAGCTCAGTTGGTTAGAACATTGTCCTGATACACCAAGGTTGTGGGTTTGATCCCTGGTCAGGGCACATACAGTAATCAACCAATGAATGCACAAATAAGTGGGAAAATAAATCAGTGTTTCTCTCTCTCTCCCTTTCTCTCTCTCTAAAATCAATCAATAAATAAAAATTTTTAAAAATGTGGTAAATCTAGAGCTATAGACATAAAACTATTTCAAAACATATTGCTATGTTAATAAAAGGCAAGTCACAGAATAATACATAGTTTCTTACTTGACTAAAGTGAAAGGAAACTATATGTGTGTCTGTGTACACTAAGCTACATCCTGTGGTCACCTGGGAAGGACACAAGGATCTTGATGGAAGATAAAATATGACCTTAGCATTTTGCTGTATACAATTTTGTTTTTCTTGAATCATTTAACATGACACTGTTGTCTTTTATTACTTGTGTAACTATTTTCATTTTGAAAATTAAAATATAGAGGAAAAAATGAATGATCGATGATGTTACCTTGACCTGTTAAATTAAATGATATGCTCTAGAGTGGGTAACATCATAAACTTTATAATCAGACTAATCTGTAATCCAACTCTTATTTAAATACTTACCAGCTGCAATTTTGTATAAGTCATGCAACTTCATTGGGTCTTCATTTTTCATCTGTAAAATAAGGATAAAAATATCTAAATGAGATAATGTACTTAAGACATATAGCATAATATTTTGTGCATAAGAAAGCTTTGATGAATAGTAGCTGCCTTTTTTCCCTTTCTCCTCTTTATTATTAATATCATTCTCATCATTACAAAATGATTTCAATTAAGGTACACATATAGACTATTTAAAGTCACTGTACCAGTGTGTGTATGTTCGCATGTGCACATATGCTGTGTAGAGGCCCTATTTTACGAATGTGACTCTAATGGCCACTTTTGTCTGCCAGGTTCCTATGGTAGTGAGCCAGTGAGCCAGTGAGCTACACTGAATAGTCCAAGGGAATTGATGACTATTTGCAGTATCGTCCTTGTACCTGGGCCAGAAAGGTCTCTGCTCTGAGCCTGCTGTATTTGAGGGTCCTCATATCAGGTCCCTGAGATAACACATTTCTTACCTCATATTCTTGAAAGCATAGTTGATTGTGAAAATTTGGGGGTTTCAATTTGAGGTTCAGAAGGGACACAAGAATTAGCACTGAACTTACCACACTTTCTGTGGTGACAAAGAATATTTTGTCATATAAAAAATTCAAATAATTTTATATACACACATGTGCATATACATATTTATTTATTATTAAATTTATTGGGGTGACATTGGTTAATAAAATTATATAAGATTGAAGTGTATGATTCTATGACACATCACTTGTATATTGCATTGTGTGCCTACCACCCAAAATCAAATTTCCTTCCACCAACATGTACTTGGTCTCTCTACTCTTCACTACCCCCACCTCCCTTCCCTCTGGTAATCACCATACTGTTGTCTGTGTCTATGAGTTTTTGTTTGTTTGTCTTGGTTGTTCATTTGTTGCTTTCAGTTTTATATCCCACATATGAATGAAATCATATGGTTCTTAACTTTTCCTGTCTGACTTATTTCACTTAGCATGATATTCTCAAGGTCTACCCATGTTATTGCAAATGGCGGTATTTTATCTTTTCTTATGGCTGAGTAGTATTCCATTGAGATATCTTTATCCAGTGGAATCTTCTTTATCCAATCACCTATCTAGGGACACTTGGGTTGTGTCCATGTCTTGGCCACTGTGAATTTTCAAGCTTTTCAGGTAGATACTCAGAAGAGGAATTGCTGGATCATATGATAACTGTAGTCTTAATTTTTGAGGAACCTCCATACTTTTTCCATAGTGGCTATACCAGTTTACATTCCCACCAGCAGTGAATGAGGGTTCCTTTTTCTCCACAGCCTCTCCAACACTTATTATTACTTATTTTGTTGATAATAGCCATTCTAACAGGTGTGAAGTAGTATCTCATCGTAGTTTTGATTTTCATTTCCCTGATAGCTAGTAAAGCTGAGCATCTTTTCATATATTTGTTGGCCATTTGTATGTCTTTTTGGAAGAAGTGTTTGTTAAGGTCCTCTGCCCATTTTAATTGGATTATTTGTTTAGTGTTGAGTTGTATAAATTCTTTATATATTTTGGATATTAACCCATTGTTGGATCTGTTATTTGCAAATATCTTCTCCCATTTGGTTGGTTGCCTTTTTGTTTTGTTGGCAGTTTTGTGTTTTGTTTTGTTGGGTTTTTTTGCTATACAGAAGCTTTTTAGTTTGATATAGTCCCATTCATTTATTCTTACTTTTACTTCCCTTGCCTTTGGGGTCAAATTCATAAAATCTTCTGTAAGACCAAGGTCCATAATTTAAATCATAGGATGTATTGTTATAATCAAAAGAAAAGAAACTATATATGAGTTACTAAACAAAGTGACATGTCAACAAAATATAAGAATATTAATTAGGAATTAAAAATAAAATTGACATTGAGAAGAAAATAATATGTGTGCCCTGGCCAGTTTGGCTCAGTAGTTGGAGCATCGGCCTGCAGACCAGAGAGTCCTGGGTTCGGTTCCCGCTAAGGGCACATACCAAAAAAAAAAAGAAAAAAAAAAAAGAAAAGAAAAGAATACATGCAAATTAATTTTTAAGGGGACTGTTTTCTGGCTATTATAGATTAAGATATAGTCTTGTTTGAAAAGATGTTTGAACAAGTATTGCAACATACTGCTATTTTTAGTTTTCTTTGTAAACATCTCAATATTGAAATATTTTTTAAAAAACTTAAGAGATGTGGAATGTCTATATATATTGCTTTACATAATAACCAAAACTGTGATATGTTACAGCATTTTTTATGATGGCATTCAATATAGTATAACCTTTTCTGTGATAATGATACATTTTTATATGTAAATGAATTATGTTTGAATGTGATCTATACAATTCATGGGTCATATCTGAATCTGGGCATTGCTTTAAGCATTTTGTTGAAAATACCAGTTGCCTTGCCTCAGCAAAGTGAAGTTTCTTAAGATTAAAATTCACTAAAAGTACCTAAAAACAACAATCACTCAAAGAATTTGGTCTGATTTGGCAATGCTGTCAATGAAACAGAAATTATGTGAAAAGCTTGATAACAACAACATAAGTAGTGCATTTTTTGAAATTAAGGCACGAAAAATAAATTCTGTACAATAAATACATGATAATTTATGGATTATGCATGTTCCTTTTTTTTTTAGTACTTATTCTAACATCCCCAATCCTTTAACAGAACACCCAAGCAGATCATCTTTGATATTTTACTGACTTTCAGTTAAATCAAAACCATGGCTTTCCAATTTTTCTAAATTTTGCACTAGTGAAGGGATATTTCAAAATAGGAGAACAGAATACAGTTATTTTAGTTAACAGTTTGTAGCATGAAATATCACTTTGAAATAATTAGACATATGCTGGGTAGGCCTCTATTTAAATTCTTATCCTGAGCACTGCAGACGGTAAGGGGAGGTTATCGTGATTACATGAGTGACCTTTCTTTATATGCAATGGACAAGTAATCTTACATGATATAGGTCTTACAACAGGGGAAGGATGGGGTCTGATGGGAGTGAAGGGGAGGGAAATCCAGACAACTGCATTACTGTTTTCCTGCACAAGCATCAGGGTGTTTTAAGCCCCATAGGCCTTACTCATGATATTTTTTTCTATAAGAAATAGTCTTTTTGCTACATTCTCTTACATGTGTTTCATTCCTTCTTTATGTGCCAGTGTTGTGGATTGAATTGTATTTTCCAAAAAGTTATGTTGAGGTCCTAACCCCTCATATGTGCAAATGTTTCCAATAAGGTCTTTGCAGACATAATCAAAGTAAGATGTGGTCATACTGAACTAGGGTAGGCCCTAAATCCAATACCTGGTGTCATCATAAGAATACCATGAAAAACACAGCAAAGAAGGCTGCATAGAGGCAAAGGCAGAGAATGGAGTTATATGTCAGAAGCCAAGGAATACCAGGAGTCATCAGAAGCAGGAAGAGGCAAGAAAGGATTCTTCCCTCCTGCTTCAGAGAGTGCTTGGCCCCAAGAACACCTTGATTTCAGACTTCCAGCCTCCAGAACTGTAGGACAATGCACTTCTGATAGAAGTCACCCAGTTTGCAGTGCTTTGTGAGGGCCACTCTAAGGAACTGATACAAACACGGTGTTTCAAACCTGTGGGCCTGACTGATGAGGGCCTTTCTGCCACAAATACCCTCTCCATTTTTGTCCTTCAGGTTCAAAGGAAACGTTGTAGACAGCTCAGAGCAGGTTTGGCTTTATGCTGTCAGAGGAAGCAGGTGAAAAGTAGCCTGTGGCCCGGAAGAGGGTGACGTTCCTTCTTCAAACCTTGTATGATTGTTGTTTTCCCCTGGTAATTAGGAAAAAAAACATGTGCAATCTCATAGCTGCTGCAAATCCTGCTGAACTGTTCCTGGTATCAAACTGTCGAAACAATCAGACTGCCAGAGCTGTGGTGGATTCCTTCCAACTCCACCCTTTTCGAAGGCAGTGACCTTGGCCAGCAGCTGCTGGTGGTCTAAGAAGGACAGCAGAACAGCCTTTTGGCTCCGTGAATGGGTGCAGTAGATGCAATGGCTCAGCTTCCCTGAGCCCTAGAGTCTGAAGTCTCCAGCCACCTACCTGGCATTTATTTCAGGAGAGGCACTTTCAAAAGGACCTGGGGTCAGCAGCTGCTTGTGTGGGTGACACTAGGTGTAATCTTCCACTTATGTTCTCAGATTAAGAGCTGATTAGGCCAATTGTATCCAGATCATTTTTTGTTTATGAACAATGGCAACTGCAGAGCATGTCTTTGAAAAATCTAGTCCAACATATGAAGAAAAGACACTCTTTACTGTTTTGGAAATGAGAGAATAGATTTGGACTTAGCTAGTGAATTATATTTCATCTCTCCCTGGGTTTCAATAGCAAGACAAATGGAGCAGCATGTAGAAAACAAGCATTCTAATCTGGAGGGAAGGAGTTTGCCCTCTCAACAAATCGACATTCCCTTCTCCATAAAACACTCAAGCTTGAATATGCAAATGATCCTCTAGTAGGAATTATCATTAGTCATTTTTTTCCCCCACAAAGAAATAATTGAAGAACATTGTGTATATGACAGACAGCATTAAGATTCATCAAGTTTCAATTCTTTGGATCTGTCAGCTTGTCAAAAAGCAGATGTCTGATTCTGGGGCCTGCTGGTGAAACATTGGACTCTCTCTTCATGCACAATTCAGTCACCTCCTGTGATTTGCTTTGAAATGAACAAGCTCTGGCACAGATAATCTTCCATTTAATGGGCAATATTGCAAACAAGATGAAACGAAATGGCTAGAAAGCTATTGTCTTTGCAAATTGAATTTGGCAAGAGACTACCACAGGCAATTAATGAACTTACTAGATATATTATCAGGACTGATCAACAAACTCAGAAATGGCATAGGTTTTTTTTTACAAGCCTTAGTAAACGTAGGGGAGAGTTTGTCATTCAAACACCAACAGTTTAGAGACTCTCTGAGGGATTCCAGCAAACCATGGGGTTCAATTTTAGATGCAAATGAAAGGAGCTCAGCATTCAGCATAACTGTCATCATTAACTTTGCTTTTGGAGACAAAGTTGGGATAGAGTTGGAGAATCTTTAAATTTGAAAAGTTTTACTATTGTTCCTAATGACAACAACAATGACCATTTACTGTGTGGTTACTATAGGGCAGCCATGGTATGTAGTACTTTTCATTTAATCCTCATAATAATACAAGAAGGTAAGAAATAATGTTATTTCCATTTTCAAATGAGTAACATGAGGGTTTTAAACATTAGCTTGCCCAAGATCAACAGCTAGAAAGTGCAGAGACAGAATTCATGCCCTCTGACTCTTGAGCCTGCCCTTTAGTCCCTGGCCGAGGCATAGACGGGCTTCCATGGTGCCTGAGATGCACACTTGGGTTTCGGGGTCACACACGGAAGAAAGTTGCTCTAGAGTAATATGGACCCACAGCAGACTTTTTGTGAGCAAGAAAGAAATATGTGTTATGGAAACTACTGAGCTTTTTTGAGATTATTGTTGCCGCAGTGTTGGCTAGCCTATTCTGACCCATAATGTGTGGGTCTAACTCAAGCAGGGAGGTTTCCCAAACCCTACTTTGTTTGTATTGCTTTTCCTTCTTTTCTGTCTTTTCTCTTTCTTTTGAGAATGTGAGGAGTATATTGGGGTGAAAAATAACGAAGTCTAAAAATTGAGCTAATCTGGAATTTTGTTGTGACAGTTTTCATTCCAAATATATGACCTAGTTCTAAGATAAGAAGGAATTCTTGTTTAAAGTAGAGGCCACATTCTTCTGTCAAAGCCACTTAAATTTCACTACAGAACATCTCCCAGGAATCATTCCTAGGACATCTCCAGGTACCATCTGACGTGGGGAGGAGGTGCTGGAGGAAGGCTTCTTGTTCCTTGAGAAGACATATTTGCTGGACTAAGAACTTGACTCTCGTTAACATTCAGTATTCAATGGGCACTTAGGAAGACACCGAAGATGCAGAGATAAAAGACCTTTTTTACACCTAGAGTTCACAGGGCAAGACTCCTGTGGTTGTAGCAAGACAGTGAAACCAGTGGCCAGTTATGCGTAAATTAAGGCAGAGTCAGAGTGTCAGAGCTGACAAGACTATTTTTTTATTTATTTATTGTTATTTTATATTTTTCCCCAATTTTTATTAATTTACTTTTGTTACAGATGTTTCTCCTTTTCCCTGCTAGACTCCCTCCTCCCCATCCTGTCCCCCACACCCTCAGCATTGTTGTTTATGTCCTTTGGTTCATCTCATCCATTCCTCCCCGACCCCTACTCTGAGGTTTGTCAGTCTGAGCCATATTTCTTTCTATGTCTCTGGGTCTATTTTGTTCATCAGCTCTCCTTGTTCATTGTATTCCACAAATAAGTGAGATCATGTGGTATTTGTCTTTCTCTGATTGGCTTATTTCATTTAGCATAATACTCTCCAGGTCCCTCCATGTCATCTCAAAGGATAAGAGTTCTTTCTTTCTGACAGCTGCATAGTATTCCATTGTATATATGTACCACCACTTTTTTATCCACTCATCTACTGATGGACACTTGGGCTGTTTCCAGATCTTGGTGATTATAAATAGTGCTGCTATGAACATCGGGGTACATATCTTTTTTCTGATTGGTGTTTCAGGCTTCTTTAGGTATATGCTTAGAAGTGGGATCACTGGGTCAAATGGCAGATCAATTTTTAACTTTCTGAGGAAACATTGTATTGTGTTCCACAGTGGCTGCACCAGTCTGCATTCCCATAGCAGTGTACTAGAGTCCCCTTTTCTCCACACCCTCGCCAGCACTTGTTGTTTGATAATTTGTGGATGGCAGCCATTCTGGCACGTGTGAGGTGATACCTCATAGTTGTTTTAATTTGCATCTCTCTGATGATTAGTGACATTGAGCATTTCTTCATATGTCTTTTGGCCATTTGTATGTCCTATTTGGAGAGGTATCTATTTAGGTCCTTTGCCCATTTTTTAATTGGATTCTTTATCATCCTTTTGTTGAGTTGTATGAGCACTCTATATATTTTGGAAATTAGCTCCTTATCTGATGTATCATTGGCAATTATGCTCTTCCATAGAGTAGGTTCCCTTTCCATTTTGATGGTTGTTTCTTTTGCTGTGCAAAAGCTTTTCAGTTTAATGTAGTCCCACGTGTTCATTTTTTTCTTTTGTTTCTGTTGCCTTAGGTGATGTATCAGTGAAAATTCTGCTGCACATGATGTCTGAAATTTTGTTGCCTACATTTTCTTCTAAGATTTTTATGGATTCAAGGGTCACATTTAAGTCTTTTATCCATTTTGAGTTTATTCTTGTGTATAGTGTAAGTTGATGGTTTAGTTTCATTTTTTTGCATGTAGCTGTCCAATTTTCCCAACACCATTTATTAAAGAGGCTGTCTTTACCCCATTGTATGTTCTTGCTACCTTCCGATAAGACTATTTTATTACCCTGCTTTATTTCCTTGTATTCCTTATCATCATCTGAAATTATTTTTTATTAGCTTCCTGTTTATTACCTGCTTCTTCCATTGGAAGGTAGCACCCCAAAAGTTAGGCAGTTGTGTGTATTCATCACTGAATCTCCAGAGCTTAAAACAGTGCCTGGCACAGAGAAGAAGCTAATAGTATATGTGTTGACACTAAAACATCCAATATAAACTTTTCATTTGCAGTGCTATGTAAAGTTTTAAGTAAATTATATTTGTTGCATACAAGACTTTGCAGTATTTTGCTGTTTACATTACATCTGTATGATAAAAATGTCCTTTCCGGAACAAAAATAAGATAGGCCAGAAAGACAAATTATGGTTTCTGGACCAGAACACCAAAAACTATAAAAAACCAAAATGCGACAGGGTTCCAACTTTAAGAAACTGACCCCTCTGTCCTTCTGATGTAACTGACATTCACCCTAACGAAGGCACTGGGGAAAATCTTCATCAAGGAGTCTCTAAGGAACTGTTTCCTTTCCTGCCTGTCACACCCTCCATCTAGCTCTATGCTCCATGATCATTTTTGGTACCCCCTCTGGTCCATATTTGACACTTTCACTCATCCAAATATTTACTCTAATTTACAGGGCAGATATTCCAGATGTAGAACATTTTCTGTCTAATTCTGAGACTAAGTGCAGAAACTGTGCTGGCTCTTTATACTTCCTGACTGATTTCTGTTTCTCTTAGCTACAGTGAAAACCCATGCAGTGATGAACCATCGAGAAGTTTACTCTCCTCTAATACCTACTCTGCAAAGTGTCTAATCCAGTTGCCTGCTCCTGAATGACTTCTGACAAAAAGCAATCTATTGAGTTACTCTCTGATTTATACAACTGCACATTCTCCTCTGGCTGTAGTAGCTTAGAATGGGCTATTTAACCATTTTAAGCTAATTTAAACCTGAGTTGTACTTGCTTATACTCCATGACTGCATGAAAAGCCTATACAATCATGTTTCTTTATATTTTTACTCCTCATTTTTTCCCTGGATTCCAAACTATATTTTCCAATATTTATCTGGGTGTCTCACAGTTGTAACACACCTAAATGTCCAAGACCATGCTCATTACCCTCCCTCACACGTGGGCTTCTTCTGACTCACCATGTTAGTTCAAGGTGAGTGAAGCCATTCATTTGCCCAGTGTCCTAACTCATCTGAAACTTCTCTCTCTCGCTAATCATTTCTACTCTGTAATCGAGGTTAGGCATTTCTCCATGCTGCCTGTCTCTGAAGTTCTTCCCTCTTATCTCTCCCACAGGTCTCCGTTAGCCTCCTTAGGGCCCTGGGGGTGAGTGGTGATTCACTACAGAGAGCAAGCCATCGAGTTTGTCACACTGCCAGGGTTCAGATCTGTTGGCCACACTGTCTGGACTTGATCAAACTGTTTTACTTCTCCAAGTCTCAGTTTGCTAAATCTATGAACTAGGGATAATACTAATAGGATGATTAAATAAGACAATACATGGACTAGGTTTATAATAGCACATTGTAAGTTTCAGCCTAAAGGCCCCATGGGGGCAAAGCTCTTGAGTGTCTTCTCAACCTCTCCATCCTGGGCCAGCATGGCAGGGTGGGTGTGAGGTAGGGTATGTGGCGAAACAGCTGCAATCAATAAAAGCTGCAGGAACTATCAAGAAGATAGTAAGGATACTCCACCAGATTTATGCTTAAAATGAGTGGCCACCAGCTCAATCCAACATGGTGATTAATTTCACTTAAAGTGACCCTAACCTCATTGTGTGCTCATTGTAATACATCAGCATGCTAAATGACACACCCCACACCACCACCCCGGAAATGAAAGGCCCATATAAGGACACAACGTGGACACAGGAGCTCCTCTGAACAATCTCCACCCCTGGATCCCAAAATGGTGGCGGAGTGAATGGAAGCTACACAGACCATCTCCCAGGACCAAACTGGAATTACAACAAAAATAAAGACAAATCGTCAGAAAAAGGCAACAGAAAAGCAGCTTGGAGGACCACATAACCAGGGACACTGACTCAATCCTGGTAGGCTTGTGGAGACTCGAGACAGGGGCTGAGAGCTCACGGTCAGCAGCAGCCTTAGCTGGGAGCAGCGCCCTCAGGTTACACTCCCAGGCGGCTCCACAGCGCAGAGCCGGGACAGAGGCTAAAAAAGCCGCAGCCGCTTACCTTGGGCTCTGGCAGAGAGAGGGAAGACTGGAGTGGAACTGTGTGGGGACACTCAGGATTTGGAGGGTGCTCAGAGCTTTAGCTGAGTTGCGGTCACGCAGGACAGTGGCCATCATGCTCTTTCCCAGGGCTCTGGGGAGAGGCAGCGGCCCCTCTCTCAGATATTAAACCCCACCCGGTGGCCATTGAAATGCTAATTGAGGTCCATTAACAACCAGCATCTGCCCCACCCTCAGGAAATCCCTTAATCTGAGCACCTGAGGGAGTTTTTAATTCAACTGAGAAGCCAAGGTTCTTCGGGTAACTGCTACTGATAGCCTCCAGGCAAAAAGCAAGAGGATAACTATACCATTCCCTGGGCTAGCCACTCTAACCAGGAAAGTAAGACTTGACAGTGGTGTTTAACATGGGTCCTCCCTGGCTCATCCAAACCCAGGAGAGGAAGCCACGAACAGCAGAACACCAACACCAATAGGGTAAATTTGGCAGGCTTGAAAGCCCACTGTGATAGCTAAAATGGTGAAACACAGAAACAAAAGCCAAATGAAAGAACAAGAGACCTCTACTGAAGATGAGATAAATGAGGTGCAGTTAAGCAAGTTAACAGAACTAGAATGCAGAGCCATGATCTTGAGGAAGCTCAAGAGCCTGTGTAAGGACATGAGCACCATGAGTAAAGACATAGAAATGTTGAAAATCAACCAGTTGGAAATTAAAAACCAAGAAGAAATGAAGAATGACATATCAGAAATAAAGAACACACTGGAAGGTCTAAATACTAGAGTAGAGGAAGCTGAGCACCGGATCAGTGAATTAGAAGATAGGGTAGAAAAATATCAACCAATCAGAAAACCAAAAGGAAAAAACAATTAAAAAACAGGAAGACAGCTTAAAAGAACTCTGGGACAACTGGAAACGTAATAACATTCACATCATACGAGTCCCTGAAGAAGAAGAAAATGAGCAAGGGTTAGAGAATATATTTGAAGAAATAGTGACAGAAAACTTCCCTAATTCGGTGAAGAGAGAAGCATTCAAGTTCAAGAAGCACAGAGAGACCCAAGTAAGAAGAAGCCAAATAGGCGCATACCAAGACACATAGTAATCAAAATGCCAAAAATTCAAGACAAAGAGAGAATCTTAAAAGCAGCAAGAGAGAAACAACAGGTTACCTACAAAGGCAACCCCATAAGGCTCTCAGTTGACTTCTCAGAAGAAACACTACAGGCCAGAAGGGAATGGCATGAAGTAATCAAGGTCATGAAAAACAAGGATCTGAATCCAAGACTACTCTACCCAGCAAGAAACAAAGAGAGAGAACCCAAATACAGAAAATCAGAAATGAAAGCGGAGAAGTAACAACTGATACCACAGAAATACAGAAGATTGTTAACAACTACTATGAACAATTATATGGTAACAAATTCAACAATCTAAGCAAAATTGAAAAATTTCTAGAAACACATAGTCTTCCAAAACTGGACTGGGAAGAGATAGAAAACTTGAACAGACCAATAACAACTAAGGAAATTGAAGATGTTCTCAAGACTCTCCCAGCAAAAAAAAGCCCAGGCCCAGATGGCTTCACAGGGGAGTTTTACTAAACATTCAGAAAAGAATTAACACCCATTCTCCTCAAACTATTTCAAAAAATTCAAGAAGAAGGAAGACTTCCAAACTCATTTTATGCGGCCAGCACAATTCTAATTCCCAAACCAGGAAAAAGACACTACAAAGAAAGAAAACTACAGGCCAATATCCCTGATGAACATAGATGCCAAAATCCTGAACAAAATACTAGCAAATCAGATACAGCAACACATCAAAAAATTATTCACCGTGACCAAGTGGGATTCATCCCAAGGATGCAGGGCTGGTGCAATATTTGCAGATCAATAAACGTGATACACCACATAAACCAAATGAAGAATAAAAACCACATGATCATATCAATAGATGCTGAAAAAGCATTTGACAAAATCCAGCATCCATTTCTGATAAAAATACTCAGCAGTGTGTGAATAGAGGCATCATATCTAGACATAATAAAGGCCATATATGAAAGACCTACAGTCAACATCATACTCAATGGGCAAAAACTAAATGCATTTCCCTTAAGAACAGGAACAAGACAAGGATGCCCACTTTTGCCACTCTTATTTAACATAGTACTGGAAGTCTTAGCCACAGCAATCAGACAGGAAGAAAAAATAAAAGGGATCCAAATTGGAAAGGAGGAAGTGAAACTGTCATTATTCACAAATGACATGATACTATACGTAGAAAACCCCAAAGACTCCCTCAAAAATTTACTAGAGTTAATAAATGAATTTGGCAAAGTAGCAGGATACAAAATTAATGTCAAGAAATCGATGGCATTCTTATACACCAATGATGAACTCACAGAAAGAGAAACTAAGAAAATAATCCCATTTACCACTGTGGCAAAAAAATTAAGACACCTAGGAATAAACTTAACCAAAGAAATAAAGGACCTATTCGCAGAAAACTACAGGTCATTGAAAATAGAAATAGAGGAAGATATAAAAAAGTGGAAGCACATACCCTGTTCATGGATTGAAAGAATTAACATCATTAAAATGTCCATATTACCCAAAGCAATCTATAGATTCAATGCAATCCCCATCAAAATACCAACGGCATACTTCACAGAACTAGAACAAATACTTCAAAAGTTTATATCATATGGAACCCAAAAAGAGCTCGAATAGCCACAACAATCTTGAAAAAGAAGAACAAAGTAGGAGGGATCACATTACCAGATATCAGGTTATACTACAAAGCCACTTAATCAAAACAGCTTGGTACTGGCACAAGAACAGGCAGATAGACCAGTGGAACAGAACAGAGAACCCAGAAGTGGACCCAAGGCAATATGCTCAATTAATATTTGACAAAGGTGGCAAGAGCATACAGTGGAGTAAAGACAGCCTCTTTAATAAATGGTGTTGGGAAAATTGGACAGCTACATGCAAAAAAAAAAAAAAAAAAAATGAAATTAGACCATCAACTTACACCATACACAACAATAAACTCAAAATGGATAAAGGACTTAAATGTGACTCATGAATCCATAAAAATCCTAGAAGAAACTATAGGCAACAAAATTTTAGACATCATATGCGGCCGAATTTTCACTGATATATCACCTAAGGCAACAGAAACAAAGGAAAAAATGAACACATGGGACCACATCAAACTAAAAAGCTTCTGCACAGCAAAAGATACAATCATGAAAATGGAAAGGCTACCCATTGTATGGGAGAGCAAAATTTCCAATGATATATCAGATAAGCGGTTAATTTCCAATATATATAGAGTGCTCATAGAACTCAACAAAAGGAAGACAAAGAACCCAATTAAAAAATGGGCAGAGGAACTAAATAGACACTTCTCCAAACAAGACATACAAATGGCTAAGAGACATATGAAGAAATGCTCAACATCACTAATCATCAAAGAGATGCAAATTAAAACAACAATGAGGTATCACCTCACACCTGTCAGAATGGCCACCATCAACAAATCATCAAATAACAAATGTTGGTGAGGGTGTCGATAAAAGGGGACTCTAGTATACTGCTGGTGGGAATGCAGACTGGTGCAGCCACTATGTAAAACAATATGGTGTTACCTCAAAAAATTAAAAATTGAACTTCCATTTGACCCTGTGATCCCACTTCTAGGAATATACCGTATGAAGCCTGAAACGCCAATCAGAAAGAATATATGTACCCCCATGTTTGTAGCAGCACTATTTACAATAGCTATGATCTGGAAACAGCCCAAATGTCCATCAGTAGAGGAATGGATAAAAAAGCAGTGGTACATATACTCAATGGATTACTATGCAGCTGTAAGAAAGAAAGATCTCTTATCCTTTGAGAAGACATGGAGGGACCTGAAAAGTGTCATCCTAAGCAAAACAAGCAAAAAAGAGAAACACAAGTATCATATCTCACTTATTTGTGGAATATAATGAACATAACAGTCTGAGGAATGGGGTAGTCCCAGAGACGTGGAAGTGGGGTACAGACTGACTATCCCCAGAAGAGGTGGTAGGGGGGAGAGATAAACCACAAAACTTACATGCATGTATGCATGAACAATGGACATGGACAACAAAGCTGGGGACAGGGCGGGGAGGAATGGAGAGGGGGGAATCAGTGGGGGGAAAAAGGAGAAACATCTGTAACAAAAATACATAAATTAAGTAAAAAAAAAAATCTCCACCCCTTTTCTGGGAAGATCCTGAATATTCCTCCTCCTTATCAAACATCCTAACCTCCCATTAAATGAACCTCTATAAAGGAAGCAAATTCCACTAAAGGGGGCATGGAGTATCTATGGAGTAGCCCATTCTCTGCCACACTGCCCCACTAATAAACTTACTTCCATTTTAAACTCTATGCTGGCTACTGTTTGAATTCTTTCCTATGTAAAGTCAAGATCCCACAATGGGTTGTGAACCCTCAGGCCCCGGAGCCCCGGAACACCTGCCTTAGTTGGTGTATAACAAGTGCTTGGTATTGTGGAAAGATCGAGTAAGAGTTCATTGCTACTCTGATTCCTCTCCAGTCTATTCTCTCTCTGAAAGTCTTCCAGAGCATGGAAAATTGTTCAAAACTATTTCTGCCCTTCCCTGGGGGTGGGGGGTGGGGCTGGTATTCTTTCCTGCTCTGGTGTCAGGCTTGGCTGTGTGAGTCGCTTTGGTTGATGAAATGGACTTGTCCTGTGACATATCCAAGCAGAGGCTGTAATGGCCTATATGCGTTTTGTTTTCTTTTTAGTTACCACTGTGTGTGATAAGGACACATGAGATTTACTTTTTTAGCATATTTCAAGTTTATAATGCAGTGTGGTTAATACAGTCACCATTCTATGCATTAGATCCCCGGAACTTACTCATCTTATTACTGAAAGTTTGTACCTTTCAACCAACATTTCCCTCTTTTATCCACAACCCCCACCCAGCTCCTGACAACAGTCATTTTACTGTGTTTCTCCAAGTTCGACTTTCTTAGATTCCAGATATAAGTAAGATCATACAGTGTTTATCTTTCTCTGTTCTGACTTATTTTACTTGGCATCGTGGCCTCCAGCTTTATCCACCTTGTTGTAAATCACACGTGGTTTTCCAACTTCTCTTTCCCTTTCCCAGGGGCCCTTCAGTGTTCCAGGCAGAGGGTACTCTCAGCGGGTCCTGGAGTGAGGTCAGTGGAACTGAGCTGGGGTCTAATTGTATCAGACATGTAGACAGAATGACCGAGATATGCCTTCCCTGACGTTAACCACTAGGATTCGGGGACTGTTTGTAATCATAGCCTATCCTGGCTGATCACTCAGAGACATAAATGTGAATATACTACCCTCCATTAGCTTCAAAATAGAGGCACAATGTCCTTAGTATGACATACAGGAACTTCAGAATTTGTTCTCACATCATTTCATCAATCTACTTCTGCCAGTCTGTCCTGAGACCCTCCGTCTTTAATCCACACAGACGTTTTTAACATCTCAACATCAATCTTAAGACCTGTTCGTACCTCTCTCTGAGGGCCTATCTCTCCTTAGCACTTGACTTTAGAAAAACAGAAATACCTTGACTCTGGTGAGTTTAAGGAAGGATTTACAGCCATTTATTAAATGGTTCACAGAATCACTGGGAAGACAAAGGGAAATAACTGTAGGCAGAACTTCCAAGGATGACTCTCAAAGCCACAGCACAGACCTGCACTGACAAAGGAGCCCGGCTCCAGCCGCACTGACACTGCCCTTTCAGTCTGGGGACAGCCTCGCTAGCTGCCCACCGCTGCACCTGGCATTCCTGTTACAATAATTGCCAGTGAAGCCTGGCTCTCCACTACATCCAACTCCACATCAGGTCTTCCGTGAGCACAAGTGATTGGCAAAATCCAAATCGTGCCCAGACCACCAGCTGCGAGGTCATCTGAGAAGTGCCCATTTTTTCTTTTTAGGTCCAACAATATCTGAAGACATTCTAGAAAGAGGTTAGAATGAGTGCTAATTGGATTATGCCACGTTCTCCAACTCGCACTTTATTAATATCTATAGTGCTTCACCTTTGTTATGGACTGCATGTTTGTGCCTCCTCCAGTCATATGTTGAAGCCCCAGTCACTACTGAAATGGTATTTGGGGCTGGGAACTTTGGGAGGCAATTAGATGAAGATGAGGTCATGTGGGTTGGAGTCCTTGTGACGGGATTAGTCCCCTTATAAAAAGAAAAAGAGACCAGAGTATGCTCCCCTGGCCCCTCTGGCTTATGAGAGGATATGACAAGAAGGTGGCCTTCTATAAAACAGGACAAGAGAAATTACTGAGAACTAAATCTGCTGAGACCTCAACCATGGACTTTCTAGCCTGCAGAAGTGCAGAACTGTGAGAAGCAACATCTGCTGTTGAAGCCACCCAGCTATGTGACAGTGGCTGGAGCAGATGAAGACAGCTTTCCAACATTCAATGAAGAACCTTCACGAATCTTGTCTCATGAAGACCCCTTGAGATTTGTAGAACGCGGACCATTGATCCCATCTCCAAGATGAGAAATCTGAGAGTCAGTAAGTCCCATGGTGAAGCTGAGACCAGAACTCAGTTTTCCTAGATGCTGGTCCAGTGCTCCTCCCAATGCACTCAGGAATCTAAATTTCACCAATCCTTAGGCCCTGAGAATGTGAAAATTAAGTGACAACTGCAGCTGCTGCTGTTTTTCTGCACAAGGTAGCATCACCAGCGATGCAGGACAGCCCCTGGAGGAAAAGCCAGCCCTCCCACAGGGTGGGGAGGCAGCTCCAGGGAAAATAATTAATCCTCCCGTCCTCTGATTCCTATTAGGATAGCGTCTCTCTCATTTGCTATCTTTAAATGAAGTAAAGTTGGCACTATCAGAAAAGCAGTGCTTCCTCCTCCGCTTGCTGGGAAGTTGGGGGGAAGCAAAAAATATTTTCCACATTTTGATTTTCACTGGAAATTTTTACTGGAAGAGATAAGTCTTTGTGAACCGCTCATACACCTAGTGGATCCTATTTGCTGTTATACAGATCTGGCCAGAAAAGAGAATGCGTGATTTTGCCAGGAAAGAATGAAAAACTATTGATGAATTTATGCCTAGGTGCACACAGAGTGTCACTGTGAGGACGTTACTATAATACTTTAGATGGCACTTCCGGAAAATGATTGACTTCCAGGCCAAATAATAAATAGATTTTAAAATTCAGGAATCTGAAATATTAATTCCCTAGCCTCTAAATCTCGAAATGATTGAATCCTGGAATGTTGGAGCTAGAGGAAATCTCAGAAATGGTCTAGCTAGGGGATTTTAACCAAATTTAGTTCAAGAAAACTTTGTTCAAATAAAATGTCATGCCCTGCTGGTATGGCTCAGTGGATTGAGCATCGTCACATGTACTGAGAGGTCCAAGTTCAATTCCTGGTCAGGGTACATGCCCAGGTTTTGGTTTGATGCCTCGTAGTGGGTGTGCAGGAGGCAGCCAATCAATGCATCTCAGACACATCAAAGTTTCTATCTCTCCCCCTTCCCTGCTGTCTCTCTAAAAAAATCAATAAAAAAACATTTAAAAAACAGCCTGAACAATCCAGTAATAAGTAACAATAATTTCAAAGAATACCATTTTAAAAATAAAGAAATAAATTAAAAAAATAAAATGTTATAGCGAGGCACCTCCCCACACAATCAGATCAAAACAGGACTGTTCTGAATGAAACGGGGCACAGTGACCAAGCCTGATACATGTGGCCACTTTCTCACAAAACTCCCACTGACCCACATCTTCAAGGAAACTGAAGCTTCAAAAAACAAAGTTCAGAGACCACAGTGTCCAACTGCAGGCCATGTAGATAGTACCAGCATTGACATTCAAACCTAGGCCTCTGATTTCCATGTTCTGTCCTTGACAAATTCCTGGACGATGTTTTCTTTGGTGACTTTTGGAGATCTCCCTTTGCCTCATTCCCAAGCACTCACACCTACTTCTCACAGCAGCTGAAGGAGCAGCTGCTTTTGTTAGTAGATCTGCTGGGATTAATCTATTCACGTTGCCTTCCAGGCCCAGCCACTGTGCAAGACAATAGGGGTGCATTGGTGACCAGACATTGTCCCTGATTAAAGGGGAAACTCGGAGATAGCCAGAGAAATGAAAAGGTTAAGACATGGAGTTAGAAGCAAATTCTAAATTACCTTGGACAACTCTTAGGACACGACTTCTGTGCTTGGCTCTCCGTCTTCTTCTAGAGGCTGGATGTTCCGTGGTCGGGACCGCCGAGCGGTCTAAAGTGCTGTGTTCAGGGCCTGGGTATGTTAATGGACAGGACCAGGACAAACCATCTCTTCTCCATTCTACTCCTTTCTGTCTTCTCCACCCAAGCACTGCTCTGAATCCTTCAAGGCAATGGTTCTCAAACTAGTTCCGAGGTTCAATTCTAACAGTGGTACACGTTTGCATAAAAATTAAGTTAATAGAATTTTTCAAACTAAAGTTTATCTCCCAAAGTATTTCTTAACCTTTGGTGTCTTTTACTGCTTGTCTGTCACTGAGAGCTAACAGATGGCAAAATTAGTGAACATATAGCAAAGGAATTTTATGCAAAACAGAAAGCAGCTGACCCAGCTCGGTTAGCAACTTCTTTGTGCACCTGTGGGCTGGTGGCTTCATGCTACATCCATCCACATGGTGTAGACTGTCACATGTTTGATGAGGACAATTGTTAATAATTCATATAATAACAAGCATATCCGTTTTTAAGCTTGTAGATGCTTAGGATATGGCTGCATTGTTGCCAAGAATCTGGTAATAGTGGTAGAACCTGGAAAAGATAATAGGCATTGGAATAAGAGGCGGGTAGGGACTTACTTTTCTCTATACTGCACATCCTTTTTTATGTGTAGACATTTTTATCATATGCATGTCTTCAGAGAAATTAAAATTGAAATACACCTGCTTTAAACATACTGATTCTGTGATCTCATCTCACAGATTCTGACTTAATGGGTCTGGAGTGTGACCTGGGCATTGGGGTTTTTGAAAGCTCCCCGGGTAATTAGCCAATACAGGTGATGTGTTGCAGAACTGTGCACCTGACACCTGTATAATTTTGTTAACCAGTGTCACCTCAATAAATTCAATACAAAGGAAAAAAAAAAAAGAATGTGGAGCCAAGACTAATAACCACGTCTCTAAGCTATTATCAGAGACTCTTTTACTATCATATGTTGATAACTGTAATTTACTTAAGGCAGGCATTTATACCTTTTAGGACAGGGAAGGGCTCCTTGAACGTCAAAAACATTCACAGCCTTTCACACCACAGTTGACATATTCTTGGTATGTGTTGATAGAGAAAATATCAAATGTTCAAAGTTACTATGAATTAATCTCAATAAAGTTTATGTAAATTTTTAAAATAGTAGCAGATATAGCAATATAGGTGAAAAGCAATACCATTGCTCTTTACAGGTAACTATATATTCTTATTTGTGTATCTACAGTTGTAAAGACCAGTTGCAAAATCTCTGGCTCCCCAGAAGCCCACATTTCATGAACTGGAAACCACTGGATTTGGGAATTGCTTTTCGGGGTAAGACATTTTGACAACAAACAGTTGGTGTTCGCATAGTGTTGAATTGAGATCTGCTTATTATCTTTTACTGTTTTGTTTGAATTTTTACCCAAGTCCCAATATTCTCTAGAGCACAAACTCTGACATTTGCAATCTCATTTATAAACTGCCTAAATATCTGCCAGACTTTTCTCTCTTGCTAATATCCCTGGGACCATTTGCTTAGCTTAGAATGATAACAGAGCATGAACTGTCTCCCTTTCTCACCTATGGCTCCTCCATCACAATGATGACACCCCTACTCAACCTAGCTTTTAGTGAAAATCCTCTTCACACCCTCTGTTTTCATTGTGAGGTAACTAGCCCTGTAACTATTTGAAGCCTGGCTGACTTTTTATGTCTTTGAAGGTGCAGATCAGGAGGTCTCCTGAGTCCCTTGCTTTGGATCAATGGTGAGACAGTGCGAGGAATGTTTAGGACCTCTGGCTGCCTTAGGGAGCCCAGAGAACCTTCAGACCTCATACATAAAATGACAGTATGAAATGAGACCGTCATCTGAAGTTCATTAATGGTAGGAAAATTGGCAATCCCAAATGCTCTGTGCTATGTTATCCCAAAGTTTGTGTTACTCCTTTTTACCTCCAGTCAACAATCAAGTTTGATTTAAACAAAATAAATGTATCTAAGGCTAATCTAAAGAGAACTATTTGGTAATTGGATTTTTCTTAGATATATTACCACACCATGACACTTGGCATGATTTTTACTAAAGCCTTACACATTTTCTCTTCAGTTCTGAAAACGATGGATTTTTTTTCCTCCCTTGTGAATATCTGACTCTACCTTAAAGTTAAAAATCATTAAAGAAACAGAAAAGCATTTCAACCCTTGAATGTGCAATAAATATATAGTTCAAGTTCTACCCATTTTGCAAGCAAGCGAGATTCCAGCCGTCAATCAACCTGCACTAACTTTTAGTTAGTTGCATTTTAAAGGCACAGGAGGTGACAATGGAGCTGAAAAAGTGCCTAAATAGCCGCATCATTGTTAACTGACTTTGCCAAATGATTCACCAGAATTTACTTCTAAGTTCTCAAGAAGGACAACTTGTCCTTTTACAGATTTTCCTTTTCGCTTGTTCCTCAATCATCCTTGTAAACTTCTTATAGTAAAGTTTTCCCCTCTTTCTTTATATTCCTTTTTACTGTAATCATAAAAGTAGTACATGTGTATTGTAGGGAATTTTGGAAGAAAAAAATATATATTAAAGAAATTCTTAAAATCACCGTTTTATCCTACCATTCAGAGATTAAGCACTCGAACCATTTAGCGTTCGGTTTTATTTTTTTTCCTTTTTCCCTCTGTGTACAGTGTGTGTGTGTGTGTTTATACAGACACACACACACACTTATAGACAAAGTAAGAGCATTCTGTATACATATGCATTTTTTTGTCTGCTTTCTTCTTCTTCTTTTTTTAATCCTCATCTGAGGATATTTTTCCATTGATTTTCAGATAGAGTGAGAGGAGGGAGAGAGAGAGAAACATTGATGTGAGAGAGACACGCTGATTGGTTGCCTCCCACACAACCCCAGCCAGGGCTGGGGGAACAAACTGCAACTAAGATACATGCCCTTGATCAGAAATCAAACTCACAACCCTTTGATCCACAGGCCACCACTCTAACCCCTGAGCCAAGCCAGCTAGGGCTGCTTTATTTTTTAAAAATCTGTTGGTTAGCCTGGCCGGTGTAGCTCAGTGGCTGAGCATCGACCCATGCACAAGAGGTTGCCGGTTCAATTCCTGGTCAGGGCACATGCCCAGATTGTGGACCCAAATCTCAGTGGGGGGCACGCAGGAGGCAGCCAATTGATGTCCTCTCTCGTCTATGTTTCTATGTCCCTCTCCCTTCGTCTTTTTCTAAAAATCAATAAAAAGAAAAAAAAATTTTTTTTAAAAATCTGTTGATTAGCATTTGTTACCCGTGTGGTCTCTTTTCTGTTCTCACATTCAGTGCCCCAATTCCAGGTCTCATTTCCAGATTTCATTCTTCCAGGTTATTACAGTGGCCCCCTTACTGGTGGTTTTCCCAGTCCTCATCTTCCCACCTTTCTCCTCTATCCTCAGTTCTGCAGTCAAAGGCATTTTTGTACAGCATGGTACTAACCCATTTTAAACATGTCCCTTTGACATGTTGCCTCTTTGCCCACGAGGTACATCCAAGTTCCCCTTACTTTTCTGCATGACCTCTGCCTCCTTACTCTGGCCTGTCTTTAGTCGCATCCACTGAATCTATCCCTCCACTTACTCTATGCTGTTGCAGCATTTCTCGAAGTGCAGCTCATCGACCATTTGCTCTAGAGTCACAGGAATTTTAAACAATGCAGAGCCTTGGGTCACACTCCAGGCACCCAGAATCAGAAACTCTAGATGTGGTACCAGTATGCGATATTTTAAAGAAGTTTTCCAAGACATTTTTGAATAGCCTACAACATGGAAACTTCTTTTCTAAGACCACCTAATAGAAAAAAAACCCACTACATTTGATTGTTTAAAGTTATTTCCCATTACTTATATAGCTCATTTGATACTCATTACATTGCTCTGAAGTCAGTACTATTATTATTCCATTCATTCCATAGATGAGGAATCATACAGAAGAACAAAAGGCATTAAGATATTTGTCCACGCCACACAACCAGTAAGATCTGGATATAACATTCAAGTCTACTCTTTCCAAATCCAAATTTCATGAGCTCCCCACTATATAATACAAGCTTTCTACTCTGTTCTGTAAAGAGAGCAACTTTTTTTTTTTATTATCCTCACCCGAGGACATTTTTTCATTTTTTGTTCAGGTAGAGTGGGAGGGAGAGAGAGGAACAGAGAGAGAGAGAGAGAGAGAGAGAAACATCGATATGAAAGGAAAACATCAAGTGGCTGCCACCCCCACAACCGACCAGAGCCGGGGACAAACTGCAACCGAGGTACGTGCCCTTACCGGGAACCGAACCCGGGTCTCTCAGGACCGCAGGCCGACGCTCTAACCTCTGAGCCAAACCGGCCAGGGCGCAACTTTTTTTTACATGCCCTTGATAAATGCTGGCTCATTCTTCAAGGCTATACTAGACAGCATATCCCCCCATCACTCACCTTTTCAGTGCACATGATTGGTCAGCATCCCATTGCAAGCACCTAAAATGCTCTGTTTAATTTTCTCTTTTGGCTTGATCAAGGGTTAGACTGCTATCAAATAGGAGAGGGCCTCTTCTGTCCCAATTGCTAGTTGGGGGGTAGATTTATTGTGATACCCCAAGGAAAAGAATTTTCTGAGACTTGCACAGGAGGAAGAGATATAGTAGAAAGCTTTATTTCTGTGGAATTACACCGCTTGGTTTCTAAAGTCCCATTTCCCTTAGTCCAGTCATAGAAGTATAGCCGAGGCTTAGCAGAGCTGAAATTGGAGCCAGTGTCCAGAATTTCCTTTTCATGTCTGCACAGTCCAATCCAGCATCAGGTTAGCTTAAATTGTGTTTCCCCGCTGCAGTCCATTAGTTCACTGCATGTGGGTCCACAGGGCCACATGGTTATGGAGAAAACACGGGCAAATGCAAGCCAAGAGCACGTGAGATAGAACTCCTTTGGTTAGCAGAATATGTATTCCCAAATTTTCATGTGCTTGTATCAGCCATGCCCATTCTGGGCAATAATTTCTGTTCCCAGATATGACTGACAGGCAAATACCTTCCCTATGTCACCCCAATTTTACTGAGCATGTATCTATCTTCCCTTTGTTGGATCCCTTCCCCCAGTGTTTTGCAGGGAATAGGCTGGAAGTTTCCTGGGGAGTGCTGCCCAAATGACATGCCTATGTCTGGCTTCCCCTTCATTCCTTTTCTATGACTAATAACTACCTAATTACAGTGGTATCAAGGAGCCAATGACTTGTAAACATTATATACATCTATCTCGTAAATCTCAACATAATTATACTGAGTGAAAGAAGCCAAATTTTAAAAAGGATATATACTTTTTGATTATATAATTACACAAATTGTTAGAAAATGCTAATCTATAGTACTGAACACAGAACCATGAATGTCCGGGGTTGAGGGATGGGATGGATGAGAGGGAATGGAGGGAGTAAGTGAGCAATTAAAATAAGCACGAGGAAACTTATGGGGATGATGACTACGTTCATTATCTTGATTGTGGTGATGGTTTCCTGGGTATATACATATGTCAAGTTATACTGTGCACTTTAAACATGTGCAATTTATTTTATGTCAATTTAACCTCAACAAAACAAAGCACACACACATTTCAATGGTTGTGAAATATATACCTTTAATTAGCATACCATTAGTTTATTTAGTTTATTCCCCTTCTATTTACAGCAGGACTCAACATAAACTAATTGCAATGTTCCTGAATATGTGCACCAGGAGACAGGTTGGGGATCACTGTATCTTACTTAAGTTATAAGAAAAAAAGCCACAGTCTCCTCACTATAGTCATATGCTATAAGTCATAGCCTTCTTTTCTAGTAGTAACAGCTCATATTCATAGAATGCTTTTCATTGTTATTAAATAATTTTCAAATCTATTCAATTTATTAGTTTTTTCTGAGAGGTCTGTGGGCCACAGGTGTTTTACAGTTCACAAGAAGGTAAGTAGGACAATTGAGAATAAGAGTATAGAAACAATTATAGCAAATTAAGAGAGTAATTTTACATCTAATAAATCCAATAATAAAATTGGAACTATATTTTGTATCTTTTCATTTCATTTTTTTCTTTTCTGCTTTTTATGTTATAAATTATTTTAATGAGGAACATATGACTTTTCACTTTGAAAAATAGTTAAACAGAATATTGGCATAGAAAAATATGGTTCCAAAATACAAAAAGACCCTGACTTTTTTTTTTAAACTTAGTGACCTCATATAGGAAGAATATATTTACTAACACAGTAAGGAGTAGTTTCAGTACAATATGAAAGAAAGGTCAAGTGTGCTGGGTCTGGCATTAGACTATTGGGGTTTTATTTCTGCCTCTCCCCCACTAGTGATTTTTGAAAACTACCCACTCCCTGCTTTATATTACTTGTTAAATAATAATAATATTGTAATAATCATCATCAAACCTGCCTTATAGGGTTTCTATGAATGTATGAAAATTGCTTAGAAGAGGACCTGACGTGTAGTAGCTGCTCGACGGTTATCAGTCAATAATTTTTAAAAACAGTTAGTCAAATCAAGAGGTCAGTAAAATACCTGGACTCCCTTACATTAAAATGTTCCAATTATTTATGAGTATTAATTAGAAAATAACCTTTTCAGAGGCAGATGTTGTATCACATCAATCTTTGCAACCCAAGTGTAAGTATCTTCATTACTGCCTGGCATGGGATCAGCCGTCGGTAAAGATGCTGGGTCTCCCCACTGAGACTTGGGACTGCCTGGCTCCTCTTGCCATCCAGGTCACCTTGCAAAGTCCTTGCATTGCCCTGGCTGGTGTGGCTTACACCAAGACCCCTTCAGGGCCACTTACTTAAAAGCAGCTCTTCATTCCCTATGACTTTATGACTTATTACCTGGCTTATTTTCACCACATTTCTTATCACTATCCCAACTTATCATTATGGGTTTACTTAGCTACTATTTTTTTTTTGATCCTCACCCACAGTTATTTTCCACTGATGTTCAGATAAAGTGGGAGAAAGGGAGGAAGAGAGAGAGAGAAACATCTATGTGAGAGAGACACATTAATTGGTTGCCTCCTGCACGACCCCGACCAGGGCTGGGCATCGAATGGCAACTGAGGTATGTGTCCTTGACTGGCATAGAACCCCGACTCTTTGGTCCATGGGGCGACGCTCTACCTGCCGAGCCAAACTCGCCAAGGTGACTTAGCTACTATTTTTCCCTTGCTACTAAATATAAAGTTGATAGACTCAGGAAATGTCGTTTGTGTTTTTATTTGCTATTTCCTCACATCAGTACCCAGAAAAGTGTTAGGCATATGGTAATTTTTTTTTTTTTCTTTTGTATGGTATTTTAAGGACCTATCCATTCACAGCCAATTGAAAATTAATAAAACAAACTGAAGCAAAAGGTAAGACACAAAACTAGCCCTTTAGCACAGGCTGGTTTAGTGGGACTTATTTACCATTTTCACATGTATATAAACTGAGCCATGTTTGATGATTTACCCAAAGGCTAACAAGCAGTTATACACCTGCCTGAAAGAATTCAAATAGAGGACCTGACCCAGGAAGAGAGGTATCATCACAGCTAACTGCAGCTTCATACAGACGCGTGTGTGACAGGCAGGGAGGAACCAGGAAGGCCCCTTTATTCCAAGTCCTCTCTGTGTCCCACTGTTGACGGTGCCCTGCAAACGTCTATTTCCTAAACATCTGCTTTTCCAGCTCCATGTGAATTGCCTCCCTGCCCTTTGAGTTCCAACCCTCCCCCTGCCCCTTAGCTCTAGAACTGCATGTAAACCTCAACTACCAATGCCTCCCTGGGTCTCTATTCTTATGGCACTCCTGCATGTCCATTCGTGTGATAAACGTGGGAAGCTTTCTCCTGTTAATCTGTCTTTGTTAAATTTGATTACTTGCCTGGCTAGGACTTAGAAGGTTAGAGAAAAGGTGTTTTTGTGTATGCTCCCACACCTGGCATAAAACTCTGGATTCCTGCCTTCTGTTCTTTACTCTCCTCCTTGCAGAACCCCTTGCCTTTAGCAGGCGAATACATTCAGCTTCTTAGACAGTACAGGTGTGTGAGTTGTTAAACGTTTGATCACAGGTGACCAAAAACTGGCCCAGACTCTGAATGTTTCCCCAAACCAGTGCAATAGCTGATACCCCGAAACTTGTGCGGAAACAGTGGGGTTCTATCCCTGGCTCTTGAGCAAGGCCAAGGATTTTCATTAGAACTGGATTTGCCTTGCTAAGTAAACATGCTTATTTGGTTTTAATATATTAGGCTTTGCTATTCAGAACTAGATTAAACTGTCAATCATCTCCCCATATTTCATACTGTTTCCTTTGAGCAGGGGCCTGTGTGATGTTAAACACGTCTCGTCAATAAAACAGCGCTCTGGATTGAAATCTGTTCAGGACATATAGTAAGATGTCAAATTAATTGTACCGAAATAATGAGTTAGCACCAAATGCTAATTAAATATTGATGAAAGGCATACTTTCAATTATCTTCATTATAGCCCCATGTTTTATGTAGGCATTAAATGCTTGCAGTGCTGGTACGTCTGGTAATTAGCTGTGCACTAAAAAAAAAAGCCTGAGTTACTGCTCTTCATACTAAAAGCACTTAGAAACCACTTGGAAAATAGAGACTCGGAAAAAAGGCAGTACTTTTCTTTTTCTGAAAATGTTTGAAATTCTATAAATTCTGTACTTCCTCTTTGTAGTGTTAGATGCTACTTTTTTTTGACTGGGCTGATGAGAAGTCAGAAGGCCCCGTGGGGTTCCTGCTGAGCTCTGCTGAGCCGTGGCTTTTCCACTCAGGTTAACTTTCGCAGCCTCTCCTCTTAAACACCTGCTCCGCCTTTTCCTTTCCTCCTGCCTCGAGGCGAAATGGCTGCGTCTGGTGAACATGACCACTGTCACCACGTTCTGGGTTATGCTCAAGATGGACAGCCCCGTCACCACTGGCATTGGAATTACCCGGGATTGGGGGGATGGGTGGGAAAGGTGAAGGGACTAAGAAGTACAAAATGATGGTTACAGAGTAGTCACGGGGATGTAAAGTACAGCATAGGAAATGTAGTCAGTAATATTTTTTTTTATCCTCACCTGAGGACATTTTTCCATTTTTTGTACAGATAGAGTGGGAGGGAGAGAGAGAGAGAGAGAGAGAGAGAGAGAGAGAAACATCGACGTGAAAGGGACACATCGAGTGGCTGCCACCCGCACGACCAACCAGGGCCAGGGACAAACTGCAACCGAAGTACGTGCCCTTAGCGGGAACTGAACCTGGGTCTCTCCAGACCGCAGGCCGACGCTCTAACCGCTGAGCCAAACCAGCCAGGGCTGTAGTCAGTAACATTCTAACAACTACATATGGTGTCAGACGGGTGGGAGATTTATCGGGATGTTCAGTTAGTAAGCTATGTAATGTCTAATCTCCGAGGTATGCACCTGAAACTAATATAATAATGTGTGTCAACTGTAATCGAAAATTTTTAAAATGTTCTTGAAGTACAATAAATAATTTGTAGCACAAACAAACAAACAAAAGATTTAAAAAATGTGAACGTTCTCTTGTGCTGGTCGTTTGCTTGTTTGTTTCAAATTCATTTCTTTCAAAATAAAACACGTTCTAGGGGAAGGTGGGTACCACTGAGACAGTTTGTTATGGAGCCAGGGAAGCCGAATGGACTTGGAGGCTGAAAGTCCTGGGCACATCTGGTGAGTGCTGACTCTACAATTTATTATCTATGTGACTTTGCATAATTTACTTGACTTCTCTGAGCCTCAGTTTTCTCATCTGTAAAATGGAGGCAATAAAAGCCACTTCCCAGGTTGCACATTATTTCACCAAGTGAAATAAGCTTAGACAAGCATGTGAACAGCTGGTTAATCTCCAGCAAAGGTGTACCAAGAAGAGGCTGCTATCAGAAATCACTTGTAACACGTGCAAGGGCCTGGAAGAGAGTCATCGTAAATGCTCCCTAAATGTCATTTAAAAACCTGAATTGGATTCTAGAGCCATTCTATATGCATTCACCGGGTTGAAGTAGAAATAGAAGAAAGAGCATTAGAAGGAGTTGGTCCGGTTGAGGAAGGCTTCTGGCCTCGGCTGAAACAGTCTGCATCATGGAACACGGCTCGTGTCCCTCCTGACTCCTCTGTGGCTTCATTCTCACTTGTACACTCAGAGTAAAAGCCAGAATCCTTGCCCCACATGGTCTAGTCCTGGCACCTCTTTAGCTTCAGCTCCTACTGCACCGCCTTTGCTCGCTGGGTTCCAGCCACACAGGTCCTTGTGCTGCTCCTAGAACAAGCTGAGCAAACGAACCTCAGGGTCTTCATGATTTGGCCCCTCTGCCTGGGCTCGTCTTTCCCATCACCGTATTTGTGGATGGCCTCCTCACTTCAGTCATGTCTGTGCTTCAGTACCTCCCCAGAGAGACTTCCTTGGCCGTTCTACATGAAACAGCACCCCAACTCTGCATCACAACCTCTATGCCTCACCCCACTCTATTCGTCTTTCTATTCAGCATTTAGCTAGAGTACTGCCTGCTTATTTTATCCGTTTTATCATCTGTCTATCCTTTGAGAAGGAAAACCCCATGAAAGCAGGGACTTCGGGGGTTCGCTACCCATCTAGAAGAGTGCTTGATACGTGTTGAATGCATGAATAAAGGAAGGCTGGGAGGAAAGTGAACTGACATTGCTGAGCATTTATTCTGCTGGGCCCTGCGCCAGGCTTCATAACCACTTTTTGGGATAGTAATGTTTTCATCATTGCACACGTGGGTTCAAGAGTCAGGCAATAAATAGCTGAAGTCACAAGGTCCAAAATTGCAATTATGGTCTTCCCCCTCACCCTGCCTTGCTCCCGGTGAATCTTATTCAGTGAATGTGTGGCTGCAGCATTTTTCCAGTTGCTCAAATTAGAAACCCAGGCGTCCTCTTGTTGTTACCCGCCCACTGCCTATATCCAATCCATCACCAAGCCTTATTGATTCGCCCCCTAAATATCTCTCAGCTCCATCTGTTTCTCTCCATCTAGTCCAAAGAGTCACGACTTTTCACTTGGATCTTGCAATAGTTTACACCTAGTTGGTTCCCTTCTCCACGGGTGTCCTTCCAATAATCCTTTCTCTTCACAGAAGCTCGAGCAACCGTTACAAAATGCAGAACTGGTTATGTCCTCCCTCCTCGGTGCTTCAGTATTTGGGTGATTTGCACTGTCCTTCGCACAACACCAAGTTCTAACTGGGCCCACCAGGCTGGGTGCCGTCCCGCCCTTGCCTGCCTGTTTCCACGCGGTCCACGGCGTACTGGCCTTTCTGGCCTGGTGCCATTCCCACGCAGCGCAGGCACCTCCTCAGCTCCGCCTGCACTCCCTCGCCGCCCAGGCCTGTTGCCCAGCGGTGGTCAGTTAGTTCCTCATCCTTCAGGTTTCAGTCCAGCTGTATGTTTAAAATGCTCCCTGCAATGTGAACCATCACGGAACAAGAACTCCCTTCTCCGTCAGGGAGTTTATCACAGAAGTAACCAAAGATAATCATTCCTGGGGTGAAGGACGAGAGAGGAGAATCAATGAGATGAAAGAAAAGGAGAGGAAAACAACCTGTGCTAGATACTGCCTCCCCCATATTCACTCACCTTTCTAACAGGTGCAGAACACATTCTGTGTGACTGTAGCTAAGAAGGAACTGGGGAAGTGCTGAGTAGTGGCCAATATTGCAGTAATATTACAAGAAACACATTTCAGCTCAAATGGAGGCAGGTACAATGAGCTGTTGGGGGGAAAAGAAGAGAATACAATATCCATTGTCCTTATAGCATGATGCTGAACTTAATCTGGTTTTGGCCACATCGGAGCAATAGATTTGGGCTGTGCTGCGGTGAGGGAAGGTCAGGCAGGCCACACACACGATGGACGGGATGTGAGTGACCAAGAAAGGTGGTATATTTTCAAGGACAGTTTCCATTTAACCAAACAGAGAAGAGGTCAAATTTGGGGACTGAAAAATAACTATGGGGAGTGGAAAAGAAGTGATACTGACAGGAAAATATCCAGAATGATAAAATAAATATAGTGGAAAGAAAAATGGACCGCACAAGGACCGAGGGAGAAGAACCCCACCTCTCTGCTGTCTCTCTTACCACAGCGGTTGAGCCGGGCAGCGCCGATTGGTGGCTTTCTCACTCCATCATCCTTCTAGATGTAGGAATTGGCGATCTGTTGTAGGGTGAACCCTCCCTTCTCCTCCGTGTATTCATGTATATCAGCATGCACTCATGCCTTCCTGTTTTACCCAAGGGGCTGCCATATGTTACAAGAATTATTTTATCTTCAAATTGTCCTGGGCTTTGGCAGCCGGGACCCCTTTAAACGGATCTGTGTGCCTTTCTGATATCTTCATCATTCTTGAACACTTTATTAATCTGACACAAAAGTTTCAGTCTCATTATGAAATTTTTTCTTGCCCCAGATCTGGTGAGAACCATTTCTTCAAGAAGCACTGGTTTCTTTTAACAAAGAAAGGTATTACGGAGTCAAGATCCGGCCTTCAGAGGATTATCGCTTCCAGAGCCTCTCACAGGGCTGCACTGGGAATTCTATGTATGGATGCATACACACACGCCTGTATCTGTTTATCTATCAATCCATCAGCCATCTATCATTTATTGTCTAGCATCATTTATTTATTTATTACAAACCAGTTCATTCGAGCACTACAGGTATATGTAGAAGATATTTCAGGTTGGGTTCGAGACCACTTCAATAACCAAATATTGCAGTGAGGTAACACAACTTTTTGGCTTCCCAGTAGATACAAAATTCATATTTATACTGTACTGTAGTCTATTAAGTGTGCAATAGCATTATGCTAGATAAAACAATGTACATACCTTAATTTAAAAATACTTATTGCTAGAAAATGCTAACCATCATCTGAGCCCTCAGCACATCATAAGCTTTGCTAGAGGAAGATCTTACCTTCAATTTGTAAAAAATGCAACATTTACGAGAGCTGTAAAGTGTGGTGTAATAAGAAAACAAAGTATGCCTTTATAAGGTTTATTATCATTCACCTTTCCTTAATTCTAACTTCCTTATCTAACAATGGAAAACCTGGTTTCCATTATTCCCAGTGTGTTTATTTATTTGCTTGATCTCCTTACCACAGCAGCTGACAATTTGACTTTGGAGGTACTCGATTTTCCCATCACACCTCCAGCCACACTGGGTACAATGGCCAAAGCTTGGACCTGAACAAGCAGGAGGGAAGTAGAAAGCTCCCTTTGTGTTTCAGGCAGGGAGCCATTAAAGGGGGTTCTCAGATGTGTTGTCAGCTATATTTGTCAGAAGCTATTTGTCCCACTCATTCTCTCTGGCTCCTTCTCTACTGTCCACTTGCATTGCCTACAAAGCCTCTTGCTAAGATCTCACTGCTACAACTGTCACGGGGTGAATAATGACTTTGCTTTCAGGAGTCGGTTCTGCCTAGTGAACTCCCTGCAGCCGTGGGGTAAGCGCCTCACCCTCACTCCTCTGCCTCTTCCCACCACTCAGGCTGGCTGGAGCTCAGAGCTGCAGGGTTCCAGCCCTTTGGCTTGCATCCATGTCCCAGTGTCTCTGCAATACTTCCATTCGATAACAAGCAAACGCACTAGCTACAGCAGCCCTGTCTGCTTTGGCCCTTATGTCTCGTCATAGAGACTCACATGTAGTTTATTGAGAAGTAATGGTCTTCTGCTCCTAGTTTCTTGGCTCCCCCCCAGGCCTTCTTCATCCATACCCCACTCTTCTAACATTCACACTCTCCCTCTTCTCCAAAAAACAAAACATGTGTCATGCAAATGGATGGATGTGAACAGGTCCTGGAGGAAATTGATCACAAGTGACATCTGGTTTAGAGCTCAGACAAGCCCAAGTCCTCATCTCCCTAATCTGATGATCTCTGGCTACTTTAGCACCCAAAGCTAACAGCAATACCTAAAGAGTAGGCTGGCTGGCCTCTCCTAACTGGCCAAACCCTGCAGTACTCTCGAGAGAAACTCTCTGCTCCAGATCTGTGACAGCCATAAGGGACTCACACTAGAACCCGGCTGAACTGAACATCAAAGCTGTGGGAATTGATAGGTCATTCTTGGGTCATACTATAAGGGTGGTCGCTTTCATGTCTCTAATTTAAAACACAGTCTGAATAGGTCCACATTTCAGACAGTACTAAGTAGTAAGGTTATAGGGTTGAATATCAATAATAATAAAGAGTCCTTTTTCTCAAATAATTCACTGCCTAGTTTTAGAGATGAAGAAATGGACAGATGATTGCAATGGATTATATTTGATGAGATTCCAGAAGTATGATAGAAACAGAAGCAATAGGAACTGGAAGAGCCTGGCCAGTGTGGCTCAGTGGTTGAGCGTCAACCCATACACCAAGAGGGCGCCGGTTCGATTCCGGGTCAGGGCACATGCCCAGGTTGTGGGCCCAATCCCCAGTGGGGGGCATGCAGGAGGCAGCCAATCAATGTTCTCTCTCGTCAATATGTCTGTGTCTTGCTCCCTTTCTCTTTCCCTCTCTCTAAAATCAATAAAGAAAAAATTAAAAAAAAAAAAAAGGAACTGGAAGAGATGGGTGAGGAAATGCTTTTCAGATATGGTCATGAGCAGTCGAGTTAGCCAGGCTGAGTGTGCAGTAGTAGAAAGAAAAGGATGGAGGTGACAGAAAACTTGGTACTTGTGGGGAGGGGTTGTGTTAATCAGCAAGAATGTCAAGAAACCAGCTCAGTCATACACACTGGGGATCTGTTGTACCATATAACTTGATACAATCTTCCTGAAGTACAATTTATATTTCAACAGTTTTAGCCTTTGACTCATTACTTCTATCATTATAAATTTATTCTGAAGAAATAATCAGAGAAGTAGGAAAATGCTTACACACAAAAATGTTTATCTTAGTATTACTTATAATAGCTATTTATAATAGATAAAGTTCAGATAGTGAAGAGAAAGATGGACCTTGAGAAAGGCAAAGAAGGGAAAAAATCATTGAAATAATGTTTCAAAATATTGGAAATAACTTCCATGTCTAACTAATACAATTAGGGTGCTATATTTGTGGGACTCATGGGATGGAACATTTCACCATTGTGACTGTGAAGGTTTTCAATGTAATGTTTTAGCACACGATGAAATGAGATGAGGGAATGTTCAGTTTATTATTGTGGTAGATAGCTTTCCAGGCCTTCATTTTGCCAAAGTAGACTGATTTTTCATTTAGAAAATCAACCCTTCCCTTAGTGAAGCAACTGTGGAATCAGGAGAGAATAGACCCCCCCCCACTCCACCCCCTACTGCCACCTCCAGGGTGGGGTCTCATCAGTTTAAGCCTAACAACACACCCACTTTGTCACTAGGGAGGGGCATCTCCCTTAAGTGGGGCCATGAGAATTAAACTAAGGGTTTCTGTTTAATGATGCAGAGACGTCTTCTCTCCCCTTCCTTCTGCATGGAATGGCACAAGGCTGCAAAGTCTGAAACTGAAAAGGCTATTTTTGCTGCTATAAACAATGAAGCCAGCCTGACATCAAAGCCCACCCACATGAGGTGACCAAACTGCAGGCAGAGGAGCTGGAATAGTAGAGAGAAAGCTCTACTTTGGGAATTTTCTGTCTTAGGAATTACGAAATGTCTTTGATGTTTTAAGCTAATCTGATTTGGAATTTTGGTTACGCACATATGAAAACACCTTACTTGATACAACTAATTGAAAATAACAGTAAATAAAACTGCAAACACACATAGTTAACGTGTTATTTTTGTACATAATGTAGTCCTCAAAATGTTTTTAAAGTCAAATAATAGGGGGAGGTGACGAACTGAGGTAGGGAGATTTAAAATAAGTTAATGGAGGGAAGTGCACAGAAAGGGGTGTGCAGACAGTTGTAGCAGCAGGTGAAGGACCTCTGATAGGAGGGAGAGAGGAGAACAAGAAATTATAATACAACCAGTGTGGCTGAAAAGGTGTGAATGAGGGGAGAATGAGACTGATGCAGATGTTCCGGGGGTCCGGAGACCCAAGGATCCATGACCCACTGTGGGTTCTTGACTTTGCACAGGAAAAAATTCTAATGTGAGCCAGCATAGAGTTTAAAGTGAAAGTGAGTTTAGTGAAGCAGTGAGGCAGAGAATGGGCTACTCCACGGACAGAGCAGCCTCCTTTTAATGAAATTTGCTTCCCTTATTGAAGTTCATTTAATCAGGGAGTAAGGTATTCAATCTGGGGGAGAAATATTTAGGATCTTTCTGGGAAAGGGGTGGAGATTTCTCAGAGGAACTTTTTGGGCATTTTTTGTCCTTATAAGAGCTTTCTGTTTCAGATTGTGGTGGTGCGGGGTGTGTTGTTTAGCATGCTAATGTATTACAATGAGCGTATAATGAAGCTAAGGGTTGCAATTAGGTGAAATTAATCACCGTGGATTGAGCTGGTCCTTGCAGGCTTTAAGCCATAAATCTGGTGGGTGTGGTCTTCCTTCTTTTTGACAGCTCCTGTATCATTTATTGATTACAGCTTTTCTGCCACACACCCTATTTCAGACCCAAGTGGGCCTGGGAATATAGGGAGGGTCAGGCAGATGTTATCTTTTAAGTCATAAGGAGTTGTGTCTTAATTCTAAGAGCAAATGGCAAACCAATAAAAGTTTTAACGGGAGTTCGGGGAGCAAAGATGATGTTGATATAGAGGGAGGATCAAGTCACATTCTGAAGTAGAAAGATTATTCTTGCTGTGGAGTGAAGAATAAATTCAAGGGGAGAGTCAATAAGGAATGAATGGTGTATACACTTAGGGACCATTCAGTGCACAGAGAAGTGGGTGATGGTTGTACCTCAGCATAACTAGGGAGGAGGGGGAATTATGAATTATTTAAGAGTAAAATCAATGAGACATTCTGAAAGGATAAGAGGAGGTGAGGAAGATTCCTCAGTCAGGAGATGACACTATTGGAACTTAGTATCAATCATTAGAAAATATGTGAAACACGAGGCTATATGGCAGTATATGTTAACAAAATTAGCACAGAGACCATACATTATGCTGACACTGGAGTCAGGTGGGGTCTGGAGGGTGGTGCAGGCTGTAAGGACCACAGGAGGTTTCAGCGGGGAGACTGGCCCTGAATGAAAGGGAGAATCTGTACAGGTGATGGAGTTATATGATTAAAATATTGTAGTGGACTGTTTGTTGCATTCCTTTAGGTATGCAGAATTTTTTTCTTAATCTGAGAGTGACTAAAAAAGCTGTGGGACCAGTATAAGATTTAATCCAGGGGGTAGAAAAAATAACTTAGTTCATAGAATAGGCTGGAGGGCGTTGGGAAAGAATCAAATTTGTTTCTACTCAAATTCTGTTGAGTTCAGTGTATTAAAATATTGATTGCATGTGCATCTTTTTGGCAGAGCTAGTGATTTGTAGGAATCCATACCCCAGGATTAGCAACAAATCTGTGGGATTTCATCTACAGCAGAGGTTGGCAAACCACTGCCCAAAGGCCAAATCTGGTCCCCAACCTGCTTTTGTAAGTAGCTTTATTGGATTCATGGCTGCTTTAGCAATAAATGTTAGAATCGAGTAGTTGTGACAGAAAACCTTTGGCCTGCAAAAGCTAAAAGTATTTATTACCTTGCCCTTTAAGAGAAAATTTGCTGATTTCTGATTTAGAGAAACTGAGGAATGAGAAGTCACTCTCTAGTGCAGCATAATTTTAGAGATATACTGATTTAATTTAAAAACAAAACAAAACACAAATATGTAGAGATTAAAAAAATACTACTAAAAATGACTGGATCAAAGAAGAAATAAAAAGTGAAATAAAAAAATACATGGAGACAAATGAGAATGACAAGACGACATGATAAAACTTCTGGAATGCAGTGAAAACTGTAATAAGAGGGAAGTTTATATTACTACAGACCTACCTTAAGAAATAAGAAAAATCTCAATTAAACAACCTAACATTACATCTTAAAGAACTAGAAAAAGAAGAACAAAACAGCCCAAAGTCAGCAGGAGAAAAGAAATAAAAATTATAGTAGAATTGAATGAAATAGAGAATAAAAAGAATATATTAAAAAATTAATACAACAAAGGGCTGGTTATTTGAAAAGATTAATAAAATTGACAAACCCCTGGTTAGACTCACTAAGGAAAAAAGAGAAAAAACTCATATAAACAAAATCAGAAATGAAAGAAGAGATCACCACAGACATCACAGAAACACAAAAGATCATACTGGAATACTATGAAACACTGTACGCCACCAAATTCAATAACCTAGAAGAAATGGATAAGTTCCTAGAAATATATAAGCTTCTTAGACAAAATAATGACAAACAAGAAAATCTAAATTGACTGATCAATAGTGAAAAAATGAAACAGCCATCAAAAACCTCCCCAAAATAAAAGTCTAGGACCAGATGGCTTCACTAGTGAATTCTACCAAACAATCAAAGAAGATTTGATGCTTATGTTCTCAAACATTTCCAAAAAACTGAGGAACAAACAATACTTTCTAAAACATTTGTTGAGGCCAACATAACTCTGATACCAAAACCTGGCAAGGATAACACACAAAAAAGAAAACTCCAGACAAACATCTCTGATAAACACGTTTCTCTCTCTCTCTCTCTCTCTCTCTCTCTCTCTCTCTCTCTCCCCCTCCCTCCCTCCATCCCTCCCTCCCTCCCACTCTCTCTCTCCCACTCTATCTGAAGATAAATGGAAAAATATCCTTGAGTGAGGATTAAAAAAATAAAAAGAAAGTACCTCAACATAAAAATCCTAAACAAAACATTAGCAAATCAAATACAACAATACATCAAAAAAAAATAATACATTACCATCAAGTGGGATTCATTCCAGGGGCACAAGGATAGTTTAACATGTGCAAATTGATCAATGCAATACACCACATTAACAAAGCAAAGGAATTGTATGATTTTATCAATAGATGCAGAAAAAGCATTAGACAAGATACAACATTTATTTATGATTAAAACACTCAGTAAAATGAGTATAGAAAGAAAGTACCTAGCCCTGGCCGATTTGGCACAGCAGTTGGAGCATCAGCCCGCAGACTAAAGAGTCACGGGTTTGATTGATTCCAGTCAAGGGCACATACTTCGGTAGCAGTTCGATCCCAGGCCCTGGTCGGGGTCGTGTGGGAGGCAACCAGTAATGTGTCTCTCACACTGATGTTTCTCTCTCTCTCTCTCTCTCTCTCTCTCTCTCTCTCTCTCTCTCCCACTCTATCTGAAGATAAATGGAAAAATATCCTCGAGTGAGGATTAAGAAAGAAAAGAAAGTACCTCAACATAATAAAGGCCACATATGACAAACCCTCAGCTTATATCATACTCCACGGTGATAAACTGAAAGCTTTTCCTCTAAGATCAAGAACAAAACATGGATGTCCACTTTCACCACTGTTACTCAACATAGTTCTGGACATTCTAACCACAGCAATCAGGCAAGAGAAAGAAATAAAAAGCATCCAAGAGGTTATTGGTTCGATTCCTGGTAGGGCACATGCTCAGGGTGTGGGCCCGATTCCCAGTGCGGGGCATGCAGGAGGCAGCCATCAATGTTCTCTCTCATTGATGTTTCTATCTCTCCCTCTCCCTTCCTCTTTCTCTAAAAATTAATAAATAAATAAAAAATTTTAAAAATCCACTGCATTCCTACATACTAACAACAAAATTTCAGGAAAAGAAATTTAAAAAATGTATTTTGCAATTGCAACAAAAAGAAGAAAATACCTAGGAATAAACTTTAAAAGGCTGTGAAGGACCTATATATAGAAAACTACAAAGCTCTATTAAAAGAGATTGAAAAAAACACAATGAAATGAAAAATATTTCATGTTACTGGATTGATAGAATCAACACAGTCAAAATGGCCAGATTACCCAAAGCAATATACAGATTTAATGCAATCACCATCAAAATCGCAATGTCATTTTTTAAAGAAGTAGAGCAAAAAATCATCAGATTTGTATGGAACCACAAAAGACCCCAAATTAGCCAAAGTAATCCTGAGAAAAAAAAGAACAAAGCTGGAGATATCATACTTTCTGACTTCAAATTATACTACAGAGCTATGATTATTAAAACAGCATGATTTTGGCAGAAGAACACCCTGATCAATGGAACAGAATTGAGATCCCACAAATAAAAATACAGGTATATGGGCAAATAATTTTTGACAAAGGAGCCAAAAGCACATACACTGGAGAAAAGAAAGCCTCTTCAATAAATGGTGATGAGAGAATTGGAAAGCCATATGTAAAAGAATGAAACAAATTATAGCTTGTTGCCTTGTACAAAGATTAATTCAAAATGTATCAAAGACCTAAGTACAATACCTGAAAGAATAAATGACATAGAAAAAAACAGAGGTGCTAAACTTATGAACATTGATCTTAGAGAAGATTTTATTAATTTGACCCCAAAGGCAAGGGAAGTAAAGACAGAAGTAAATGAATGGACTACATCAAATGAAAAAGCTTCTGCCAACAAAACAAAAAGGCAACCAATCAAATGGAGAAGGTATTTGCAAACAACAGCCCTGACAAGTGGTTAATATCCAAAATATATATACAACTCAACACCAAACAAACAATCCAATAAAAAAATGGGCAGAGGACCTTAACAACACTTCTCCAAAGAAGACATACAAATGGCCAACAGATATATGATAAGATGCTCAACTTCATTAGCTATTAGGGAAATGCAAATCAAAACTACATTGAGATACTACCTTTTAGAATGGTTATCATCAATAAGACAGGTAATAACATGTGTTGGAGAGGTTGTGGTGGGGGTGGGGAATGCAAACTTGTAAAGCAACTATGGAAAACCATTTGGAGTTTTCTCAAAAAATTAAGAATAGAATTAGCATATGACTCAGCAATCCCTCTTCTGGGTATCTACCCCCCAAATTTGAAAGCATTTATTCACAAAGACATATGCACCCCTATATTCATTGCAATATTATTCATGGTGGCCAAGACATGGAAACAACCTGTGTCCCCCCCAGATGACTGGATAAAAAAGATGTAGTATATTTTTTTAATGGAATACTACACAGCCATAAAAAATATGAAATATTGCCATTAGTGACAACATGGATGGACCTTGAGAATATCATGCTAAGTGAATTAAGTCAGTCAGAAAAAGTTAAGAACCATATGATTTTACTTATATATGGGATACAAAACTAAATTCATAGACATAGACAACAGTATGGTTGTTACCAGAGGGAAAGGGGTGAAGGAGTAGCAAGGGGTAAAGGGGACCAAATATGGTGATGAAAAATGATTTGACTTTGGGTGGTGGGCATACATTGCAGTATACATATCATGTATCATAGAAATGTACACAAAACTTGTATAATCTTATTAGCCAATGGCACCCTGTATAAACTTTAAAAATTCAAAAACAATTAATTGAACAGAATCTGAGGAGTGAAATAATAGGTGCAGGAAAAAAATAAAGTTTTATCCACATCTCTACTACAGCAGTTAGTCTTCTATTCATTCAACCTTTCATTCATTTAATAATTATGGAGTGCATGTCCTCTGCCAGGCAAACAGCTAGATTCAGGGGTCAGCTGGAAAATGCTCATTACTTTGGAGCTTTATACTTGAGAGTGGGGGGAGAGTGGTAAAGAGAAAACATAGAAATAAAAGAAAAAACCTATTGAATGTTAACGGTGACTCATGTTATCAAGGACAAAGAGCAGGAAAGGAAGATAGAGTGAGGGTTGGGACAGGTACTCAAAGAGGTGGTTAGGGAAAGCTCCCTTGATACGCAGGCATTTGAGGGAGGTGAAGAAGACTGCCATGTGGTCTCTGGGGCAGGAGGGCAAAGCCCTAAGGCAGGAACATCCCTGTTGAGTTTGCAGGGCGGAGGGAGGTGAGCATACCTGCAGTGGCCATGAGCAATGGAGTGGAGTGGGGCTGAAGGAAACATGAGAGATGAAATAGGGGAGTCAGAGAAGAAGGGTGATAATAGGGATTGTTTTTTTCTCTGAATGAGAAATTAGATCTTAGAAAATTGTGGGAAGAAGTATAATATAATCTGACTTACATTTTAAAGGATCACTCTACCTGCTACTGGAGAATAGGTTGTAAGAGACCTGGCTAGGTGGAGGTGAATGAGTCAAGAGGCAATAAGGAAGGAGGGGACAGAAAAAGATGAACCAAAAAATGTATGTGCATCTGTGCATAACCCATGGACACAGACAATAGTGAGGTGAAGGCCTTGTGGGTGGACTGGAGAAGGCAGGAGGGAGTCAATGGGGGAAAAGGGGGGAGGGACAGCTGTAATACTTTCAACAATAAAGATACATTAAAAAAAAAAAAAAAGAGGCAATAATCCAGAAGAGAGGTGATGTGGTTTAGAACTTCAATATTTTATTGCCTGACTTTGAGAAGGCCTTATAGATTAAGAATTAGAGCAAAGACAAGAAAGCAAAACCAAAACAAGAACAAACTATAGCTTATAAGAAATAATCACAAAGGGTCTTGCAACATTTAAAGCATGTTGTACATTTTTCATAACTAACCTTGTGGAGAACCTGAAATTAGTATTTCTTATTTAAATACAGGGAGAAAATAAGATGGTCAAGCATAGTTCTGGTGAGTAAGGTTTAGAAAACCGTTTTCCACGTGACATTTGAGAAGCTCATTTCTCCCACATTTACAAGTCCAGGTTATCTGTTCATTCATTCTGATTGAATTCCTGTAACGGTCCTTTACATGCTAACATGCCTCAAGGGAGACTATTTTCCCGTCTGCTGGTTAGTCTCCATCTGCTGCTGCCTCTCCCAAACCAATCCATTCTCCACCCTTCTTCTCCTGCTTTGTGCCATGGGAATATGATCTGTAAATGTACCACTTGGTCTCCATTACTCTTTGGCTTATGTTTGGGTTGATCAGTGGAAGACGCCAACAGGAGATTAGAAAGATCTGCAGTAGTTCCTACTCACTGGGTTTTGTAACACTGTTTTCTTCCCTTTCCCTTTGGGCCAAGGAGCAGTAGGGATGTCCCACTGATGCCTTCCCTGGGTACCTCAACAGCCATTGGTAGTTCCTCTACTCTTGCACCACCTTTGTAGGTTGTCTCTTCATTAAAGTTACTTCAAAATACTTTTTCAGGGTGGTTTTCTGTTTCCTGCTGGAATACTGACTGATGGATTCATCACCTAATTTTTTAAAGAATCCTTTTGAAAGATGGACTTTAATAATTCTACAATGATGGTTCCAAATAGATAGTCTCAGAAGGTAGCTTCTCTCATTCCCAATTGAATTAAACACGTCATTGGATGCGCCAGGGATCAGGCACTTTGCTAAGTGCTAGGGAAGAACAGTGAACAAGAACAATGAAGAAGGGGTCACATCTGAGCAAGGTGACAGTCTAGTCAGAAGGACAGCACTTTGCTTATACTAATGATGTACCCATTACTTATCATTGCATCCACATTGTACCTTGTCCAGGTATCATGCAACTAAAGTTATACGTCAACGCAACATCTGTTAAGAAACGCATGGTCTCTAGACATAGCGATTCTGCCATAGACCATGTTATTACCACTTCATAAGAAAACCAAGTAAAAATAATACTTGATAATTGGTACTTTTATTAGACTAAGATGCTGACACTCATCAATGAACCCTCTATGTGAATACTCAGACAAGATATGCACATGAAAGTCAGTTGGGAAAGTTTGGGGATGAAGGAGTTAAAATTTCTAGTTGGGTAACACCGGGATGTGTTTTACAATGTTTTCTCCTTTTCTCGTTTCTTACACACTTATATCATCTGTGAGTGAGTCCGCCGCAGCTTGTCTGCTTTCCCCCATCCCTCACCACAGTGAACAGAAAGATCATCATTCTTTTATTTGTAGCTGATAGGATTTTATTACATTGAGTTAGAAAAGACCTGAACAACAACTCCTTTCTGATTTTTGCCAGAGAAAAAGGTAACAGCTTATTTCTTAACTAAAGTTGTTATTTTGGCAAATGTCCTCAATAAATAAGAATGATTTATTGCAAAATTACTTTATGTATTTTTCTTGGCAGACCTTTTGGAAATAAATTGTTTTGTGGCATATATAAAAAAATAGTCTTGCTGATAGCTGGGCCATTGATAGGAGCTTTATGGATAGTTTGGGGAAAGATAGCTGTTGTGTTTCCTCTTTCTTAGAATGATTTTCAGGTTCCAACTATTATAACCATGCTTTGTGGAATAAAATGTTGAGGGCTCACTATTTCATATGCTGGAATAAATTAGAAATAACCCCTGTTTACTATTGTTAACCCATCCTTGATAGATTTGTTTCAAAAGGATTTTCTTTCACATCATCATTATTATTATTATTTTTTGTTTATTGATTTTAGAGAGCAAGGAAGGGAGAGAGAGATAGAAACATTGATGAAAAAGAACATTAATTGGCAGCCTCCTGCATGCCCCCTCACTGGTGATTGGGCCCACAACCTGGACATGTGCCCTGACCAGGAATCAAAGCAGCAACCTCTTGGTGCATGGGTCGATGCTCAGCCACTGAGCCACACTGGCCAGGCCTCACACCATCATTTTATATGATGTGAACAACATTCTTATGCACCCATGCACCTCAGTATGCTTAACCAGTGTCCTACCTGGACAGTTCCGTTGTTTTTAACATTTCATGTTATTAATAATGCTTCATCAAATATTCTTGGCACTCACTCTGTGCTCATCTAGGACTAGCTCCTTAGTACTGCAATAGTAGGGTCAACGAATAAGCAAAACAAAGAGGCTTTTGAAGATATTGCCTTTGAGAAAGGCAGATAGTGAAAAAGTTTGCTTTCCTGCATACATTTTGCCCTGGATATTAAAAAAAAATTTCCCCAATTTTTTTAGATGAAAAACAGTATCTCAATTTATGTTAATTTGGTTAATGATAAGAATGAAAATTGTTTCCACATATTAGCCATTTATCTTCCTAACCTTTGTCCCACTCTCCCTCTTGAACTTCCTTCTTTCTTTCCTCCCTTTCCCTTTCCTTCCTTCCTTCCTTCCTTCCTTCCTTCCTTCCTTCCTTCCTTCCTTCCTTCCTTCCTTCCTTCCCTGCAGCTTCATGCTCAAGGCAGACACTGTAACTGGCTTTCCCAGTGTCCATTCTCCTCCCCTTTTTCAGTGAAGCAACTTCAATCTTGTTCAGGGCCATCATCTGAAAGTTGAATTGCAATAACAACATCAACAACTGCGTTTCTCAGTTTATCTTACAGCTAGGATGGCCCATATGCCGCAGTATTTCTGGCTGAGGAGACACATGGAAGCCTACGAGAGGGACTTTGGGGAAAGCCCTTTAAAATGGGGTAGATAAGCCAGCTTGCTTATTTTGCTTGTGCCCTGGGTCCTGCCTCTTTCTCCTGCCTGCTGTAAGACTCCATTGCTGCAGGCTTTTTACTGTGAGGTGAGGAGGTGAAGAACTGGTCCCTGTGGCAAAATGACATCAGACAGCTGACCTCCAGATTTATTTTACATGAAAACAATAAAACTTCTATTTGCTTAAGCTATTCTCTAAGTTGGGTCTTATTAGATGCAGCTGATATAATGTTCTCTGTCCATATTAAATTGTAAAGACTCTGTGTGTGTGTGTGTGTGTGTGTGTGTGTGTGTGTATTCCTTACCCAAGGATACATTTTTATTGATTTTTTAGGGAGAGAGAGGAACATTGCTTGGTTGCCTCCTCTACCCACCCTGACTGGGATTGAACCCTAAACCTAGGAATGTGCCCTGACTCAGAATTAAACCCACAACTTTTTTTGTTGTACTGGATGACACTCCAACCAACTGAGCTACAAGGCCTGGGCTGAAGACTACATTTTGATTATTGATCTAAAAGAGATATTTAGACTTAAAGGTTATGAACACCTTTTTTAGCGAGTATTGCCATAATCTTTTGCACTTTTTTTGGTGTGGTCTCTTTTAATATGAAAAGTTCAATTATCAAATGTATCAATCTTTTGTGTGATGGTTTCTGCCTTAGTGTCATGTTTGGAAAACCTTCTTCAGTACATGATTATTCATTGACATTTTCGCCCTGGCTGGTTTGGCTCAGCGGTTGGAGCGTCAGCCTGCGGTCCAGAGAGACTCGGGTTCAATTCCCACTATGGGCCCGTACCTTGGTTGCAGTTTGTCCCCGGCCCTGGTTGGGTCGCGCAAGTGGCAGCCAGTCCATGTGTCCCTTTCACATCGATGTTTCTCTCTCCCTCTCCACCCCCCCCCCCCCCCCCCCCCCCCCCCGTCTGAACAAAAAATGGAAAAATGTCCTCGGGTGAGGATAAAAGAACAAAAAAGCTTTCTTAAAAAAAAAACTTGGTTTCTTTTTTTTTTTTACCTTAAAAAATTGGGATGGCATATCTACTATTTCCCCTTCCCAGCTCATGGCAGACATTGCTAAGTAATTATGATGCTCATTCTCAGTAAGCAGCCAAGTACACTGCAAATCCTTTCAACAACATCTTTGGACCCCACTACCAAGCGATAAAGTTTCATGTAGCATAAAAGCAATTTGCCACCCTTGATTTGTAGAAATTTGTATTTTTAAAAATTTTATTTCTACAAGCCACTTTACATAATTTCTTGGACAAGATGGAGTATAAATAAATAAATAGATACATTGATCTACTGGTACCTTTAATAATATAGGTCAAGCACCACTGAGAGCAGACAACTTGCTATTAATATTTCATAGACTAGAAAAGAAGCTTAGAAAAGACTTAAAAAAATCATGTAGCTTTCAATCTAAAATGAAAGTGAGTGTAATTCAAATGATATCTCTCAAATGACAAAATCACTTATCTGTCTAATGGAATTAACAAATATTTAGACAGACACATGTTTTCTTATTTCCACAATATAGGCTAGTGTTTGAGCATTCTTGGTGCTTGTGGGGAAGTCTGTGTCCCTGGCATATTCAGAACCATGCTGTTCTGATGGGAGAACTTATGGGGAGATGAGCATCTCTGTACAATAGCTCAGAAATAGGATGTAATAATTAACAAACTAGAAACAACAAGTACAAATCTTTAGAAAACAAGAAATTCTTCTGCAAGATTTGAGAAACTTAAAGTAAGGGGAACATCATCAGAAGACCCTAAAAATAAATTATTGGGAGCATGGCATTTTGGAGTCAGGGAGATTTTATTTTTACCTTAAACTTGGCCCATTCCCTTTATTCTCCCTTTTGTAACCTGCCCACTTCTTAATTTTTTTAATTGATTTTTTTTAGAGAGAGAGAGAGAAAAAAACATCCATGTGAGAAACATTGATCAGTTACCTCCTGCACACCCACTACTAGGGATCGAGCCCGGGACCCGGGCATGTGCCCTGACCGGGAATCGAATTGGGATCTCTCAGTCCATGGGACGATGCTCAATCAATCCACTGAGCCACATCAGCTGCTGGCCCACTTCTTACTTAACAGACAACAGATGATAACTATTATGATTTACGTGTTTGCTCTCTCCTCGGAATGCAAACCAAGGGGCAGTGCAGTTATAGATGCACATAGAATTAAAGAAAATAATTTTTAAAATATGCGTTCCATAGTTATTTTTAGCATTTAATTTATATTATTGGGTCCCGAAAGGAAATGCCTAGACAACCTCTAAAAGCTTCCCTTTTGCCTGTGTCTGCCACTGTGCTACTAACTGAAGATGAGTGGCTGGCTGCTCCGATGTTATCGATGGTGATACCACAGCATAAAGTAGGAAGAAATAAATGGGACTGGGCTTCATTGGTTTAATCTCTAGAAGAATCATGGAGCTAAGAAGAGAGGTTGTGGGAGGGGATCAATAGTTGACAAATGAAAAGAGTCTCAGTCAGTTGGAAAGGGCATTTATTTTCTCATGACGTAGCAGAATAAATCATTGTAGAATCCTACAACTCAGAGTTGTCTTTTGCAAAATAACAGTCTCTGTTTTTCTTTACCTGAAATCTTTGAGTGCTATAGTACAATTCCCCCTACCCCCTGCATTGTATAATCAAGAAAATAGAAATACAACTATCTAAATTGATGCTGGAAGGAAGCAAATCTGTCATCATCACCAATGTCCTGATCAAGTATTTAGGTAACTACATTATGTAGAACAATGCTAGGTACCATAGAACCTGCATAATAGAATGTAATTCCTGTTCACCTCAATTACTTTGCCCTCAGTAAAGTAGCTTGTTGACTACTAGCAACATATGGTTTCTATGTTCTTTTCTAGTGAGAGATTTATCTCAAATCATTATGTTTCTCTCAGTAATTCTTTGTGCAAGTCAAATTTATCTTCACTTTAGGAGGCCTCTTGGTTGCACATAACATAAATTGATTTGAGCTGTTTGTGGGAGGGAGAGTCATTCTGCATCTGCCCTTCCCACTCTCCATCCATTCACTGTCATTTCGGCTAGTGGCTGGTGTGTGCCACTGTGTTGCTCTGTGCTTTGGGAGGCTGAGCTCTGTGGACTCATTCTTTTGGACCATCTTGTTGATTGACTTCTGGTTGTGTTGCCAATGGGAGGTGCTGTCAGATATCAATGAGGGCAAGAGAAAAGAGATCTGGATGTTCATTTCTTTCCTCTGCTCTTCTTGGAGCAGCAGCTGCATTCCCTTGACTAGCTCCCACTAGGCTAGGCAGCCCTCTCTCCACTGCTCAGCTCTTACTGGCTCTCAGTATACTATTCCTTCTTTTATTTCTTAAGTCTAAGATAGTAATGCTTCCAGCTGTTGCTTATCTATGAGTGACTCGCTTTATTTGTCAGCTTCTATTATAGCAGCAAACAACTGCAAAATTTCAGTAGCCTTAAACAAGACGTTTGTTTTTGCTCATACATGAGGGCCATGGGTCAGCTGTGTCTCACATTCCATGTGTCTTCTCATTCCTGATTTCATGTGAAAGAATATGTTTTCATTACAGAGGGCAGAAATTCAAGAGAGCCAACCCAGATCCCACAATTACACATAAAGCTTCTGCTGAGACAAGGCAAAGGTCAAATCAATTCACCTCCAAGTGACCAAAGCATGTAACATGGCCATGCCTAAGCCTAAAGTCAAACAAACGAGGACATGTACTTCTCCCACAGGATTTTCAGACTATCTCGATGACCTTTATTTCTGCTGAGATAGTATCGGATTCTTAGTTGACATCAATAAACATCAGCTTCCTTTCCCTGTAAAGACTCTTTCACTTCTATAATATTATGACTTGAATGGTTCTTTCAGTATGTAAGTGAAGTGGAATTATGACAATGATAGGTTCCCTTTGCTATAGTAGGTGCCACAGGGGTTCTGAGAATGAGTTGGCTTCCCAGATTCTATTGGGAGAAGAATCTAAACTTAATCCTCTCAATTAAGGTTTATAATTTCTGCTTGGACCCACTAAATTCTGCAAAATTATTTTATATTTCAAGGACTAGAATAACTCTACCGGATCTTTTTGTCACAGAGTAAATGACAAAAAGAGAGAAGGCAGAGGGTGTCCCATCACTCACATCATTCTCTAGGTATTTTATTTTTAAATTCAGACTGAGCCACACACTATTTCACATATGATTTGCTTAGGAAATGTTCTTAATGTCTTTTAATTGTAGTCATTTTTATACATAATTTATACATATTTATTACATTACCATACTGTGCATAATGGCAATGACGTAAAAAATACATATATAAGTGAATCTGTACACACATATCCATATAAAGGAATAAAGATGAGAAGAAAAATATAAGAATATATTTATTAGTGATGGGACTATGGGTATTACTTTGAAATTTTTGACATTAACAATTTATTTAATTTAAAAAGGAAACAATAAATCAATTCATGCATCGTAATGTGTCAACTATCCAGAATATGTACAAATGGGAGAATCCTGAAAAACTCTGAAGGAAAAATTTATAATCATTTGAAGTGCTTCAAAATATATTCATTGATCTCTGACAGGATACATAAAAAAGTTATACTAAGGTTTTCCTCTGGAGAGGAGAGCGAAGTGGCAATAGAAGGAGCTCATTCATGTTGGTGCCTTTGGAATTACAATTTCATTTAAGTGTATTACTAATAGAAAAATAAAGATAGAAAACATATATGCTTCTTCACTGTCTTTGTAGGTGAAGTAGAATTAGCATGGTTCTTAAATTGCTGTTTTATTGTCTTTTAAGAATTCTCCATCTCTATTTTACATGGATCACTTGTAAAACAAACTTTTTTAAAGTAAATGACTCTTTATAACACCTTTCAATGCAACTTACCATCATGTATATATTACTTTTACTTAAAGGACATTAGCTTTCCCTGGGTATTATGGGATATTCAACAAAAGTATAATATGTGATCTCTAGCTTTGGTGAATTTACTTTTGTTTTGATGAGAGAACACATGAAGTATAAAAAATGAGGCAAGCTAAAAATTGTACATATCAAATTATTACTGCAGTGTCTAGCTTTGACTGAAAGAAACAACTGAAAGAGATGGAGGTCAGAGTGGACGAGAACATAGGTAGGAAAGACACAAACATAGTTAGGCACAGTAACGAATCCATCTTAGTCATTCAATGACTAAAGAATATGTCTGTTTGCTTCTCATGTAGTGGTTCAGAGTGGGCTTTTGGTTAGCAGGGTGGCTTTTTTCTATGGTCAGAAAGGCATTTGGGTAATTTCTTTGCCTCCTTCACTGTGCGGAATCTCAGGTCCCTCAGGGCGCCTCTCTGAGACAGTGAAAGGGGAAGGAGCACAGAGAAGCACGAGGCACTTTTATATGAGCCTATAAATATAAGTCTCTACATGGGAGTCCGGAAGCATACATATCCTCTCCTCTCACGTTCCATTTACTGTAGCTCACCAGCAGGACCGCACCTCACTGATGAGGCGGGGCATGCAATCCAGTTAGCCGGCCACAGAATTGACCTTTCTATTGCAATGGTAGGAGGAGGAGGGTCTGTTCTGGTGGACCGCTGGCAGTCTCTATCACAAATATGGAACATCAATGATTTGAAGAACAAAGAAGAGAAAGAATGACTTTACCCAGGCAGAAAGAACAATAAGAATCACCAGGCTGTTAAATCTCGTCAGGCTTCTTTTATCTGATAAACAAAACTTATTCTAGATGATTTCTCAAATTGTTTCCAGCTTTGAAGTTTCTGTGGTTCTGGGAGCTGTCATTCAATGGGCATTGTGTTCAGCTGGAGCGATGCATTTACGTTGAAAATGGCGCAAGACAGCGATTGCATTGTGTCGGTAGAGTGGGGTCTGGGATAGTCACTGTGTGGCACTGGAGATTTTTTAAAAATCAAGTGACAGATATTGAACAAGTACCTCCTACACGGCAGACATGTTGCCAGGTGCTATAGAAGACACAAAGAAGTTAACCAACGTTTTGGAGAATAGATTACTTACTACTTATGGGGAGTTGAGTTGGATAAAGACAAAAAAAGATTGAAAATGAAGAATCATGGGATATGTTCCCAGGGGTCTAGACTTCACAATACGGGGTAGGAAACAGAGATGAATATAAAATTACCTTTGAATATGATCTACAAGATTTTTATGAAGAAGAAAAAACAAAACTCTAACATGAACCTGTGATTTGTCTCCTACAATTAGATATATTAAATTTCCATTCATCGGAAGTTCTGCTTAATTAATTTGGGGTTAACTATAGTTTTAATGCAAGTAAAAATGCATAACTTCATCTTCTATTTTATAGACCAATAAATTAATTTAATGTTCTTCATGTGGTAGAATTGGACCTTTAGGGAATTAAGACATTCTACACAATTTGCCCATTTCTATTAAAATGCATTCTCAAGTGTTAGAATCACTTGAAAATTCTGCCAAATGTCATGTTCACTATAGTATTCTACTGTTAATTTTTATTCAGAAACACCTATAGTTCCCATGACTCTTTGACTCTAATGGCTCTATCCTGACTTTATTTTTTCTTTAGTTACAGATTTTTAAAGTTTTGTGTTTCTAGAGAAATTACAATCCTGAGGATTTTGGAGAGAGAGCATTTCGAGGCATTTTCATGTTTAGTTTTGGCTTCTGGATCATGCCTTGATATAAACTCACTGCAATTATTTTTGTTTGTCTTAAATATCTGCATTCATTTAGCTTTCTCGTGTAACATAAGACCTGGGACCAGGAGTCAGGACAGCTGCCTTTCAGTTAGGTCTGTCACTTATTGTTGGGCATGTCCTTTACTCTGATGGGCCTCAGTTTTACTTGTCTCTCAAAGGAGGGCTTGAACTAAAAGACAGTACAGGCCGCACTCTCTTTGCAATATTACTCTTCCATATGGGTTGATCACTTTTCTTCATTTGGTTAACCATCTTTTAGTTTAATTTTTTAAGGGTCTGTTTCTTTAAATTTCTTTTCTTTCTTTCTTTTTTTTTTTTAAGGTATTGTCAGAAGTCCATTTGAACCACATACCCTGGGGTGCTCATTTACAATGAAGATTCTTAATTCCTATAGCACTTTCACTAAATCAGACTTTCTAAGGAAGTACTTTCCCATTTGTAATGTTTGTACAAGTCTCACAGGGATTTTGTTAAAATGAAAACTCCAATTCAGTGTGTCTGGAGTAGAATGTGAGATTCTACATTTGAAACAAGCTTACCGGTCATGTTGCTGATCTGCAGAACACATTGTGAATAGCCAAGATGGGAGCTCCAGCCCAGCAGAACCCTATCTTGAATGGAGACAGAGTTGGCCAGAAGTGAAATGTTTAAAATGTAGCAGTCCTGCTTAAAATGTAGCACGTAGCATCTGGGTTATATAAAGTAGAGAAGAAAAGTGTTGCAGAATAAAGATTAATGACTACAGTGCAACATGTGTCAGGTGCTCTTATGAGTGGTCCTATCAGAGAACCACATTCATGGCTGCTGCTGTTTTAGTTTTAGATCGTGTGAGTGTGCTGAAATTCCCAGCACCATGAAGTTAGGAGAAAATTGTTTCCTTTTTACTGAGGGCTGCTTTGCTGCATGCTGTCCACAGGCCCTTTCTCCCATTTCCTTCCTAAGAGTTGACAGTGTGTGTGGCTGGTGTGATCACATTGTACTTAGTTATAGAACTCTGGTCTCTTTTCTCATTCTGTGTGCTGATGACTAAAAAGATTGTTTCTGCTGAGGGGTGAAAAGGCCTTCAAACTAGTTTGCTTTCTAGTAAACAGCAGGCCCGGAGAGGCCCCGAGGAGATACCTGGCATCGCCCTGGGGATTATATCTGTGCTAGTGTTTTCTTTTTCTTAAGTTTTGAAAAAAATTTATTGAGATATATTGACATATGACATTACATTCCTTTCATCAGTATAATCTATTAGTTCAACTTTAATTTTTAAAGGGTCTGTTCCTTTCAATGTGAACAATTGGTAATTGGGTGTAAAATAGCCTTACATTAATATCCTTGGATATCTTTTCCTTCTACTGCAGAACTCTAAGGCAAAAATGGCTTTGTAGAAATGTGTGCATTTGCATGTTTAAATGGAATGTGATTTACATTGTGCCAAGCACCATCACTGACAATGATGTGAGCTTTGAAATAAAGCTGTGACTTAAAAGTGCATGTGGCATATGTTCTACTCCAATTTAGCGATATGCCTAGGGAGACTTTCTTTCTTTTCTTTCTTAAACCCTGCTGAATCTAAGACTCATGTAAACGGATTGAGTGTTTTTTCTCTGCATGGATATAATATTTATATATCACTCAATTTTTGAACGTCAGATAGCTTTAAATCTCATTTCATGTTGTTATGATAATCATAATGGTAAGTCACACTTCAAAAGTTCTTAGTAGATGCCAGGCTATGTGCCAAGTGCTTTATATAAATTATCCTTTTACTCTATGGTATGATCTCCATCGTTGAGCTGCTCTATTTAATATGTACATATGGAGAATCTTAATGCTCAGTTAATATTGCACACACAATATGTGCACGCGCGCACACACACACACACACACACACACACTAAATGCTGGTGAGGAAAAGAAACAAGAATAATCTTTAACAAAATACCCTAAAGTCATGTGACAGATTTAGCAAATTCTTTTTATTTACATAGAAATGTGTACACATACGTTCTCTGTACACAGAAAATTCTAAGCATATATACATATACAATTCCCACATATTTTACAATAAATAGTATTTTAATCTTGTTTCTAGATGAAAATAAAAGGATGTCTCAAAATATTTCACATCAACCACAAAATTACAAAAGCACCTGATGAGCTCAGAGCAAAAATGTTAAGCCTGTACTACCACACACTAAGCCGAGTACGATTTTTACAAAAGACAAAAACCAAACACTGTGCAGAGAGCAGGAGAAGGAAAGGGATGGAGATGCAAAATAGAGACCAGAGAGGCTGACTTTGCAGCAATGCAGTGAGAGCGTTTTTGTGGTTCGGACTGATTTTCCTTCAGTCCTCAACTTAATGTTTTACTTTAACTTATATTTTACAGATAAGGAGGGGAAAAGTTAACATGTAAAAAAGGGTAACCATTGCATGAGTCTTATGAGTTCTAGAAACCTGTTTACAGGTCCCCCAGACCCTTAGTCTGTGCTAGTTCCAGGATCATCCAGTTCTATAATCCAGGGGGACCGTCCGCTCCCTCAGAGAAGATGGGAAGAACACTGTGAAGAAACATTAACTTGTACATACTTTCAAAAGCCCGATGAGCCTGGCCAGTGTGGCTTAGTGTTGGGGCGTCAACCCATGCACCAAGCGGTTGCTGGCTTGATTCCCCGTCGGGGCACATGCCCAGGTTGTGGGTCTGATCGCCAGTGGGGGGCATGCAGGAGGCGGCCAATCGATGTTCTTGCTCATCAATGCTTCTATCTCTCTCTCTCCCTCTCCCTTCCTCTCTCTCTGGAATCAATAAAGGAAGAAAAAAAATTAAAAAAAAAAAAAAGCCTGATGAGTCAGGGATCTTGGTTACTAGTACTTAATAATCATTGGTAATATTTAAATATACTCTTTATTTCCACATAGAATTTAATCCTTCATTCAAATAATTAGCAATGCAAAGAGAACTTAATCTGGGAAGCTAGAAACAATGAATCCATAATCCTGGAATTCCCTCCTTCACTTCCAGTTGTTCTCCTATTCCAGCCTAAGAAACAATTACTTTCTCTCCATTTCAGAGTTGTTCTACATCTATATAAAAATCATCCTACCAAATGAATAGAATGGGGTTAGTGGGTACACAGGTTTATGATAATTTTGACAATCTCTCACAGCACTGAATTTGGCAAAAGAATCCAAAAACACCATGATGTTCATTACTGTTGCACTGACTTTTACTATATCCAGATCTGCCTTCCCAATACACCAATATTACTACTCAGATGAGAATTATAAGGACGTTGACCATCATAGGGCTAAGTGTTTAAATCACATTTGCTCAACTCCAGCTCAGATAATAATGTATTTAGTTCCACTGTGGCACTGTAACTTCACGTACGAGTTTTGAAACAAATTTCACCCCTTCATCTCTCATATCACTAACAGCACAGATGTGGGGGGAAAGACAGCAATAAAAAAAGAATTCGATGCCAGAAGTGCAATTCATTTATCAAATACGATCTTTTCAGTTACTTGACTGAATCTGCTATTTTTAAGGTAACCTTCCAAAACACATTTCAAGGCAGGCTCATCTCAGGAGCACCGGTTATCACATGCATAATTCGATTCTTTCTTGTTACACGTTGCTATCACTGCTTCTTTCCGAGAAACAGCATTTCCAGGACTTCACCATCCTACATAGAAGTGATGGTTTCCTAAACAGTTTGACTCTTTAGATTAAGATACTTATGATCGAAACAAACACACTTCACACTTAGAGATGTTTCCTTTCCTTTCCTTTTTTTTTTTTTTTAATTCGTAAACCTATTAGGGAACTAAGGTTCACTGCCAGAAACAAAAGGAATCCTTGACCGTGAAGAGCTGGGCTTGGTTCTTGGTCATTCTAAGTAAATACATGTCTGTCCCTCACTTCTATCACTGTGGAAAGATTCAGCCAGAAGATAAGTAAGGAGTCTCACTATGGTAATTGTAGTCAGGACAGACCTTTTGCACGAGTTTATAATCAACACTGTAAAAGGCAATGTAAATGCAAATGACCTTGAAGGGCTTGGAGCACAACCAGGACACATGGCTCTGAGTCTGCTCCTGGTAGCAGATCTTGGATGGGTCAAAGTTGCATAGGGCCGTCTTCTTTGCCCGATCTGTTTTTTCATACTCAATGCGACAATTGAAAGATTTGGATTCCTTGGTCTCCAAGGAAGACTGCGGGGAAACTTCAAATTCCACCACTTTGGAGGGGGGTACCAAACTCACTGACACATTGCCCAGGCCGGTGGAATTGTGTCGGAAATAAACACTGAAAGTTCCATTTCCATGGTCAACAATTTTCCCTGTGATCAGGAGGTTGAGTTTAACAGTTTTAATGTTGGAATGGAAGTCACCCCATCCAAACATTTTCTTAAATTTTCCCGTTTTTACTATTGGCCTCCGTTTAGTTCTTGCCAGTGGCTCCTGGACCTCCGTGATGTTGGCCAGCCAATCCCAGAAGTTTTCCATGCTGTCCGCATAGGCCAAGTGTCCAGGCTTTGGGACTGGGGACTGTTTAACAAACAGGCGCAGAGGATTGATGATCCTTGAATGAACCACGTTCCCGACCAGGGTCCCTGGAGCATCTTTGTCTTCCCAGTCCAGCCCCTCTGTGGCATGCACCACCTTTTTACTGTCACAAAATAACTGTGTGGAAAGAAAAAAGAGAAATACATTTTAGGTTAGACTTTGAGCACACACGTACTATAAAACCAAAGCACAAGGGAAATTCTTGCAATATAATTTTGATTCTTGCCAAATAGCATTTCCCACACACAGCTGGCTCAGCGGTATAACGAGATGAGCATTTAATTCAAGCAATGTACATTTGTGAGCACACAAATTAAAACGATGAGATTAAAAAGAAAGTGTTTTATTTTAATGGGTTGATGTAATTTTACTGTTTCCTAATCTTTACAATTCTACCTTTCCAGATTGGGGGAAGTAGTATATTTTGATCTCTTATTTAATAAAAACATTAAATTTGTGATGTCTTTTCTTTCAGGTGGAAGACAAATCTAAAATGCTGAAGGTTTCTCTCAAGGAGCTAGAAAGCACCTGAATATAAGATACTGATGACTTAAATATATTTACAAATATTAGGATATTATTATATTCAAAGACTTAGGTCATATCATAGCTTTTGATATAATTCTATCTCAAACTCTGTAACAAAAAAAGAGTGTGGCTAATAATAGAAAGTCCTACAAAAGTTCTGCTTGAAAAAATATCATTTCAAATTTAGTTGCCTTTATAGAAACAAGTAAATTAGAAATGTGTAATTTGAATCAATTAATAGACTGTGTATATTGCAATAAAGTTTATTACAACTGAAGTATACCCTGAAAAATTGAATTGCTAAGAGTTATACATATGGTTTATAGATTCCACAGTATTTTTGGTTCAAATAGTACCCACTGAAACATAGCGCTTGATCTGCTTTTGATTTTTCTTTTTATTCTTTTCGTAGTAGTGTAAGAGTCCCCACGATTTCTAAAAATCATCGAGTTAAGTCAACATAGATTTTGAGGCACAGAATTGTAATATATGAAACTGTTGCCTGGAGTGAATATTTATAAATGAGTTATAAAGTCTGGAAAATAGAGGTTTCTAGTGGAAACACAGATAGTCTCTTATCTCTAATAGCACAAGCCATGCTGGTAATGATTCTTGGGGAAACTGTCAGCATGATGGAAAGGATGAGAAAGAAGTGAGAATGTGTGTATGTCCCGTTGCCCCAACCCCTTCAAACTTTGCAAAGCACCTGGTGAAAATAGTCTCTGATTATTACAAAAATTATTGCTTTCAATCCAATTAAAAAAAAAAGAGAGACATAGCCTGGATTATAACTATTGTACTCAACTACACAGTAGAGTTTAATAACACACGGCTATCTTTTGTAAGTTCATGATAACTTAGAAGTTCAGATTCGGACAGAGCTTTGTGGAAGTGTGCTCACCTATACCTCGTCCCCACAATCACTTTAGAGTAGGTATCCGAGGGCTTAATGTGTGGGTTTGCTTATTTTTTGCTTTGGGATGGGGAATTTATAATATATTTTGGCCCCTTTGATTAATTTTCTGAAGACTTTGCCTCTTCATCTCTAGTATTTTTAAAGATTCTTTTTAGTTAAATTACTGAGGGTTTGGCAGAAGGGCAAATTGATATGGTGTAAATTCTTACTATTTTGAGAACTTAAATCTGTATTTCTTCTTCTTAGGGGCTTATGCATGCTGAACTGATACTTTTCTCTCTCTCTCTTGGTATTGAAAAGTTCACATATTTATTAGGAAAAGGGGGATCTGGCTCAAAATATTCTGGGTATTTCTGATACTATAACCGTTTTCTGATTTTGAATACTCTTAAGTATGACATTCAACATTGGTAATAGCCTGTGGAGTCTGTACTGGCTCCAGTTATGACTTGAGTTTCCTGAGAACTGATGCAGCCTCGTCCAAGTGATGTGTCCTGGCCTCTCCCCAGCGAGAGACCCAAGGACACACGAGCAGATAAGAAATTATTTGATGGTCAAGGTCCAATTTCTCTTCTCTGTGATTATGATTCTTGTTGCACAGCTTCTATTATCCATTTTTCACCCATTTCCAGTATTTTATGAACTCTGCCTTGCATGGTGACAGAGACCCCCCCCCCCCACTTGCTAAGAATCATGGGTACGCAAGAACTTGTCCTTGACTTCTGGTCTCCAATCCCCTGTTTGGTACAATTTCCTAACCTCTCCCCTCATTCCTGCCTGCCTTTCTCTCTTTCATACGTAAATGCTCTTTGACATTTTCCCCTTCAGCTTGTTATTTTCAAAATCTCAATTCTTACCTTTACGTACATTCTGCTGATTAAATCTGTTTTTCACTCAGAAGTATGACAGTAATCTTTGCTACCGGCAGCAATATGCTTTTTTTCCCCCTTAAAATGTTTGTTTTACATTATACATTTTGCTGACTTTTTTCTGCCTGGATCATTTTACTTGATTTAGCACATTGCCTGATTTTCTCTTTATTTTCATGTTATTGGAAACCTATAAATATTGACCCCATCATTCAAGGACAAGTAAGTTCACAATCATGAAGACTCTGAAGTTGACTGGTGTTGGTACATTTTGGAATATATGACAGAGTCCTTTAGGAGCTAGACATTATAAGATCCTTCTCTTACCTCTAAGAACTTTTGTGGTGATAATGAAATTACTCAATGATAATAAATAATAACCAAAAATGGTCACATACTGAGACTTAAAAAAAAAATCTAAAAATTTTCTTTGTAGTAAATTATGTTAAACAACTTGACCCAAACATACTCACCCTAAGAAATATGAGTATAAAAAAAAAAAATCCAAGTTTATCAAACAGCTTGATTCAATGTGATTATTTTCTTCTAGAAGAGCTCCTTAACTCTTCAGAAGAGGTTCTCCATATGAGAATTTGAAATGAAATTTGATTTCTAAAAAATAAATTCTAACTACACCTCCCAGGTTCAAACCTGCTCAAAAGCCCTTGATTTTCAGGGTGGACTTTATAAAAAATGATAAAACTTAACTAAAAGAACAGATCTATCATTGTTCTCTGTGAAAACAGTGAAAACAGTCACTGACAGTTCCTTAAATGAAATGTGTATGTATATAAATTTTTAAGTTTTTTATTTGCTCTAGACCATCACATCTCACTTGCTTGGACAACAGCAGTAAACAAGTTGAGAAACAGCTGTATATAACTTCATGTATTTATTACTTTAAAATACATGGACAGACCAGCCGGTGTGGCTCAGTGGTTGAGCGTTGACCCATGCACCAAGAGGTGGCCATTAGGATTCCTGGTCAGGGTACATGCCCAGGTTGTGGGCCCAATTCCAAGTGGGGGGCAGGGGGACGTGCAGGAGGCGGTTGGTAGATGTTTTCTCTCCCCCTCTCCCTTCCTCTCTCTCTAAAAAATCAACAAAGAAAAGATAAAATAAATACATAAACAGTTCTCACAGATACGATTTCCATATATAGACCCAAATCTCAAAAAGCTATCAGATAATGATGTATTATTAAAAGGGTAAATATGTTTCTAGTTGTCTTAAAAGTATGACAATTGAACTTCCTCTCCCAAATTCCTCTCCCTTTGGTATAACTTCTACAGCCTTCCCCTTGGAATATTTTCTTTTTCTTTTTTTTATCCTCACCCAAGGACACCTTTCCAATTTTTGCTCAGACAGAGTGGGAGGGAGAGAGAGAAACATCAATGTGAAAGGGACATATCGAGTGGCTGCCACCCACACGACCCAACCAGGGCTGGGGACAAACTTCAATGGAGGTACATGCCCCCACCAGGAACCGAACCCGAGTTTCTCGGGACCACAAGAAAACACTCAAACCGCTGAGACAAACCGGCCAGGGCTGGAATATTTTCTTAAAATGCGTGCAGCCCAGTTTAGGGGGCACTCTCTGCTAGGGTCCTATGACCTAAGACAGAAAGGCTCGTGCTTCACCTCAACACACCTGATCAGGGATGACTGGGGTTGGCTGAGTCCCAGCCCTGCCCCCACGCAGCCACACACTCCCAACCAGCAAGCGGCAGGGTAAGAAAGAGCATAGACTTGGCACCTGATGACTCATTGCTCCTCACTTCAATGTTTGACGTGAACCCCAGTTTTTTCACCTGTATGTACTTGGCTGGTTGATTGTAAGGACTAACTAAAAGAACGTGGCCATTACGGAGCTCAATCTCTGGCAAAGGCATCCAATCACTGATGGCTCTTGCATGGTCCAATGGATAGCCCCAAGTCTCCTACTTAAGAATTGTCCTCAGTCTACGGCCATACCACCCTGAACGCGCCCGATCTTGTCTGATCTCGGAAGCTAAGCAGGGTCGGGCCTGGCTAGTACTTGGATGGGAAGAATTGTCCTCAAAGGGTTTTATGGATTCACAGGCCTTCAGGAAACTGATAATGGTTAATAAAAAAATGTGCTCAGTGCCATGTGATACATTAATGACAGAGTAGAAATCAACTTTCTCAACCCCGGAGCACCTATCAAATGTTCCCTGTGTTTCCAGTCTCGCTGGCGTCTGAGTCATCGCCAGATCGCAGGTGCAGGTGAGCTCTCCTGGCCAATGAAAAATGTTTGTGGATTTTCGATTCCAACTTATCAAATTAGTCAGCAAAGGGAGCTGAAATTTCACCATGTCAAGCAGGTGCCCATTCCTTAACAATCACTATGATACATCCTGCTGGGGGAGGGCTGTATGTGGTTCTGAACCTGTTGGCAAACCACTGTCCATGGCTGCTGGGTGTTTCCCACAAAACACATGCCTGTATCCCACTGGCTCCTTTCCTGCCTGCCGAGGCTCCCTGTGCAGAATCGGTATCACCGCTGCCTTTGTCCCGTCACATTACAATAATGATGCAAAAACATTTAACAGAAAGCACGGAATTTGGTTTCAAAAGGGAGAAAAAGAGGAATGGCTGTGTTTTATCTGTTTGAACATTCCCTGATTTCAACACATTTATCAAAGCTTAAGTAATTTATGTCTTGGCAGGGTGTATCACTTTCACAAAGCACACACATTAGCTAGATACAATGATATCGGATTAGCTTTTTCTGCATCTCACAGAAGAGCTCAAAAAGATTAATAAAAGCTCAAACCTTCATCAATTAAATGGAGCAGGTGGAAGGAAGGAAGAAGACTGTATTTCATTGCAGTTCTTTTGTTTTTAGAGGGAGGAAAGCTGACAGGTTCAAATCATTCATCATAACAAGCTGGAGTTGAATTTTACTGATAATTAAATGCATTTTTTTTCCCAAGAGGCAGAAAGCTGCAATGAATTTTATAGTAGCAGATGTGAGAACTGTGACAAATTATGGAAATAATTTATAAACTAAAAAGCATCTTCCTCTTCGAATACTATATCAGAAGATCCTTTCTCAACCATATATTTTATGTATTTTTCAGTAAACATTTTATTTCAAAATAAGTTTACAGAAAAGCTGTGCAGTACAAAGAGTTACCATATACCCTGCACTCAATTTCCTATACTGTCAATATCTTACATTATAATACATTTGTTGCAACTAATGAGTCAATCTCCATACACTATTGTTAACTAATGTCCCTACTTTACTTAGATGTCCTTATTTTTTTCCTTCCTGTCTTCATCTGCTCCAGAATCCCCTGTAGGATTCCCACATCATATTTGGTCCTCTTGGGATCTGGAATAGTCAGACCTTTGCCATAATTATGATGAAAACCCCTTAGGTACATCCATCACTGTGATACTCTGTTGCTTCCCTGTAGTTGCACTAGGGGCTGGGTCCTAAACTGTGGGGTAGGGGAGGAGGGGCCTGGGAGAGAGGAGAGCTTTCTCCTCAGCCAGGGGCGAATGGGAAGGAAGCTGAAGGCATTTAAAGCTTTGAATTTCTGAGGTTCAAATTTCATTCAACACGTAGGGATACCATTTTCAGCCCTATCCTACACCGCTCCTAACAGGCGGTGTTTCTCTTTTGTGAACAGATACCCGCGGAAGAGCTCTCACCCCAGGCCCATGCTGAACCGTTCTGGTTGACAGGTTTCTCTGCCACCTCGTGCCCCTTCACTGTCGGCCAGGGCGCAGGCCAGGCCAGCCCTTCCTCAGTAACTGAAGCTTTGACATCAGCTCACTGCCCCTGAATATAGCTCTCCTGACTTTAACTCCCCTTGTTTGAGGTAGAGAGAGGCCTAAAACAGTTTAGAAATAGTTCCACAAAAGTATGATTTATTTTGCAAGAGTAGGTTCATTGCTTCACTGATGTTAGCCTGTATCTGCAGCCACATGAAGGCCTGTGCGCCTGCATCGCACGTGGGAGAACAAGTGGAAGTCTGTGTGCGGGAGACACAGCCCCCGGCGGCCGAAGTGACCCAGGCAGAGCAACTGTGCCAAGCGGGAATGAGCAGGGGATGGAAACGCAGTGGTTTGATTTACTGAAATGAGTTGAGGTCAGGAGAGGTGGAATGGAAATCTGGCCCCGTCACTCATGGTCCCATCCTCCTGCGGCAGTCTCAACAGGGACACAGTGAAAAGGTGGGAGCTGGACTTGAAAGCGATGACGGGGCTGCGAGGTAGGAAGTGGACCAGGTGAGTCAGGGACCTGCAAGGGGGGGAATTCTGTAGTGCAGAGAATGCGGAGACCGAGCGGCGGTTGCGAACGCGTGCATGCACTTCCAGTCACTGGGTCTGCACGCAGTTCGCGAAAGCCTCCCTGTGCGCTCTTTCTGCTCGGAGCTCTGGGAGCACACTGCTGAGCAGGGCAGACACAGCTCCTGTCTTCTTGCGATTTGCAGAAGAGCAGGGACAAAAAGAACATTACATTAATAGTCATACGTAAATAATATCTCACTTATTTATAGTTGTCCTAAGGGTCTGGAAATATACATATATATACTGATATCCAGATATCAGTATAACAGAAAGCAGGGAGCACTCATCGTAAACAGGGGAGGCAACAGTGCAGGGAGGGAACAGAACTGAATAATTAATATCTTTATTCTGATGAGAGAAATAAAATCCAAGATTTACTAGTTGATAGTTGATAATGAATGAATTTATAACAAGACTACGAATCGATCTTGGTAGTTATATTCCTTTCCTCTTGCTCCAAATTGTTTATCGATTTGTTTATAATTACTAATGAGAGTGTGATAACATTATAAACAATAGTTATATTTTTTCTACAGGAAGGCTCATTCTTTTATTTTCTTTTTTTTCAACTTTATTGAGATTAATTGACACACAGAATTGTAATATATGTATTTGCAGGGTGCAGTGTGATGACTTGCTGTACATTCACCCTGGGAAAGGACGCCCACCATCAAGTTAATGAACACATCTATCACCTCACATAGTTCTTCTTTTTTCCTTCCTTAAGTGTTCTTAGCAAATTTTAATTATACAATTCAGTATGATCAATTATAGTCACCATGCTACACAGTAGATCCTTGGAACTGACTTATCTTGTAACAGAAAGTACATGTCCACTTAACCATGAATTGGCTCCAATGTCCAGTCAGTACTTAATCCTGAACTGGAGGTGTGGTGGTTGGAGGTGGCTCCTCAGTGGGTCTTGTCTGTCACCCTTAACCCTCCTAAGAGCTGTTGGAGATTTATAATATCTAAAACTGGGTTTTGGGACAGTTAGACCTTTGCCATAATTATGGTATGACCCTTTTCTATACTTCTATACACTTAATGCAATAGATATTAATGCTTCTTGTAGTACATATTAAATATTCTCTAAATAAATAACTTTATCCCAAAATAATTTCAATTTGTCTTTGTATTTACAGGTGTGTTAAAATATGCTAATAGACAACAAATCTGGCCACTCTCTATGATTTTCATAAGAAACTGGTGAATATAAATAAAAGGTAAAACAAAACAACCTAAAATTCTTCTGTAATCGTAGCACTGAAGAGGCAGCTAGAGTGGCTGTTTTCAGTGTTTTTAGTGATTATAAACCATTTACAGCCAATACTGGTTGACCATAAAACACTTGCCATAATACATATAATAAACAATGCATAGATCAAATAGATCACCTACCATTAACAAGGAAAGCCATTTACTGTTACCAAGATATACAGTCCTCTACTCATCAAAGAAAAATATGGCTTTCCAGGATGAGGTAAGATGAGCTGAATGCTCCAAACTTATGGAGTTGCACCAAGCAGGGAATGTTGGCTTTTCCTTGATAGCAGGACTGGCATATGCTACATGAGATAAACTGACACAGATCTGTACAAATATTTTAAAAGGCATCTGGTTTGCCCCTCTGGGCTATCCTGGAAGCATTTACTAATGTTCTTTGAGAGTGGCAATTAGTGCTAAGTGACAGTTAGGAAGGATAACTGGTTTGTTAACATGTTGTTTGTGATGGAGTCTGTATAACTCGCCATCAATAATTTCACTGGGGGTATTAGTTTAAGCCAAGAACCCCCAAAGTGACCACTGTTACACAATCCAGAGGGGGCTTGCGGGTCCCATTATAGTGGAGGAATTAGAGAACCAATAATGAAAGGTGGCCTAAAGCCCAAATTTTGTTGCACAGAGATAGCTTATATAAGTGAATTACTTCAACAATTCTGTCCTGTATCTGATAGTTAAAACTAAAATGACAACCTGCTCAGCAGAAAAAAAACAGAACAAAATACAAAATCTGTCACGATTGAACTCAGCATCCTACTAACTTTTTTTGTTTGTTTGTTTGTAAACAAATCTTGGAAAGCATTTTCACTGGGTAGAAATTTTATAGAATACCATCCCTGTTGAGGAAACAGGAACATGTATCTACTGGACAACATACAATGCTGCATCGATGTTCAGTAGTATGGCTGGCCCTAGACTCATGTTCCTGGGCTCCATTACAGAACTGTCACGGCAGATTAAAAGAAGAATGGCATAGGGGAATAATGAAGGATGACAGACTCAAACATATGTCAATGCATTAATTGTACCTATTAATATTTTGTGGCATAATGTGGCATTGTTTCGAAATTCATTTTGCAAGTTGAAAACAAATGATTGCTTAGGAGAAGGAAGCTAAACAGCGGACATCCTTTCTGCTAAGAGTAGCAAGTTCATTTACCTTTCAGATCTCTTTTAATAGCTACCCGTTACAATTTTCTAAATTGATGCAGGAAACATAAATGTGAAGACAGAAGTCTTAGCAGTGAGAGCCAAAAAGCTAGATTGCAATGCTTGGCAGTCGTTTTATTGCTAAGGTTAAATATGGCAATGCTTATTTTATCTTGGTGACAGTAATCTGGAAAATCAATAACATAACCTCTGCAAAAAATAGTACACACACACACACATTCTGACTCACAGAACTATCATATGAATAGACACACACGTGTGCATGCACACACCATAATTTCCATAAACATTTAAAGAAAATGCTGTTAAAGAAACCTCAGATTTTTTGTGTGTCAGCAATCTGAATAAAAAGGGATCAGTAAGAAATTGTGAACAGGCTAAACACAAATGTTCAGCCTGTTAGAGCGTCGGCCTGTGGACCCAAGAGTCTTGGGTTCGATTTCCAGTAAGGGCATGTACGTACATCAGTTCATCCCGGTCCAGGTCAGCATTGTGTAGGAGGCAACAAATCAGTGTGTTTCTTTCACATCAATCTCTCTCTTTCTTTCTTTCTCTCTCTCTCTCTCTCCCTCCTTTCCACTCTATCTGAAAAATATATATATAAATGGAAAAATATCCTCAGGTGAGGATTAAAAACAAAAAGATACCTTGTAGTAGGGGGCTGCAATAAAATCATATCATTATGAATATTATGATATGACCATGCTTCCTGAGTAAAACAGGGTCAGACTGTAGTCACATTTAATGCAAGTTTTGAAAATCAAACAAAGGATTCTTTTGATAATCAAATAGATAGAAACAGTCTTTTTGTTGTTAAAGAATAAATGACTTAGCATGGTAAGTGTCTGTTTTCACCCATTGTCCTTATAAAGCCCATTCAAGTTTTCAATGAGTGAGAACTTCACAGGATAGAACACACACATCCTCCTGAAATGTAGTGGCCGGGGAGAGTCTGTCTTGACACCTGAAAGTTGGTGTCTAAAAAGGAAGTTGCGACAGAGGGAAGAGCAGCGGAATGAGGAGTGGGAATGCCAGACTTCTTCTTTCTATTGATTTGGCAGCGTTCCAGTGCAGGACGAGGAAACCCTGGGGAGTGTGTGTGTGTGTGTGTGTGGGGGGGCTGAGCAGGGGCAGGAGAAAGGGTTTAGAAGTTCACATGTATACTTTACTATCAAATCCACTTGATATTTCAATCTTCAGGTACCATGAATCTGCAGTTAGCATATACTGCCTGTGATGGTTATTTTTAGGTGTCAACTTGGCTCAGTTATTCAAACACTAATCTAGGTGTTGCTGAGAAGGTATTTTGTAGATGTGGTTAACATCTACAATCCATTAATTTTCTTTTTCTAGTTCAAAATGTCAGCATCTATTGATTACATTCTTTCACCAAACATGACATTTATTAATTCAAAATAAATTTTCAAAGTGTTCTAGATACATAGTATAATTCACTAAAATGTAAACATTTACAGTCTGTTGGGCGTTTTTAGGGAACCCTATGTAGATGTGCTGCTTTATTATGATCCAATATAAATAGGTTTTGTAAGGTCAGTGACGGTTTCCACACTAAAAAGTACCTATTTAATAAAAAACACAAACGCATAGTGCTTTTTGTATATGAAACTGATAACTGTGTTAAAATTGCTTTTGCAGCAATCATTCCTGACATGTACACTGAGAATTACAATGTCTTCATAAGTAATCTCAGTTGATCCCTGCACCCACTTTGAGAGGTGTGCAGGGCAGGAAATAGCTTACAGCGCTTAAGAGGCTTGCCCAGGGGCCAAGTTTTGAGAGGCAGCAATAAATTTGAAAATTAGGTCTGTTGTATTAAGTCACTGCTCTTTCAACACTAACACTCTAATCGACCTGATACCAAAAACAAAGCAAAACAAAAAACCCAAACCCTCAATCAATATAATATAAATAATATAACACATTTGTCTTATACATAAATTATTTTCTCATTACAAAATGAAAAGTGTACTCTAGAAAATGGCTCTAAGAAAACTGAGGAAAATTAAAGTCTGATAACAACTGCTAATATTTTAATGTTTATTCATATTTTCTCCCTATGTAATAGAAATAATACATATTTTGTATATTCTGTATAATTATTTATAAGGACAATATATAATATTCAGTTGCATAATAGCTCAAATACTCTGTAAGAAAAAAATCTTGCTATTACGAAGAGTAAACTCTAGATTCAAATCAGGGTCAGTTTTCTATAGAGTTCCTCCCTAAATCTTGAAAGGACGCTCAACTGTTCCATCGTTCACCACCAATGTCCAAATCAGAAAGAGCTCAGATTGTTCTGTGCAGAAGCAAGACCCCTGCGCTCTGGGCCAGCTTGGGAGGCAGCCCCATCCCCGCAGTCCCAGGAGGTCTGCTCAGCCCTGGACTTTGCATCTCCAGCTCCGTTTTCAGAGTCAGTCTGTCTTTTGTCCCTCTGTGCTTTCCAGTCCAGGCTGGAATCATTTCTGGTACAAAATTCTTAAAAGCTTGTCAATATCCTATGAAATTCACCGGGGTTCAAGCCATCAACAAGAGTGACCTCCACACATCTTCTCTGGATAACAGGCATCTCCCTTCCTGGGTCATGCTCATATGATTGACTTGATCCATGTGTCACACTCTTGGATGTCTTGAGCAAAAGTTGTCTAGTCACACCTTAGGTGTTCTTTCTTCAGATAAGTGGTTTGACTGTAAGGAAGGGAAATTACTCTTAATGTTGTAGGTGGGCCTCATCCACGCAGTTGAAATGCTTTAAAAGCAAAATTGAGGTTTTCCTGGAGAAGAAGAAATTCTGCCTCAAGACTACAGTGGTCATTAGCTCATGCTGGAAAATGTCCAGGTCTGTCCTGTGGATGTCAGAGCTGCCAGACCTACCACTGCAAGAGACAATTCCTGAAACACAGCTCTTTCGATATGTATTATCTCTATCTATCTATCTATCTATCTATCTATCTATCTATCTATCTATCTATCTATCATCTATCTCACATACTGGTTCTGTATCTCTGGAGAACTCTGATATACTCACTGACTTTTGATTTACTAATTATGTTCATGGGTGAATATCTTACTTTCATGAATCAATGATGCCTCTTGCTTTCTTAGATTGTCCATAGAACCTAGTATAGGGATGCTCGATGGTGACCTAATCACAGGTTCTGATTTAGGGTCCTGTGTCTCCATGTTGCTCCCAGAATAAACTGTGAAAGTTCAGATCACTCTACTTGTCACATTGTTGATTATTATTTCTTTTGTACTTGATTCTTCCTCTTGTAGACTCCTTGATGACAGTGACTGTGTCTTGCTCACCTTTTTGTCCCCTGCACCTGTTACAATGCTTGATTCACAACCAGTGCCCGATGACAATGGAACGTGTCCATCTGACTGGCCATGTGTGACATCCCAGACCTTTCACAACTGTGCACTTCCTTAGGTTCTCTCTTAGGCCACTTTGGGAAATGCTTTAAATCTTAAATAAAATGGGGGTAGGCGGGGAGGATTGGGAGGAGGGTGTCAATGGGGGGAAAAGGAGAAACATCCGTAACAAAAATAAATTTATAAAAAATCTTAAATAAAATGTCATCGATAAAGGAGTCAAGTGGGGAAAATAGTGGAGGTGAGAGATGAGGAGTTACAAGTTGGGATAATGGAACTGAATAATAAGTAATAATAATTTGATAGAAGAATAATAAAACCTAAATCAAAACATTTAAAAATAATATTTGGAGAAGTTGGTACAATTATTAAGAAAATTCATTTACAGAGTGTTATAAACACAATTCTATTACTTTCGAGAGGTGATTGTTCCCTGGTCATCCACCATGTATAACCTGGTATTAACTCACAGATCTGCCCCTTTGGCCTAGACTTCACCTGGAGTTCCAGGTCTATAGATCTAGCTCTCTAACAGACAGGTTCACCTGAATGGAACCATGAAAGTACACAACACCAGTTTTGCACTTTGTAAACCATAATATGATTCCTCCATGACTGTGTAAGTAGCAGTTAAAAATGAGAATAAAATTTTTTTAGAATTGGAGGCCCAAGAAGGAAGGCTCTTTGTTATAACCTAACTGACTGGAACACTTCCTCATACAGCCTCAGCTGGGCTGGCATTCTATCTGCACAGTCCCATAAGATTTTGTACCTTGCTGACAGCTGGCACAGAGAGCTATGCACACTGGAACTCTCTCAGTCAGCTGGTACTTGGCTAACGGGGCTGTGGCTTTTTTCTTGGTGTCTACAATCGTTTGCAAACAAGTTCAAAATCAGTTTCTCCGTCTCTCTGGCAATCTCCTAGTAGCCTTCCCCCAACCTCCCGTACCCCTCCTCACCCCTCCTGCGCAAGTCCTGGGAAAGGTCAAACAGGACTGTGCTGAGATCAGATGATTCGGAACCACAGGCAGTGGCCAGGCTCTATTTCACAAATACTTCCTGTCAAGCCACACACATTAGGCATCTGGCCCAGTGAATTTTCCAAGACCTGTTTGTGAGCCTTTAAATAGTTTAGTATTACCTAGAGCAATATTTTCACACTGAGCACTTTTTCCCCTTAAAGTAAGCTTTTGTAGAATCTCAATATAGTATACAAGTGACACTAATGTCATTTGTTAATGCACAGTTATACATGAGTTCAAATGTGTAACGATTATAGGCTTTGTGAATGAGAGCAATGAGGATCTTAAATATGAAACTTCAAATTAGAGGTAACAGATGATTGTTGCAGTCATATCGGCCTCAGAATAACAGATGGCAGCATCTCCTCCATAACGTGTCTTTGACAATCTGATGGACTTGTTCACTCCCTACCTTTTGGGCTCTCACCATTATACTCCTAGAATAGCACCAAACTGGTTGGTCTCCCGTCCTGAGGCTGAAGTCCTTAAAGATAGGGACATTGTCTTGTTCTCTGCTATATTCCCAAACCCAGCACAATGTCTAAAATAGACATGTTCAGTAAACATTTGTAGCTGAAAAAGTGTAACCCTTCTCACAAAGTGTTAATATCATTTCACTATTAACTGCATGACTTGGTTAAATTTTCCCCTGAGATTTTACGTATTGCAAAATCATTCCTGGCCTATACCCAAATCATCATTATATATTTAAAAAAATTTTGAGGATCAAATTGATGAAGTTTAACTGGCCAGATTGTATAGGAAGCCTGGAGGAAAGAGTCACATTTTAAAAAGGAAGAAATAATTCCTGATGGGTTTCTGGCCATGCTGGCCCTTGGAGATCTGAGCATACCCCCAGCCCCTGGGATCCAGAAGAGAAGGTTTCGGGGCTTGGTTGGGTTCAGATCCAGGAAGAGACCTGGAAAAGGATGCTGTGGCTTGTCGTATTTAAACAGGAAACGGCAGAGAAAGATTTCCGTGAAGAGTGTTCTCAGGTGTCCAGGGAAAATTTAGCACAGCATCCTTTGGATTGCCAGAAAGAGAGCACATTTCTCCGGCAGAGTCCACGTCAAAGTGAAGGACTAGGAAAGGAATCATTCAGCTAACCTACAGTGTTGTGGGGAGGGTTGAGTTTTTCAGACTAAAAGTGTGTGGGCCTAAATCACAGGTAAATGCTCCATTTCATACTGAACTGCACTTGGCTTTGTAGACATGCTTACCAAGCTATTAAATGAGCCAGGATACTTAGTAACCAGTGGAAACCTCCCCGATGTGTTACTGGGGAGAAGGAGCAATCAGTGATGATGATGATTGCTAGGTCTTTACATACAAATAAGTTTTAAGAATGGCCTTGGCTGGTTTGGCTCAGCAGTTAGAGTGTTGGCCCGCGAACCAGAGAGTCCCGGGTTTGGTTCCTGCTAAGGGCACGTACCTTGGTTGCATAATAGGGTCATTTGTGCGTATTCCTGTTCTCATTTCCCTCTTGCAAACATACTCTCTTCCCTTTACCACCAGATCTTTCCTGTCTAATGTGTCTCCATCCACCAGTAACTCACCTGGAACCTTGAATAATTCTTGAGCACCACCCCCCTTGTCTTCACCATCCCTCATCTAGTTCATCATTAATTCCTACAGTCTATCCCCCAATCTATTTTAAACCTACTCCTTCATCTCCATTGTCTGCTCTATTAACAATGCGATCTCTCTCCTGCACACCTTCAGAACCTCTTGTGTCTAACTGTGGTCTTTCAATTGCTCTCCACACAGCATGCAGAGTGCCCTTCCTACGAACAGGCCATGTCCCCCACTGCTCACGCTTGTCAAATTCAGCCTCCTCAAATGGTGGACAAGGTCCTGCTGGCTGTGGCTCCTTCTGCCTTTGCAATGTGCATGCCTCTGGCTCCTATGCACTAGACTTCTGGGACCTTTTAATTCCTCTTGAAAATCATCAGAGAACTTGCTCATGGTTCTCTTAAGACACATTAAGAGAATGTGTCACTTTACCTCTTCTCACTAGACTGCAAGTTCCTTTGAGTCTCCTATAACATCTATTGCACACGTATTTGGGGGCACCGCTGTGTGCCAGCACTGGGCTGGGCGTTGGGAGGCAATGGGGAATACGACAGTCACAGTTCCCATTTTATGTGTAATGTGGAGTGGAGTGGACCGGCAGGAAATTTGTAAACAGAATCATTTACAAAATAAATACAAACTGGGAATGCAAAGAGAAAACCAATGGAAGTTGCAGCAGAGAAGAGCACACTTCAGACTGTGTGGCAGAAGGAGGTGGCATTTAAGCTCACACGAGAATTGCCCGGAGCTCACTGTAGGGGCCATGCAGGAGTGTCGCAGGCAGAGGGGCAGTGTGTGAAAGGCCCCCGTGGACACATAGAGCTCAGCGAATGCCAAGAATTACGTGAAGGCAGTGAGTGGGAAGGAAAGGGCATTAGGTGATATTGGAGAAGTAGACGGGGGTCAGATAGTTTGGGCACTAAGCTGAGCACCTCACTTGTAGTAAGTGTTTAATAAACATCTGTTATGTTTTCATAAAGTGAATATACTCCAACTGCGGAATTATACAGGTTAAGAAACTGAGGCCCTTAAAATTAAAGGAAAAGCTCTGGAAATGTTTTCCTCACATTCCCAGTTGAATTTTCTTTCTAGTGTTGCTATAGTCTGTTAAGCACAAATGAAAACATAGAAGCAGAGTCGAGCTGTGATTACTCAGCAGCTGAAGATGGCAGTGCCAGCCTCTATCATGCGTAGATTGAACGGATTGGCACATGTCGACCGACAGTCTTTTAGCAGAATGTGTGATCACTGTGGATAATTTTCCTGAGTCTATCTTTGTTCTAAGAGCAAATACTGCTCTCTGCTTAAATGCTCCCTTTTCCCCAAACTCCTTTTGTCTATCTCCTATGTTTTGTTTTGTTTTTTTAATTTTTTTAATTGATTGATTTTTAGAAAGCGAGTAAGGGAGAGGGAGAGAGAGAAACATCAAAGAGAGAGAACATCAATTGGCCGCCTCCTGCATGCCCCCCACTGGGGATCAGGCCCACAACACAGGCATGGTTCCTGACCAGGAATCAAACAGCAACCTCTTGGTGCATGGGTCTATGCTCAATTACTGAGCCACATAAGCCAGGCTTTTTTTTCATATGTTTTTAAGAAATATGGTTTTATTGGTTTTTTTAGAGAGAGAGAGAGAAATAGAAACATCCATTGGCTGCCTCCTGCACGCCCCCTACTGGGGATTCAGCCTGAAACCCGGCATATGACCCAACCAGGAATCAAACCGGGACCTCTCAGTCCTTGGGATGACATTCAATCCAGAGCTACACCGGCCAGGCAAATTATCCTCTATGTTTTTGACATCAGGGAAGCCTTTTTTCCCCCCCAGTATTGAGACCAAGTTATCTCTCTCTAATATATTCACTCTTGGAACCTAAGCAACTTGGTAAGAAGTTGAATTAGCTGGGCTCCTTCCCCAGAGCATGTGTAGAGGCTCTGAAAGTACAAAGAATGGGGAAGGAGCCCAGCTAAGTCCAAATTTCTGGCCATTCCCTCCAAGGCCCCTGGTGTGTGAATGAAGCCGTCTTGGACTCCTCAGACCAATTCAGCTGCTAGGTGAGCACCTTGAAGTGATCTCACTGAATGCCCCTTGGAGCAGGAGAGTCAGTCAACCAAGTCCTCTCCAAATTTTGGATCCACAACATCATGAGACAAAATAAAATATCTGTTGCTACATCACATTTTAAAGATATTTTCCCCCTTTATTATTATTTTAAAAATACAAAGTAGAGAACATATTTGTTAACTATTTCCTTACTGATTCTTTTTGCTGGACATTAAGTAAGTATTCCTCCATGGTTTGTGACATTCTTTGTAGGTAGAGCCAAAATAATCTTTATTGAGATTTTAGTTATTGCAAGAGTAAAACATATTATTACTTATTCAAATAAGAAACCCATTAAAACCATGCATAGTCCCACAACCCAAAGACTTACAATTCTACAGATGTTTGCATAAAATTCCATTTTATGGATGATTGTTTTAGTCAAACAGTTCCTTACAGTTAGATGTTTAACCTTATTATATTGTTGGGCTTACTTTTCTTAATTTTAACTTTTTATTATAGAAAATTTAACATATGCACAAAAGAAGAAAGAATAATGTAATGAATTTCCATATATCCATCATACAGCTTCAACAACATGTTGCCAACTACTTATGATACTAATTCTCTTTTTTTTTAATCCTCACCCCAGGATACGTTTTTTATTGTTTGAGAGAGAGGGAGATAAAGGGAGAGGAAGAAAGAGAGAGGGACATTGATGGGAGAGAGAAACATCAATTGTTTGCTTCTCATCCATATGCACCTGGACCAGGGATCAGAGCACCTGGGTATGTGCTCTGCCCTGGAATCAAACGTGAGACTTCTCAGTGTACAGGATGATGCTCCATTTAAGTCACACCAGTCAGGATGATAATAATTCTTAAAGTGAGCCCTGGCCGGTTGGGCTCAGCAGTTAGGGCGTCAGCCTGTGGTTCAGAGAGACCCAGGTTCAGTTCCTGCTAAGGGCACGTACCTTGGTTGCAGTTTGTCCCTGGCCCCAGTTAGGGTCATGTGGGTGGCAGCCAGTCAATGTGTCTCTCCCACATCAATGTTTCTCTTTATTTCTTCCTCCTTCTCTCCTTCTCACTCTATCTGAAGATGAATGCAAAAATGTCATCTGCTAAGGATAAAAAAAATTCTTAAAGTGAAAGTAATAACAATTATTGATCCATTTTGAGTTAAATTTTGTGTATGATTATAAATAACAGTCTAGTTTTATTCTTTTGCATGTGGCTTTCCAGTTTCCCAGCACTATTTATTGAAGAGATTTCCTTTTCTCCATTGTATGTTTTTGGCTCCTTTGTCAAAAATTTTTTGCCCCTGACTAGTTTGACTCAGTGGTTAGAGTGTCAGCCTGTGAATGGAAAGGTTGTGGGTTTGATTACTGGTCAAGGGTACATCCCTGGGTTGCAGATTCAATCAGCAACCCTGAGGGGTCATACGGGAGGCAACCAGTTGATGTCTCTTTCTCACATTGATGTTTCTCTCTCTCTCTCTCTCTCTCTCTCTCTCTCTCTCTCTCCCTCCCTTCCATTCTATCTAAACATCAATAAAAAAATATCACTGGGTGAGGATTAACATCAACAACAAACGATTATTTGCCCACATACATGTGGGTTTATTTGTGGGCTCTCAGTTCTGTTTCATTGGTCTGTATGTCTGTTTTTCTGCCAATACCACACTATTTTGATTATTGTCACTTTATAGTATAATTTGAAGCCAAGGCAGTGTGACACCTCCAGCTTTGTTCTTTTTTCTCAGAATTGTGTTGGCTATTCAGGGACTTTTGTGGTTCCATATAAATCTGATGACTGTCCATTTCTTTTAAAAATGCTTTTGGGAGTTTGATGGAGATTGCATTAAATCTATATATTGTTTTGGGTAATATGGCCATTAACTTAATTTAAAAATTATTTAAAAGTTTTTTAACAGACAAAACATTACTATGGGATGTGAGTAAAAGATAATATGCTTAATATGCATTAGAGTCGGGCCTCCAAATTAGAGATCAGGGCCTGCAAAAGTTTTTCATGGTCTTGAGCCTTAGTTCTCATGGCCTTAAGTTCTCAGGGTTCACCAATATTTCTTTTTTATTCTTGAGGGTAGTTTATTATAATGCAGTCAATAGTTGAACCATGGAGAGTATGTGTAACTCTGTGAGGTGATAGAGTAGTAGCCATAATGTACAAGTGATAAAGAGATAATCAGAGCATTGTCCTGTAAATGAGATTGTGTGTTTGTAGTGAACCTACGTCAGCTTGGATGGTTCAGCCCTGAGTCATTCTGATTTATGAATCCCACAGAAAGCCCTGGTATCTGCCTAAACCCTGCCTCTAGGTTTTCATAGTTCTTGCTGAGGCAGGTTCTTAAAATGTCCAGACCTAATGCCTGGGCTCCCCTGAACACAATCACCTGAGCCCAAACTGCTATGACTCTCACAAGATTCTGAGGTTGTGTTCATGCCACCAGGGAACCAAGGCCAGCCCCTCAGCCACTGCAGAGCTTTGGTCCACTTACACATTTCAATGACAGTCAGGATATGTGGAAAGGAAGCTTTAATAACGGCCCTCCAATGCTAAGTTGCCATCCGTCTGTTTTGCTTTGCCTAAGAATTTCTATCTGTCTTCAGTCTTGATAGGGTACCATTGTGCCCTGAAGGGAATTCTTAAAGGTGAATTCTGAATTGACACCTAAGAGAAGAAAATGATGGAGCACCCACTGTTAAGTCAGGTCAACAGAAAGCAGGTGAAATTCTTAATTGTTGGCTTTTATTTATTGAAAGTACAACATACATCATTTTTATACGTAGATTATTTGCTCTTTACATAAATCTCACTTTTCATCTTGAAATGACCTAATTCTAAAAAGTAGGTGCCTCAGAATACTTGGAGATTTGTAATATTTATAAAGGAATCACATCAGTGACAGAGGATAACAGAGGAGAAAATACTTAGAAGAGGCCTGGTTTCTTAAGTCAGTTGTCAAAACCTCAAGAAAGCCCTTTTCAAATAAATTAAACATTTTTCCCTCTCATACAGTGCATGTCAGTGGAAACGTGTATTTCCATGTCATGCATATTCTCTTTTTCAAGTAAGTTTCAAACAAGGAATTAATGATTAATAACATTTAACACCCTGCTTGCCACTTTTCCATATTATCTCCTTCTCAATGTCTTTGCTTAATTGGCTTTCATGGTTTGCCTCACTTATGCTGCTCAGGCTTTGTCGCTCAACACAGCTAAGTCACTGGGAGCTGCCATCTGTTCTGGCCACCATGGTCAATGAAAACTCGGCTGAAACATAGACATGCTGCTCACGACTTCCTCACCAAGCATGTACCTGCAGGAGAGAACTCACTGTGATGTGAGTGCGGGAGTCTCTCCACTGGTAGCTTTGGGTCAGATTAAAAATGTAAGGTAAGGTCTATGCCTGAGAATATGTTGGCTCAAGATCAACTCAGATGCTCTGGTACCATCTGCATCATCATGAGGAATTAGAATTACCTTCTGAATATTTTTTCAGGAATTAGGAATTACCTTTCTGAATATTCTGAAACAGGATATTAAAAACTCACAAGTCCTACAGTCTAGCTTGAGTATGTCCACCTCTGAAGGATCTATGACTGGGTGGTATTAAGACAAGCGAAGCTTCTCTGAAACCGAGGGGAATGCTCCTCGGTTATTTTTGAAGCCTCTCCCAGGTACATTTCAAGTTTCTCTTTAGGCACTTCGCAAAGAGCTCAGCTCTGCGCCTGCGCAATCCGGAGGACGTGTGCCAATGGGGGAACCAGGACAGCAACGGCCCAGCTGGGTGCTTGCCTCTTCTCTTGGTTTCTACCTTGAGGGTGGGGAAGAACCCCTTTGCTGATGACAGTATGTGGTTACCTTATAATCTATAGATTCTTAATTGTGGCCAATTCTTGATTTTTTAAAAATAAAAAAATGTGATTATTTCTAAACAGTGAGCTACGGAAACTGTTAAGGTTTGTCTGAAGGGCTGTCCAGCAAAAGCGCCCTGAGATTTGCTGTGATTATTCCTACGTCTAAGTATGGAGACAAGAGGTAGGTGAGTTGGTAAAAGGAGGGGATTTCTAAGCATGAAGCCTGCCCATCAATAGAAGAGCCTGCTCTTCTGATAGTGTTATGAATTGAATTGTGTGTCTCCCTCAAAAAATGTTGAAGCCCTAACTCCTGGTACCTTGTGAATATGACCATATTTGGAAACAGGATCTTTGCAAATGTAATCAAGTTAAGATGAGGTCAGTAGGGTGAGCCCTTATCCATGTGACTGGGGTCTTTAGAAGAAGAGAAGAAAAAGCATGCAGGTCAGACACCATGTGAAGACAGAGACACACAGACACAACCCCTGCAGATGAAGGCGGAACTGGAATTATGCTGTCACCAGCCGAGGAGCACTTGGGGACTTGGGGTTACCAGAACTAAAAGAGGCAAGGAAACATTCTTCCTTTGAGGTTCCTCTTGCCAACACCTGATTTCATGTAGCCTGCATATGGTTACAGAATAAATTTCTGTAACCTACAAAAAATATTAACAATGCAATAATGTAATTTGAAAAAAGATGCCGTTCATGGTAACAACACCAAGTTTAACATATGTAGAACTGGCCTTAACAAGAAGTGTCTAGGATTTCTATGAATAAATGTACAGAATTCTACCAAGAGAAGCAAAAATAGTCTACACTAAATGCACATACCATGTGCTTGACGAAGAAGAATGGATCGTGTGAAGATGTCACTTCTGCCAAAATAAATGTACACATTTAATTTGATCTAAAAATCCTAACAGGATTTTTGTATAACATGAAAAAGTAATTTTAAAGTCCAATCAGAAATAAAATAATAAATCCTAAATATCTCTCCATATCAGAAAGATGACTAATGAAGTTAAAAATGCTAAAACAAACTGATATACTATTGGAATAAATATGGTTAAAAAAAGCTTAATATCCTTATCACATAAAGAGATTTTACATAATAAGAGAAGAGGTAAAAATCACAATGGATATACACATAAAGGATAAAAACTTGTAATTCACAAGTCATACAAACAGCCAATTAATATTGTGATAAATAGATACATATTTAAAAATAATGACACATGTTTTCCAAAAGTTGTCATACATTTTTTTTAAAAGTGAAACTACCAATGTTGAAGGTAAGGAAGTGTTTGGAAAAATAAATGGATGCAATCTTTTTAGAGAGAAATTTAGGCACATGAATCAATATCCTTAAAAACTGTGATAACCTCAAACCCAGTAGTCTTTGTTTAGGAATTTACCGTAAAGTAAATAATGCCCCAAATTATTGACATATGGAAAGACAAACTGAGCAATGAAACATATTAGAAAGCCAAGAAATAAACCCACATATATATGGTCAATTGATTTTTAACCGAAGCGGTAAGGTAATTAAATGGGGAAAGAATGGTCTTTTCAACAAATAGTGCTGAAATGTCTGAATATTCAGATGGAAAAAAAAAAAAAAAAAGAACCTCTTATACCATACACAGTAACTGGATCTAATGCATCTTAGACCTAAATGTAAACATTGAAACTACAAGACTTTTAGAAAAAAAGTGAATCATTTTTAAGACCTTGGTATAACAAAGGTTTCTTACATAAGATTAAAAAGTGGAAACCATAAAAATTTGATAAAATTGTATATCACTACAATTAACAATGTTTGCTCTTTGAAATATTCTGTTAAAAAAATGTAAGTCAAGCCACAGACTGGGAAAACATATTCACCATACATTTATCTTGCAAAAGGTTTATATCCAGAATATAATAAAAAAGCCATTCAACTCGAAATTAAAAAACAAACAAACAAAAATCCAATTTTTAAAAATAGGAACAGGAGTTGAGCAAAGGAAGATATATTGTACTAAAGATATACAAATGGCCAATTTACTCATTATAAAATGCTCCATTACAATGGTCATATCAGGAACATTAAAATAAAATCTGCCTGGGATAGCGCTACATGCCCACTTGAGTGGCAAAAATTGACTGTTGTATCAAATGAAGGCAGAGATGTGGATTAATTAGAACTTTTGTACAGTTCTGTTGGGAAAGTAAAAAGTAAAAGGCCATTTTGGAAAACAGTCTAGCAGTTTCATATAAAGTTAAAGATAGACTTACGTTAAGACTTAGCGATTTTACTCCCTTTTTACCCATGAGAAGTGAAAATATATGTCTAAAGACTCTTATACATTCATAGTAGCTTTATTTATAATAGCCCCAAACTGAAAACCATCCAAATGTTCAAATAATGGACAATCAAATATGAATAATTAAATAATGGTAATCAAATGAAAGATAAAAACAAATATATTAGATGAAAATGCAATTCTCTATAGAGCCACATGAATTGATAATTCCACACAATGGAATACTACTCAGTTTAAAAAGGAATAAACTACTGACTGAGAAAATAAGAGTCAATACATATTCTATGAATCCATTGATACAAAATTCTAGAAAAGGCAAAACTAAACTATAGGCAGATCAATGGTTTCCTTTGACCAAGGGTTGTTTTTTTTGTCAACAAGGGGACTTGAGAGAAGTTTTCAAGGTTATGAAAAAGTTCTATATCTTGATTGTGGTGGTAGTTACATATGTATATACATTTGTCAAAACTCTTGGGACTGTATTTTTCAAATAATTTAATTCTATTATATATTGATTAAAAATCTAAATGATGCACACAACCTATGTACAAGCATGTTAATTATAGCACTGATAAAGGCAAAAAATATACAGTATATCCATTTAATGAAAGCATTAGGTAATTCATTAAAATAATATAAATGAAGAATACTCAATAATATGTTAATTGAGAAAAAGTAATACACTTTTGTAAAAAAAGTTTATATACAATTTAAAAATTATTGGCAGGACATATACCACAACACTAACTCTTTGTCCAAGGATAATGGACTCTTATTGTTTTTTAGCTTTTTCTTTGTACTTATCTTTGTTTCATTTTTCTGTGTTAAACCTGCATTACTTGTCTAATTAAAAAATGCATTTATTAAAGAAATATAATATAAAAATAATAAATTAGTAAATAAAGTAATTTTCTTTAGAGAAAAAATAAATGGGTAATATTAACATTCTGAAAGGGTTAATAATGTTTTAAAGAGTAAAGGTAAAAGCTTGCAAAAGGTGGAAACTGTAAACAATGTGTTGCTTGCATGACCTGTGCTCAGCCTTCTGTTGAGTACGGAGAAGGATTATCTAGATTATCCGCAAGGCAATGAATCACCCAGCAGATACATGACGAGATACCAAACCAGACCAACTGCAAAGTGGACAATGGGCCAGGCAGAGTACATCAGCAGAAACTGCAGAAAGCTAAAAGTAGAGTATATAACCTACACCCCAACTCTTATTTGAAGCCGAACCCTTTTTGGCTCAGCCAGCCTGCACCCAGGCACATGCAGCAAAGCCAGTTTGTTTGCTCTACATTGGCCTTGTGTTGTGGATGTGACCTCCCGCCAGCTCAGACCCTCTACATCCAATAAAAAGTTCAACCTCATGGCTAACTAAACAAGTCCAAAGTAAAGAACAGATGCTTTTGTGACTAACAAATTAACAAACATACATGACATAAAAATAACAAATATATTTTTCAGAATGAGAATAGCTTCTGGAAAGGACATTTCCCCCACTTCGTTATGGCAACATAAATTACTAGAGTATTTCAGAAAAGCAATTTATAGATACACAAAAGCCTTAAAACTCTTGGTTCCTTTTCATGTAATAATTGCACTTGTGAAGTACTAGCCTTTAAAATTTTTTTTCAAAATGCCAACACTGATATATGCACAATTATGCTAATCATTGTGTTATTTATACCATAATAAACCTCAAACAACCAAAGTCCCTAAAATTTAATTAAGTGATTCTGATACACTTACTTAAAAGTTTATTAACCAGCATTTAAAAATAATATGGATTTTAATAACATGAAAAATGCTCACTTCTCTAATATTAGGTTAAAATAGCTATAAAATTATATTAAGGTATTATTTCAAATACACTATATTAAAAATGAATGAAAAAAAGAAGACTATCCTAAAATACTCATGAATTGGGCAGAAAGTTTACTGATAATTTATCCCCTATTTTTAATGCATTTCTATATTTCAAAAATTGTTAACAGTAAGCAGGTGTAATAACTACTCCCAAATAAAATTCTGGAACTAAAATATGTCCAGACTAAGGTTAATGCACTGAGGCAATTTACTACCAAAGTAGAATTCATTAGTCTTCTAGTGTCGGGTGAAATTGAAAAGAGTAAAAAATTCTTGCAATCAAACTACTTCAATGCCTGGACAGTACACAATAAGGCATTTAACAAATTCTTATATGATGCTTTGCATAATATTTGGGACGTGATGGTTAATAAATGTGCATTACAATGAACAGAAATAAAAAATTTAAAATGGATATGAATGGATATGTACATATATAGGTATATATAGACACATATACACACACACACACACACATACACAGAATAGAAAGCAATCTTCCAAATTAATCAAAGTTTCAACTATAAGTAAAGAAAATTTAAATGGATGAGAAACCCATTTTGCAGTTATCAAAAAAGTACCAATTTAATCTTTTTTGGCAAAAGTGTCTACTTAAATGCCAGGGCTGCCCTATCGCCCTGGGAGAAAAGAGCGAGGGTGCTCACCCTCACCCAATCAAGCACCAGGGTGGAGCTGTGAAAACTGAAAGTAATGCAGCAACACAGCCTGGGTTGCCAGTTGACACCTGTGAATAGCCTATTAAAAGAATCGTTGCTAACAGGGCAGGGGAAGAGAGGGCAAGCCTTTCCCCTCTTCGGTAGAGCAGCATCAAGGGCCTGGGATGGGAAGTGGCCTAAAAACAGCAGTGAGAAAAGGTGAATAGGGTTCAGGATCTCAGGTGGGGTGACAGTGACCACAGATCTTACTGGGCCCAGTTTTGAGGATGGATGTCAGCAGGAGGAGGCATTTTCTTCAGGGAGTAGACTGAGTCAGAGCTTAGAGTGAGTAAGTATCCTACCGGATCTCGGGCAGTCTCTTGCTGAGTTCAAAACACCAGCTATGGAAATATGTTCATGTTTGTTTATTTTTTGTGAATAGCAACTTTTAATTCCAAAATATAGTAAGATATAAATTAAGGCTAGTGTGCTAGTATGTGGTAGGTCTCCTCTATGCACATTCTATGTAATACTGCATAGAATTTCCTTCTGTGCTGGATTGTCCTTGTTAGCCTGTGCAGTTGGAGAACATCACCGAATTCTGTCTTTCCTATTTCCCAGGAAAGCCATGTAAGGCAAATGGTAATAGCCTCATTTTGAGGATGAGAGATCAGGGCACAGAGAGTTTAAGCAACTAATCCAAGCTTCCCAAGCAAGTGAGCCTTGGAAAATAAACAGAGCCCAGTTCCTTTTACTGCCCCTACAGGGATGCATCTAACAGTCCATTTTAATCCAGCATTCAGACTTTTTAACATTATCTATAGCTTTCTTTTAATTGAATAGGTTGTATAATAACCAAGCCCTTAGCAAAATACATATTTAGCACTATAAACATTTTAAAAATAAACCTTAACAATTTCATCTGCTAACATCTGCTTTCTAACATTTCTATTTTGCTGAAACAGTTTATGATATTGCTAACAATTACTGCTGGGTATCTGGCCACATAAATATCTAATGATGCTATTCATTTCTGAAAGGGAATAAAGGAACCTTGACATTAGTTTTAAATGAAGAATTTATTTTCCTATGTTTTACTGATACTTAATTTGAAGTTCTTGGATTGGAGCCTCAGGTTTGTGATTGGTTTGACATTGTTCTTGCTAAGAAAGAAACAACAGGCCCACAATGGAGTCACTTGTGCTAAGGCAACAGCAAACCAAGACTCATCTACATTTTCAGCCTCTCCCAAGAATGTGACTCTTTTTTTAGCCTTACTCGAGGATATTTTTCATTGATTTTTTTTTTTTTTTTTTTTTAGATAGAATGGGAGGGAGGGAGGGAGAAAGAAACATCCAGGTGAGAGAGACACATGGATTGATTACTTCCTGCATGACTCTGACCTGGGACAGGGATCAACCCACAACCAAGGTATGTGCCCTTGACCGGGAATTGAACCCATGACTTTTTGGTTGGTGGGCCAAAGCTCTAACCTCTGAACAAGACTGGCCAGGGCAAGAATGTGACTTTTAACCTGTCAGTCTGGAATGACCTGGTCAGCGTACTGAGGTAATCTGCCTGATAGTATCTCGACCTTCCTGGGAGGAAGGTGACCTTGCCTGAAATTATTCATTCTGCTAGAAACGGCCTCTGTTCTGCCCCCGTCCGTCAAACCCTCCATTTTGTAAGACTCCTCGGAACTCCTTTCTATTTGCTAAGAGGGGATGCTGCCTGGTTCATGAATCACTAAAAAAAGGCAATTAGGTCTTCAAATGTACTCAGTGGGGTTTTGTTCTGGAACACTCCTTAGGCATTCCTGTTCCCCTTTAACTATGGGCTTCCCTGCACCGTGCAGCACACAGAAACGGGAGCATTCAGCTCTCCCACCAGCACCTGCTGACCGTCCGTCTGCTGGGCGTCTTAGTTCATGTCCTCCCTCCTGCTCGAGTCTTGAATGCCTGGGAGATTTCACTTTACATTTGCTAGAATGGTTCATTAAAATACTAATTTTAAGCTGTAATTATCTGTTGGTTCATCCTGGGGGGTGAACCACAGTGGCGCTGATATCTTCTCACTGCAGGAGAATTTCCCATCTGTTCTCATTCCCTGGGGCCTGCAGCAGGAGCTACCTGGCCCTGGAATGGAGCAGTTGGAAGGAGCTGTGGAGACTGCTTTCGGGAGGGCGACAAAGGCGGGCAGGGAGGATTGTAAGTATGGTAAATAGGCTCAGCTGTCAAACTATTCATGATACCTTCGGGACAGAAAACAGCAGCTATCAAACAGGAAGTGGGCAGTGGGGAAGATGTGGAGGCAACAAGTTTATCTCCTTCTTGGAGGATAAGCAATCTGCTGACCGGTGGGTGGGTGAGTGATTCCCTGTTTTAGAACAAAGGTCAATGATATTATCAGACTGGAAGGACGTCAACTGGCCTAGGGAATGCCTGGCAGTTGGCAGAACTGAGTACTGATTTAAGATATAAATGTGTGACAAAAGGGAAAAAAAAAAGGCAAACTAAGGAAAACAAGAAGAGTTTTAAAAAGCGAATAGGAACCCAGCTGGTGTACCTCAGTGGTTGACCCTCATCCCCTGTACCAAGAGGTTGCTGGTTCAGTTCCCGGTCAGGGCACGTGCCCAGTGGGGGGCATGCAGGAGGCAGCCAATAGATGTCCTCTCTCATCAGTTACTATCTGTCTCTCCCTCTCCCTGTTTCTATCTTTCTCTCCCTCTCCCTTCATCGCTCTTAAAAATCAATAAAGATTGATTTTATTTAGGCTCAGCAGTTAGAGCTTGGCCCTCGGACCATAGGGTCTCGGGTTCAATTCCTGACCAGGGCATGTACCTGATTTGTGGGTTTGATCCCTCGTGTGGAAGGCAACGGATTGATATTTCTCTCATATCATATCATTTCTCTTTCTCTCTCCCCTCACTTCTACTAGAAATCAATGGAAAAGTATCCTCATGTAAGAGTTAACAAAAATAAAAAAGGGGAGCTAGGGATACATTTATGAATAGGATGGGGGTAGGAATAAAAATATGAATAAGATGGGGGGTTAAGAATAAAAATATGGATAGGATAGAGGAAGACAGCAAGGGGAAGTAAAAACAGGTCCTGGGGAGGAGCCACTGTATTTTTTGAGTTCCAACTAACAATACACAAGTCACTATCGGAGGAAGGTTGCTAGGAGGAGCATTCACTGATGGTTCATTAAGTTTGATGATTAGGGTCTTTGGGTCAGATGGAGGGGTATTATCTGCGTTGTACAGATAAGGAAACTACAGCTTAGAGAGATCAGAATGTGGGTTTGAGAGCCTGGTTGTCTAACTTTAAACTCGATGTCTTTCCCATTATGTGATGCAGCTTTTCAATATTTCAGAGAGAGACAGAGATGAATGACATGAATCCTTCTTTCAAAGAGCTCATGGCCTACAGCATACATCGTGAAGCTGTGTCCTCCATGTGCTACAGAAACTCTCCTTTACCCGGGGCTCGGGCTACTTACACAACCTGTCTTATGACATTTGGGGAAATTCACCAGACGACATTCCACTTCGTGTGCGTGCAGCTCAGGCACGTGCGGAGCTGGCTCTGGTGGGAGCAGGTCCTGCAGGCTGTCCAGCAGGGAGAGGTGAAGGGTCAGGGTGTGTTACTGTGGTTTAAGGTGAGGCTAGTGTGGAGCGGTGTTGGGAGAATCTTCTGCAACATAAAGGCTATTTTGTCATTTTCTAGAGACTGTTTGTTTCTTTTCAGTATATTCCAGATGCAGCTCCTGACTTGAGTAAAATGATGAAGTTGGCCCACAGCGTCATCGCCTCATGGCCCCCACCCTCAGCATCCTCTACGAGAATCACAGAAGATTCCAATTTTTCCTTTAGTTACTTTCCTACTCCACCCTCTCCACTCTCAAATAAACTGAATAAATTAACCTGAGGAGGGGACAGTGATCGAAGCAGCTTAACAATGAGGCTCACGGGGCAGACGACTTCTTTGACAGAGAATATTAAATGCTTTACAAATACAGAGTAAAGTATGCTGCCTTTGTCTACTTGTGAGAAGTCACCAGGTGTTAAGAACAAAACAAGTGAAAGATCTTTAAATCTTTGAACACACAAATAAAGAGCTTTAACAAAAGCCAACCGAAGGGAAGACAGAAGTTTAGGAGGGCGAAAGAACCTGCCTCTGTTCTGAATCTGAAGGAGGCAGAGGAAATGAGATCTCACTTACACTTAACGAGAGCTACGCCAAGGATGTTCTATTGACAAACTAATTTGGAAGTCATTTAAGAAAAATTGTGCCTCAGTTTTTATTTATATCTGGTGGAGGACGGGCTGGGTTCTCTCCTCTGTGTTAAATAACAACTATTTAATCCAGTATCTTAATGTCCATTTTACATTTATGTCTCCAGGACTCAGGGACTGGGTTGTTAATAATTTGGCTAATTGAGTAAAACCTAATGCTTCAAATCTTGAAGCAGGGAAATAAAAACTGAAGATTTCCCGTAGATATGGGATGCATAATATTTAATGCTTCAGAGATCATTAGTAAAAGAAAATATTAGAGTCATACACACCCTCAGAGAGTCTAACTAATGAATGTCTCCCAGCTGCTGTTGAAAAGTCAGCAGCAGCATCCGTACCAATTTCAAGACAAAGCGCAGCTGACAGATGCTGGAAGGGATAAATCAGGCCGTACAAGGATTAAAGTAATAAGTCCCCAGTGCCCGTTGGAGGCAGAGGTGCCACAGCAAACTGCTTCCAGGCACTTAGTACTGAAAGATGGATGCCGGGGTCTTTATCCAGCTGCCCAGTAGGCGCCTGAGCAGTATATAAAACGGAGCACAGGTCTCGCCACACCAAGTTTTAAGTAAGAACGGCTTTTGCGGTTACCTCTATTTTACTGGGGTCTCAAGGATTCCACTTCAGTTCCAATGTTTGGGACATGATGTGACCAAATGTAAATTGGGCCAATATAATGAAACAGAAATGACAGCGGTTCTTTATGTTCACTGTTAAAGGGTGCATTGCATGGGGATGCTGCTATTATTTTTTTAGAAAAAGGATGGCAAGCAACCTCCTAATTGAGAAACGTGCTAATTGGGAAACTGTTATGTGTCTATTCCTTTTTATCATTTAACAAGGTGGGTTAGGGAGACTTTTAAATGTGTATCTTTAGACTGCTTTGTAAATTTATGAAATCCTTGAGAGCTCCAGGCATCTCCTACAACACCGCCCGGGATGTGACTGTGTCACATCACTTACTGAATTGCATTGCAATGGCCTGAAGGCAGGCTAGCGGCATTCCCCTTGCCCATACCCGATGTGAACATACTGAGGCCAAACCTGGTTCTGCCTCACCTTGTGTCCCTCAGAGCCCTGGGGGATGCTCCTGATAAAGCAGCTTTGATAAAGGCCTAGCACGTTCCTATGAGTCACGGTGTGGTTAATTTTACGGTCAGACTGACAGGGCAAGGGGGACTTAGACATTTGGTCACACATTACTCTGGGTGTGTCTGTGATAGTGTTTTGGATGAGGTTAGCATTTAAATCAGTAGCCTGAGTAAAGCGGATTGCACTCCCTAATGTGAGTGGGCCTCATCCAATCAGCTGAAGGCCTGAATCGCAGAAAAAGGCTGACCCTCCTCTGAGTAAGGGAGAATTCTTCCCGCCTGACAGCCTTCAAACGGCAATACAACTTTTTTCCTGCCTTTGAACTTGAACTGAGACTCTGGGTCCTGAGCCTGCTGACTCATCTTGCCGATCTCGGGCCTTGCCAGCATCCATGATCACGTAAGCCAATTCTTTATAAGTGGTCTGGACTACGAAAAATGTCTTTAGGCTACTAAAATGCAAAAAACAAGTTGCTGTGTAAGAAATCACATGACAGGCAATGGCTGACAGAAAACCCAGGCTCTCCTCAGCCCGCGAAGTTCATTACTCTGGGTTTGTGTCAGCAGCAGTGTCCCTTAAAGTATGATCCACAAACTGTCACCAGTCCAAGATAAATACTTCTGCGTTTAGGAACTTTTACAGCACTCTGACTCGCGACATCTGATCATGTGGTTTTCATTCCACAAACATATCAGTTTGGAACTTAAAACAAGCAACAAGAGTGACAACTGGTCACTTACTCAGGTGGTTGGAGAAACACTGGCCTAGAGAGCTGGTACCCCCTCAGACCAGTTATATCAGGGTGAGGGAGATGGGGAGCCTGCACATTTCCTGGGAATTAGGCCTTTTGGGGGATTCTAACGAGGTGATATTAAACAGATCTAACAACTGATTCAGCACAGGTACTAACCAATCAGAATGGAAGCTGGTCAGCGCCTACCAGTCAGAACAGACACAGACTGTTCTGCAGAACCAGTACCCACTGAAGATCAACCTTCGCATCAGAGGGTCGAGATGGGATAGATCACTTCATGAAGAAGTAAGTCTGCGTTAATTTGGATAGGCACAGCCACATGTGAGGGGAAGGTATTTTTCCTGTCGATATCGATGCACCTTAAAGGTATTCTAAATTGGAAATGTATAGGAACACACTGGCCAGGAAGTAAGGTAAACCCCTGTTATAGAATGGAGCAAAGATATGTTGGGGCTCAAATTATATTCTTCAAAATGTGACAACTATCTAAAGTTAAAGACTACTTAAAATGAAGCTACAGAGTCTTGTCTCCTAATAAGAAAACCAAGGAATGTCTATGCTATTAGACTTCTACTCTCTGAGAGCTATGACTATATCAAGTGGATTTTATTCAACAAGGTGGACCCAGCACCATATTTTTCAAAGTAACCATGACTAAGCATTATTAATCTTATATATTTCTTTTCAGATTTGTCATTTTAAATTCATAACAAATTCATTTAACAACTTTTCATGTAGTAGAGATGCAAAATAATCCTATTACATAAAATATTTTAATTATATTAGTAAGATCTGTTTCTTTGTTTTCCCCTTGATTTGAGATATGAAATTCTCATATGGAAAAACAATAAGAATATATATGTATAATATGTATTTTATATATATGTATATATATATAATGTGTATATTATATATTCTAGTTAGATTTCAGACATCTTGAGACAATGATCATTCTTTTAAAGAGAAAATGTGTCTTTTTTAAGTTAAGATGAAAAAGTGACATTTAGGACTGTCCTTATTTTGGTGATCTAAAAGCCCGAAGAATGTCTTCTGCCTATTCCTTCTTAGTAGATTTTCCTCAATTACGGACTCCCTGCATTTTCATTATGATTACATTCCCCACAATATCCTGAATTTGCTCTACACTATCATGGCAAGAAAGCCTATGTTATCTTTAAATTCTTTGTTGAAATTCATACTGGTTATGAGCTGAAATTTGTCTTCCTATAACATTATTCAATGACCTATGTTCTCTAAGTTTCTCTCTCTCTCTGGAGCCCTAGAGAACCTTCCACACAATAAACTCTCCAACAGCTGAGGACATTCATATCACTGAGTCAACTCTTTTTAGACTAAATGCCTCTACTTGCTTCAATCATAAGCCACCTTTCACTTCCCATAACCATCCTGGTGACTTCACTCTGACCGCTAGTGGGCCCTTCTCTGGTACCCCCACATCTCCTGAGTTGTATATGAGGCAGCTATTTGTTCCCATCCTCTTTCTGCCACATGTACTTCTCATTTTTATTATGTAATTTTTTTTTTTTTTTTATCCTCACCCGAGGACATTTTTCCACTCTTTGTTCAGGTAGAGTGGGAGGGAGAGAGAGGAACAGAGAGAGAGAGAGAAACATCGATGTGAAGGGACACATCGAGTGGCTGCCACCCGCACAACCGACCAGGGCCAGGGACAAACTGCAACCGAGGTACGTGCCCTTAGCGGGAACCAAACCCGGGTCTCTCCGGACCGCAGGCCGACGCTCTAACCGCTGAACCAAACCGGCCAGGGCTTTATTATGTAATTTAATAAAATATTGCATAAACTGATGAAATGTGAGTGAGAAAAGAAAGTTATCATTTATATGAAAATTAAGGAGAAACTTATTGTAGGTGAGTCTTAAAATACTGCTGTTGAAAGAGCAAGAAAATTGTAAGAGGAAAAAACTAGAAATTCTAGAAATATTTAGATTGATTGGAAAATATCGTAAGTACTTGCTGCACTAAAAAAAGCTAGTAATCATTCATTAAGGATGGGATTTATTTAAAGGAGAAAATGAAAGAGTCTAGTCAGGGGAGCCACAACCTGAGGGATGCTATTTTGTATATTGTTATAACCACTCAGAACACACACCCAGCCCATGAGAATGGAGGCCAGTCACACCCCACAGATACGGCCTTGCCAGTGTGTTCTGACTTAAGGCAGTTCTACCCTCCAAGAAAGAGGCTTCATCCTATAGCAAAAAATTGTGAGAAAATGAACATTCATGGTTCAAGTGAACAAAGTATAATGTAATGTAATGTAATTTGATGTTTTTATACTAAATCACTCCTAAAGAGATTCTACGACATTATGAGCTGGAGATGGGATCTGAGAAAGAGTCGTCTGACCCCAGAGAGCATGTGCTTGACATCTATCTGGCTACACTGTCTGCAAATGCTTCATGCTCTCGTATTTCTTTTACTAAATGCCATAGTCTATTAATACAGCCCAGGGTTCCATGAGCATTCTGGAAAGCTAACGCATATTTGGAAAGCTTTTTCCATACGAATGACTCACAACTTCAGTTTATTTCAACGGAAACCTTTCCATACCTGATGAGCATATATATCCTCTATTCTCCAGCGATGGTTTTCTTTTTGTATCCAAGTGCCAGATAAAACCATCCCTTTTAACTTTCTTCAGTGTGGATTTGGCCTATCATTCCAACCTGCTGAGATCCCTTTGAATGCTGTCAGGCAACGTATCCCCCTCTCTCCGAGTCTCATGTCATCAGCTAATTTAATAAGACTTGCGTCTGCCCTTTTAAAATCTGACCTTGTCAGAAGGCTCCCTGGGCAGCCAAGCTGATTACTATACATACTTCCTCCATTTCTTCTTCACTGGAGTGATTTGTGATTGCAGTCACAGCTCTGGCTGTCCCAAGATGCCTGGCTGTCTTATGGTACAGTCTCATGCGTGGCGGTGTGCCTGTCTCATCCACAACTGCGTTTAGCCTAATGCACAGGGCACTCAATAAATGTGTTCAAATCAGAGAATTCCATTCTTTTTCTGGCACAGAGTGACAATGAATATCTGTCTGGAAAAAAAAAAAAAGAAAACAAAAACAGCTGCTGTTTTCTCCAGCCATCCTCATATACACAGACACTTCCCAACTAGCATCAAAGCCAAGAACCTGAACTTGAAAGAAGAATGAGCACAGACGGATTAAGATGTTTTGAAAAGTGTCTGAATGTACATTTGAGCCAGCACTATTTCTTACATCACAGGATTTGAATTTTGCAAAAGGCTGCATAGATTGCCTAAATCTAAAAATAATTTCATTAATGGAGGCAGACGTAATCTAATTTAACATGCAAATTAATGCTGCATTCGCTGAAAAAATATTAAATCACCCTTTTAACAATTTGACTAAAAATCACCTACAAAATTTGAGAGTATTTTCCCTCTTCATAAACTTATTAAAATTCTTGAAAGACAATAAGTGTCTTTTAGTTCTGAATACTCTACACAATGGTCTAGAAATAAGCCCAAACTAAGGTGAGGTATAGTGCTTATTATTCTAAATTAAGAACTATTGTTCTAAATTAAGGAGACAAGCTGTAGAAAAGTTTACTGTGATCTGGAAAACATCCAATTAAGTGGTGGGATTCTAACCTCTCCTTGACTCAAAGGCTGGACTGAAATCAAGACTGAAAATAAGGGCTGGTTTAGATAACAAAAAAAAAACAAAAAAACCTCTGATTCATTCTTTCCATGTTGACAAAATATGCTCTCTGCCCCTAAACCTAGGCTGTGTCCATGCAAACACAAACCAATTTGAAAGAAAAACAAGTGAGCATTTAAATGTGGACCAATTATGACAGCCGAAGCTGCGTTCTCTGGCATTCTACCAAACGCAAAGCTGCGAAAGCGAACTTCTCCTATTCCCTGTCCCGGGTGTATTCTAGCAGCAGGGCCAGCCCTGGAGCTCATTCCAGTCAATGAAGCTATTTAGACCCCACGGGGACAGACTCTGGAGGCTGCTGGGATGTGGGCAGGCAGTTCCAGGTTCCAGTTGAGGTGGAGGGGTCGCACAGTGGCCGGTCCATCCCCTCAGGGCAATGGGAGCAGCTACGGGGCCCGGCATCCCTGAGGAGACAGAGGACCCCCAGTAGCTCACTGGCTCAAAGTGCATTTTCTCTCTTACTTCTAACCCTACAAGCAGTCTTTGCAGCTTCTGTTTCTTAATAATATTTTTAAATTGTGGTCAAATACACAGAACACAAAATTTACCATTTTAATAATTTTTAAGTGTCGAGTTCAACAGCATTAAGTCCATTCATGTTGTTGAGCAATCATCACCATCATCTTTCCCAAAACTCTTTCATCACCCCAGATGGAAACTCTGTAACCATCTAGTGGTAACCCCCCATTCTCCCCTAGGCCCTGGTAATCTACTTTCTGGCTCTGTGAATTTTATCTACAGGACAGGCCAAAAGCAGGTCTACAGCTGTGAGGATGCAAAACACACAGTTTATTCTTGTATTATTATTTCTTAATTATCATATCATTTTCCATGTGAACAACTGTAAACCTTACATTGTCCCACCCTGTATTTTCTAAATAATATATATACATATTTTATAGAACTAGGCTAAGTATTTTATATAAGTGAGCTCGTACAATGTTTGTCCTTTTGTTCTTGGCTTATTTTATTTAGCATAATGCCTTCAAGATTCATCCACGTATAACATATATCAGAACTTCATTCCTTTTTATGGCCGAATAACATTCAATTGTATGTCTGTACCGTGTTTTGCTTACCCACTCATCTGCTGACGGACAGTTGGGTTATTTCCACCTTTGGCTATTGTGAATAAATTCTTCACAAACATTAGCATACAAGTATGTGTTTTCAATTCTTATCAATTTCCTTGTTTTCAATAGCTAGAAGTGGATTCGCTGGGTCCTACGGTGATTCTATGTTTAGCTTTCTGAGGAACTGCTACACTTTCCCCGCAGCAAATGCACCGTCTTCCCGTCCCACCAGCAACGTGCAGGGCCAACGTGCGGCTTGTCTTAGGACTCAGGACAAGTGCTGAGTTCAACCGAGGGCTACCGCGAAGCTCCCTGTCTCAGACTCCACAAAATAAATTTTACTCTAAGCTGTTACAGCTTACCAGCCCCAGACCTACAGTTCCCCCTTTGGTCTCCCTCACTAAGACCTTTTTCTCTGCCTCAGGCCGATTACTCTCACTCACATGGCTCTGTTCACTCACTCCATCTTCCTCGTGGCCGAAGTTGGCTCAGCCACCGGACTCTAACTCTTCTAAACAAACCAGGCCCAACACTGATCCATGCTGGCATCTCCACTCCCTTCCTCAGTCCCTGCCTGACCTCCCTTGGGCCACTCAGGATTCCTTGTCCCTGCTCCTTAGTGAACGTTCATCTTACTGCCAACGTCCTCGAGGAAGATCCTCACTTATTAAAACCAGGTAAGATCTTCCTTTAGACGCACAATGCTCTTCTGTGGCTGGTATGATTCTAGTTAAAAATCTTAGGCAGAGATGCCCTGGCCAGCTTGGCCCAGGGTTAGAGCATCGACCTGCCGTCCCGAGAGACCCGGGTTCAGTTCCCGCAAGGGCACGTACCTCGGTTGCACTTTGTCCCCGGCCCTGGTTGGGTCATGCAGGTGGCAGCCACTCGATGTGTCCCTTTCACATCGATGTTTCTCTCTCTCTCTCCCTCCCACTCTATCTGAACAAAAAATTGGGGAAAAAAAATCGTAGGCAGAGAAAGGAGGCTGACTAACTCATGGGTACCTCAGTAGGAATGTCCTTCACCCTTTTTCTAGAATTTACACTTTCCTTTCTCATCCATCCACCTCCACCCTCCTTGAGGCCAGATACCTCATCACCACAGCTTCCAGACCTGTCCAAATGTGTCTATCCACCTCCGCATCGCCCCACGGTAGAATCCATCTTGTCAACTGCGATTATAGAATAGCTCTTCCAGCACAAATTCTTTTACCCAAACCCTTCAGTGGTTCTATAGTCCCTACTCAAATATCATTCAAACACTTAATTCAAGCAGCTTGGGCCTCCAACGACAGCCCAAACCACACTCCCACACTACCTCCCACTCTCTCCCCGCAGCTCCTGCCTGCCGGGGCTGTGCATGTCCCCGCATCTGGTTTACCACTTGGCCTTTGGGTTCCCACTCACCAAGGCCCTTTGCCTAATGAACCTCTACATTTTGTTCAAGGATAGAGTTTCCTTGATGACTCCGGCTAGAAGTGAAAGGTATATCCTCTGCTGGTTTCACATGGTTTGTAGCACTTGGTTTCTGTTTTAGCTTGATTTGAAAAGTATTTAGTGATCTCGGGGTGTCAGAAGAGGGCAGATGGCTGGCTGCTAAGGAGCTCAATTAGGTCATCTTAAAGCATTCACTCATGTCAGGCTCCAATCCACAGGTTGGTAGGTGGAAAACCTGGCTTTGAATAATGTATGCTGGGCAGAATTGTTTCTCAGGAATAAATACACATTACCTGAGCCCATGGAACTGATGTGAGTGTGTGTGTGTGTGTGTGTGTGCGTGCACCTGCACATGCATTGCAGAATGCCATTACATTAATTAATTTACCGTGACAGCTATAACCTACTGGATGGAGGCATGTATGCCACATGAGGAGAAGAGTATCTCCCTAATGGATAGACTTAAACTAGAACGTAATTTATAGTCAGAATATTAAGTGAGTGTAGAATCAAAACACGTTGCTGGCTCAATGAGCCACTCTGGGGGTTTCTGTCACAGAATCTGAGCTGCTCGTTTTCCTAGGCCGACAGGCACTAGACTTCGGAGTTCCCTCCTCCTTGGGCAGACCGCCTTTGTCAATTCAGTTGTACTCCATACAGCCTAAACATAATGCACCACAATTTTACACCTCCCTCCCCACCCCCACCCATACACGCCTTGAGACATTCAGCTACCTTTGAGTGTAGCTCTACTTTTCTCAAATCTGCAACAGCATATGCCTTTGGTTGATCCTCAGACCAAGTTCAACCACTGCAAATGTGTGTTCCGCCTTTAACTCCCAACGGGCAAAGCTTTACTGTCCCGCAGTTCATTGACTCCTCTGTGCCACCGGGCACAGCTCCCATTGCTCTGGAAGTGCTGGGCTCGGCCCTTTATCCATGTGTGAATAAGAAAAATTCCTTCAGACGAGGCCAATGTCTTGTGTGTCTGTCTACAGCCTACATGGCCCACCAACACAGCAGACATTCATTCAGCCAACATTGTTGAAGAAGGAACAACCAGAGACCATCCCAATAAATGTTCTGTGATAAATTTCCTCCTTCTTTCAGATACATCTACCATTAGGGATTGCCTTGAGACAAATTTAAATGTTGGATTATGAAAATGCTCTGAATGGACCAAAAAAAAAAAAAAAATTTAAATAGATTATCCAAATGCTTCCAGGCCTTAAAGAGGTGATTGAGGAGAAATGTCCATGTGGGCTTCCCACTGGGACAAAACTGGGTTGGGAGGCCGTTAGGGATCAGCCTCCACGCTGCCAGGTGGCACAGCTGGGACCGCCCTTGACTGCCCCCAGCCGAGTGGGGTCCTCCTGTAACTGGAGGCCAAGTTTCACGCAAGCAAGTCTGAAGCGGAACCCTTGTACATTGGGAGTTAACAGTTTATTTTCCTCCTTGGCCATCTTTTGAAGCCTCCAAAGGAAAGGAGATAAAGTAAAACCTAGTGAACTTCCCTCACAGCTTTGCAGCATGGTGCTGCTTTATCTGGTGTGCTTGGTATTTATGTCCTGATTTCAGAGCGGGAAACAAAATGAACAGGCAAGGAGAACACAAGAAAGGGAAAACCTTTTCTCAAGACTGGCTTTAACTGAACGTAAAGTCAGTTATAGAAACATTTAAAAAATTGATGCAAGCAAAATTTCCATTTGTCCAGGATCCCAGGAGACATGTTCTCACGATGCGTGTTCTGTGATGGGCCATGGGCGCACAGTAGGACTGTGACACCAGTGGGTATAAGGCGTCCTTCCCAGCCTGTTGTTTCCAACGCAGACTCCAACAGACTCCAACGCAGCCAGCAGGGGGATACGTGTGTTTCTTATCAAACCTTTCTATTTTCCCTGTGAATTAGCAAACAATCCCCCAGACTCTGATTTTTATCTCCTCACAAGATAAATATTAGTTTCTATGGGCAAATTTCTATTCAGTGCACCATTCTCAAATTATGATAAAGAACACAATTAGTGGAACAGAACTGGCCGGAGAAATCCGAGAGAACAAACTTTCTTTCTTTCTTTCCTTCTTTCTTTTCTTTTCCTCCCTCCCTCCCTCCCTCCCTCCCTCCCTCCCTTCCTTCCTTCCTTCCTTCCTTCCTTCCTTCCTTCCTTCCTTCCTTCCTTCCTTCCTTCCTCTTTCTCTCTTCCTCCCTTCCTTCCTTCCTTCCTTCCTTCCTTCCTTCCTTCCTTCCTTCCTTCCTTCCTTCCTCTTTCTCTCTTCCTCCCTCCCTTCCTTCCTTCCTTCCTTCCTTCCTTCCTTCCTTCCTTCCTTCCTTCCTTATGTAAGCACTTGAATATATGTCCTAATGTAATTGATCACTTAATTATTTATTATGTGCCTGTCGTGTGCCCCACTTGATGTTGGATATACCCTCATGTGCTGATTTTCACATCCTGGATTTTGTTGACATCCTAGAAATGAAGTAACCCTTCTCACATAAGTATGACTTCCTGGTCCCAGGTTGTTAGGAAGTGCCTTGGGGACTTTCCAAAGATGACACACAAGGATGCGATGCCGGGCTTTTCAAAACACAGAGGCAGAAAGTAGGCTGTGTCCACTTTCCCACAAATTAGAAATAACACATTTGCTGTTAATAACCTGATCAAACATAAAAGGTGAGGGGTGCTGAAGGACTAGGTCCACCTCTGATATATGATGTTAAGTCATTTGAATTCCTTCACTTCCACTATGTCCTCCCACCAAATTATTTACTTTGTTTCCATAGATTAATGAAAGATAGCACAAGGACAGAAGTCCAGCACCTAAAAGAAATGAAACCATGTCCTACAACAACCTGACTTCATGCCAAGTATTATATCTGAAGGCTTATACCTATACACTATAAACAGACAGGTAGGTAAATAAATAGGTGCTGATACTTCTATTTTCTTAAATTGTTGATGCATTTGCTCTGTGATTCTTTTACTCAGAGAAACACAGAAAACAGGAGAAAGCATTACATGTATGCAATGGAGCCAGAACAGTTACTTGCAAGGTTAGTTAAAAGGCTTATTAGCATATTTTTTTCTCACACTTTTTAATGAAAATCCATAAAACATTAATATAGGAATTAATTAGCAATGTTAAGAAAAGAGATGTTGGGCTAATACAAACGAGATCAGAAAGAAAGTTATTTTCAATATATTAATATAACCAGCTGATTACAGTTTATCCTAATTCATCAAACAAATTCTTTCATCCTATGCTCGCTGACTTTTAAAAATTTTTATTTATTTAAATTTTTTTGTTACAGATGTTTTTCCTTATTCCCCCTCCACCCGATCCCGCCCCCTTCCCCTGGCATTGTTGGCTATGTCCATGGTTACGCATATATGCATATAAGTTCTGTGGTTTATCTACCCACCAACACCCCTTCTGAGGTTTGTCAGTCTGTACCCTGCTTCTATGTCTCTGGGTTTATTTTGTTCATCAGCTTCTTTTGTTCATTATATCCACAAATACGGCTCACTGACATTTGATACAATCACTCACAGCTCCCCAGATATTTGCTATAAACAGTTCATAAAGCAACTGCTTCCAGCCCTGGCTGGTGTGGCTTGGTTGGCTGGAGCGTCGTCCCATATACCAAAAGGTGAGGGGTTTGATTCCCGTTCAGGGCACTTACCTAGATTGTGGTTTAAAAAAAAAAAAAAAAAAGAGTGGGTTCTTTCTTTAAAAAAAAAAAAAAAGTGCTTCCAGTGTTGTTGTGAGGAACCTTCATTTGTAAAAGATCTGAGTTAGGTCATGCCTTCTTTTTTTTTTTCATCCTCACCTGAGGACATTTTTCCATTTTTTGTACAGATGGACTGGGAGAGAGAGGAAGAGAGAGAGAGAGAGAGAAACATCGATGTGAAAGGGACACATCGAGTGGCTGCCACCCGCACGACCAACCAGGGCCGGGGACAAACTGCAACCGAGGTACGTGCCCTTAGCAGGAACCGAACCCGGGTCTCTCCGGACCGCAGGCCGATGCTCTAACTGCTGAGCCAAACCGGCCAGGGCAGGTCATGCTTTCTGATGGTCATCAAAACTCAGGGAGCTGCTCAGGACTGGGAGTAAGGGGTAGGGCAGGGGTCTCACACCCACAGTGGTTCAGTAGTGGATACCGAGCCGCAGCCCAATGAGCTCAGCCTGAGGATCCTTTGTTGAATCGTGACTCTCAGACCAAATAGTCCCAGACTGATGCTGACCGTTAGTTCACAGCAGCAACAGATACAAACACTCTCCTAAGTGAAACATCCCTTCAAGATCCCCACAGATGAAGAACAAGCAGAAAGCTTATTATCGGAGATCACCAAGCTCAAGAGAACGCAAGTTCCGTGAGTGAGAGTCACAGAAAATAACAAGCAACAGATGTAAATCCTTAAGAACTGTAGAGATTAGAATTGTGGACAGAGAATGTAGAATAGTTATGTGTGAATAACTAAAAAAATAATACAGGAATAAATAAAAAACCCATACTAAGATTGACCATACAGACCTGTAAAAAAATAAAATAGAAACTCTAAAAAATGAAAAAATATTTTTAGAAAGAAGAGCCATTTGGACAGAGCTAAAGAGAGAATTAGTAAAAAAAAGAAAGAAAAAGACACCAAATAACAGAGAGAGAGAGAGAGAGAGATCTGAAGAAAATAGAGATAAGAAAATGGAAACATTTTTAAAAGTTTAAAAATATGAAGCAAATGAAAAGTTCTCGCATACGTCTAATTGGAACTGCAGAGAGAAGAAAGAGAATGGCGAAGAAACATGTGAGAAGGCAGTCTGTGAGAATTTTCCAGAATTGAAGAATGACATTAATCTACAAATAATAATCCAAACATAATGAGTACAATAATTCCATGAGTGGACACCTCCTAGTGAGATTCCAACGACAGAGAGGAGATATAAAATATGGAAGTAAAATTTAAAGCAAAATACTGTTGTTGTGTTTTATCAGTGATGGAGATGTTGATGTTCCAGCAACTCTATGTAAACACATCTGAACATGCTGAAAAGAATTCTGTTTCATAGCAGGTGCACTACGGCCACTTTGTTTTTGATTTGAGGCCCTGTATATTTATTACAATTGACTACATGCTAATAGCTCTCTTGGCACAAACTCTGTCATCTATTAAGTAGATTTAGAATTTGATTTGTCACTCTAAACTCAATGTTAAAAGAGCAGAAATTACTTTATACAAGACAAGTGCAACTATTCAGTTCCGTTGTTTAGAACAGGGTTTCTCAGCCTTGACTGCCACTTCGAATTGCTTGGGGAGTTTTTATGATGCATATTTTGCACACATTTTATGTGCATAGTCAGATGAATTATATCAAAGCGACATATCCCTGGTACAGGTTGGCTTACCAAACACTTTCTCTTCTGAATTGGAGGGCAGAGCACATCTGTGACGGTGCTCAGGTGGGTTGGCTCCCAGGGAAAGCCTGCTGGCTGGGAGCAGACAGGAGGCTGGGAATCCCACAGCGCTCGAGGAAAAAGGCCTGATTCTGGTGGTAGAAGATTTTCCTGTTGTTACTCTTGAACAGAGCTGCGTCCTTTATATTTTCCTTCACCCTCTGAAATGGAGGTCTAGGATGGCCCAAATCTCCGTTTCTTCTCTCTCTCAGGTGCAGTCTCTTTCCAGGACCAACCTCGATCTCATCACTAGAGAACAGGATGTCCCACAACAGCTATGCAGTAGCCTCTGTATATTGGGGTGAAGTAAAAGCTAGGGAAATAGTTGAACTAGCTGTTCTGAATTTAATTCTTAACTTAAAAATCTTGACGTCTGCCTGCTGATCTACCCTTGGCTCTGTCCTAATTGACTTTGTCCTTGGAGTTTCTTTGGAAGCTGTCCTGAGAAGAACTGTTTTCTCATTGGTGTTTCTGGCTATAGTTGTTCTTATCCTGCTTTTTCACTCCAAAATTTCCTTAAATTTTCTGGCCCTGTGCTAACTCCATTTGTATTTTGCTTTGCATTATCTTCAAATCACCATTGCAGTGTGTGTGTGTGTGTGTGTGTGTGTGTGTGTGTATTTTTTTTTTCCAATGAGGCTCTGGAGAATGGGAGGTAGGTATTTAATCCCTTTCCAGACGCCGATTCCTGATATCTCGAACAGCCCCCGACAATGGGTTCCACCAGATTACCTGCTGGAGTTCTGGTCCCTGCTCACAGACACAGAGGAAGCGAGAGGAGTGGAAGAAATACTGGACTGAATGTCACGAGGTCATGGTTCAATTTCTCATACTGGCATAAACTTGTTATGTATCTACAGTCAAGTCACCTCATCTTTCTGGGGTTATTTTGTCATGTTTAAAAATTGAAGGGCAATTTGTCAATATTGATCAAAATTAAAAATACCTTTAACTTTTTAGCCAGTATTTCATCTTTAGAGAATTTATCTTGCAGATATAACTGCACATGTAGAAAATGATGGATAAAATCATTTATTATAGCATTAGAGGAAAGAATTCCTTGCTCTAAATATTTGAAAATACTCAAGTATTTTGAATCAATAGGGAAATAATTAAATAACTATGGTACATCCACACAATGGACTACAGGTTTCCTCTATGAAACCTGTTTTAAGCCGAAATGGCATAAGACAAAGAAGCAATTATCTTAGTCTTATTAACGGAGCCACAAAATAAATGGAGATAAGAGCACAGATTCTCACAGATAGAGTCTAAAACTACGGTGCCTGATGCTGAGGGTAGCTCTCGGGGAAGGGGCTTGGCGGTGCCATTCTTGCTGCCTGGGATGCACGCAGCCTCTGTGGGCTCATGCAAAACAAATCCTGAATGCTATATTCATTTTTTTGCCTTTTTATTTTTGTAAAACCAAAAAGTTTTCTTTGGATTTGTTTCAGTTAGTAGAAACAGACATTCATGTAGGTCTTTTGTAAAAGTAAAGTGGCATAAAGCGAACTTTGAAAAAAGCAGGTGTTACTTGTGCTATGAAGTTCTAATAAAGGAGGGAGCTTTTTATACACTAAGAAAAAATCTACAGGGAATATTATTAGATGAAAGAAGTCATGGCAAAGAAGCATGTACATAATGATACATCTACCCGAATATTCAGCAGAGACATTCCTAGGTCTGTGCCCTACATGGGAATCACCTGAAGAACTTTCACAATGCTGATGGCATGGCACAGTAGGTCAACCTACACAATTCACACAAATATGAACAGGCAGAGGAGATTAACAGAAAAATAAAGAAACAAAATATATCTAAAATGACCCTAAAAATTCTAAATATGATAGAAATTAGAGAGGCTACTACACTTACTAAACAAGAAAGAATTTTTGGAAATTCAAAGGACCACATGTCACAATGGAGTTGAAGACATCAAACTAAAAAGCTTCTGCATAGCAAAAGAAGTGAGCATCAAAATGAAAAGGGAACCCACGGTATGGGAGAACATATTTGCTAGTGATACATTAGAGAAAGGGTTAATTTCCAAAATATATAACGTACTCATACAACTCAACAAAAGGAAGACAATTCAATTAAAAATGGGCAATGGCACCTGAATAGACACCTCTCCAAATAGGACATACAAATGGCCAAGAGACATATGAAAAAATGTTCAACGTCACTAATCATCAGAGAGATGCAAATTAAAATGACTATGAGGTATCACCTCACACCTGCCGGAATGGCCACCATCAACAAATCCTCAAACAACAAGTGCTTGTTGTCTTGTTTTCACCTCTAGTTTTTCCACCCTAGCCTGGGTCATAAGGTCTGCAATGTTTTTCTTCAGGTCATCAATGAGACTACTCATGTCATCAATTCTTCCAATGATCTGTTCACACATTGTCTGAACTTTATCTTGCATCTGTTGCAGGAACGTCTACACCACCGAGTCTTGGGGTCAGTCTTGACCATCTCCCTGGTTCCCAGCTTGGCGGTGATCTCAGACCATCACCAGCGCTTTATGTAACATTTTCAATCATACAGATTCACAGGAAGTTTATCACTCTTACAAGTTCTCCAAAAACATTACTTTCAAGCAGATCAAACAACAACAAAAAAATAATTTTAAAAGGGCACATCATGAACCATAAAAGTAGCAGCTAAAATGACTTAGATGAAAAATCAAACTTAATGAGAATAAAACCACTGGATTATGCTTGAAGCATCATCCTTTGGGTGGCTGGAAATCAGTGTGTTAACATCAAATTTCTTTGTCTCAAAATCCAATAGCATAACTTGGTTCTATAGTAAATATTTATAAGAGCATAACCTTATTGATGCCTCTTAAATTTGGGTTAAAAGCTTTGCATTAACCTACAAACTGAGCATGGAATACATAATCATAATCAGAGAACAGCAAATGTAGGAAAATAGAGGAGATGGGAGACATGGTATAAACTCATTAGATTGTATAGTTTATATATCAGAAAGTCAATAACTACTCTCTAAAGTTGAAACACATACACACACACACACGCCCAAAAGAGGAAAATATAGTTTAAATTATAATGGTAACTCCAGAAGAACTACATCACAAAAACTTGCTGTGTTTATACTTGGGGAGAAATATTGGAAATATAGAAGGAGATAGCTTGATTTTTCATTGTTGATCCTTCTGTATAATTTGACTTTTAAAAATATATAAAGACATCCCTTATGAATAAAGGAATACTAGAGTCATATTGTGGAATACTGTTTAGCCTTTGTAAAGAATGAGATTTGTCAATATATATTTTTGTGGAAAGTTGTCAACAAAGCTATGTTTAATGTAAAAAACCTTTGTGGAATTTGGAATATCATGTCATTTCCACTAAAGTAAAACACCATATATATATATATATATATATATGTCTGTGTTCATGCGTATATATAAATGCACATAAAAATAACAATGAGCCCTGGCCGGTTTGGCTCAGCGGTTAGAGCGTCGGCCTGCGGTCCTGAGAGACCCGGGTTCAGTTCCCGCTAAGGGCACGTACCTCGGTTGCAGTTTGTCCCTGGCCCTGGTTGGTCATGTGGGTGGTGGCCACTCGATGTGTTCCTTTCACGTCGATGTTTCTCTCTCTCTCTCTGTTCCTCTCTCTCCCTCCCACTCTATCTGAACAAAAAAATGGAAAAAGGTCCTTGGGTGAGGATTGAAAAAAAAAAATAACAACGAGGAGAAACTATAAACTGAGGGTCCTGGGGAAAGGAAGGAGGCATTTAGTATTCACTTTAAAAATATCCAAATTGGCCCTGGCTGATTTGGCTCAGTGGTTAAGAGCGTCAGCCCGCGGACCAGAGAGTCCCAGGTTCAGTTTCCGATAGGGGCACTGGGTTCAGTTCCCGCTAGGGGCACATACCACAGTTGCAGTTTGTCCCCGGCCCTGGTTGGGGTTGTGTGGGTGGCAACCACATGTGTGTTTCTCTCACATTATTGTTCCTCTCTCTCTCTTTCTCGCTCTCTCCCTCCTGCTCTATCTGAAGGTAAATGCAAAAATGTCCTTGGGTGAGGCTAAAAAAATAAATAAATAAAATACCCGAATTGTTTTAATGTGAGGAATGGTATTACATAATATGTAAATATTACTTTTAAAATAAATTCTGTATTTTTAAGTTGCAAAGATAATAAATGTTGTAATGAACCAAAAACCGTGAATTTAGAAATGGACAGTGTTATTGCTTCCTCACTTTCTTCAGTTAAAACTTTGAATGCTTAAGTATATTATTAAAATTCAAAGTAGTGTTTTGTTTTGATAGCCAAATAATGTCAATATCATTTATTAAATAAACTCTCTATTTTCTATGGAATGGAAACACTCTCATGATCATATAGTAATTTCCCACATTTTTTTTATATATGCTTCTCAATTGAGTCTATTCCACTGTTCTATTTACTTTTGCTTGTGCAAATAGCATTTTTTATTACATTAGCTTTAAAGTAAATTGAATATCAGGTACTACCTGTACCGTCTCGCTATTCTTTCGCCCTTTTATATGCTTGAGAATTCTTGCATTTATTTTTCCACATGAACTTTCAAATTATCTAGTCCAGTACAAAAAATAAGTCTACTGAATTTGGGAGGCAAGAGGGGATTACACGAAGCATGTATTTTTGCTGTAATAAACTATTTTAAATAAAAAAGGCAGTATGGTTAAATTAACAAAGTTCATTTCCCCCACAGGAAGGACAACGTAAAGCAGGTTTCCTATTGATTGTATGAAGAGCACAAGCGGAGTGTCAGAGAATCCCTCCTTCACACACAAAACAAAATCCGCACTGACAGAAAATAAGTATGCCTGGAACTTCCTCATGGGCAGACCATACCCAACAGGAGTGTGTACGGCCTGCTGTGCTCACTGATCGGTCGTTATCATAAACCGAATGAACGAACTTCAGGGAAGTGTGGGCGTTTCTTGGAGAGCTATGAACGGGTGGTGCCGGACAAGGCCGCATGGTCAAGAGTAGGAGCTGAAGCTTAAGACTGTGGATGTGAAGATGTAATTCCCAGCCATGGTGATTTTTGCAGACAATTAATCCTATTTATATAACTGCGAAATTGATGACCCAGGTTATTGAGGCACTGTAGCTACAAAGGCAAACAAAATGCTCTGCTGGGGGCGGGGGGGAGGCTGCAACTCTTGGGAGAAGGTAAAATCATATATATACTCGGAGTCAGATGCGTGGCGCCTGGCGCAGTGGGAAGACAGACGCACAGGCACTGCGGCCGGAACTGTGGCTCGGATCCCTGCACTCCACTGTCTGGTGAGCGCCTGGGCTCCCTGGGCTGCAGTTCCTTTGTCTGAAATACATGGATAAAGCTGCTGAAGGGTAGGGCTGTTGTGAGCACAACACAGAGAGCACCTCGAACACCGCTCTCAATAGATGCTAAATATCAATAACAATCAGAAATGTACAACAGAGAAACAGCGCAGAGAAGGTAGTATGTTAGTGTCTGGAATAGAAAAAAGGATTTAAATGTGAAAGGGAATGACATCTGGCTGGCTTTGCTAAATGCTTTTGTATTGTGAAATTAAAAGCTGCCAGAGGGGGCAGGCTGAGCAGAAGGTTGGGAGGCACAGGGGATTCAATGAGAAAGGGCCTCAAAAGCTAGGATGTTAAGTCAAGGAATCGTGGTGGTTATGTTGTAGCCATTTTCCTTTCTAAAAATAGAGTAAAAATATAAGATTTACATTTTATAGAGACCCTCCTGGCAACAGTAGAGAGGATGGACTACAGGAATTTGGAGGTAGTGTTTGCGATAATACTACAGGCAGGAGGGTCATTTATTTCCAAAGAAGCGTTACACTACTCTTTTTTTTTTTTTTTTTGTTGCAAGGGAAGAGATAAGATGTGTGCAGAAAAAGCTAATTTAAAAAGTATGTTGAATAGTTTGAGAGGTGACACACATTCTGGAAGTGAAGAAATTCCTTGTTAGGCTTGGTCTTACTCTCTTAACTTTCTTCTGTCTCCTGCAAATTTAAGAATAACAAAGGCTTCAACTTCCCTGGGCAGAGTAACTTTGTCAGCCAGTGGATAACACCTGCAAGTCTGCAGGATTTAGATGCAGCAGGTAGATAGGAAGGTGCAGTGTGCTTTGAACATCCTGTCTTTGTTGAGTGTGCAGACCCACACCAGCAATGAGTGGAGTGTGGCTGCTTCTGCTCTAAACTCAGCTGCTTGATTTAGCAGAGAGCAGAATGCAGGCTGCAGAGACAGCCAGGCTGAAGGCAGCTGCTGACTTACACTATGGATAAGTAAGTTAATTTCTCCCAGAGACTCAATGTCATCTGTTGGTGCATCACTCATGCAATCTATATCCTAGTGGAAGAGACGAGACATCAATAAACAGATATCTTCCAAAGACAATATGTGTAGTAAAGGAGACAACAGCATGAAGAGATCGAGAGGAATGAATACCTGCTTTTTATATAAGGTGGTCAGTGGAGGTGTCCATGACCAGGTCCCATGTGAGCACCCACTTGCAGGAAGTGAGGAACTAAGTTTTAAAGATATTTGGGGAAAAGAGAATTATGGACCTAGAAAACAGCAAGCACAAAGGCCCTGATGTGAGAGGACGTGAGTTGGGCTTGGGGGTGGGAACATCAGAGTGGAAGAGTGGAGGAGAGGATAGCAGAAGGGCGGGGCTGGTCAACCAGGGCGGATTCGCAGCAGTGTGGGGACTCACCCAGGACACACAGGGAGGCATCCGGGCCAGCCTCTCCTCTGAGTGACCAGAGGGATGGGAAGCACTCTGAGCAGAGCAAGGGCACCATCCGACTTGCTTGAGGATCGTGAGGGCTGCAGTGTTGAGCTCATACTGTAGGGGGACTTGGGAGGAGAGATCATTCCAACAGTGGAGAGATTCTGTACTGGACCCGCAGAGCGAAGAAAAAGGCCCAGATGAGACCAGGGGTGAGGTACTGTGGAGTGGGTACGCTCTGGTTATAGTTAGAAGGTGGTGCTGGCAGGATTTGCTGATGGGGGGCCAAGAGGTGTGATCTTTGACTCAAGGAATTTTGGCTGGACTTGTAAGAATAAAACAAAGTGAGTAAAATGCCTAAAATTAGGTAGTTGCTCAAAAACACGAGTTCCTTCCACCTTTCTCTGAGGCGCGTTAGCCTCTGCAGCTGCTGGCCTCTCAGCACGGCAGAGCACAGTCAAGAACAGCACAGAGGGGAAAGACCAAGAATCGCAGGAAACCCCACACCAAGCAGGCCTGAGTTCAGATATTTCACCAGAAGTTCTCTTCTGTTCAGTGAGATGCCCAAGTGATAACTGACATGGGGAAGAAAGAATAAAATAAAATAAAAGCATTACCTATTGCCTCCAGTGCCCATGATTCCTTATTTTCTAGGTAAAGAAAAGTGAAAAGGTTACGCACCACATTATATCAATAGGGCAGAGACAAGAACTGCTTGAGACGAGATATTTTCTTTCCTGGAACAGCACTGATGAGATTCATTGTAGGCTTTCACGTTGAAGCACCGTCCCGCAACATAAACAAGCAAACTGCTTCTCCGGGCTCAAAGCTTTATTCTAAGTAGATTTAATGAAGCCTTGAGAAGCCCACACTCATTGGTGGCAGAGGATTTAGTTCCAAGAGGTAAAAATAGAAAAAGGATGCCCTGGCCGGTTTGGCTCAGCAGTTAGAGCGTTGACCTGCGGTCCGGAGAGACCCGGGTTCGGTTTCCGCTAAGGGCACGTATCTTGGTTGCAGTTTGTCCCCGGCCCTGGTTGGGTCGTGTGGGTGGCAACCACTCAATGTGTCACTTTCACGTCGATGTTTTTCTCTCTCTTTCTCCCTCCCACTCTGTCTGAACAAAATATCGAAAAATGTCCTCGGGTGAGGATAAAAGAAAAAGGAAATTCACTGAACCTGATAGATAGTAAAAAATGGGTGGAAAGGCTATGGTTAAATGTACTTGGCAGAATATTGAACCTGGTGCTTTCCTAGGGTAAGGCTAGAAAGGCCCTTAGGTCTTACATCTTAAAGGGGAACTAAGATCTAGTCTGCCCACTGTCAAGTCCGTGGCACTCAGTTTAATTCACAGGACTGCTCTACGTCGACTATGCTTATTTTCAGGAGTCAGAGGTGGTAGTTGAGACTAAGAGAAACCAGAACTTTCACTGCAAACCTCAGACCTGCTCTGTCCTAAAGCTGGAGTGTGACTGAGCTGAGACAGAGTCCAGGGTCCACCTCTTTATCTCAGACGACCTTCCTCCCAGTACATTCCCGCTCATTGGCTGGTACTCACACTCTCTGAGCCCCGGGATGATCTCATTATTACTCCTGAACCATTCATTTCATGGTTTCCTATTATGGTATCTGGAACAACTTTAGGTAGATAAAAAATTTTTATCAACTTTAGGGAGTATTGCATTACACATAGCATGATTCTTTTCCACTTATCATAGCCATGACTTCAGAGTTTGCAGCATGCGACAGGGCTACAGTGAGAAACAAGCCCATGTCAAACCTAAATTCTGCAAACCACTGCTCTCAAGCGGGTTGGGGTGTGTGTGCATGTGTGTGTGTGTGCATGTGTGTACGTGTGCGTGCGTGTATATGACATTCTATACGGCTCTGTGGGGCAGAGCTCGGCAGGTCATTGTTCACTGTAAGAAACTTGTTCCTTTCATCCTAACCATTTTCTCCCTTTTGTTATTTATTGTTATTTCTACCTTTAAGAAGAGCATAGCCTCACCAGGGGAAACACTGAGTAGCTCATAACATATGAGTCCTTCACTGCTAAAGTAATTTGGTGAAATGGCAGAATTCCACTACTGGTGTATGTGTGTGTGTGTGTATATGTGTGTGTGTGTGTATATGTGTGTGTGTGTGTGTGTTCTTGTCCAAATTAGTTTGTGGCTCAAAAAGAGGAACGTTATAGTGAATTAAGCAAATGGCAACAGAGTGCTTATTATGCAGCAAGCTTTATGCTATGTGCTGTCTCTGGAACGAGGCTCTCATAGCACAGAAGGATTACACATGGTTGAAGATCTGTCTATGATGGAAGAGGCTGTACCAATGAGGGCACAGCAGTTGCCATTGATACTATTCCCAAGCCTTCTCTTTTTCTTGTGTTCCAAATTATGGAAAACTCACTAATTTTGTGTTAACAAATGGGAGCAGTGAAAAAATGAGCTAAGACATAGCATGATTAAAATACAAATCGTATTTACTTTGAACATGTAGTCTGAAACATAAACATGGATTATGTGTATTCCACGACAAAAGTGGTGAGAGGCTAACTAACTATTGGAATACTTTATTATACTGTTTAAAACCTCTGCAAGTTTTTAAATGTGCAGGTATTTGGAGCAATGCTCTACTGATATTTACTAAGTGACTGATTTTTAAACTTCATCTGATGCTTTGCGTTTAATGGACTCTGAATCCCCAAATAGATAAGACAAACTCACATACTCACCTAACATATTTTCCATAGATTTTACCATAGTTACTATGTCCTAATCTGGGATAGATGTGAAGTCCTTGGGGGAGGAGGAAGAAAGGCAATGAATCCATAAAGCCACGGTTTCCTAAATGATATCGGTATCTGATTCAGTAAATGTTTGTTGACTTGAAGGCAAATAATTCATTTATAGATGTTGAACTGTGACCATTTTAGGTAGTTCATAAATGCAAACTCTTTTTCACAAATCACTTTAATTGAAGATTGGGGCAAATAGATGTTAGTTATGCTCTTATTACCTAATATTTAGCATTGTAGATGAATTGCTTTCTATTCCTGAGTTTATCCCATACTTGTCCCACCAACCTGTGTATATAGTTGTTCTTTGTATTTCACAATAGTCTTCTGACATGAATTGTATATTCCGGCTTCAATGCTTTTCAATGGTCAAGGCTTTTTCTGACAGTATCTCTGTGCTTTTTTATTTTCTGCATTAAAAACCCATTTACCGAGTGTAAAAAATTTACAGATAAAAAGTATTATTCCAGTATGCCTTGTCTATCATTTAATGTCATTCACATTATTTCCATTTATATTCTTCTTTCCTGGAGGTATGAGTTTGTCTCATCTATGCTACAATCTCCCGACTGCATCTTAATATGGTAAGTATTTGCATATTGACTTTTTCTACTCAGTACCATTCATAACATCTCCCAAGATATAGCCAACATAGAGTTTAATTAACCTAACTTTGATATATTTCCCCCTAGATTATTAACCAAGATATAGAAATTGTGTTATTAAATTGGACTATTATTATACTGCTTTACTTTCTTTAGGATTATTAGAGATTAAATATATTCAACCCATACTTAACTAAATTGCTTCATTCGTATCAATTTCTTAAAAAGGAACATACACACCTCTCTAACATAACATCAAGATCCAAATTTGATTGGCTGAGTATATAAGACATGTTTTCATATTATTTGACCTAAATAAATTATAAACTTCTGCCCACTCACTGTATTTACTTTTAATTTTTGTGTACCCTGCAAGGTTTCTGGAAGACAGAGACAGATGTTACTACAGAAAGCCCAGTGAGAGAAAATATAAAATAGTTGTTGGAGGCTCAAAGTTCTAGTCAGGCCACCTGGGTTCCAAACTGGCTCCCACCCATACTTCCTGGGTATGTGACCGGGGGTAAGCTTCTCACTATCACTGCTATGGTCTGCATTGTGTTCCCCCAGAGTTCATATGTTGAAGCTTCACCTCCAATGTGGCTGCATTTGGAGATAGAACCTTTAAAGAGGTAATTAAGGTTAATTGAGGTCATGAGGGTGGGGCCCCAATCCAATAGGACTAGTGTCCTTATAAGAGGAAGAGACACCAGGGTACACTTGGCGCATGGAGGAGAGGCCATGTGAGGACACAGCGAGAAGGTGGATGTCTGCAAAGCCAGGAAGAAAGCTCTCACCAGAAAACAGCCCTGTGGCACCTGATCTGGGACTTCCAGCACCCAGAACTGTGGAAAAATAAATTTCTGTTGTCTAAGCCACACAGCCTGTGGCATTTCCTGCAGCAGCCTTACCAGACCAATCCAATCTCTAAAACTGGTATTTCAATTTTCTGGTATAAAAATAGCATGTATCTGATAAGGAGCATTGGAGTGAAAAGTCATTTCAATTGCTGAGCATACTCCCTGACATATAGAAAAATCTCAATAAATGTTAGTTATTATTATTTTTAATAAGAGGGCGCTTAATCTACCAGAAGTCAGACAGATGGCTTTAACCTGAAATACATTCTTCTCCAAGGCATAAATAATGCTTTAAATAAAATGTAAATAAAACTTCCTATATGAAAATACTGCCAGAACAACAATGTAGGTGAATTTATTCTCTGATAAAAATGGTTGCCATTATCTAGACATCAAGCTATGCATAATAAAATTGTAGATTAAAATGAGAAAAAAAAAAAAACAGTAAAAAATGAGATATGGCTTTGTAAATCATTTAAATGACTTCTTTCATTTTTTAGTCTAAATGTTTGGAATCACGCAGACACAAAGTTTTGCTGAAGGGCTTAAGCCATTTCTTGGTAGTTTTTAAGGTATCTTATAAATCTAATTAATTTTCTAGGGTTAAATAGATTAGAAATTTTCTCCTATTTCTTTTTATACATGTTGGTCCAATTATTCAACAAGATTAACTGCTTTTCAAGAAAGCCACAGCTTACTGGGCATGGGTCCACTCTTCTCTGGAGGTTCAGAACTCTATGCTTTGCTAAATATTTCATCAGAGAACAGGTTATACCTGTTGTTCTTAAATAGAAAATATGCTATTTACTCTTTAAAAAAGGATTGATATCAAATTCTGCTTAGAGTTCTATTCTTTTACAGATGTATATAGAGTTCTAATATTGTTTCAATTATTTTTCTGGGGCAAATTGGATTTTTTCCTTAAAAGAAATGATATTTCTTCTTGTATAAAATGAAACTGATACTCAACCAGGTCTAGTCTTATACTATTATTTTTTTAATTGAAAGCAGGGTTTTCAGTAAACGCCTGCATACTTGGAGCCCATCCTGAAAGGTGGAGGTGACCTTGGTATTTGTCTTTCATAGTTTCAGATACTTTCTATTCTCCTTATGCTAAATGGGAGAACTGGGAATAATAACTAGGGACCTTTTTCACTCCTGGATTACTGTTTGAGGGTCAATTTGCTGAACTCCACTGGGGGGAAATTCAAAAGATGCCTTAAATGTCCAAAACAAAGCTTCTGATATGCAGTGCCCTTCCTGTCCCAATCTGCATTTCCTCATTTCTCCCAGCCTAGTAAATAACACCTTTAGTTTCTCAAGTCAGAATCTGGTAATGATCCTTCAGACCTTCAGTTCTGTCTCTACTCTCATTCAGTTCATCAGGTCTTGTCAGTTTTAGTTTCATACCCTAGTTTGTATCCATCCATCAGTCTCTATCTGTAAGACCAATACCCTTCATGCCAACAGCTTTGTTCACCTGACTTGCTCAGCTAGCACCACAATCACTGCATCCTGTGGCCCTCTTTGGGTACCTTAAGCAAAAGAGATGTATTTTCTCACAGTTCTGGAGGCTGGGAGTCTGAAATCAAGGAGCCAGCAAGGTTGGCTCCTTTCAAGGCATCTCTCCCTGCTTCCGGACAGCTGCCTCCTCACTGTGACCTCACATGCTGGCCCCTGTGTCTGCGTTGTCCCTGTCCTGATTTCTCGTAGAAGGACACAGGTCATATTGGAAAGGCCCACACATTTGATCTCACTTTACCTTAATTACCTTTTTAGAAGCCCTCTCTCCAAATACAGTCATATTCTGAGGTGCTGGAGGATAGGATTTCAACATATGAATTTTGGGGGAACATAATTCAGACCATAACACTTTTGATGCCAGGTTATAGATAAAAGGCTGGGCATGATCCGTTGTTCACTCTTGAGGCCTTGAGCCACGATGGTAAGAAGTATTTCTACTCCAAGTTACCATGCTATGAAGAAGACCATTGGATAGGCCATGTGTAGATGCTCAGGTTCATCGTCCCAGCTGAGCCTAGCCTTTGAGTCACGTTGACACAAAAAACAGACATGGAAGTGAAGTCTTAATAGCTCCAGCTGACTTCAGCCCCGACCTTTCCGAGTCACCCAGATATTTTGAGTCTTTCCAGATGATGTTTCATACCTTGTGGAGCAGAGATAAACCATCCTGGCTGCAGCCAATCCAAATTCCTGACCCACAGGACCCATGAGCACAATAAATTGGTTGTTTTGTGCCATTCTGTTTGGTGTGCTTTGTTACATAGCAATAGATAACTGTAACAGCATCTCAGGGGCTTCACCTATGTTCTTTTCTCTCCCTGAAATGCTCTTCCCTCTGCTCGTTATCATCATCCTTTGTCTCACCTTAAACATCCCCTCCTGAGAGAGGGCTCCTCTCAGTACCAACTGTTCCCTTTCATTTGTCTTCCAGCCCCCGTTCTTCTCAGAGCTTCCATGAGCATTTACCAGTATTTATTTACTTATTTTTACTATTCATTTTCTACCTCCTCCATGATATTACTTGCTTTTTAAGAGCAGGAGCCACTTTTCATTTGCTCTCTCTGCAGAGGATATGTCCCATGTGCTCATTATAGGAGGCAGTGGGATATTTGCTGAATAGATAAATGACAGGTTCAGTATGGCTCTGCTCGTGTGATGGGGAAAAAAAATCATTGAAAGTAAACTGACCAGAGCCCTGGCCAAGGTTAGAGTGCTGTCCTGGTATGCCAAGGTTTCAGGTTTGAACCCTGGTCAGGGCACATATAAGAAGCAACCAATGAATGCATAAATGAGTGGAACAAGAAATCAATGTCTGTCTGTCTCTCTCTTTCTCTCTCTTCCTCTTTCTCATTAAAATCAATAAATACAAATTAAAAAAAAAAAAACCTGAACTGATCAGATTTAAAGAGTCTTGGTTAAATTTAAGCAGTGCCTTTCTATTGAATACTTGCTCTTGCTAGCTCTAATCTCGGAGCTGATGGTGCAATGACAACCAAGGAAACCCAACTGTTAAATAAACCTCTAGAGGAGAGCGTGGTGGCAACTCACAAATAGTCTACCTTTTGGCATAGTCTTCCCGGGGCTCTGGGAACTTAAGGTTGGAGTCAAAGTGATGAAACTACTGGGCTCAAAATGTTCATCACTGTCCGAACTTGGTTGGTGAGGTTGTTTCCAAGTTCTATAAACATCAGGAAGAACCTTTAAAAGTCTATAGACACTACAGATTAAAGGTTTAAGCACAATTATAGATAGATCTATGAGAAACCTGGGAGGTCAACCCTGGTTTGGAGGCGTAGGGCCCAAGGACCAGCCAGGAGACTCAGGTCCCCAAATCAGCATTCTTGGCTGAGTGATCAGAGCCATTAAACTGTCAAAAGGAGGAGGTAGCAGCACGGCCTTCGACAAGTCTAGCTTCCCAATTCCCCAGCTACTTCTTTTTGAAATAGTACTTATTCCACCCCCATAGTTTTACAGTTATTTCTCTCAGTTTTCTTGAGTTATACATCGTCTCAACCTCTAATCCACATGTATGCACCTCTGCCAACATCAGAAAATGATGCTTGTGTAGGCTGCCACAAGTGGGCAGGTGTGTATGGTGCACGGATTAAGAGGAAACAGAAATAAGAAAAATGTGACTAATGTGGCAAAATAGGTTAAGGAAGCGGCTGATTGCTCTCAGACATCATTGTTTAAATCCAGAGCATGCCAACTTCAAAATAAGAAACTACGGACTATACTGCTTTCCAAGTGTGATCTCATGCATTCTGTGCTAGGAGGAGGGCTCTGGGACTAGAAATATAATCATCTTGGGCAATCAAAAATGTTGTTGGAACCCTGTAGAAAAATTTGGCCCATGGAAAGTCAGAGAGGAGAAGGTTGGGAAGATCCTCAGGTGGCCTGTCATATATAACAGCACTGGAGGAGACCTTTTAAAAAGCACCTGCATAGGTAAGAAGAAAAATAGAAACGTTGACTCTGTTAAACCATGAAGGTGAAGACTCCTTTCATGAGAAGCTCTCCTGTAAGATTATGTCCATGTCAGACTTGAGGCTGTGGACTTCTTTCCAAATAAGGTGAGATCTTCAGGCTCTCAGATGTGCTGCCCAGCCTTCTGATTCTTGTACCTCAAAGCTTCAGTATTGGGGTCTGCCCTGCTCCTGTCTTGTCACCTTGGCTTTATAAACCTGCACTGTGATCGCTTTGCCCTCTCCTTCTCAGCCTGGGGTCTTTTAAATGTTCCTTCCGCTGGTATTGTGATTCTAGCTTCTGATCTTGAGCTTTTATTTGAAGTCCTAATCACTGGCTCTTCTCAATTTGAAATAATATGGCTCTTCCTGATTCCATTGCTTATTCTTTTTATTCCACTTTTAGAGGTTTGCTCACTGCTACTGATTACACATGTCAAGGCACATTTGACTTACAGACAGTTGACTGCATTACAGACAACCAGCTTCCAAGTAACTGACTACATTTCCCCCTTTTCATGCAACTTCTATGGCTGCTTGCTCGTAAGACATCCCTCGTCCTGCCCAACATTCAAATATCTTACGTGGCTTTTTTTTTTTTTTTTTCTGTCTCAGAACTTGAGAAAAGTGAGTTTGTACTATATGTTCTAAGAATTCTTTCTCATTCCATATATCTACATGGCCCATTATGCAATGATTTGAAGAAGTTCCTTTATTTATTTATTTATTTATTTATTTATTTATTTTCTTTATTGATTTTAGAGAGAGAGGAAGGGAGAGGGAGTGAGAGAGAGAAACATCAATGAAAGAGAACATCGATTGACCACCTCCTGCATGCCCCCCACTGGGGATTGGGCCCACAATCTGGGCATGTGCCCTGACCAGGAATCAAACCGGCAACCTCTTGGTGCATGGGTTGACGCTCAACCACTGAGCCACACTGGCTGGGCTGGAGAAGTTGCCTTAAAAATGATTTTTCTATCAACCGAAAAATGTCTATGAGATTCTTTAGTATGAATGGTCCAGTGGTAAGTGTATTTAAGGAAGTCAAGATAAACAGAAGACCATTTTATTACCTGAGGGTATCTTAGTCAGAATGGAAAGTTATTGAGATTTAGAAAGAACATCTGACTTTAATGAATATTACTATTTTTTATTGTTCAATTATAGTTGACATACAATATTATATTAGTTTCAGGTATATAACATCGTAATTAATCATTTATGTACCTTACAAAGTGATCACCACAATAAGTCTAGAACCCATCTGGCACCATACATAGTAGCATAATTTAGAATAGCTAAGAACATCTGACTTTAAGTAGGGGTTAAATGAGCATCTAGCTATTTCATTTCTCTATATATCAAGAGGAAAACCACTTATCAAATCTGCAGGTGATCCAAGAATAAACAAAATCTTGAAAGGCAAGAAGGAAAGAGTTAAAATGTGAAGTCTTGCACTTAAACTTGAAAAATATTTCTGCAGAAATTATCATTTCATGTAAAAAATATCTGTATGCTTAATTGTCCTCTAGCTACAATTAAACCAACAAGGGAATATGACAACTCAGAAAGCTCTCACTACTTCTGACTGCATTATAAAAGCAGCAAATAAAGAGCCATCAAAGGAAGTCACTGTACCCATGCAGCTCAGATCACATCTGAGCACTCACACTTGGTTCTAAAACGGGCATTGCATAATGAGTTGTCTCCAGAAGATGGTCACCAGAATCTTGAAGTGTCCTGAACATAAAGTCAGAAATAACAGAAGGACTTGCAGTTATACACCATGAAGAGAGATTTCGGAAGAAGTGTTAAGTACAAGAAGAATTAGACATTTTAGGTAGTTGTAGGGGTAAAGTCGAGAATGCATAGAAGTTATTCAGCAGGACTCAGCTTGGGACTCTTCAAATCAAGAAAAGCTTAATCACCTATCATGTTCTGAGCATTGGCAATACTCAAAGATAAATGGGGTTCAATCTCTGCTCCCCAGCTTATATAAGGGGAGTAGAAGTTCAGAGCATTCAATTTCAACACGTGTGGGGTTGCTTTACCCCTACCAGCAGGCAACGCTCTGGTACCAGCTGGGTGCTCTATAATTCTGACACTCAATTCTGATACTGCCTACTCAGATATATATCATAGGTTAAGGGGTCAGTCCTACAAGACTACCCTGCCTTCTACTTCAGATGCCACTCCCAAGTCCAGGTTTTCCTGTGCTTCTGTTGTGGGGATGAAGATTTCACCAAGTGAGAAGGCCAAGCATAAAATCTTGGGGAAGTCAGTAATTTAAAGTCAGGCAGGAAAGGGAGTTGTGTCAGGTAATAAACTATGTTTAAACAGAGATATGGTGTTATTCTGAAAACCCATGGTAATGGATGCCTGAACGTGGAGATGTTGGTTTTTATAACTTAAAAGTTCATCAGGCCCCTGTGATTCTGTGAATATGAAAAGAGCTGAAACCCTGGCTGGTGTGGTTCAGTTGGTTGCAACATTGTCCCACGTACCAAAAAGGTGGTGGGTTCGATTTTGAGTCAGGGCACATACCCAGATTGTGGGTTCGATATGCGATGTTTCTCTCTCCCCTTTCCTTTCTCTAAAAAAAAAAAAAAAAAATTAGGACAAAAAGAAAAAAGAAAAGAAAAGAGCTTAAGGTTGAGTCTGACTTTTGCAGAAAGATTTAGATTCTATTATGGTGTCCTTATTCCTCACTTCCCCGTGTCTCCAATCCCCACTCATTTTAATATGTGTTTCAGAGTCAATCTGTCTATGGAATGTCAGCCTCTCTGGGGCATTCTCTTTCAAGTCAAATGAAACATATTTGGATTAGTCAGAACTGCGTGCTCTCTCCAGCCCTTGAAATTGTTGGTATTGTAGTTAGCAGCTGTAAAATACTTACATGGTTTTCAGGCAACTAATAAGTAGAGCACTTCTTTGAGTCTTTATTCAGTGTGCCATCCTTTGAAAGACATTGCCAGTCTACGTTGTGGTTAACAACTCAATAATCAGCACAGCAGAGTGTTCCATTGTCTTGTTAGACAGAACATCTTCATTCTCGTATGCAGACAGTCCAGTGCAGTGCAAAGAAAGCAGTTTGGATTAGGTTTTTTGTTCCAAATATAACTTTATTACTTTTTAAAACTTGTTTTCTTTATCTGTAAAATGGAAATGATATGTAACCAATAAAGCTGTTCTTGTAATTAAATAAAATAATGAAGAAAAACACTTGAATAATGTCACACTTAGTGGACTTGCTCCAGATGCTAATTACTACTTCTAATTTTATTTTGGAAAACATTTCCATGTCCCTTCAACGCGTGCAAACCTTTTTATCTGGTCTTTAAAGATATACCTATCACCTAGGTGCACAGGGATAAAAGACTAAGGGAAGAAAACACTGTGCTTATTCAAAGGATTGTCATGGCACTGATAAATGAGTCTTTTGTCCAATATAGATTTTCTCGATAACTTCAGTGTTCATTATAGAAGCACCTCTGTTCTATTTTCCCTTTTACAATTTTGTTCTTACAACAAAGGAAATCAAAGCACCCAAGTTCAATACAACACAGTACAACCCTGATCTAACTACATTGAGACAAAGAGTCACAACCAACGCGACTGTCGGAATTTGCTCCTCTAGCTCTGCTGGTTATTACTGCTCTCAGGGAATATGTTATCCTTTATGCCACATGTACTACAGCTTCAAAGGGGAAAAATCAGGCAAATTGGGAATTTTGTCTCTCCTCGGATTCTATGGGAATGGGCAGACCTACAACACCGTCCTCAGAGACCTTGTGTGCTCCTAACTCACAGATTCACGAGACAATACAATACAGTCAGCAAACCCTGAAAGACATCCCGGTCTTAATCATTAATGAACTCCTGGGAAACAGGGTCCATTTCTTAAAAGAAGAAACTTATTAAAACAAGGGTTAAAGTCCACATTGGATGTAGGATGGTGAATAAAACTGCAGTTATCGTTTCCATGGGGGTGGTTTATTGCCTGAAGGGCAGAAACATGCAGCACGGTCTCAATGAGAAAAATAAAATAACAACAATAACCGCAACTACCGCTGCAATAATAATAACGTGCTTTCATTCTTGCAACAAATAATCATGGAATTGTCCTAGGAGGCTCTGCAGAGAGAAGGAGGGCCTTAGCCCCTCTGTAAATGAAACTGGTAGGTATAAACACCTACGAAACGTGACAACAAAATTTTGCACACAGACACATATTCAGAAGAGGGAGAAAAGATTACTGGCCATGATGATCAGAAAAGGTTTCGTAAGGGAAACAGCAATGACCTGTGGTGAGGAACTATTTGGAAATAGAATATGGGATGAGCAAATATACGGAGGGCACAAAAGGGAGAAAAGGAATAGTGAGGGAAAAAATGGCAAGAAGTCCCCAGTGCCTGCCACACAGGGTCCCCAGTGGCACCACGCTCGACAAGGGCAGGGGAACGTGGAGGAGGTGGATCACAGAGGGACGTGGGTGCAGGGTGAGGAAGTGTGATTCTGCTCTGCAGCTGAGTTGATGGAAAGCCACCTGCTGTCAAGCAGGAAAAGGACATGTGATGACAGGCGCCGTGCAAGGTGAACCCAGCAGAACTGAAGCTGCCTCAGGTCCTCTTTTGGAAGGAGGCAGGATCTATATGTATGTATAAAATATATATATATAATATTGGCACTGTACAGAATAGATTAGAATGAGAAGAAGAAGAAGAAAACAGAAGCAGGAAGAAGAGGTAGGAAGCAGATGGGAAGACGCTGTCTTGATCCTAGAATTATTTGGACATGCAGACTTTGGGCCGTTTTGTAACAGCCGTGGTAATTTTGCCCTGACCTATCTATAGCTGTTCACTATGACCTTCTTGTGGGAAATGATGCCACTTTGCACCAGTGTTCTCTATCCACTGAAAAGAACGGTGTAAACTGGCCCTTGCTGGGCTCAAGCTCACGCTCGGGTCTCCACATCAGGGTCCTGATCGCATGAATGACCTGACCAGCTGGAGTCGTGACTGCAGCACTGCAAAGGGTGAGGCAGGTCAGGAGCCAGAGCAGATCTCAGTCACTGGGTCCTGGTTACCGTAGGAAGGGAGGGTCCAAGAACTATAGAAGTCTTTGACAAAATCTGCCCTTTGAAAAAAAGAGTGACGAGCATGAGATAAAGTATTATCTTTTAACTTTCTGGCTGGAGGTGCTCTGTTTTATGTTTTCTCTCTTTAGATGCCACAGAGATGCCCAGTTGTTCTCGGACTTTGCTTGTTTGCTTGCACACCGTTTCAGAAGAGTTCGAAGTGCGATGGAGGGTTGTAGTCACCCTGAAATGAATCTGCTAATTAAATTAATTTTATCTCGGGTATATTACATAGTCCAATTAAGTTCCTAAGCCAGTCACATTAGAATACATCAACCATATTGTTACATAATTCTTTTTAATAAACAGAGTTATAATTATATGAAGGCAGTTCTGAGGATAGATACCATATGCTACAAAGCAGGGAACTAATTTATTTCCTTGATTTGGAGAGACAAACTCACTCATGTGTAATAACTTTTATCATCCAAATTTTAATTCTTATTACACTATAAAGTTTAAAGTCTCTTGCTTACTTTATAGATCACAGTAAGAATTAGTTCACAGTGGGCTGGAGGGGGGAAGGGAGGCTGCGTAACGGACGCGAAATGATGTGCGTGAGCCCATGCTGAAAATCCTGCCAAGGCAAAGCTGGGAACAGGCTCTCATCCTCTTAGACAGCCAGCATAAGAAGAGATGGGAGTGGGGGTTGGGTGGGAAAACATGCACCTTGAAAGAGATTCTTAAAGAGGAGAGCTAAATTGGGAAAAACCCCTTACTTCCCGCCTCCCCGTCTATATTTCCCTGGCAAGTAATACGTGCTGTGTCAACTTCTGGAGAAAATGACTTATTTCGAAATATAACAGAACAGAAAGCCACTCAAGAAATCTGAGAAAGGGAATGAAAACACCTTTGTTTGATGATGTGGCCTGATCTCCGTGGATGCTGCTGACGTCTCAGCTTTGCTGTGATGGGAACGAGGGAACCGGGGGAGTCCGTCTGCGGAGCACGATGTGCAGAGCAGTTACCGGCTCTGGCAGCACGGTGCTGGCGGAGCCCTGGGGGCTCTGGGCCGAGGGCTGGGGGCTCAGTACAACCCCGCACACACCGTGCATCCGGCTCTCAGACAGTGGTGGGCACTGCGCACTTGAGAAATGGTCATGGAGAAAGAGTCCTGACAGCTACCTTTACTTACCTTCTCTTTGAAGTGATTTTTCAGAGTGCTAGAAAAATAGGAAGTCATCCCCCACTTTTGTTTTTATATTTCTACTATAATGAAGTTCTAAAATTGTATGGTCCAAATCCAAGTAATTTCTGGAAGAGATAACCTGATTTCTCACTTGGGGATAGTACCTCTTGTCACTTAACTTTCCTATCTCCAGAAGTACTGCCAGTCATGAGTTACCTTGAGTGTTAAAAAATTAAACACAAATGTCTTAATTTAACTAGGAAAAAAAAAAAAAAACTAGGTTAAAGAAACAAAAGTAGAAAAAATTGACTTGAAAGCAAGGTGTTGAGTGTACTATGTATTTTCCATAGTAGTTACAACGACTCCCATTCTGGGTTGCTGCTAGAAATGGCCAGATATCTAATATATTTATTTCCGTCTCCTTCCTGCCCTTACATAATTAACTAGATGCAGGACAGAAGAGGAGGCACCCCAGAGCAGAGAAAGCATTGCACTCAATTCGGGCACCGAGGGTGAGAATGCTCTGTGGTAAAATTCACTATTGCTATTTCACGATACCTTCCCCAGAATCTAGCACACCACTCAGTATTTAGTGGGTTTGCAAAGTCGATCCCATGCCATCACTCACCCACAATTCTAGCTGACTGTCAATTTCAAATGAAAGAGATTACCCCGAAATTGGCTTGGATTGAACCAATTCCTTACCAAGGTATTAATTTCAGGAATAGTGAGTCTTAGACTCAGAACTCAGATTTTCAGATTTATTCTCGATAATTTCAGATGTGAGATGCCTCGAAGGTGACACCTGACTCTATCTTCCAGCACTTGGGGCTGGAGCCCCGAAGGAGGTGCAGATGTTTTCTGGAAACTGCATAAGTTAAAACACTAAGGGGTCCTGGGATGAAATAAGGGCTTTGAAATAGTGCATAATGAATAAAACAGTGGTTGCTTTTGATAATTAAAAGATAAAGTTGGGTCTTATGGGAAAGCATCAGCATGTATTTCTGACAGACATTTTCTCACTATTTTTGCTGAATATTCATATCCAAAAACTCTGGTATAACTGTAGAATCAGAGAGGTGAGATTCGAGGTTTCTTCCTACACTTCCCAGACATACCATGAGCATCTACGAACAACAGTGCCCCCGTGATGTATGAACGGACATCCCCAGAGGGAGTATGTGCCCCCATGATGTATGAACGGACATCCCCAGAGGGAGTATGTACACAACACCAGTGGGACACGTGGGAGAGCAGAGAAAACCCTCGCGTGGCTGACACTCCATCCAGCCCTAGCAAGCAGGCATCTGCTCGTGCTGTTGGGCCTGGAGCAAGTCAAAGTTATTTGATAAACCCAAATAAAAAGAAATAGTGACTAATTTAATTCCAGACTCAACTTTTGCAATGTCAGCAGAGTGTTTCTGAAGCTCAGGTTCAGAAGGTATCCAGAAGGCCAGGAGCCTGAACTTGACCATGCTGGATTACATCACGTAGAGAAAGGGTAGTATTTAAAAAGAACAAATATGGCTTGGTCTTGGATGGGGCAAACACAAGCAGCAACAATATTTTTATCACGCACTTTCACTTCTAAATCCATGTATATTGGTATAATTTAGTGAGATCATGTCTCATTTGTAGGACTGTTCCCTTTGGCAAATATTTGTAGCTCATTTAAAACAAAAAACAAAAAACAAAAAACTGGCCAAAAGAAACCATTCACAAATGTATTCCAGTAGATTTATGATTGTGTCAATATAGTTGTTCTGATTGTTAGTTGCCAAGGCAGTTAGTCTGCATTGATTAAATAAGACTTGCCAAAGCAAGGAGAAATTAATTTACACGCACTACAAGGTATCTCTTTGAAGTCATGGTCATCTGGGAAGAATCTACTTCTAATTGAAAATGACTAAAATTAATGTCCGTCAACTCATGATTGAATAAATATGGTATATCAATACAGTGAAATATTATTCAGTCATAAATTTGATGATGTGCTAATATCTGCTACAACATGGATGAACCTGGAAAACATTGCGTTAAGTGAAAGAAGCCTGTCACAAATGATCACATATTACATGATTCTATTTCTATAAAATGTTCAGAACAGGCAAATCCATGTGAGAAGTAAATAAGGGTAGCCTAGAGCTGGAAGGGAGGGAGGAGATGGCGAGTGATTATTAATGAATATGATGTTTCCTTTCGGGTGATGAAATGTCCCCAAATTATATAGTAGTGAAGGGTATACAACTCTGTGAATAACTAAAACTCACTGAGTTGTACACTTTGAAAGAATGAGTTTTATGGTCTGTGAATTATATCCCAATGGAACTGTTACAAAAAATGACTGAAACTATCCTGTTATTTTATTTTTTTTACCATGTCTTTAAATATTCTACTCTCTTTATGAACATTATTAGTAGAGAGTTACATGGCCATAAGAAAAACTATGTCCTCAGCAGGTATAAAGTTATAGATTTATTGTGGCTATTAGAATGTAGTTCTGCCCTGGCCAGTTTGGCTCAGCGGTTAGAGCGTCGGCCTGCGGTCCGGAGAGACCCAGGTTCGGTTCCCGCTAAGGGCACGTACTTCAGTTGCAGTTTGTCCCCGGCCCTGGTTGGCCGTGCGGGTGGCAGCCACTCGATGTGTCCCTTCAAGTCGATGTTTCTCTCTCTCTCTCCCTTCCTCTCTCTCCCTCCCACTCTATCTGTACAAAAAATGGAAAAATATCCTCGGGTGAGGATAAAAAAAAAGAATGTAGTTCTTACCAAAAACTAAAAAAAAAGAATTTTGTCTCCATAAACAAAATAGGCACAAGTTTATTCCTCTAACTAGTACTGATAAATAACTTGTGAATTGATAATTGGATTAATAATGGATTTCTTTCCTGTCAAAAGAAAGAAAGGAAAAAAAGGAACAAAAATGATTTTGCAGAGGTTAGGAGAGAGGAAGCAAAGTAATTCATTGTCATCTTTGGTACTAGTCCCGGTATTTCACACTGGTATTTAGAGGCTTGCATAAGCTGGCTGTTGTACCAGCATCCAAAACCACCTCTTAGACTAATATTTTCTTCGATGAGCCCCATGCTGTGGCAGTGGCTAGGTGTCCATCTGTCCCTCCCCGAAGTGACTGATGCCCTTAATTTTCTCTAGGTCTCCATCCTTTAGATGTCCGGACCTCCTTCCCTTTCTTGAGCTTCCCATGTTTTACAGAACAGCTTGAACATGCTTCCCAGTCGTTTTCTCTTGGGCAAAACTCTCTTCCTTAAGATCTGGCTTCTTCCACTGTGTGAAGGGAAGAGCTCCTCCTGCTCCAGCCTCACCATGAGACTCTACGAGGAACGCTCCCTTCTTCCCTGGCTGGGTGGGGGAATCCCTGAGTGCAGACTGCTGCTTCCAGAGGGTTCTCCCCATCTCCACGCCCAGATGCAGTGAGTAATGAAGTGGCCATGATTGGTAAAGAGTCCAGGTCTCCCAGCCTTGCAGCCTTCAGGGCACAAGTGTAGAAATGTGCAGCCGGCTGCCACCTTTCCCTGCGTGGCTGGAAAAGCTACAGAAAAAGTTGCAGCTGTTGCCATGATGACAACAGGAGCCGCATTCTCACCCACACCTCTGCTCTCACTGCTCCAAAGACCAACAGGGAACACTGTCGGACTGCCCTGCTCGTTGTTCTGGTGCCACTGAAGGTGGGCACCCAGTATGCTGGAAAAGTGGAATGAATGATAATTCTTGTGTTATGCTAGAAAAGAGAAGTAGAGTGAAGAGTCATTCCCTAAAATAAGACCAAAGAGGTCATAGGGTTTGCATTGGATATTAACAAATTGCTTTCTAAAGTGCTGTACCAATTTACCCTCTCACCAGTAGTGCATAGAGTATCAACCCACCTAAATTCTCCCAACATTTAGATGGACATGGAAAAGGATCTTTTTGCTGGTGATTATCAGTGAGGTCGAGCATGCTTTCAAATGTGTATTGGCCATTGAGGTTGCCACTTTTTGGTTTTGCTTATGTATAGTCTCTGTCTTTTTTTCATGGATTCTCTGTAACTTTTTCATATGGATTTGAAGTCTTGTACAAGGAAGTTAATTATATAATCCTTTCTAATAACAAAGAAAAAAATCAGAGAAATCTGAAAGTGCATCAAGAAGAGAAAGGATAAGTGAATGGTGGTGTATTTATATAGTAGTACACACTATAGCAGTCGAAGTGAGATGCATGGCCCTGGCCCACGTGGCTCAGCTGGTCACCCCATGCACCGAAGGCTTGCTGGTTTGCTTCCTGCTCAGGACACATGACCAGGTTTGGGCTTGAGCCCTGGTAAGGGGCATGCAGGGGGCAGCTGATTAGTGTTAAGCTTTCACATCAATGTTTCTCTCTTCTCCTTTACTCTCTCTCTAAAACTTAATAAACTATTTTTAAAAATAGGATATATGTTTTAAAGTGGAAAAATCTTAGAAACAATGTTATGTTAAACAAGCAGCTGCAAATGGATGCTCATCGTGTGATATGATTTATGTAGTTTTTAAAGCGTAGCCCTAAATATTCTAATACATTTATTTACATGTACTTAAGTATGTAATATGCCAGGCAAAGCCACTCTACAGTTTCAGGATAGCTATTACCTCTGGGGTAGGAAAGAGGAGAACTGAATTATGGGGGTTGGGGAAGGACAGGAAAGTGCTTTTATTGTATCTATAATGTTTTATATTAAATGTGATACACTTCACAATTACACAATGATTGAAGGATCATAGCTCCACTTGGTGATGGCTCAGGCTTTCTACTCACATGGGACATCATGGCTGGTGGTCTAGCCCACAAACAGATGGTCCAAAACACCATCACAGACTGAACCCGGGGGCAGTGCTGAAAGCCAGGAGGACAAGAGGTGAGGAAGACGGTGGCGTCCACCTGCTCCTCCCTGTTTATGGCTGTCGGACTGGAGTAAGCTGGCACTTTGAGCCCGTTCTGCAAAGGAGTATTGGGATGCTGCACACTGACCGGGCAGTAGCAGCTACTGAATCTGGCCAAGGGTCACCATTGTACCCTCCCCAGACCAGCACTGCAAGGAGGCTGCCCACTGCCCAGCCAGGATGCTTTCAGGGTCGTCTCCCATCATGGTCCAATCTATGTGCAAGAATGACAGTACAAATAACAAAAAGGTGTGCAAAAACTATGCTGCTAGCTAGAAAGATTTCATATTGAAATGGATAGAAATGGTCCAGAAATGGAAAATGCCAGCATTTGAGGTTTAAACACACACACATACACACGCACAAACATACTGTGGGAAATGTATGCATTATGAGAGGAAGAAGAAATCACCATCTGAACAGTGGCCTTAGAAACTTTTACTTACTGACTGGATTTGCTTTTAGAAATCAAAGATGGCTTGTTACTCTAAACCTAAGAATTAAGAGGAGTCAGTATACAAAACAGAGCCCTTGAAGTTAGACTAAGAATGATATATTTTTTTTAATTATTCATTGTGATCAGCAAGCTTAAAGACTATTCTGTGATAGTTTAATAAAATGGAATAAAAGAAAAGCAGTTTTGCATTCTCGCTTCCACTTCTACTTCTTTTACCAAAATAGTACAATTTATTATTTGTATTGTACTTGTAACTTATTTTTTTTTATTTTGTTTTTCTTTATTGGCCACCTCATGCATGGCTCCCAATGGGGATCGGGCCCACAACCTGGACATGTGCCCTCACTGGGAATTGAACCAGCAACCTCTTGGTTGATGTTCAACCACCAAGTCACAGCAGCTGGACTGGACTTGTAATTTCTTACTAGACTTAGTTCATCCAGTGCTAAATTTTCAGGTTTGATTAGTAAAGTTATTATTGATGATAATACCTTATATTTTTCCTTTATGTCTATAAAATTACTTTCATATACTTTCGCAAATTTACCAATGTGTTTTAATTTTTTTATGATGAATATTAAACATATAAAATATTTAAAGAATAAAATCTTTTAAAAACTCCACAACATTTAACATAAGTTCAAAAATTGGAGGTTTTCCTACACTTTCTCTTTCATCTGCCTCTTTATCCCAAACAGAATTGTTAGTTTAACAAATAAAACAGCAAAAACATTCAAGATTTTGAGGACAGTTGCTTGAACTACAAACAGAAAAAAGTGATCATTTAAAATCACAAATAGTTAAGAGTACAGTTTATAATGTCAGGATAAAATAATAAATTCACTGACAGAAAATATTTCTCTTATGAAAAAACACAGTCTATGTTCCTCATAAGGGATGAATTTAAATGAGCAAACATTCTTCTAGAACTTAATTTAAGAGCAGTGCAAGCAGTTTCTGGCACCTAAATCACACGAATAGCAGGGAATATGTTGCTTGTATAATGGACTTGTTTTGTTTTTCATTTCAAAAGATGCTTGCCTGGAAGTTAGGTCGACACCAGAAACCTAGGGGATAGGTGTCCATTACCTGTGAACCTCAGGGAATCAGGGGAATAGTAGGCCCTCCACTGATTAGGAGGCATTTCAGTTTAAACATTTTTTTTCTTGGTCTTAAACAGAAAACACACAAGTGATACACACACAATGATGTTCAGGGTAACGTGAGGCTCCTACAGGAGGGAAATAATAATGCAATATTTTGTTGCATCCAAAATACAGGTCTTATTTTATTCTTTTCCACTGTGAAGGCTGAAAGGATGTTTCTTTTTATAGTTCACCATTTACTATGTTCAAATGAAGCATTTTGTGAATGTGAAAGTCCTTGAGTGTTCTGCTTTTAGTGTCTCTCATGGAGTAAGAAAAACCTTGAAACATATGCAAATAATTTAATTCTAAATGTTAATATATAGTCCAAATATGGCCAGTGACATACGCAAATGAAGAATTAAATAATTCATCATTTTTGGATATAAAAGAAGCTCATGAAATAAGAAAAAACCTATCTAGGTAGTATAGATATCACAAACATCATGAATCTAGCTCAGCAAATGGAGCTATAAATGTGTAGCAGCAGAGTGGAGCCTCATTCATCTATCTGGCCATTCATTGTTTCATTCATTCATTCATTCATTCATTCATTCAACAAACATATACTGAGTGCTGCTGCAAGGTCACAAACTGTGTAGTTTTAGGGATACAAAGGTGAATAAGACACAGTTCTTAAATTTTGAAGACCTTATAGAGAAGTGGATGATAACAAATCTACTAGACAATCACTTCAAAAATTAAATGAAAAGAAAAAGTATATGCACAGCCCCAGCACTTTCAGACAGTTTTTAGAAACCTAAATATTACAGACGATAGCTGAGCAGAAATGTTGAAGCCCTCCATGCAATTATGAATGATCATGGTGGTGTCTAGTGCCGTAGACTACTTTGTGGCATCTCACATAATATGGCACCAGGACAGATCTTTTGGCTGAAAGATCTGGCAAGTCTGACTGAGTGAGAATATTCTGTGGCTAGACAAATGCATCCCCTGAGCATGATAAAAATAATTAGAAAAAATACATATTTTAGTTTGTTTAAGAAGCATACAGAAGAAACTAACCAAGAGTTAGTTGATTGCACTGAATTAAGTTAAATGATAAGTTCATTTTATTAAATCTTTTCTAGCAATTGTTTTTATACTTTAAAAGTATAAAATAAACTCACATCAGAGGTACTAATTTTAACTCTTAGAACTGTGGTAAGTTTGGGAATATATTTACTAGGTGAACAGTGTGTCACATAACCTTAGGGTAATAACAAAAAGCTTCCTAGTTCTAGAAGCCATGCTTCTTCCTAGGAACTTATGGCCCTACTAAGCCTCTTGCCTGATAAGCAAGAAGACCTCCTTAAATACTTCTTTCTGCTGACATCGAAACTGCCACTGGCCATCTATAGAGATTTTACTCTTTAGTTCAAAGATGACCACCTCCAGATAAAATTAAAAGTATAATAAAATTAGAGTACATTTTATGTTTTACAGTGGTAATAGGCCCATTGATTTACTAGGTTCTTTCAATACTGCATCTAATGTTATTATTAGCTTTAAACTTTTTAATAAATAGTAAATTTATATCTCTCAATCCTTTTTTTTTTTTTTTTGGAAGAAGCAAACTTGTTCCCATTATAACCTTTCTCATCTTATGAAAAATAGTCCAAGAAAAATATGTCTATTTACATCTTTCAAGGATACAGTCTCCTGTTTTATTAAACTACTCTTTCAAAAGCTGCATTGTAATAACACCACCATAATCAAGGGAGGCTTCTCCCTGAACCAGATAACGTGAAATGGGAAAAACCAGGATGGGCCTTTGCAACCTTTAAAATTTATCTTATTATTTCAACGTTGTTGTTATTCAACCTATTAACACTGAAAATAGGAAATAAATGGGCAGCATTACATCTTTTATTCTCTCTACCTGGGCACAGTTATTCCCATATCTGGCTTCCTCGTTTCACTCTGGTCTCAGCTCAAATGTAGGTAGGCCTGCCCTTACTCCCCTCTAAGAAACTGTGTTCCCTGCTCAACCCACACTCCTCCCCCAACTTCTCTTTCTCATTACCCTGAATTTTCCCCCCTGCATTGCACCTTTTACTGTCTGAAAGCCTCCTGATGGTTTATTTTCTTGTTATCTTCTGTCTCTTTCATAGAACATATGATCATGAGAGCAGGTACCTGTTTGTCAAGTAAACCAGGATATCCTGGGACACAGAAGGTACTTGAAAAGAAATATTTGTGTAAGGAATCAATGAGTAGCATACATCAACTATTAGAGAATACACCATGCTCTCCCTGGGACCCAGCTATTCAATGACACCCAGAGGAGAAGGCTAATATTTAGAGAAAGTAATTTCAGAACCAATGGTTCTCCAATACATTCTCAAAGTGAATTAGAATTTGAAGTACACTACAACATACATGGACCACGTTGCAATATCATCTCAGATAACTGTGTACATTGAATTGCCTTTTATTATTATTATGGATTTAATATTGTAGTTAGATGTTATGAGCAATAATCATATAAGTTTTATTTTTATATTGGTTATGAAACTATTGAGAACAATTCTTTTATTTTACCACCTTGAAATACCCTAAATAATAAATGCTTTCAGAATCTAGAGCAAGGGAAAGTTTTGCCTCTCTGAGAAACCGGTATATTTCCTCTTCAAAGGAGACATGTAATTTAATCACATTTCCTTGTTTTTCTTGGCCACCAGATAAAATAGTGGCAGCTTTCACCATGAATTTTAACAACAGCATTAACTTTTATGGTTAAAGTATTTGTTTATCCTCTTATAATTCTGTTTAGATTTCTCACATTAGTATTACTGTATTTTTCTTTCTAGGTTATCTTCATTTCTTATTTGAAAGGCTGTGAGGAATACTGAATTTAAACTGTAATACTAAATATTAAATACAATACTCAACACTAAATATGAAATACCAAATTGTGTAAAAGGCATCATTGAGATTGCGAGGAGATAACTTTAGGAAGATTTGAGATGCCTAAATTACTTTGAATTTGGTTGCAAAAATACATCAAATTATGAAATAGAGGCCTGAAGGGATTAAAAAAACAAATTTTGAGAGCACAGCAATAAATAATGATTTAATTTTAGAGAACAGGATGGTTTTAAAGGTCTCCTGTCTGGCTTCTTCATTTCACTCTGGTCTCAGCTCAAATGTCACATCAGGTAGGCCTGTTCTTACCACCCTCTATGAGACTTTGCCCCCCTACTCAACACGCCGTTTATCATTGAAAAACAATGTGAAGAGAAAAAGTCCACTCAAACCCTTCCCACTCAAATGTTGTATACTAGATACAGAATTCTAACAAGTCCTGTTTTCCTCAGCATCAGACTCCTTATTCACAGATCTAAGTGTCTCTGCGAGGCTGTGGGGGGGACTGGATGAGAGGCTAGACCTCCAGTGAAGTTTCCTGTCCCGGATCCGGGTACAGGTTGCAGGACAAGGCCTCTTACCCGATGAGCAGGCCTGGTACTCGGCCACTTCAAAAGAGACATCTGTAGCTGAGATGTGTACGTTATATATCACACATACCTTAAACATTGTTAAAATAAACTTTTTTTATAGAACAGCTTTAAATTTACAGAAAATAGTAAATTTTACAGAAGATAGTACCAAGTCCTCAAGTCCCAAACTTGATTTTCCCTTTTTTTTTATCCTCACCCGAGGACATTTTTGTATTTATCTTCAGATAGAGCAGGAGGAAGAGAGGGAGGAATATAGAGAAACATCGATGTGAGAGAGATACATCAAGTGGCTGCCACCCACATGACCCCAACCAAGGCTGAGGACAAACTGCAACTGAGGTACGTGCCCTTAGTGGGAACCGAACCCGGGTCGCTCCGGTCCAAGGGCCTATGCTCCAACTGCTGAGCCAAACCTTCCAGGGCCGATTTCCCCTATTTTTAACCCCTCACATCAATATGGTATATTTGTTGTAAGTGATAAACTAATATTGAGGTGTTATTGTTAACTAAAGACTGCACTTAGTTCAGGTTCCCTTAGTTTTTCCCTAATGTCTCTTTTCTGTTCCAGGATCACATCCAGGATACTCGTGTCTCCTGGGGCTCCTCTTGGTTGTGACAATTTCTCAGACTTTGTTGGGTTTTTTTAATCCTCACTCGAAGATATTTTTCCATTTTTTGTTCAGATAGAGTGGGAGGGAGAGAGAGAGAGAGAAAAACATCAACGTGAAAGGGACACATCGAGTGGCAGTCACCCACATGACCCAACCAGGGCTGGGGACAAACTGCAACCGAAGCACATGCCCTTAGCAGGAACCGAACCCGGGTCTCTCCGGACCAAAGGCCGACGCTCTAACCTCTGAGCCAAACTGGCCAGGGCTCAGACTTTGGTTTTGATGACCTTAGAGGTTTTGAGGAGTGCTGGCTGGTCCAAGATTTTGTGGACTTTCCTTCCATTGGGATTTGTGTTTTTCTCATGATTAGTCTGTGTTTGTATGCTTGAATAAGACGATGGAGATGAAGTGCCATTTTCATTCCACATATTAAGAAAATCTTCTATCAATACGACATCACTGTTGATTTTAACTGATCAACTGCCTGAGATAGTACCTGTTAGGTTTTTCCACTACAGAGTGATTTTTTAACTTTCCATACAGTTCTGTTTGGACGGAAGTCACAATGCACAGTAAAGGGTGGGGAATATCAGCCCGCAGGCCATTTAAGCCCTGTGAAATCAATACCCCCTAACATCACATGCCTCACCAAATTAGCCTGACCAAATATAGCAGGCTAATTGTTAAGCTGATACTTCTGTATGGCCTGAGAATGATGTTATAAAGATCCAAATGGCCCTTGGCAGAGACAAGGTTCCCCACCCCTGGCAGATCTCACTCCCTCTTTGCGGGTACAGCATCTACATACATCAGTGTAATTCTCCTGTGTGTAGTATTGTTTATTTTCTCCATTCCTTATTCAGTAACTTATATCATTAATGACTCATGGATATTTGTTGAAATCTTGGGTTATAATGTTAATTTACTTTATTGCTCACATTGTCCAGCTGTAACCTTGCTATCCTCGCTGATTAGGTCCAAGAGTTTTTGCTATAGTTGTTGGTTCTTTGGGATTTTCTAATTATACAATCTTGTCATTCATGAATAAGGACAGTTTTATTCACTTCTTTCTAATATGAACCCCAAATATTTCTTATTGTTTTAATGCACTAGCTAGAATTTCTAATATGTAAACATTTTTTATTTCAATCAAAACATACAATATGCCAATCTCTCATTGTAAGGCCAAGACCTTGGGTCCACTGTTGAAAGTCATGTGTCATATTTCTTACAAAAACTATACTTTCTCTAAGATTCCTAGTGCCAATTCCTTTAAACTAACCCCCCCCCCCCCCCCAACAAATGAACATACATGCAAAGAAATCTGGATGCAGAATCTGCCTAGAGGTTTAGGAAATCTTTTTGCCATTTTATGCCCGTTGCTTGGCCCATACCTAATTTTCCAGCAATTTAAGAAAAATAATAAGCCTTTATTTAATCTCTCAAAGATATTTAACTGAAATTTTATAAGTGAAAATGTCTTTCTCTCTAGAATCAATTTTTATCAATTCATGATAATAATTAAATTACAGAATCACAATAGCAACCAAAGGTGGCGTGAATAAGTTGGGTACGGAAGTAAACTGACTTGATAGCAGCTCTTGCTCTAGAAAGTGCTCAGAAAGGCATCGGATGGCCTCAGATCTCAGTGTTCCACAGGACTAGTCAGTCTGTTCGACAGAAAGAGTCAAAGCCACTGGTTAGGCTGACAAACCAGTTAAATGGGTTAAAGGTGATTTATTGTATTATAAACATATAGCCTTAATTTTGGATCAATGAACAAATGAGGCAACACTCAGCAGAAGCATAACCCACTCGTTTAATAACTAAACTCTCACACTAAGCAAAGTGATGTGCCACAGTTTCCTTTTTAATTTCCTGGAAGTGTAACTGTCTATAAGCAGTATGAGTTTATAGAAAAAACTAAACGTGCGTTTAAATCCATCACAATACAAGGCTACTTGGGAAAGGGAACTAGCAGCGTACAAAGGATTATGCTGAGTATTTACATAATGTTGATGAGATGTCATAGCAACCAAACTCTTGTTTACAGCAATTAGCCCATGGTAAAATTGGTTTCATTTTACATTGTTTCGCCACAGTTCCAAGAACCTATAGGCAACATTAAGTGAAGATGTACTGTATGTATGTATCATGTATACATCTGTCTGTCTGTCTGTCTGTCTGTCTCTATCTATCTATCTATCTATCTATCTATCTATCTATCTATCTAATCTCCCAGTGGTTCTGCTTGTCTAGCTGAACCCTGACTGACACATACATCATGACCTCTCTCCTGGAGTCATGTTTGAGTGACCAGAGAGGGGGCACAAGGAATATCATCGTTGCAATGTGGTTTTCACCAAGCTGTGTGATGAGAGAAGGGACAGTGCTTCTGTTAGACTCTCAAACAGACTCAAGTTTTTAGGGAAATTTCTATCATTTCCTAAAACCACACACTACATTGTATAAAAGAGATAACCTTTAAGCAGAGAACTCCAGAAAAGTGAACAATTATAACTGAATAAGACTGCAGCTCTCTTGAAGAAGCTGGTCACTAATTTTAAATATTATCACCTGGGTTCTATCTATAATAATATTAAATAACATTATTGAGGAGCTATCCAGGGTTCTAGGAGACCTCAGCTTAAAACCTGATCTGACCCAAAGGACCATATTCGCCTATCTCTGTGAAACTAGAGAATCATAGAAGGTAAGTCTCAGCATAACTCTAACGTTCATGTAACATTTACAGAAAAGAACATTGAGGTATAGTTACAATAAAGAAAACTGAGGTGTAGTGATGTTGTGACTTGCTTAAAGTCACAGCAAGTTAACAGTAAGAATTCCGTTTTCATTTCCTGCCCCAATCCACAATTCCACGCCCACTACACTTTCTGTGCCTGCCTCGTGTCTTTGCCTGATCAAGCCCCGTGGACGCCTCAGAGCCTCCCGGTTGAGACATGCCCTGCCTCGCCGTCAAACTTCCTAAGTTTGTTAAGTCAAATGCTTACCTTTGCAAGTTTCAGTTTTCAAATTGTAAAGGCTCCAAACTAGAGATCGTGGACGTCTAGACCTATTCCCCTGACTGTTTTACTGCATCTGAAGAATTCTGAAGTCATCAGTCTATACTTACACCAAGATTACCTTAAAAAGTTATTCAGAGGTGCTTCCAAAACTTTGCATTCTCATCTCCCATTCTGAGAATGAAAACTAGTCTAGTTCATCGCAATACACTTATTTCCATTAAAGTGTTTTTTCTGGCTACCTTGCCATCTTAGGCCCTGAGACATTTTGTGACCACAACCTCAAGTTACAAAGCAGTACACGGCCATGTGTGCTGGGAGGGAGAGACTGTCATTTGAAGCTCCTTGTAAGTCCTTCTGACCCCCATTGGACTCCGATGCCTGGTTTTAAAGAACTTGTCTTTCTTTTCCCTTTCTTCGTGTATTTGAACCAGTGTGCCCCATTTATAATGATTCACAACTATTTTTGATAGTGGGTGCTTTTATTAAGGTGGTGTTTTTCACAAAATGTTTCAGTATCCTGTATCAGTTGGTACATACCCCTAGCGGGGGCCGAACCTAGGACTCTCTGGTCCACAAGCCAACACTCCAACCGCTGAGCCAAACAGGCCAGGGCAGTATGTGGTTTTGAATCACAAAAGTTCAATTGCCTTAGTGGCTTACATAGGCCAACTGAGGAAAAGAAGCAGGAGGCAGGCAGGCCAGGGCTGGCACAGATGCTCTGCCATCCTCACGGTGTAGCTCTCTCCCATGCTTGCTGCCTCATGTTCACAAGATGGCTGCTGCAGCCCCTAGCTCCACGTATATAAAATTGGTGGAAAGGAGGGAAAGGGGCAAAGTGGCAAAGGACAAAAGGCATTCCAGCCATACTTATCCTATTTTAGTAAAAAAAGCAAACGGTTTCCTGAGAGTAGCACTCGGTAAATTTCTATTTGCATGCCATTGACTATACCTTTGTCTTATAAGCCATGTGTGCTAGAGTTTTACAAAGGACACACATTGTAGATGGTGATAATGACAGCTAGACAACAGTGTCTGCCACAGACTCCAATGCCACTAGTCTTCTTTTGTTTGTTTGTTATACATATTTATGTATTTAATATTATTGCTTAGACTATATCTTTTTCATTCTTGTATCTCAGTATTAAGTTCAGTGCTTACAATGGGCCAGATTCTCAATGCTTGAATAAATTACAAAAAGAGCCAAGACCAGTATTTGTTCTGGGTGGGCTTGACAGAATGTCTGTACTTGCTGGGATCACCATGAAGTCCATGGTTTTCCGTTCTGCTTTCCCAGCAATGCGACCTTCTTGGGTTATCCTCAGGGGAGTAGTGAGATCCTTGGAAGGTGATTCATGGCAACATGCCTTTGTAATATGTCACCTTGACTCTTCTGTGCTCTCTAGGACTCCCTTCCCTATGTGCTCTGGTTAGGATGAGCCACCATTCTTGTGTAAAGTGCTAAAATTAACCATCATTCTGGAAAAAAGCTTAAACATTTATAAACTATTTTTCCCAAATAAAAAAATTAAAACTCAACTATAATTTGTTCACTCTCAAAGATAACTGGGAAAACCAGAAACACCAATCAGAAAGAATATATGTACCCCTATGTTCATAGCAGCACTATTTACAATAGCTAAGATCTGGAAACAACCCAAGTGTCCATCAGTAGATGAGTGGATTAAAAGGCTGTGGTACATGTACACAATGGAGTACTATGCAGCTGTAAGAAAGAAAGATCTCTTATCCTTTGAGATGGCATGGAAGGACCTGAAGAGTATTATGCTAAGCAAAACAAGCCAAGCAGAGCAAGACAAATATCACATGATCTCACTTATTTGTGGAATATAATGAACTAAACAAACTGCTGAACAAAATTAACCCAGAGACATAGAGGTAGTACAGACTGACAAGCCTCAGAGCAGGGGGGTTGGGGAGTGGAGAGATAAACCATAGCACTTACATGAATGTATGAATGTATGCATGACCAATGAACATAGACAACAAAGCTGGAGATGGGGCGGGGGGAAGGGGAGGAGGGTGTCAATGGGGAAAAAGTGAGAAACATCTGTAACAAAAACCAATTAATAAATAAAAAAAAGATTACTGGGAAAATTAAGAAATCTGACCCTACATTGGACAAATACCCTTATATCTAGGTGACACCACACCAACTACTAGAGGGCAATAATAAACTCATCCACAAATCATTCTTTCTTCTCTGATGCACATACTGAGTCTGTCCACATACTCAGTATTTGTTTAGGTTGACACCCTGAAACAGGAAGAACTGTCTGTTAGAAACATCGTGGCCAGTGGTGAAATACTGACAAGTTATATGTGGCATCTCGTTCAATGCACAAAGGATCCCAGCTTTGGAGGAGATATGCCATCAAGATCCTGAAGTAATGGTCTCTCTGTCATTGAAACCCATAATGTCCTTGGAGGAATATTTTACAAAACAAAGTAGAACCAGCTCCCTTTAAGTTAGTGTTTCTTAATGTGTCTCTAAAACCTACATTAGAAGCCCTTTACGTGCTTCTTAAAATACAGGCTCCTGTCCTGGCCAGTGTGGCTCAGTTTGTTGAGTGTCATTTCATACACTGAAAGGTCCGGTTTGATTCCCGGTCAGGGCACATACCCAGGTTGTAGGTTTGATCCCTGGTAGGGGTGTGTACAGAAGGCAACTGGTCAATGCTTCTCTCTCACGTCGATGTTTCTCTCTCTCTCTCTCTCTCACCCCCTCTCCCTTCCTCTCTAAAATCAATAAAACATATTTTTTTAAAAATACAGGCTCCTCAGCCCCACCTCGAACACACAATATCCGTCTCTCGGACAGCAGCCTGAGAACGTGCATTTTTAGCAACCTTCCCAGGTGGTTACAAGCTAAAGGTTGAGAACCACTTTCTTAGGTGAATATACCAGACTCCTGGACTGGGTGAACAGGCTGACGGAGTTCTCAGAGCAGATGTGGACCATCTTTCGAAAAACAAATGCTGATATGAGAAAAATAATTTTAATTCTTTACAGGAACCAAGTTCAGAAGAAAAGCCAAGGCTCCTTTTGCAGAGCAAATATCTAAGATGAGAGCAGCCACCTGAGCCAACCAGACTCGCACAAACAAGCCTCTGACTGATGAATACTGCGGCTGGTTCACATCCATCCCAGGGGGTTTCAGGCACTGGAGCTGTCTCTATCTGAAGCTCAAAGATCCATAAAGGTCCAAAGCTTTTCTCCTCCTGCCTGACCTCCTGCCACAATTTACCTGAACGTTCTCTCCATTTGAATGTACCCAGGCCATTCCAGTCTTCCCTGCCTGGGCTCTGCCTAACCCCAACTAATCTGGTCACCGGAACAGTGTTGAAAATGTTCTCCAGCTGCCCAAGGCTAACCCCCATGCCACCCACTTTTTCTCTGTTTTGAATTACCTGACCTCACCAATCACCCATGGCTGTCCATTGCTCTAGCCATGGGGCAACCTTGAACCCCAGTTTCTTGGCCAGGTCCTCAATAGCCAGGGTCATGGCACACTCCAGCCACACTTCCGCATCACAGCCTTGCAGTGGTATGTAGCTGTATTTCTTGGTGGTTTTGAAATTTCTGTGACTTACTAATACATCTGCTGTGCCTCCTGTTGGTTTTCAGCAAGACGCTAGAGCGTGTTCTGCAGCACAGAGATGAGTGCTATTCTGAGAAAGTGTGTTGAAAATCTAAGGGAGTTTCCTGTGCCATTTGAAGCTGAGAAAGGGGGCTTGGGCTAGAGTACCCAAGTATATCTTCCTCCACCCCCAAAGTTCATAAAAATAAAATTGGGGAGACGCTTTCTGGCCACATGGAGATATAAGAATGTTTAACTGTCAAAGATTCTGACTGAAGTACATATCTAATGCAAAATGTATTTGATGGTAGGCATTTGAATGTATGTATTATCTAAAGATAAAAAAGAAGGTTGGCAGGTTCAGCTAAAGAGAACCCTAGCAGGTCTGAGATTGAGAAAATTAAAAGCCAGGCATCTGAAGCTCACTATTTAAAGTACTTGTAGTGTTCAGAGAGGGTGGCAGGGAGGAGAACTAAACACGCAGAATATTGTCTCATTTCAGAGTATAGGCTAACGCAGGTAGGGAATCTGGATCAGGCTTATTAAAGTCCAGAGCAGCATAAGGTCAGGTACAATGGAAACTTAGAGATGTCCCTCCTAGATAAAGAGCTGTGGTATATAGAGGACCAGGAAGGAGCCAGGACAACGTGGATCCCCAGAGAAAGAGCACAGGTGGAGTTTCTGTTGGAAAATATAGCCAGCAGATTCAGGTTGAAGTGTATGTCAGGGGGGAAGAGAGCGGATATGAGGACAAAAATTATGACTTCTGCTTCTTTGGTAGCACTCTAGCCCATTCCTGACATATCCGGAAATGAAGGCCTCGAACTACACTATTATATCATCAAGGTCAACTCGAGATCATAGGGGTCCACGAGCCATTGTTACTCCACCAAAGGAACAGGACTCCACACCGATACTGGCCTCTCCTCCACAATTCACTCTTTACCCAGAAGCCTTCAGTATCTCAGAATTCTTAATAAAAAATCTTCAAATCTCTCATTAATAACACTCAAAGATGACAAAGAAGACAGCTTCTGCCATGGCGGGCCCTAATAAAATGCCTTCCACGGCGGGCATTTCAATAAATAACAACTTGGATAGAGTTGCTTTGGCTCCACATCTCTCCAATATAAATACAATGAAAAACAAATCAAACCCAAACATTATAGAAGACATTTGCTTCATTACTTGGTCAAATTTAAACACATAATTTGTTTTGTTTTGTTTTGTTAATCCTCAACTAAGAATATTTTTTTCCATTGATTTTTTAGAGAGAGTGAAAGGGAGGGTAGTAGGGAAGGAGGGAGAGAGAGAGAGAGAAACATTGATGTAAGAGACACACACTGATTGGTTGTCTCCCACACAAATCCCAACTGGGCTGGGGATCGAATCTGCAACCCACATATGTGACCTTGGTGCACTGGCTGATGCTCACCATTGAGCAACACCAGCCAAGACAACCATGTCAATTTTGGTCTATTCATTTGAATGTCGTACAACATATAAGAAGAACTTATTATACCCTAATGTTTTCGTTGTTCAGAATCCAGAAGAAGAGTTGTTCCTGGATGAAAATTCAAGTACCTTCCCTGACAGCCCATGTTGGGATGCTGTGGATAAAGAGAGGATGTCTTTATCATACAGGAGGGAGCTGTGTCCTGTATCTGCTGGAAATATGCTTGTTTAGTACAATGGGAAGAGGAACCATTCCCTACAGAGCCCTGCTTGGCTCCTCGGGTCAGGGCTCACCTATGTGCACCATTACATTACAATACAGGTACTTATATATACAATGGGAGAGTTTGGGGATAGCTCCCTGTTACAAAGAAGTTAAGTGCTTATCGATAGGTATCATGATGACTGCTAAAACCATATCAGGCCTTTGGGACAAAAAAAATCTCAGTCATGAAATAATCACTTTAATTAACACTAAATAAAAATCTGATACATGGTGATTATAATTTGAAAAGACAGTAAATTAAGCTATGCTAAGAAAGTGCCCTTAGTATATAAATAACAGTAAATTAAACCAGTTACCTCACAAAAATAAATAAATAAAATAAGGAAATTAATATAGAAAAGCACTAAAATATCAGGATTAAAAGCCAAATCATGACTCTTTGATCATAAATTTAAAATCAATAAATGCCTAAATCCTTATTTTTCTTCCAAACAATTGACTCTAAACTTTAGAAATACATTTTTCCTATATAAATTATTTATTTCTGTATTCATATACATATCAATATGTTAAAAAACACAAAGCATGGCATACTGAACTAGAAATACATGCGTCAATAATAATGATAGAAAGAGATTATAAAATGTTAGAAAGTACATGTTTGAATAAACATGAAATATTTTTGTGGCAGTCTGTATTTACTTCTAAGGGTAAACAGTTAGTTCCTTGGCTATAGCAATACCTTTTCCTCGTCCTAATAGAGGAAAACAGACTTCGTCTAGAAAAAGTCAGGCAGAGCAAACAGTCTATTTTAATGCAGTGCTTTAACCTAGGTGGAGAAGTCTTGTCCTAAAGGATGCTTAGGATGGTAATGTCGAGAACAAGAAAAGCTAAGGGCCTTTTCCTATATACGTCCAGAGATTCAAAACAAAGAGGCTCTGGCACACTTTGAAGGAGGTCAGTGAGACTGAATTAGCAGACTAAGGGATTAGGTTAAATATACCCCAAACTTCTTCCTTGTAATCTGTCACAAGTAGTTTTCTATTGACTTTGTAGTATAGCCTATCAGGGAGCTATCAAATTATTTCTTTCAATAGTTCATTTATTCCTATGCAAGCAGTTATTAAATGCTCACTGTGTCATTGGCTGTGATGTTGCAGATATTGACATGCACATTTTCTGTGTTCATAGATTTCACCTGAGTTAAGTGGAATATACAAAAGATGTGCACTTGCAATTACAATGCCATTAGATAAATGCTACAATGAAGGTGAGCCCTGCGTGTGCAGGAGCCAGAGAGAAGAACTTAACACACCTTTGGAGGAAAGTCTGCAAAGGCTGGGAAACCTTCTTGTGACCTGTGGCATTCTCCTTCCATGTTACTGGCTGCAGCTCTTTCCCTAGGGACTGGCTTATATTTCACCCACCAGAGGCCAGGGCTCTGACAGCATCATAAATTCATAAAGCCAAAGGACATCTAAGAGACCATCTGGTCCAGGGTTTCCCAGATCTGGCGGGCCCCAGCATCACCTGGTGTGTTGGCCCAGCTCAAACACTGATGTAACAATGCCAGAAGGCTCTGGAAACACTCTCACTATGGCTGTTGCCCCTGGACCAGCGTTTGGGAGTCATTGAATCCAACCACCTCAATTTTGAGGAGGAAATTTATATCCACAGAAGTAAAATGACTCCATCAAATTTCAGGCACATCAGGGCAGCAATGGTGAAACATCCAGCAAAGAAATTTAAGCCCATACACTTTCTAAAAGTATTGCCAAGCCACATGATATAAGCCATATATAAGGGAACCATTTGTAAAAGAATACACATGTGGTCAAGAACTATATAACGGGGAAATTGGGTTTAGTGCAGGGTTCTGTCGCAGGGGAGCTATAAATTAGCTCTGCTCTTCCTGGTAGGAAAGTACAAAAACAAACAAAAAACACTGAGTTGAAACTCTCACTCTTTAAATAAGATTATTTGCTTTATCAGGAAAAAATATTTTTGTTCCCTCAGAGCCCATTCTAAAGAAAAGTTTAGCATAGTGTCATGTCTACAGAAGACATTTAACTGTTGAATGAAGAAATGAATGAAATATAAATATAAGTGTTACCAGATGGCAGAGTAGGCAGTGGCCATAATCCAGGCAAAAATGCCAGATGCCTGCGCTATTTAAACTCACCCTGCATTTAGTCCACAGGTGTCAGAATGCAGCTAACCGGATGCAGTGTCAGGAGGCATTTTCTCCCAGATACCCATTTTGATTTGTTTGTAAAACTTTCCATAAAGACTTAGAGAAACCTCAAAAATATTATCTATTTCATGTTTCCCATCACTTCTTCTTTTTTTTAAAATCGTATTTAAGTCTCATTAAGTAAATTGGATGCTATTCTTTTCTGTAACTCAGCAGAAAAGGGTCTACCTTTGCAACTCATTCTAATACCTTCCCACCCTGAAAGTTATGTTTACCCAGATAGTCTGTAAAAGCTCCACTTGACATGCCCGGCCCTCCCCCCAAGTATGTTGTAAAGGTGTCCAAAAACAAATTACTTTTAATTTTACTCTCAAGTCTTGTTTTCATTGCTTTGGATACATTTTTTTTTTTTTTTTTTTAGAATTTAGCATTTACTAAATATTTATTATATGCTTTGCATTGTGGTAAACAATTCAACATGTATAATCTCTTCTATCAATAGGTAAGTACTATTATTTTAATCATTTTCAGTATGAAGACATTGAGGCTTAAGGAAGTTGAGTAGCTTGTTCAGGGTAACATAGCCAATGAGCTTAAACTTAAATTCAGATCTGGTGCACTGCTGACCCTGAGTTCTAATCCTTATTCTATATTGGCTTTCAGCCATGTGGTTATTTACCAAGTATCATTGCACATGTTTTGCTAATACTTTGCAGATTGTTTGAAGTAGGTTTTATTTTTTTTCCCCAACCATGGGTTATGGCTCATTAGTGTTTATAACCAGCATGTGCTTTTTTTTTTGTAATGAAATGGACCAGAATAGAATGTTACAAAATAGAAAACACCAGAATATACTGACAGTAGTAATGGTAGATCTATTTTTGTGACATATTTGTTTTAGGTGTACATATAGGTATATAGGTTTATATGTGTAATTGAATCACAATGCAAAATGTATGTATTATTGTGAGTCATGGTAAATTTAGGGAAACAATGCTATGCATGATTTAAAAGAAGTATGAATTCCTTGCTGTCAAGATACCTAGATCTCACTGGGAAGGGAAAATGTGTGTATATTAATTAATGGCAGAACAATATACAGAAGTAGATTAATAAAAGCTAAAATATGCATTAAAGCCATAATCCTCTTCTGGTTAAAAAATAAATAAATGTAAGTGTTACCAATAAAGGAGAATGTCAACAGGGTAAAAAAGGAGAAACATCTGTAATAAAAATAAAATTTAAAAAAATGTGTTCCTATGGACATTTTCTACATTAGTCTTTGTGGAAAGCTGAGAGTCTATCAGTAAATACTGGCTTGTTTAGGCATTTGTATAGAAAGAGACAGTAGCATGACATATGTCTATAACTTTCAACGTAGAGACAAGACACCCTCCTGCCAATGAAAAGATGTGGTGGGAAAAGTCCAGTAGGAAAGTGTTACTTGTGTGCATGTATGTGTGTATGTCTAAAGGCAGGAGCAAGGATGCGCTGACCTGCCCAAGTGCCCGTAACTCACTCGGACAGCTTCAGGAGCCTGTGTGGGGGCTCACCTTCCAGAGAGAGACAGAGTGCATTCCACTGTGGCTCTCACTTTATCCCAATAAGTAAGGTCATTATTTATGCATAACTATAATTTCATAAAATATATATTTTAAATTTTGACACCAGGAGATACTCCATTTACTATTTTTTTTAAAAAAATTTTCTTGCCTTTATTGATTTTAGAGAGAGAGGAAGAGAAAGGGAGAGAGAGATAGAAACATCGATGAGAGAGAACATCAACTGGCTGCCTCCTGCATGCCCCCCACTGGGGATCAGGCCCACAATCTGGGCATGTGTCCTGGCCGGGAATCAAACCTGCCATCTCTTGATGCATGGGTCAATGCTCAACCACTGAGCCACACTGGCCGGACTCCATTTACTTTTTTATTACCATGTTTATCTCTGGGGGAGAAGATGCAATTCTCACTGTATACTTTCATATATGTATATATATTTTTAATTTAATTTATTTTAATTTTTAATATGTTTTTATTGATTTTCTAGAGAGAGAGAGATAGAAACATCAATGTGAGAGAGAAACATCAATCGGCTGCCTCCTGCATGCCCTATTCTGAGGATTGAGCCCCAAACCCAGGCATGTACCCTGACCAGCAATCAAACACAGAACATCTCAGTCCATGGGACAATGCTCAGTTCACTGAGCCACACTGGTCAGACTATATATATACATATATATACACACACACACACACACACACACACACACACGATTTTTTTAATGAGAATTGCCTTAAAGGAGAAACTCAACTTAAAACGCATTCCAATGTAGGAGAAAGTGAGTCATACCATTTATAAAAATAGAGTAACTCAGTTTACATTTCAGTAAACTTGTTCAAATTTTCAATAAAAAGAAAATGCATTCTAGCTCCTAAGAATGAACTTAAGAGTTTTAAGTTACTTTTTAAAGTCTTAGAGAAAAAACACTGGATCAAAATTTCCCTCAAAAGTGCTGCTCTCCAATTTTAATATCCATAATATAATCTGGGTTAGTGATAAACTCTTTGAAGAATGCAATCCCACTATATTTCAGTTGTAACAAATACGCACATCAAGTGTGATTTAGCTCACATTTTTGTTAACCAACTGTTATTTGTAATTGTCATTTTCTGTCTTATTTGCTATCTTCTACAAAGCATTTTCTCATTATTGCATTTTAAAATATGGGAATTCAAAGGCTTTATTGAAATTCTCTGAGCCAGCCTAACAACTGGTAAGATCTGAACCCGAGGTGACATAAAATGTGTGAATGTCTGCTGGAGAGGAAATCTCCACCAGTGAGGGATAGCAAGAGGATCACTCATCGTTCATTTACCTTAAAAAGGAAAATCTGTCAAACAGAGATGTGGGTACTGGGCACAGTGCCTCACACAGTTGGCACTCAAATATATTGGCTGAATTGAACTGAACTGAAGGAAACTTGTCTGAGACGGGAAAAAAAAAGTATTAAGAAAGAAACTAGGTCTATGCAAAATATTGACCGCTTCTCAACAGTTCAAAGACAAAGTACTTAATTGGGAGGGACCAGAGAGGTCACTGGGTTCGGCTTCTCACAGCCAAGAATCCTGTACAGCTGTGGTTCTCAGCTGAGGTGTGTTAGCTCCCCTGGGGACACTTGTCAACATCTGGAGACATTTTTGATGGTTACAACTGGGAGAGTGTGCTACTGGCATCCAGGGGGCAGAGGCCAGAGATGTTGCCAAACACCCACAATGCACAGGACATCGCCCCCCCTTCCCCATCACACACAATAGTGCTGAGGCTGAGAAACCCTGCACTACAGCATGAGCCAGCAGATCAGCTCGGCTTACCCCCATCTTTCAACAACTTTATTTTTTATTAATCCTCACTAGAGGATATTCTTCCATCGATTTTCTTTTTTAAGATAGAGTGGGAGGGAGGGGGAGAGAGAGAGAAAAACATCAGAGATACAGCCATTGGTTACCTCCCACACAACCATGACCCGGGCCTGGGATCGAGCACCCAACTCGTTGGTCCAAGGTCCAACGCTCCAACTGCTGAGCCAAACCAGGCAGGGCTTAACCACTTTACTGATGCACGATTGGCATACAAGAAGCTATAAACTTTTAATGTACAAAACTTGATGAGTTTAAAGATAAGTATACATCCATAAAACACATCTATTTATGCCATGAGCACATCCATCATTTCCTAGTGAGGGGAACTTTACCATTGCCTGGCAGCTCTCTCTGCTAATAAAAACGTTTTTATTTTGAAATTCACAGAGAAGTGATATTTGTCAAAGCACGGCAGAAAAAGAAGCAAATATGAAACCACATTTTAATATCAAAATGCCTCTTCCAGGTGTTAATTTTAAATTTATTCTTCTAATTTATTTATATAATAGAAGGAATGAAAGAACAGAGTAAATAATTAAATTTACATACTGAAATTTTGTTGGTTATATTATTTTTAATTCTTCCACTATTTGGTAAATTTTAAGCCTTTAAGTCTATTTTTTTAATGTATTAACACTAGACAGTTTCTCTTAACTTCTTATTATGAAAAGAAGAAAATTGTCATGCTCAACTAGCCTCACTTTTTGTTTTCCCTTTACCTCCAAATGTTTACATTATTTTATTTTAGTTCACTAATATTTATTATAGTCTCATTCCATTCTTAAACTATATGTAGATCATTCATGCTTTGTGTAGAAATGCATTTCAAATACAGCAAACTAATAAACAGCATTTATAAAACTGAAATGATTTACATGGATTTCTCTCTAGAACCACAGAGTAACTGGACCGCGGAGAAGGAAATGAAACCCAGCACCTTCCCAGGGTCAGAGGCTAAGGGACCCTTTCCCAACTTCCTTCACTTCTTTGGAGTCATACTCAGATGCCACTGTATCCCACAATAGCCCCGAGGTTCCGAATCGATTCTTGCTTTGCTGAAGTTCCTCTCTGGATATTTTCCACCTGGAGTAAGTGGTAACTCCCCTGAGATCCTTGCATGCCCCAAATGCCATTAATTATTTTCTGATTTTCTCTTCCTCTTCCTCTTCCTCCTCCTTTTTCCTTCATACTTGATTGATGACTTGGCTGTCAGTTCAACATCGCTGTCCCCTCAGAACTTTGAAGGCATCATTTCATTGCTTCTAACATCCAGCGTGGTTAATGAAATGTGTGTTTGTTTTTTTTTCAGTAATCTATTTTGTTTCTCTGAAAGTTTTTAGTATTTTCTATTTCTTTCTTTTTACATTCAGAAATTTCACCAGAGTTTTGTTTGTTTTCTATCCAGCCTATTAAACACTGTTTCTTTGATTATGTTCCCTCCCTTCATAGCCTGTCATCTGTTTCTGGGGCTCCTCACGGGGTTTTCTAAATGAATCCTCTGTGTCTCTTCACTGTTCTCTCATATTTCCCATTTTGGTTTTTGGCTCTGTTATGCAGATTTTCCTGCCTTCACCTTACAGTTCATCAGCATGGGCTTTAACCCTGACTTTCTCAGTCTTCTCCCTGACTTTTTAATTTTTCAGTCATGTATTTCATGCCTAAGGATTCTTTCTGGTCACCCAGCTCCTCTCCTTCAGGACGCAGCCTGCTCTCTCTTTCAGGATGCAATACCCTCTTGACTCTGAGAACACTAAGTAGGAATCTTTAAAATGGGAATGCGTGCCCTGTATTACGTATTCCCTCCAGGGTAGGTTCTGTCAGTTCCTCTTTGTCCATCTTCTTTTTCGCTAATGAGGTCTCTTAAATGTCAGATGAGTTTTGGTTGCCTATGTCTACTTAACAGTGAAAGCCCATGCTGATTAATATAAAGGTCTAGAATGGGTCTTCTCTAGGTGTCTGGGTCTCTTCCTCTGGTGAGAGAACATTGATCAAAATTTACCTAGTTGAACCACAGAGTGTTGATTCCCCAGGATGTGTGGAATTGTTCATCAAAGTGTCCCACCCTTCTCCAGCTGAGACACATGACCCAAGCTGACAAGAATCTCTCCACCAGAACATGACATCTTAAATGAAGTGGAACAAGGCTCAAATTTGAAAAGCACACTAAAAGAACAGGTTGGTATTTATTCATCATCTTGGCTAAATTGTATTTTCCTGAAACCTAGACTCTTGATTCTGGTCTAGATATGCCTGGTTCTCCAACCTTTTGTGTAATCTGCCCTGTTTTCATAAATTTCTTCCCTGCCTAAGTTTAACAGAGTCAGTTCCTGTTGCTTGCACACACAAAAACTTAAGCTGTTGCAGGTGGAAATAACAATTAGCCTTTGTTAAGCTAATGCTAGGTGCTAGGCATTTTACATTTTATATATATAATCATCATAACCCTATGACATAGCTACAATTACCATCACTTTCCGAGGAAAGAAACTGAAATTAAGTAGGTTTTTTGGCTTGACCAAGATGCTTGACCAAAAGCACCGAGTCGTCTGACATCAGAACCTATGCTTCCCCTGTCCTCTGAAGTACTCGTGGAGTATTAAGAACAAAGACCTGGCTGCAGCTGAGCATGTGATGAATGGTGGATGAGAGATTCAAAGCTGGACAACCAGAAAGAGAAATTTAGTCTCAGTGTGCTAAGAAAAAAGGAATTGCAATCTCATTCTTAACAGTGGAGTGGCATTGCAAATCAAAAGAGAAATTAAGAAAGATGATTCTGTGACTTGTGAAATGAATTTAGAAGGCTCATGTTGGAATCACATAGACCAGCTAGGAGGCTGCCGTAGTGATGAGATGGCAGCAGGTGGAGGGAAGAGACAGTTTACAGGGGATTTGGAAGAAAATTTCATAGGATTTTGTGGCTAAATGGATATTGTAGGGGATAAAGAAAGATGAGCCAAAAATGACTAAAAGATTTCCAGTTGCAACGAGGAAAGTTGACTGAATATATTTACCTTGCCTCCTTCCCAAGTTTCTGATGACATGAACTAGGAATGTGAAAACCAGAATGAATGCCAAGAGTCAACACAATTTGAGAACCTCTAGAAGATGTAAAGAAAAGTGAATCAGCCCTGGCCGGTTTGGCTCAGCAGTTAGAGCGTTGGTCTGCGGTCCCGAGAGACCCGGGTTCGGTTCCCGCTAAGGGCATGTACCTCGGTTGCAGTTTGTCCCCGGCCCTGGTTGGTCGTGCGGGTGGCAGCCACTCGATGTGTCCCTTCACGTCGATGTTTCTCTCTCTCTGTTCCTCTCTCTCCCTCCCACTCTATCTGAACAAAAAATGTCCTCGGGTGTGGATAAAAAAAAAAAAAAAGAAAAGTGAATCATATCATGGAAAAACCAAGTGTACTGAGCAGTCTGTAACCAAAGGCAAAGGAGAAGGCATATAAGCCAGGGTTTACCCCCCACAGAATACCCCCTTCCCACCACCAGGCACTAACTCTGGCAGCTACCAGGAGGCTACAAGGTCCTCCACTGGGCAGAAAGAGGGTTGACGCTCACCTCTTCACAGGAGGCTTCATTCAGATCGAACCAATTTGTAAGTTAACTATGAAACTTGCCACAAAAAGCTTCTATTTACCCTGGTAGACCTAGAGAGAGAATGAAGGCAGTCCCTTTGCTACTATTGTTCCAAAATAATTAATACAAACTTAGGGGACAAATATGGGAGACTTAATTCACAGGAATGGAGCAACATTTTAAAAATTAAGGTAATTGTATATATAAATGTATGCTAAATAAATTTGAAGATACACAAGAAATATATAATTTTGAAATTACTGAAAGGGATTCAATAAGGGTTGAATAAAGATTTCTGAATGGATAGGTACCCATAATGGAAATAAAATTTTTAAAAAGATCTCCTTGTCTGAAAGGAAAGACTCGAATGAATTAAAATGATTCCCAACAAATTTCCAACAGAAAAACAATTCTTTATTATTTTAACTTCTCCCAGATTGAGGGGAAAAATAAATTTTTTTCTAATCATGGTCCTAGAATAATCCTGAAGCAAAACCTGACATGTTTCACTTTGCTGTATTTTACTTATAAATATAGAATCAGTATTTCTAAATAAAATGCTAATATAAAAACACATCTATCAATATATTAAGATATAGTTTACTTTTGTTTAAACAGCTTAATTTTAGGAAACCTATTCATAAATAAGAAGCATAAACAGGTTAACATTTTTAAAAATATAAGATCACTTTGAGGAATGATAAAAATGTATCTGAAATCTATGAGTGACATATATGTATTCTAATATGGAAAAAGTACAGTCTTAATTTGGTAGATTATTTATTAGAAACTAAAAGCAGACATCATATTTAGTAAAGTTTACAGCTGGAATTATGAAAAATATACCCACTTTCACAGTGTTAGTCAACTACATTCTGAAGCTTCTTCCCAGAATACAAGAATAAATTTTAATTAAAGAGTCATAAAAGTTCAATACAAAGAGCAAATATAAAATTATTTACAGATAATATGATTGTTTATACATAAAACCAAGAAGAATCCAATTAAACATTATTAAAACTAATAACTAGTTCAGAAATAGAACTGATACAAACATAAATATGCTAAAATAAATAGCTTTCCACATATCCCAACATAAAATAATTTTTAAATGTCAGGCATAGAAATGGTAGCCACAACAATGCCACAATACATAAAATATCCAGAAATAATAAAGTAAATGATTGTGCAAGAGTATTATAAAAATGTAATTAGAAGTTTAAAGGCTGTAGAAAAAAAGAATTGAAAAATAGGGCATTATTTAAAAAGAAAAATCACAAAATAAGAAACACAAATTGTTATTAAATATGAAAATATACTTCACCTTCCTAATAAGTAATATATAGCACCTTTTTTTTTAATCCTCATCTGAGAAATGGGGAGAGAGAGAGACTTAAATTGGTTGTCTTCCCTACTCTCCCCGACTGGGGATCAAACCCATAACCCAGGTATGTGTCCTGACCAGGAATCGAACCTGCTACCTTTTGGTTCCCAGGATGATGCTCAACCAACTGAGACCCTCTGGCTGAGGTCTAGAACCATTTTTAAAACAATGAGGTGTTTTCTTCTAACAAGCTGACAAAATAAAAAACAATACAGTAAACAGATAAGGATATAAATTCATATATACACTGTAAGTGGTACTATACTTTGGTAGAGTAATTTAAAGAAAAAATTATATTTATCCAAATTCATATTGTATATTCCCAGCATTGAATCAGTATTTTCAATTCTCAGCATTGAATCAGTATTTTCAATTCTAGGAATACATTTTATAGATATACTAATAAGTGTATTTAAAAAATTCAAAAACAAATAAAAACAAACAAGAGATTGATTAAATGCATTATGGCTCATCGATGCTGTGAAATACTAAGGCTTCTCAAAGATATAAATTATTCTATATTGTATTAAAATTGTCACAATAATTTATTGCATTAAAATACATGTTATGGAACATTATGTTGTGCTGATATAATTATGATAAAAGCATACATAGCCATAATTTCTGGAAAGATACACATTAAACTATTACTAGTGAATATCTCTCTTAGTGTGAGATGGCAGAAAGCAGGCAGGGGTGAAAATGTCTGAATATTAAATAAAATTTTAAACAGAAATCTTTGGTTGGGTTCCCCAGAAGTAGACGCCCAGACCAGTGTTTGAGTGCAAGTGATATATGATGAACCTCTCCTGGAGAAGTCTGCCACCAGGGTGGGGCAGTGGGACAGAGACCGGGAGGAGCCATGGAAGTGTGTGATGTCAAGCAAAGTCCCCTCGAGGGTAGCTAGTGTCAGCCTCCTCCCACAGAGACACTCCAGAGTATCAGTGAGACCTCAGGGCAAGGAAGCAGGGCTTGGCCCGCGCCAGTCATCTGTCAGGAGCTGCCCTGGAGGAAGAAACAGCAGTCTGCACTGAGGGCTTTCTACAGGTGCAGCCCACCCCAGGACATCTTCTGAAGGAATGTTACGGACACCTGGTGGTAAAATTAAAACCAAAGGGGGGGCATAGAAACACTAAAAAATGATCCAAATGGATTTGAGTAGAGAGCCAATAACGTCCACGATCACATACTACCTTTATAATAAAATACACATTTTCATAAAATGTAAGAAAGGGAGAAAGAGCGTGAACAAGAACACCTTGTTGGTGGAGCCAAACCGTATGTGAGTGCTCATGAGTGTGAGCACCTGCGTGGAGATGCCCCGTCCCCCCCACCACACCAGCTTCTTCTCGATTCCCACCTGTCCATTAGAAAACAAGGATGGTGTGCCCTTATTCAAAATGAGGGCCTTTCTCTCTTCTTGTTCACGTTTTTAATCTGAAGTGGTGCAGGTTGAGATCTTGAGAAACCAGAGGAACTCTCAAATTCTCTTCTGATCCTAAGTGAAACCACATTGCTCAGGCATCAGCTTAACCTCCAAAGAAGCCAGAGCACTCGCTTCGAACTCTGTGAGACTAAATTCTAAACGCTACTCCTAATTAAAAACACAACACAGAAATCCGTTTGTTCTGTTTAACTTATTTGATTTTATGACATCGTTGTGTAAAACGTCCCTAACATGACTGAGTTGAGGTTTCTACCTCAGCGTGGTCGCTGAGCAGAATAGGACATTTCTCAGAAATGTCCCTGAAGCCCATCCTTCTGGGTGTCAATGACGGGTCACTACCTTCTGCTACAAACGGAGGCCGTCATGACCTAAGGGCGGACTGGATGGGCAATTCAAGTTTCACCATTGTGTGGCCCACGGTCCATCACTGAAACCTGCAGGGTTTTTGTTTCTTCACCTGTAAAATGGATGCAATAGCTACTCTGTGTTGAAGTCATTTGCTGACGTGAAGATGAACCATAGATCACATATGTGAAAGAATCTTGTAAACCGTGTAGCACTTTATACCAAGTCGCTTGCCCGAGCACAAAGGTTCCGATTAAAAAGGGGGAGGTGGTGGCTTTGAGATCCGAATCCATGAACGTTGGAAGCACTTGTTCAGGAAAGATGTGTGCAACTTTGGACACGTTGAGGGTGAGCTGGGAGTAAAGACATTCAAATAAAAATGAACAGTAAGCTGTGGCCACATGGCCTTGGAGCCTGAGCGATAGGGTAGGAACTGACGTACGAATTTGGGAGTCATCAACACAGAAGCAGCAAGTAAATTCTCCACTATGGAAACTTCGTCTCCCTTGTCATTTCTGTGATGGTGTTCCTTGTACGGATCCCAAATGTCTTCTGTTTGGATAATCCAAATGGAAAACTTTATTCATAAAAATGATCAGTACAACAAAATGTTAAATGGTTGCTGAGAGTCCTTATTCTCTTGTATCTGTTATCCCTTCAAAATATCATGCAGATGATCATACTCGACTACATTCACTGATTGAGCCTCACACAGAGGTGGGATAGAATTCTGGAACGGAAACCACATGGGCTTTTAACAACCATGTAAATTACATACACGGCCTCTCCCTTCAAATAATCTAGACTGTTTCTTTAATTACTTACTGTTTTGACTGAATAAATATACATGCTATGTAACTTAAGGTAAAACTGATGAGATTTTAAAACGGTGAGTATTTGTCACAATGCTTAGAAGTCACAATCTCATATATTCTTGCACAAAGAGATTTACACAAGTGTTTTATGACCTTAGAATCACTTTATTTGGCCCGAAACAGCAATATCACAAAGTCAAGGTTCATTTTTAAAAACATTTACATTGTTGTTTAAAGTACAGCTGGACTGCACCCCAGGAATCAGGCTGTTTCGGTTGGCTTGTTTCCTCATGTTAAACCATTAACAATTTTCTCTGCCTTTAGTAGGTCTCACATGCCAGCTCTTTGTTGGTTTTCTTTCAAAAACCTGTACCATTTATGTCTGAACTCCTAAAAGTTTTGGAGTTAGTTTATAAGTATTCCTGATTTAAACAGGCTGAATTCTACTGAGGCATACAAAAGTCACATACTTTTTTTCTGGTTGAAGTACAATGTTCCTTATTTTAATAATTAGAATTTAACTGATAGTTAATCTACTTTTTATTTCAATTAAAACAATGACTAAATGTTAGTAGTTCACAATTTAAAAATTGTATAGAGAAGGGAAAGTCCTGAATGCACCATTTTAATGAAATTTTATTGATTTTGTTGATTATGTGTTAAAATAAGTGTTCGTCAATTCCCTCTGCCTAGTTACACTAAATTTTTCTTTTACATAATTAGGGATAACATTAAGCAGTTTTGCAGTGTTTTGAACCTACTTCTAAACATATGTATCATTTGTGATGTGGTTAACAGCATAAACTCCAAATAAAAGTTATATTTAAAATAATTATGTTTGTATATAAGATATTAAATTGTACAGTAACTTAAGTTGCAATTCATAAAAAGAAAAATTCAGAAACACTATTACTATGGAATAAGAAGTTAGAAATCAGTTTTCACCCCACTTTATTGTTAATGACTTCATTTTACAGATGCGGGTTCCAAGGCTGTTACATGACCTGCTCAAGACACGTACATACCAGCGTATCCACACACGTGCACTCTCGATCCAGTTGTATTCTGTTTACTGTTATACCCTCAATGTTTGCTATATATGGTCTCAGTGTAAAGTCTGGGTCAAAACAGTCAATAACCATTGGTTGAATTTGCAATTTATTTAGAAGTAGAATCCAGGTCCTTCTTTTAATCCTTACCCAAGGACATGCTTTTATTGATTTTAGAGAAGAAGGTAGAGGAATTGAGAGAAGGAAAGAGAGAGAGAAAGCATAGATGTGAGAGTGAACATCATCAATCAGTTGCCTCCTGAACACACCCCAACTGAACTCACAATGCTAGTATGTGCCCTGATTGGGAAGTGAGCTCGAGACCTTTCCAGGTATGGGTGAACAGCAGGGGTTCTCAACCTGTGGGTCTCGACCCCTTTGGGGGTCAAATGACCCTTTCACAGAGGTCGCCCTAAGACCACTGGAAAACACATATTTCCGATGGTCTTAGGAACAGAGACACCGCTCCTCTATCCGTCTCCAGGAGGGTCCGCCCACATGCAGATACGCCCACGTACAACATGAGGAACCGTATTAAAGGGTCCCGGCATTAGGAAGGTTGAGAACCACTGGTACAGGAATGCTCCTACCCACTGAGCCACACTGACCAGGGCAGAACCCAGGCCTTCTGATGCTACATGCGTTGTTCTTCCCAATATACATCTGGAAACACTTCAAATGGCCTTCTCTACCTTGTAGTTTTATTGAGCAGATAATAAATTGTGTGAAAGAACTTGAAAACATATAAGCATATAAAATCGAAGGCAGCATTTTTATTATTGTAGTTTAACTTTATAAACGTCCCGCTTCTCTTTCCGTAGGGCCGTAAATCTAAGACAGGCAACATTTACAACAATGGCAATTTCAAAGACAACTATTTTAATTTCTTGAATAATCTGTCTAAAAAAAAGGAAAATAATATATCCTATAGTTTTTGGATTTGAATAACAAAACTTTCATTTTTAATGGTAGTTAAAGAAATAGGATTCCTTATTATATGTTAATCTCACAGCATAATAAACCAGTTATTTGAAGGTTTTAATCTAGAATTTCATAAGTTAAAAATACCACAAAATGGAAGTTTTCAATCAATCATATCTTAGAATACTTTCTATAACATGAAAATCTGTAGTGTAAATTGCTTTATATCCTTTTTATTGAGCAGGATAATGAACTAAGAATAGAGTTGTCATCAACCCCTGGTCATATCACAAGAAATAAAAAGTTCAAATAGATTCTTAATAGTAAAGACTCATAAAAACATTGACTAGGGTAGCTGACTTTGGCACAATTAAAAATATCATGATGGAATAGCATTACAACATCTTACAGTAGTACAGCAAAAAGGTTAAATGGAAAAGATTATTTAAAATAATTTAAACATATTACAATTTACATTATAACCGCTGTACAAGAATAACATAGAAATTACTTTACTAAATCATCATCCTGTGTACTATAATAATACCTAGGAGTAGCCTCCCATGGATGAGTGCTCAAAATCATTTGGACCAATTTTTTAAAGCAGCTTTAAAATAATTGACTCTCGAATCAAGATATTAAATGCCAACTTCTAACTGGTAATAATGCTTATGGCTAAGATAGAAATGAGATTCTTTACAGAAATGCTGACACAGCCCTAACTGTAGGCACTTGCCTGTGCAGCTGTAATTATTTTTTCAAATCTTACCCAGCAAAGCTTCAGGTAAAGAAGTCTGCAGAATATGTAAACAGTAAGATGGTCCCAGAGCTTTTACAAAATCTCAAACCTGGGACACAGTTATACTCATCTTTGATTGCTACAACTGCATGACTAAATCATTAAAAATGTATTGATTAGCTCTTCAATAGATAAAAGGTGGGCAACCTATTATAAAAATCAACATTTCTTAATTCATTCGATTTGCAAGAGCTACACATTTTAAGCTGACAGTGTAAAACCTCTAAAAGATTTTTTTCAAAAAGGCCCTCTGCCTTCTTTAGCATTTTGACCACTAATTAGAAACAATAAAAAAGAATCAAAGGAGGGCAATGGGGAAAAAATGAGGAGAGGGAGGACATCTGTAATACTGTCAACAATAAAGATAAAAAAATAATAATTAAGAAAAAATACAGAACAAAGATTAAGAAAGCTTTTCTCTTCAATTTGGAAATCTAGTGAAGCTGTAAAATAAGTTCCCATGAGGAGTCAGCTTCCTACATGGAAGGAAGGCACTGAAAACCGAACCAGTTAACACCATCTCAGAATAGGCCAAGGGAACAATATTAATCTTGGGTGGTGAGTGGCTAGAGTAGAAGACTTAATTATCTAATCCTAATTCTCATTTTTAAAAACGTCTAAAGTGATGCTTATAAGGAGGAGTTAATTTTAAAGCCCAGCCAACTCCAAATTGTAACTGTGATAAGATGTTTTCTTTTTCGAACTGTCATCTGGCCAACAGATGACTATTGATCCTACACTGGGAAATACTGATTTGATGTTTATTGATCAACATTGTATGAGGGAAATTGTGATTTTTGAATGAAAAACAGTCATGAGTTATCTATCACTTCTTGATAGAACTGGCAATAAATATATGTTATAAAGATCACACTAAGCAAATATTAAAATTATTAATTTGTCAAAATAAACAAAAATATCGTTAAATTTACTGGGATGATACTATAAAATAAGAATGAATTTAGAACTTTAACACCTTTCTTCCTAAGCATTCTGATTTTATAGGATTCTAAAAATTTTCTAACTTACATTATTTTTATTTATATTTTACTTTATAAACTCCATCATTATTTCACAGGAAAACAAGTAGAAATGTATAACAACTTATTTTAAAAATCATAACTAAATTTTATCTTAAAGTCAAGCTATCATTCATTTACATTCAAATGTAATCTTTTTACAATCTGCATTTTACTTAAAGGCAAATATCACATTTATTATGAGTTATAAATTATGTAAATGTGTTAGATGTTGTCATTAGTGAAGTCTTTACCTTGGATCATGTAATGAAATCACACTCTATTATAATACTAATTTTCAAATGCTAATTTTCTCTTCATTAGATGGCAAGAAAGAAATAATGTTCTATTAATATTTTTATAAAGAATATGTTGCTAAATAAAACTTTCAAAGAAAATAATACATTCAAGATTGATATTTAAATCTTGCAAGTACCTAGTAATCCTATTAATTAGGTATAATTAATTAAAACACTGGACACAGGTCAGGAAAATTGGGCAAACAGGTAACATACACACACGTATCATAGGCTACCTGCAATATTTATCAATTCAGTTTTATTGTTTTCTCAAAAATTTGAAATAGCACAAAAATAAGTAAAAACATTGTAGTTTTTGTATTAGTATTATGGGGTTAGTAACTTATTTGGGCCTAACTCCCAAATAAGGTTGCTTTCAGATGAAACAGGCAGTTTTCTTAAAATTAAATTTCAATATCCCCAAAGAAACCCACTACTCATCAAAAATATTTAACATTTATAAAGTATATTCTCCAGGCTGGCAGTGCAGTGCGGATGGAAAACTAAAATCCAGTTCCAACAATATCTGGATCTCGCCCCTGCTCCCTCCCGGCAAGGGCAGATCTACTAAGTATATATGGTTCTTAGAAAATTAAAATACAGAGAACATTTTATCCATTTGCTGTCGGGATTTAGCAAAGAAGTTCAATGTCAGCTGGAAAAGGTACAATAAAACTATATGCCATCCAAAGGGCTAAAGTATGACCTGTCCTTTGGTACTTGCTGAAGTGGGGTACATGGTGGGACTGGGGGGGTTAATTTAGACCTACCCTGCCCAGCATCTCTGTTTTCCTTTCAGATCCTAACCCCGTCTTGTTACGAGGCTGGAAACAGCTCTAAGAATGTGGAGAATGTAAACAGCCCTTCGTTGTCCAGAAGGATGGCAGTGGACAGAAGTTGTGCTTATCACACAGCTGCAGCTCCCACCTCACGTACCATGATAAAGTGCTCCAGGAAAAAAAACATTACAACCCGAGCACAATTTAAAACGGATTAGAATTTGACATGCACTTCCTTAAAAACTAATCAATCAATCCGTGTTGTAATATTAGAATCCAACCCTTAAGCAGGGTATGCAATACCTTCAAGATGTAGTTCTATTTCCTATTGACTAGGGTGGTGTGGAAAAAAAATCTAATATTTGCCACATAGTATCTGATAGGAGAACTTTTTCCCAATACATGCTGAAATATATCTCCTCATCTTTAAGAGTCTAACAGTAGAACAGATACACAGTTCATGATCACTAAATGCAAAATTAAGTTAATGAACTAAGAGATTCATGAAGATATTCTGAAGACCCTACCTAAGCATCTGATTTCCCCAGGCTTTTGGAGTTTTATTTACACATACCATATAAATACTGCTCTGTTACATCGCCTTTTATTGGAATTCAGAGTAAACATTTTAAAAAGCAAGTGATACTAAAGACTAATGCGGCATATATGTTGCTTGCAGAATGCCTTACTTAAGTGTAAATTTTATTTTAACATGCCAGTGTGTGCTGGTTCATTCAAGGACACTTTGGAGCATCACTGCATTTCTTCTTGATGCCAATGTAGTTTCTTAGTTAACGCTGAGCAGGTGGAGCCAATCTCCGTTGTAACAAGAGTGGACCAGCCCTTCCTTGCAGCAACCTCTCCCCTTCCCTAAGACCTTTAGAGTTCCTTCCATCCTCAAAACTGGCAAAGTATCTCCGCCTCTGCAATATCATACATTATCTAATGAAACTTTCACAAGTCAATTGATCTTTCCCTCTAGAGAAAAATAACAGAAGGAAGTGACAGTGGAGAAGAAAGGAAAGATGGGAGGAAGGAAGAGAAAAGGGAGAGGTCATCATTCTCTTAAGTGCTTGGGTTCCTTAATCTTGTCTTAACAGCCCAGAGCTAACCGGGTAGTCTGCCATATGAGGGCCAAAGAAACCCTGGCATCTGGAGAAAACCCTCTTAACAGCACCCTGTCAAGATGAGTGCCAACAAAGCCGGAGAAATCCATCACAGAGGCAGTCTGAGCCAAAGTAGTCCCCCTCTACAATTTCACTTTAAAAGTTGTCTTCTTGAAGGTCTTACTTGGGAATCTCCCTTAAATGTAATTAACTAGCAACACACACAGTGTAGGGGCGCATTTCGGCAGGAGGAGTGCAGGGCGCCACGCGGGAAAAGCGAGTAGAAATGAGTTACAATGCCAACAGCCGCCTAGAGCCTCCTGGCGAAAGAACCCTGAACCACCTCCTAACACCCTTCCGAGGCGCCCCCTGAACCGCCCAGACCCCGCGGGAGAGGTCGCAGGGAACATACATACATACTGCTTAGAGATGCCAGAGTGGGGCTTCTGCGTGGAGTGGGGTGTGAAAGTTACATCCTGCGCCGCGGCCGGCAGAAAACCCCATCCCAGTCCCCAGCACCAGATGAAGAAGGAAAAAATTCCGGTCCGACCCCCAATCCGGTCTTTTACCTGAGTTTTCCGCCAGCAAGGTGCCACTAACTGGCCCTTCGAAGGAGGACGCACGACGCAGTGTTTTGGAAGAAGTGTCTGCGAGAATCCGGGCAAAACACCACGTGAAAAATAAAAGCCACCAAGCCCCTCAAACTCTGGGCTGGAGGCAGGTCTTTCAGCCCATCCTCACCACATCCCTCTACTTCCATCCCCTCCTGGCCGCTTCCGAGTAAACCTCTTCCTCCTCGCACACCTTCTTCCCGGCCGCCTTCTGCCTACTTTACCCAGCCTTCAAGTCCCAGCCCTTACCAAGCCCTTCATTGGCCCCAGGTCCCTTCTACTGCAATCCTCGGACTCTGCCCCTCCAAGTCCTACGGCACCCCCAACTCCCTCCGCCGCTCGCTCCCCAGCCCCAGGTCCCAAGCAGCCCAAAGCTCCGCTTCCGAACCTGCCACCGACGCGGTTTTCCCGCCGAAACGCGTCCCCGGCGCAAGGGGCGCGCGACGGGCGAGCACTCACCAGCTGCAGCAAGCCGGGGACCACGACGAGGGGCAGCGGCCGAAGGCGCATGGTGCCTGCTGGCGCGGCGTCTCACGAGCTGCGCGCCCTCGCCTGCCTCTCGCGCATCTCCACTTCGGGGGGCAGGACTGAGGACGCCGGGGACACAGCGCGGCGCTTCCTCCCGGATCCGAGCGCAGCGCTGCGCCGCGCGGGCCGGTGGGCGGGCGGGAAGGGGGAGGCGCTGCCTATAGGGCCCCCGCGCGCCCCTCCTTAGAGTAGGTCTGAAAGGGGCGTGAGGGGCTGCTCGAGCTCCGGCGCGAGGCGCGGGGCTTCAGCAGCGCCCAAGACTCCCACGTCCCGGGGTCCGGGTGAGCGCCTGGGGCTGGAGGCGGCGTGTCGGACGCTTTGATGCCGGATTCCCACGTTCGGCTGCTCAGCGATCCGGTCTGGCCCTGTGGCTGCGGGTCCGAGCTGAGCGTGTCCGGTAGCCCGGCGAGGCTCTGTGCCTTCTCCGCCCCTGCCCGGCAGAGGGCCGGTCCGGGTAGCTCGGCTGGGCCAGGCGCCCTCCCAGCCTGCTAACCCAATCTCGTTTTGCTGGGGAGGTGAGAGCGAGGAGGTCTTCTTGTGTGGATGCGGGAAGGAGTGAGCTGGAGAGCACCTTGGGAGTTTGGGGGGGAAGGCGCCGGCTGGGTCCTGGGCGGGGCAGGGCGTGGGGGGACTTCGAACTGGAAAGGCTAGTGCTGAGAGCTAGGGCTGGAGCCTGGGACACCGGGGTGGAGGACCTGCTCCTAGGCAGCCCTAGCTCGAAGAGCCCCGAGCAAGGGGTGCAAAGTGTTTTTGGTGCTGCTGAAAGTAGAAATAGTTGGAACCAAGAGGGACCTCGAGGAGGAAAGGCCATGAGAAACCGAGCTAGGTGTCGCGTCCTGGCTTACTTGGGTTTGAGAATTTGTATAGACAGCTGGGTGTCCGGGAGACCCACAGAGCTGTGCTTGAGGGACCTTGTGCCCAGCCAGGGAGGAGAAGCGTAACCTCCCTCTCCGGGAAACCTTGGAGAGGATTGTGGTGAGGCTGCAAACCTGCTGATGATGATCCTCAGCCCTGTGTTAACAACTCTCCTTTGAAGAGATCCTTAACCTCTAACTGTCTCTGCTGGACACGCGAGCGGAAAAGTGCAAGGGCAATGGGGCTCGCAGACTCCCACGTTTGCGGTGGATGAGAATTTAGACACCATCCATCAACCCTTTATTGAACAGATGGGAAATCTGAGGTCCAGAGAGGCAGTCACAGCTCCAGGGGTGAGTCTCCAGGCAGCTGCTTCAATAGAATAGCAAGGCAAAGCTATTTCCTACATCCAGAATCACAAAGCTTTTCCAGAAGAAAAACATGTTGAGCCAGGGTGTGGAATTGCCATTGGTTTCCAGCCTTTAAAAAATAAAATACAACAAGAAGTGAAGTTGGGGTTGGAATTTTCAGAAGAAAACTTTTGTTTTCTATCACAAACCCCAACATGGACATGAGAGAGGACTTTGTAAATAATGAAGGACCAGGTTTGAAGCAGAGCAACCTCAAGTCTGAGGTGCCCCGGGCAGGAGGATTGACTTGGGTAGGGCAAGGTCCCACCTTCCTTTCACTGGGTGTGCCAAGATAGTGGATTTGGGGAGGGAGGTTATTTCAGAGTGTTCTGAGATCCCAGTGTGACTTTCAGAGGTTTTGTTCCTGAGGCTGCAGGTGGGTATCTCTAATATAACTCATTCTCCGTGTGGAGAGAGAGCAGCAATCCAGAGCCATGTGTCCTTCCTAACCCCTTGCCAAGCCTGAGTGAGCGGTCCTAGGGCCCTATGGCAAAGGATGCACCAGCTCTATTCCTCCACTGTTTATTCAGACTCTTGTTCCTTGCAACAGACTCTTAAAAACAACCACTACTTGCACATCTAAATCTATAACACCGCCTATAGCTACCCCTCACATCCACAAAAATTCTCTCTTTACCAATGTTTAGATCCCATTTCCAGAAGGTTATTCTATCCTAGTAGCATAAATAGAATAATTTCAATAATTAGAAGAGATCTCTATAGGTTGACCTTCTTGTTCAACTTTAGATCCCTGGATAGGGCTGCATTTTATTTGCAGACTCTCTTTGGGAAACAGAAATACTTAATGAAAGATTTGAAGACCAAGAGGATCCCTGTTTGGGAGAGGAAGGAGGGCAAACAGTTTTGCAAGGTGCCATACTTCATTTGCACTTAGTGTCCTCTCTACCTGAACCTCAGCTGACTCACCTATGGAACCAAAAGGTGCGGTCCCTTCTGGATTTAGTAGTTTCGAATTCTGCTATCACCAAGTCTCTGAATCATAAGTGCATGAAATGACACCCTATTGAAATAAATAAGGGATATAATGACTGAAATACTTCACTCTTTTTTTTTTTTAAAAAAAAAATCATATTATTAGACCATTTTCTGTACTTTGGGGAAACTCATACATAAAATTTTAAAGTGGAACCTAAACTTGGATGTATGTCCTAGTATTAGGGTATGCTCACAAAGGAAGGTACTGAAGGGTGTTGAATTCCAAGCTAAAAGCTAAGGGACCCAAGAGAACTTGCCTGCCCCATTGATCAGGCTGTGTGAGCTGCCACTGACTAAAGTCTGGTATTACTGTATTCATTTTTAAGGTGACTACTGATCATTTTGGTGTGTATACTATGGGAAAGTAGAAGGAAGGGAAGCAGAAAGGAAGGGAGACAGCTAGGCAGAAGCATAGATAGAAGCTAATACACTGACTCTGTCCTTCAGAACATACAATCTAACCAGGAAATGTGCAACAAATACGTGAGAGAAAATGGAGAAAGCCACTCCACGTGGGAGGAGCAATACAAGCGGAGACACGGTGGAGGGACTTCCTGTGACATAATTGAGGAGTGGACAATAAGTGGCCCAGACTGGCCGGAGGAAATGTGACAGGGAAGAAGTGAGAGGGATGGTAGGTCATGGACTAGACTGCGAAGACCTGGGAATGCCAAGCGAAACAGTTTAGCTTGATCTGCAGGAAATAAGAAGTCTTCAAACTCTTTGGACTATAGAAGTCATGCGTCAAGTGGCATGAAGATATACGCAGTGGGAACAAGCAGCATGGTTTTGAGGAGGAGTCTTGATTACATGTGGAGACAGTCATGATTGTTAAAAGAAAGGAATGGAGAAAGACATGGGTGCAAGAGCAATTATAAAGAAACAGTGAATTGAACTTGGGTTGGAATATTTTAAATCATTCCTTGCACATTAGAAGATTTTTTAAAACCATCACAACTTATATGCATAGCCCATGGACAGATACAATAGTGTGATGAAGATCTAGGGTGGGGCAGTAGCTGGGTGGAGGGGGGGGAAAGGAGGGAAATAGGGGTCATCTGTAACACTGTCGACAATAAAAAATTAAAATAAATAAATAAAAACAGCATTACTTTCTCTCTTAGAGGCAGTTAACAGCTAGAAAATCAGATCTTGGCCTTTTAATTTTGCAAAGGTGCTTCTTACAGTGTGAGGCAAGTGAAAATGGTCTTTTCGTACAGACAAGTAGCAGAAAGGCGCACCTACAAACTGTACTACCGTATGATTCCATTGTAGTCTTTTATGGAGGCAACCCATAGGAATATTGTCAATGTTTTGAGAGCAAATTTGTCAGCTTGTCAATGGCTCATCTGGACCATTAGCTTTTTTCTTGTGCTTCTCTGTATTACTTCCTCATCCTTAACTGTTCATTACATCATTACCAGAATGTGGATAAGAACATAAAATTCCCGAGTTGCAGTGGGTATTAGACATTAACCAGTCTCTCGCTTTGCATTTAAGGCCATGGAAGCTATAGAGGTTATGCGACTTGCTTCAGGTCCACAGGAAGTGTGTGGGCTCTGAAACTTGGTTCAAGGCCTCCGGTTTCTCAGCGTAGTGCTCTTTCCAATTCATCTCTCTGCCTCGGGTAGTTTCCAACTGGCCAGCAGTTATAAAAGTTTTGATGTAGTGAATGAATGAACCTTTCGCTAATAAGAGTTGTGGGAATGATCTATGAATGCTAAAAGCCCCAGAGTCTATTATTAGGAAAAGATGTTTGATGGTGCTGAGCCTGAAGCACTGTTCTGGTCATAATTTTAGAAGGGTGAGAGGTAAGGAGAGTTACTGTGCATCCTCAGAGAGCTGGGGTCTGGGACTCAAGGACATGGCAGCACTTGCCCCAAGGACAGGGGGAATTCTCAGGGGGCCTTTGGACCTCTTAGAACTCTGTAGTGAGAAGCTGGTGAGCTTTTTGGTAGTGATTCTTAAGTACCAAAATTCTTTTGAGTTGACACACTTGTCGAGTAATTGAATATTCTTGAGTCACTATTTAATAAAATATGATTCTGTATAACACCAGCTGTCAACCCTAATTGCATATAGAATCACAGGGGCCTTTAACATCTCTAAATGGGGGGATTGAGCGTGGGTATTTTTCAACCAGGGGATTTCACTATACAGCTATGGTTGAGAACTACTGCTCTGCCAAAGGCTTATTTTTTCTCCCTTCCTTCCATCCTTCTCTCTCCATCCATCCATCCATCCTCTCTCTCTCTCCTTCCTTCTTTCCTTCCCCTAAAGGATTATAGCCCCCACATTTGCAATGTGCTGAGGCTTGTACAGAATATCATTAGAACCTATTTGCATTCTTAGCTCTATAGGACTTTTCAGGAGAGAATTAGACATTTTCTTTGTAGACATGATTGGGGGATTTATAAATTTTATCACATAAACTCATCAGTTGCTCCAAGTTCAAAGACAAATCAAAGGATTTCTTTGTAGTGAAGTTGTTTCTTCTCCACCTTTGGTGGTCACAGCACTGTCTCTTCATCATCTTTTCACGTGGATGGCAGAAGGGCTACCAGTCGTGTGCTGGTGGTTGATGCCACTGTCAACAGCCAAGCGAAGAGGCTAGAGAGAGGGAAAGAGAGGCATCCTGGGGCCCCAGTGAGTCCTGTGATGAGAGGGTGACTGGGTGAAGGGAACATCACTCAAGATTGGCCAGCAGGAAAGAGAATCTCACTGTGTCATGTTACATCTCTGCCAGCCACATCAGACTGACTTTATAAACTTGCCATTATCTTTCCATGTGTTCCCTCGCATTGTCCGTATTTGACTGACTACTCACCTTTTCTCCTTGTACATAATATTTGATGAGTGTCATGCTAGGAAATCATCGAACCTGCTTTGGATGTCGCTTCATACGTGGAGACAAGACAGGACAGAGTTATAGATGGTTACAACTGGAACATCTTGCTTCCCCCACTCAGTGTATGGATGAAACACTAAGGCCCAGAGAGGGAAAATGATGTTCCCAAGGTCATACAGCTGGGAAGTGGCAGAAGAAGACTAGACCCTAGAGTCAGCGGCTCTTTTGCCTTTGTAAGTCTTACTCTGGGGTGGGGTAGAGCTGGGCAGTGTCAACTGTTTGATCCACAATGATTAAGAAAGGGACAGGGAAGGAAAGCACATGTATAGAGCACTATCTTAGCTAATCAGATGGGAACTGTCCAGTCTGAGAATGCTTAGCGCTCCTAGAAGAGGAAAGACAGAAATCTGGGATGAGAGAGAGGAATGGCCCCCTTCCCTCTCCTGCTCAAGTAAGTCAAACAACTACAACAGAAAGGCATTTAGTCGCTCATATGAGCAGGAAATTCAAAGGCTGAAAGTCGTTTCAGGCAATTTGAGGCTAAATGAAGACATTTTTGAGCAGGATCCTGGGTCAGCCATCCTGCAGGCAAGTGGACTGGGGGCAGCAGCTGCTAAAGCTTGACGTTGGACTCTCGAGAACAGGGAATGAAAATCTATCCTCCTAGGAGCTGACTTTTTATTTTAAAATCTTTTTTTTTTATTGATTTTAGAGAGAGAGGAAGGGAGAAGGAGAGAGAGACAGAAACATCATTGAGCGAGAACATCCATTGGCCGCCTCCTGCATGCCCCCCACTGGGGATTTGGCCCACATGTGTCCTGACCAGGAATCGAACCAGTGACCTCCTGGTGCATGAATCGACGTAAGAGCTGACTTTTTAAAGAGCCTGACCACCAATTTTCTGCAGAAGGAATCTGAAGTTGTTTCTTTAATATTTTTTCCCAATGGTTCTTTTTCAGATGCCTTTTTCCCTTGACATGGTCTTTCCTGGCTCAGTTACCTCCAGTTTCTCTTTGATAGATATTTGAATGACTCTCATCTTCTAATTCCTCACACTCCAGCTTTTTGTATCTGCTTGGATAGCAGCTTAGTGCCCATCACCTTATTTGACACAGTCCAATACTTAATACTTGCTGTATCCGATTAACTGAGGTTGTGACGTGTGGAAGGTGGTTCAAAGTCAACGAAGCTGCTCGCTTTACGCCCTCCTACCTCTAAAGGAACAGAGTCGCTCCTTGTGCACCATAGAAGCCATCACTTATCCAAACACAGCAGCATACTCGTAGGTTTAACCACTGCAAGGCACTGTCCACCAGCTTCAAACAGTTATGATTAATTTTTTGTTTACAGCCAGGTTCTTTGTTGAACATTGTATTCTGAAATACACGTGGCTTTAGAACTGTGCACTTTAGCGGGATGGATGAATACTACACGGTGTAGCATTCTGAGTCTCTGTGAAATACAACTGATGTGTTCCCCTTTGTAGTCTCTGAACCTCGGAGTTACCATTTAAGTGCTGCTTCCATGTTTTATTTCAACCATGTCAAGTGAGTGACCCTTCCCTTGCCTTCAAACAATAATTGTAATAGAAAACAAGTGAGCTAATTTTCCTTCCTTAATACACTAAAAATTTACATGAAGAGGCTGCTGGGGTTTGGCACAAAAAAAAAAAAATCCCAATTTCTAAGCATTTGGGGGCATCTATTTCCGCTGATCTGAAATGAACCTGCCTAATGTGTCCCTGGTAGAGTAACAATCACACCAAGATTCCGTCTCTCCATCTGTTGAAATATCTTGAGTGCCATCTACTGGCCAATTGTGGCGTTGCCACATAAAAGCGTGAGCTTCAGGAAAATCGTCCGGCTCTTTTAAGGATAACTTTGTTTAGGGATTGAATATATGCCACAAGTTTTAGCACATCCTCACTGAGGATCTGCACACTGGAGTGCTGTCACTGCTACGGATCACTCATTGCCTTCTAGATAGAAAGACTCCTCAATTAGGGGCCATACAAGTTGTCATATAAGTGGAATGTAATGGGTGAGCAAGTGCTAGCTTGGCCTTCCTCGAAATGAATGACCGCATAGCTTAAATCATATTCTCACTTTGCTGAGTAATGTGAACAGATAAAAATAAGTTATTAATTTTAAATGAGCTACACAGAATCCATCGATAATCCTTTGTTTTCATGTATATAAAAAAAGACGAACAAGACGTTAAAAAATCCTTTCCAGTTAATTTGAATTCAATACGAGGTAAAAAGCACATGCCAATACTAATAGTATTGATCAAAAGACTTGAAAGGTAACAGACAGCCAATATTCAATATGAATTAAAATTCATCTAATTTATTCTAATCGACTCGTAGCTTCTGCCCAGGGCCCCTCCTTTTACAGCATCTTGTCCGTGATCGGAGGAGTGCATTACACTTTAGTCAGGATTGCAGAAAAGAGTAAATCAGGAGGGGAGACAAAACCATGCCCCCCTGAGTCAATGCCAAGTGATTTGGGAGACGGGGTCAAAGAGCTGCGCGATCTTATTTATTGTAGCAAAATGAATGATTGTCCCATTTAGGCCAAATCATTATAAAGAAAAAACCAAGGACAAGAGATCACTGTTGATTATCAGGAATTCATGAAGAGAAGGGTGTATTATATTGACATTAACCTAGGCAAAGATCCCGATAATGAAGCTGTAATTAACAGGAACTTCACACAGGCATATACAGGGAAATAGAATGTCCTCTCTCAAATTTTAAGTGATGGTGCCTTAACTCAATTATTTTCAATTGTTAATTCAGTAATTGGGAATTACATGTATGCCAGTTTATACCTCTGTATTCTACTTCATATTATAATTTAAAAATTGAATTATCTGAGATTATATGATATATGTAATATATTCATTTATCTGTGTTATTAATTAATTATAGTTATACTATAAACATTTTAATTGATAGTGAAAAAAGAAAACATAAGTTTAAAATACATAACTATAATTTAAAACCATTCTGATTCAGCAATAACATATTTTAGGAGTTGTACTGATAAGCACAGCAGGACTCTCACTAATACTTATTTTCCATCTTTCCTAATTTGAGCTTTCTATTTATTTTATTTTATTTTTTTATCCTCACCCAAAGACATTTTTGCACTTATCTTCAGATAGAGAGGAAGAGAGAGAGAGAGAGAGAGAAACATCAATGTAAGAGAGACACATCAAGTGGTTGCCACCCATACGACCCGGACCAGGCGGGGACAAACTGCAACCGAGGTACGTGCCCTTAGAGGGAACTCTGGTCTCCAGGCCGACGCTCTAATTGCTGAGTCAAACTGGCCAGGGCTCTATTTTTAATTCCAGGAGCTCAAATGTTATTACAACAACCCTGTAAAGTGGGTATTATCTGCAATTTTCAATGACAAGCTGAAGAATAGAGGAATTAAGTATTTTGCCCAAGATCATTTAGTTCTCATGTGACAGGACCCAGGATTTGGATCCGGAAAAACTGAAGCTTCCTCCCCTACCCATTGCACAGCATTACCTCCAACTGTATTGCTGTTTACATCTTGTCGATAACGTTTCAGATCTGCCCAAACTCCTCTTCACTGTTCTCTCATTGTGACCAACAGAAATGCAAACAGTAGCATATAGTGTGATGCTACTCAAGAAACTGACATCCTGGCCAGTGTGGCCTGGTTGGTTGAATGTCATCCTGTACACGGTAAGGTCGCCAGTTCAATATGCAGTCAGGGCAAATGCCCAGGTTTCGGATTTGGTCCCTGGTTGAGGGCTTATGGGAGGTAACCAATTGATGTTTCCCCCTGTCTCTTCCTCTCTCTCTTTAAAAAATCAATAAAAACATATATTTTTTTAAAAGATGCCTGGCTGGTGTGGCTTAGTTTGCTGACCATCATCCCCTGCACCAGGAGTGCACTGGTTCGATTCCGGTCAGGGCGCATGCCCAGGTTGTGGGCTGGACCCCCAGTAGGGAGCATGCAGGAGGTGGCCAATCAGTGTTCTCTCTCATCGATGTTTCTCTCTCTCTCTCTGCCTCTTTCTTCCTCTCTCAGAAATCAGTAAAACATATTTTTTAAAAAATCTGTGTGTGTATGTGTGTAAATGGCTGGCACAAGGTCTGATACCGAGCGAGAATTCCCCCAAAGCTTGTTGAGGCTGAATCAAGCGAATGCGGCTTTCAACCAGAAAAGAGAGAGTTTATATTTTCAGTTCGCTGATAACCCCTGTGATGGAATACTCTGTGTGACCAGACTAGAAGCCACATGTCCCTGTTTCCTTTCCCTTATATTCTGTGTGAGAATTGGCCAGGGATCTAGATCTGCGTGAGCTCTAGAAGGACGAAGCTCCATGGCAGCCAATCCTTTTTAAACGCCTTCAACTGTCGACAGATGGGCAGATCGGACCAGCAGTTTCCACCTCGCCTCGTTCTCCTCCATCGGCATCCACTGCTCCTTCCCAGGTGCTGTCCCTGCGGCCAGCGGCTGCCTGGGCCACCGCTGGACGCTTGGTGTAGATCCCTAGGAGTGTTGGGCACACAGATACCTTCCCTCAGTCCCTCATGGATTCCCCTGCAGGACCCCACTTGGCTTCTGAGAATATCCCGACTGTACCTGAACTGACATCATCTCTAAGCTGATCCTTCTTGTTTATTTACTCAGCTGAAAATTGGCCTCAGTAGTCACAATTGGTCAATAAGCGCAGAGGCCCTCGGTTCCCCTAATGTTTGTTGCCTGATCACCTGTGGCTGAGATGCCTTCCTCAGGGAGGACTACGCCTCCCTCTGGTGTGTGATGAAACACACATGACTCCTGAGGGTTGTATGAATGTGATAGACTTCAGGAACTTCACATGGTCTCTAAATCTGCAGTAAAAAAAAATCACTCCAATCTCTCAAATTTCTCAAGACCTCAACACTTTTACGATTCCAAAATTAATCTTTTATGTATTAGCCAAAAGTGTATTTCAACATCTTCAAAGTATTTCTCAAAGTACATTCTACTAAATCACCTCCAAAGAAAATGAATAGATATTTACATGAAGAAAAAATTCTGAGTGTTGGGAAACACTAGATGAAACAAAGTTAAACAAATTGATTTGTTCAAGGACTATTTAAACCCTTTATTTTTTTTTCTTGGAACTTTTTGAGTGCCTCTTTTGAGACTAGTATGATAAAAATAGGCTGCGAACACAAAGAGACCACACAGGAGAGATGCAATGGGATAATGGGCAAAGCCAGCTGGGTCTGGGTTTTTTCTCTGCATTGATCATAGGGAAAGAAAAAGCGAGAGCAAGAGTTGTGAGTCAGACTTGTGTGTTTGACCTGGTGAGAGATAGACCAGCTTTCATAATATTGGGTTTTAGCCCTTAATTATAGTTAGCATATTTCTGCTTTGAGAAAATAAAAATCAGTTTGGAATAGAAGTTGGTGTTTATTTTGTTGTCGTGTTTTTTTTTGTTTGTTTTGTTTTGTTTTGCATACAGTAATAGTCCCCCTTTGTTGCATCAAGCTTCATGGGTTTGGGCAAATATTTATAGTTTCAATTCCCTCATAGTATTCTCATGCTATCCCTTTGTAGTCTACCTATCTCCACAAACCCAAACTGTGATAACCATTGATTTATTTTCCATCCCAATAGTTTTCCCTTTTCCTGGACATAGAAAAATATGTGGCCTTTGGGATCTGTTTTGTTGTTGTTGTTTTTTTCCCACTTAGCAAAATACCTTTATGCTTCATCCATGTTGCTGCACAAATACATAGGAGCTTCTATATTTTCTTATACAAATGCTTTGGAGTTTGTTCATCCATTTTCCTGTTGAAGGACGTCTAGGTTCTTTCCAGTTTTTGGCAATTATGAATACACTGTGTGAATGTTTGTTTTTCAATTCACTTGGGTAGATACACAGTAGTGGGATTTGCAGTTTATGTTTAACTTTAAAAGAAACCAATAAACTGTTATTCAAAGGTCTGTGACATTTTGAATTCTCACAAGAAATGTGTAATAGTTACAATTGCACCACATCCTCATCTACATTTGATATTGTCAGATTCTAAAATTTTAAACCACTTTAATAGGTATGAGGTTACATCTCATTGTGTTTTATATTTGCATCCCCCCAAAGCTAATGATATTGAGCATACTTTCATGTATTTATTTGCCATCTATATATCTTCTTTGGTGGAGTGTCTATGCAGATATTTCACCTGTTTTCTATTGTGATGTTTTATTTATTTATTTTTCTTTATTGATTTGAGAGAGAGAAGAAGGAAGGAGAGAGAGAGAGAAACATTGATGAGAGGGAACATGGATTGGTTGCACCTGCATGCCCCCAACTGGAGATAGGGCCCACAACCTGGGCATGTGCCCAGACTGGGAATTGAATCTGCGACCTCTTGGTGCATGGGTCAACGTTCAACCAGTGAGCCACACCAGCCGGGATTGATGTTTTATATTTTTAATAATTGAGTTTGGGGAGTGTTTATGTATTGCCTGTACAAGCTTTTTACTAGATATGTGATTTACAAATATAATGTCCTATTCTATGGGTTGTTTCTAATCCTCTTAGTATCGTTCACAGAGCAAAAGTTTAAAATTTGGGGAGTCAATTAATCAATATTTTCTTTTATGGATTGTGCATTTAGTGTTGTATCTAAAAGCTCTTTGACAAACCCAATATAATGCATATTTCTTCTAGCAGAGTTTTAAAAAAATATTTTTGCCTGTTACCTTTAGGTCTATGAGCATTTTAAGTTCATATATATATATATATATATATATAGTGTGAGGTATGGCTCAAAGTTCTTTTTTTTTCCGGCTGGATGTTCAATTATTTTGCCACCATTTGTTGAAAAAGTTTTCTCCATTGAATTGCCTCTGAATTGGTGTCAAAAATCAGTTGACTATGTATATCATCTATTTGTGGGCTCTCTATTCTATTTTATTGATCTATGTGTCTATCCTTGTCACAATACAACATTGCCTTGATTGCTGTAGCTTTCGAGTAAATCTTGCAAGCAATGTGAAGTCCTAACTTTGTCCTTCTTCAGAACTGGCTATTCTGGTTCCTTTCCACGTAAATTTTAGAATTAGCATGTCAATAGCTACCCCCAAAAAGGTTTCTGGAATTTGTGTTGGGATTATAGTTTGAATCTATAGGTCAAACTGAGAGAAAGAGATGAGGAATGGAGTTTTTATCATCATTTAAAAAAATTAATTTTTTTAATCTTTCTCCGAAGACAGGCATAGGGAGAGAAAGAAACACTGCCCTGTGAGAGACACATCAATCATCAATTGGTTGCCTCTGGAGATGCCCCTACGAGGGATCGAACCTGCAACTTTGGCTGTAACCTGACTGGGAATCAAACAGGCGACCTTTTGGTGCACGGGAGGACATTCAACCAACTAAGCCACTCCTGCAGGAGTTTATCATTTCTTAACTAACACAACAAACCCAAACCTTAAAGGCTCCTTCCTAATAGAAAGTAGAACATCATAGCCTAACACTAAAGTTTTCTATCATCCAGCAACAACCTATTTTTTCCAGCCTTAGACTGTATAATTTTTCCACCTAGGTTCTCATTTACAACCAAAGCAAATCACTGTGCCTCCAACATATAGTGGTATAATCATGCCCATCAACTCACTCCTTTGCCTCTTCCCAAATCCTGCTTCCCCCTTTATTTCAAATCTATTTTCAAGATTTAACTCAAGTGAAAATTTCCCTGGCTTATCCAACTGACAGTCATATCTTGGTTTCTGAGTTTCTTCCATAGATATTGTGAGCACCACTCATTAGATGCTTCTCAAATATCAAACATTGTGTTGTATCGTTACTGTCATTTTTATCTGAGAATGTCTTATCAGAAGCACCACCTGCTAAACTCCCTGAAAGTAAAGACAGTATTTATATTATTTCTCTGTAGAACTTGAGAGTATACAGTGTGCATGTCTGATATGCCTAGCTATTAATTAATTAGAACAAATCAACTTGCAATGTTTAATGCACTAAAAAAAATAATAATAAGACTTCTAATATGATTCCAAATTTAAAGGTGCCTTGGGACTTGTGTGGATTTGAATAGGGCTGCTGATATAGCTCATCTCCTTAGTTCTAAATTTTCTCTTACTCTCTCCTCATTTCTTTTCACCTCCCCCACCCTCGGCATCTGGGTGAGCTCACCTGGTACTTGGGGTCCCCTGCATTAGATTCTCTATGTGTGGTCAAATTTTCTGGGCTTTGCTTATTTCATTCTTCTGATCAAACATTTTGTCTCAGCTGCACCATGTCCTCAAAGGTCTTTTGCTTTCTAAGTGATGTGTGGAGATCAGAAAAAGAAAAGGAATTTTGATCTGATGGATTAAGCTTTGATAATACACTAACAGAATTCAGGTTAAAAATTTTAGTGGAAAGTGTATGGTCTTTGAAGTCAGGTAGTCCTATATTCAAATCTGAACTCTGCCAAGTACCATCTTTGTAACCTTGGTGGAGTTGTGAAGTTTAAATAAAAGCACATGTAATATTTCTGGAACATGAAGAACACACACACACGAGTTTCTTTGCCCCTGTTTTTTTTTATTTTTTTTTTATCATCCTTCTTGGGAGTACAGTGATAGTTATTATTTTTTTACTTTTTCTGTATGCCAGACAGATTGCTAAGTGACTTACACACATTTTCTTATAATCCTTAAAGCAATCTAACTTTTTGGTGTTACTATACCATTTTCACAGGAACAAGTAAAGACTGAGTTTAAAAAATCATTTTGTAAGATTATAAAATAAGACCTGAGCTCTAGATACTGTTAACAAGTGAATTTGAAAATCTAATTGGCTTTATTAAGCAATTCATGGATCAGTCAGCATTCCATCTAGTAAATTGAAGGGCTTTCTAAGAGGTTGTACAAAATGGAAAGTTTTTATAGGCAGAGGATTGAGATGGGAGTTATTAGCAAAGGAAAGAAAGAAGTATTTTTAGTCCAAGTCACCTTCTTTTGAGGGCAAGGGAATGGCAGAGGGTTTATCATGCAGATTACTTCATAAGTATTGATCTAGAAATTCCAGATTGATTGGTTTAAAACTCTACTCTTGGGAGAGGTTGAAACTGCAATCAGGTTAGTTATTAGTTTTGGTTGGGTGACTTGGCTTAACAAGAGTGACTGCATTTTGGCCTGTTTTGTTTTTCTGTTTTGTTTTGATTTTTTAACACCACTATACAATGTCTCACTAGCTGTATGCCCAGTGTCTCCTTAGAGATTTTACGTGTGGGGTCAGCAAGGAGGAACATTGAACATCCCGCAGACGTGTGGGAGCTGTGCTGTGAGTTGCATGGATTTTCTGTCTGTCCTCCAGACCATACACCGAGAAGTAACAACTTGTAACATCCACTTGTAGTTCACTATATAGTTGGGCAAAATATATGTATGTACTCACAGTACTCTGTTGACGTTACCCCCTATGATTCTTTACAGCCAGTTAATCAAGCAGCACTGTCACTGGTGTTATTTACATCGACACTTTCGATGCAGCCTAGCTGGAGTCACAGGGCCCTCTGCTGGTCATGATGGAGCTGGACCTTGTGGAAAAGGACTGGGCTCTTCATGTTTAAGGCGGCTGCCCGCGCTTCTGCGAGGGTCCCTTGCTGGGTTCTGCTCCTGTGGGTGAGCATCGTGGCTGTGCTTCCCAGAGCCCGCTCTGGGGGGTCAGCCTAGGGCCCGCCTCCTTCCCCGAGGGAAGACTTCTGCTTTTTGTGACCAGCTTGCACCTAAGATTTCAGAGAAGTGCAGGAAGGGACTCTGAAGACATGGTCCTCTCCTCCTCCTCTTTCTTCTCCACCTCCAACTTCCTTTTAAATGTGGTTTTATTTTTCTCAAAGATACACATCATTTAAAAAGCTTATTTGTTCTATAAGATTCGTTATGAAGAACAGTAGTCTCATGCTTACCTCTGCCCTGTTATATGACCAGATCCCCACAGTCCACCGCTTCAATCTATTATTCATTTTATATTTTATTTTTATCTATTTCTACTTTTCCCCATACCATTTTTTTCTAAATAAAATGATTATATTGCCATTCCTCAATTTTCTTTCTTCTCCTTTTTTTTAAAAATTTTTTTATGAGAAGCATTTTCTATTGACTTTCTACTGTGGAAAATAAAGCCGGGCCATCATGCACTGCATGGTGACCTTTAGGAGGGCCCCCATAGTCACAGTAGTCCCATAAAATTATAATGGAGCTGAAAAATTCACATTGCCTAGTGACACTGTGGTGACATTGTTGCCATGGCGACATGGTTGGCATGGTGTCATTGCAGATGTGGTGAGGTTGCAGATGTCACAACTAAAGTGACATCATAGCCATCACAGTATCATGGGTGTCACAACATCCTAGCTGAGGCAACATCACAACCCAGGGCATCACTCACAGTTATTAATATAGAATAAGACTATAAAGCAAGAAATATGTTTGCACAGCTGTACAATGTGTGTTTTATACTGTTATTACAAAACAGTCAAACTATTTTTTTTAAGTTTATAAAAGACAGTATAGCAAGCTAAGGTTTATTTATTAATAAAGAAAACATTTAAAAAATAAATTTAGTGTATAGTGTTTATACAGTCTACATGAGTAATGTCCTGGGCCTTCACACTCACCACCCACTCAATGATGCACCCAGAGCAACTTCCGGCAACGTCAAGTCTTCTTGCTGTACAAAGACAATTCCTAGTCATTCAGTTCCAGTGAGGGGGCAGGTGTCTCCCCAGGAGTCTTCTGACCTGCTCCAATACGCTCTGGTTCCTTCACCTTCTCCTGCCACAGAGTTCATCTGGGATCTCCCTTCCTATCAGACTTCTTATTTTGGTTTGCATATCCTGGATGCTTTAAATATTTCTGTGTCTCCAACATTTCATGAAGATGTCCCTTTCATGTGGGTTTATATTTGCTCTCTATGCTGAGGGCTCAGTAGGTTCTCTCATACTAAAAATACCCTTCAGGGCTGGAAAGTTTTCTTGAATTATTTATTTTATTATTTTCTCCTCTTTTTTTTTTTTTTTTTTCTGTTTCATTTTTTTTCTCCCTTTCTGAAAGGCCTATTATTCAGATGTTGGTTTTTTTAGTCTCTTATTTTTCCATTTTTTCAATTCCATCTCCTTGTCTTTTTCCCTTTACTCCTTGAAAAATTCTCTTCCAAACCTTCTGTTGAATTTCCAGTTTAAGTTATGATGCTATATTACGAGAGCCCCTGCCTGTTCTGGTTTAGGGATGAAATGCCTTCTCTTATCTTTCTAAGAATATGGCTTTGTTTTTGACATTTTCTTCTCCTCACAGCACTTCTGAATTTTTTATCAAGCTGCTTGCTCTCACCCTTTCATGTGAAAGGCTGTCCCAGGGGCACAGTGGTCCTTGCCTATCTACTCCTATGAGAAATGTGTCCCTGAAAATCTCACTGGGGCTGCTCATGTGTCAGCTCTGAGCTTCACTGAACACGAACTTGTCTCGACTATTTCCTCGAAGAACCCAAAAGTCAATGCCGTTAGCATTTTTCTCTGGGCCCGATAAGAATGCTCAGAAAAACATCTTTTAATGATCTCTTTAGAGGGTACCGGCCTTGCTTTGGTAGTTCTGGTAGCTGGCTGGTGACATCAGCCTGCAGGGAATGGTGTCACAATTCAGTATCTGAACTTTTACTTAGTTTCTCGGTGTTGGTGATGTATCTCCAAACCTTCAGGGTGTCTGATATATTTCAGTTCAGAGACTTTGTTTTATAATATTCAGGCCGAGGAAGGGCAATTCACCCATCTAGATGAAGTTGGGGAAAGGATTTGGGGAAGATCTGTTTCTTAAATACACTTTGACTGACCTTCCTCTTTTGATTACATTTCCCAGATGTGTCTTAAGGCCATCTCTTTCTGAGCCTTTTCTGGGAGCAGCAAATCATTTTTTTTTTTTTCTCACCTATAATAGTGTTGGCTTAGAATTCAGCTTTCTCAAGTCTGCTACGAGTTTTTAGAAGTCCTTCTCCTTTTCCCAATTTGTGTTTTTAAGCTTCCGTCTTCCCATTATTTTTCACCCTATGAATTTAGCCTTTAAATTATTCAAAAAAATTCCTAAAAATTCCACTTATGATTATTTTAACAGGGGTTTGGGAGGAAGCAGAACTAAGTGGATGTTTTCTGTTTGGCTTTCTTTTATTGTTCTTTTTTGTTTTTCTGTTTGCCTTATTATTATTATTTTTTTAATCCTCACCTAAGGACATTTTTTGCATTTATCTTCAGATAGAGTGGGAGGGAGAGAGGGAGGAAGAGAGAGAGAAACATAGACATGAGAGAGACACATCAACTGGCTGCCACCCACATGGCCCCAACTGGGGCCGGGGACAAACTGCAACCAAGGTAGGTGCCCTTAGTGGGAACCGAACCCGGGACTCTCTGGTCCGCGGGCCAACACTCTAACTGCTGAGCCAAACCGGCCAGGACATTCTGTTTGCCATTTTTGACTAGAATTCACTTTTGTTCGTTCCTGTTTCATACCTTCTCACCTGAACCTGGACATCTTATTTGTTTCAAATCCCAGACCGACTCCTCAGTCTGGCTCACTCTGCTGGACACCTTTGATGATGGACTGTTTCAAAGGCCCTGTTGTTTCTCCGTCTGGTACAATTTCTTCTAACTCTGTCCATGTAATAACCTCAATGAAGCAATGGGTTCTTTTCCTTGTCCTCAAGGTTACTGGGCTCACACTGATCCAGAGATGGGGCTGGCTTCTGTTTCCAGACCTCTGGCATTCTATGATCTGAAATGTGTCCCTGTTTTCCATGCCAGGAGCCTCCCAGGACAGCAAATGAAATCCACACAGGCACACAGAATAACAAACCTGCCCCAAAGAATCTCATCTCTTCCCAGGCAAAATATTATTAGCTAGGTACTTTTCATGTGCGTTGCCTTTAAAATTACTACTGTTGCCATTTACAAGTCTAGAAATGTATTTCCCACTTGGTCACATTTCTTTCTTTACATTTTTTTTTCTTTTCTATTTCTTTGGGGGGAAAAACTTTCAAATGCTTCCCTTTTATTTCTGGTCAATATACCACTTTTCAAACAATGATAACTTTTGTAAATCTAGCAGCTTACCATATTTATATGCTCTTTTAGGCATAGGTACCCAGCCCTTTACATAAGCAGAGTTTTTACTTTTAGAACATTAGTATTTTTCTAGTTATAAAATTAATGTACATTTATTGTAAAACATAAACGTGAGGTTAAGTAATTGGCCTAATGTCATTCTTTTAATTGGTGTCAAATTCACTATTTTCACTTACATCCAAACTATTAACTACTCTGCTATACTATTTTTCATTAACCTAAACTGTCTTTTGCTACAAAGGAGCCATCTAAATGGTAATTAAACATAAGTAATTATAAACGTTTATCCAAATTATTTTTTTTTGGTCACATTGATATTCAAGTTTTTTCTCAGGAATAGTTAAATTATTTATGAATTAATTCAACATTCAACAGAAATTACACGAGCACTGACTCATTACTACGTTCCAGACTTTGTTGATTTTCTTATTTTGGATTTTGTATGTGGGCTCATCTTTACTTTTTCTGCTCAGGGGAGAGATTCTTAAATGCCAAGAGTCCCTTTAGCTGTGACATTGGCAGGCCAATAGTTTTTCAGTCTCCTCAGTCTTGCAAGCTCATGATGGGCACTGTACCAGCAGGTGCGGTTATAAATTACCAGCGAGGTCTGGCTTATGAAATCAAACCGATATCTTAAATCAACAAGTTTTGGGCTGATTCCCAGCTCTGCAGGACTTGTTCCAAATCATCCTCTGCAGTCACCAGTGAAAAATCAATGAGCAGCTCCCTGGGATATGTAAGGAGGGAACAGACATCAGCTGAAAGGAAAACAAACAAAAAGATCAGGATTTAGGATGAAAGAAAAGCCACTACGTGCAATGTTATCAGCTGTTCGTATTCATTCATTTATGCACCATCTCGATATGTAAATTACTGCCTTCCCTTAAAAAACTAAAATAGCAAGATCCTCCTGAGTTCAGTACATTTTGGCCTGAGGACATAAGGAAGAAGGCTTGGTTTGTGTTGTTGCTTTTACTGTTTTGCCATCTACGGGGCCAGGGCTCCTACCGTGCTAGACATGCCCTTTCTTCCACTATTTGTAAAGGAGCTAACACAAAAATGCCTAACCGACTATTATATATTTGTTTCCTACTGAGCAACTATGTCATACTTACATTTCACTCAAACATCAACCTTTGGGAAGTTGGACTTGAAGCAGTAATTTGTAACTGGCTGCACCTCAGAATCATCTGGGGAGGGTTGTAAAATTTCAGGTGCCAGGGCTCTGCCGCCGGCTACTCCGAAAAGCTTGCACGCGAGAGATTCTGCTGGGCCATCAGGATCGGGAGGCTCCAGGCAGCAGTGCTCCCGACCCGAGGGAGCTCAGTCAGGGCTTCTGGAGGCCCTGAGGGTCGTGAAGGCTGAGCTAGCACATCCAGATTCACAGGACGGAAGCGGAGAGCTCCGTTTATCGTGGGATTGGACAGAAAGGATACAACTACCTCTAGTAAATGACCCAAACAAAGTGTTGATTTAGTATGTTTTAAAACAAAGACTAGGACAATGCTGTCCAACAGAAACATAATGTGATAACATATGCAATTTAAAATTTACCAGTGGGTACATTAAAAAAAGCAAGAAGCCCTAGCCGGTTTTGCTCAACAGCTAGAGCATCAGCCTGAGGACCGAAGGGCTGCAGGTTCGATTCCTGGTCAAGATCATGTACCTGGTGGGAATCGTGCCAGAGGCAACCAATCAATGTGTTTCTCTCATATTGAAGATTTTTTTTTTTCTCTCTCTCTCTACCCTCCCTCCCTTCCACTCTAACCAAAAATCAATGGAAAAATATCCTTGGGTGAGGATTGACAAACAAATAAACAAGTAAAAAAGCAAGAAGACACAAGCAGAATTAATTTGAATAATATATTTTATTTAACCCAACACATCATAAACATTATCACTTTAAAAGTGATCACTTTGGTCCGGCTGGTGTGGCTCAGTGGTTGAGCATCGACCCATGCACCAAGAGGTCGCCGGTTGGATTCCCGGTCAGGACACATGCCCAGGTTGTGGGCCCGATCCCCAGTGGGGGGCATGCAGGAGGCGGCCAATCGATGTTCTCTCTCATCGATGTTTCTCTCTCTCTCTCTCTCTCTCTCTCTAAAATCAATAAAGGAAAATAAAATAAAATAAAATAAAATAAAATAAAATAAAAGTGATCACTTTGAAAAATGGTTAATGAAGTTTTCTCACTTTTATCTTTCATGCTGAGTCTTGTAAACCCAGTGTGCGTTCAATTCGGAGTCATCCCATTTTTTTTTTATCCTCACCCGAGGACATTTTTCCATTTTTTGTTCAGGTACAGTGGGAGGGAGAGAGAGGAACAGAGAGAGAGAGAGAAACATCGATGTGAAAGGAACACATCGAGTGGCTGCCACCCGCACGACCGACCAGGGCCGGGGACAAACTGCAACCGAGGTACGCGCCCTTAGCGGGAACCGAACCCGGGTCTCTCAGGACCGCAGGCCGACGCTCTAACCATTGAGCCAAACCGGCCAGGGCCGGAGTCATCCCATTTTAAGGGCTCAATAGCCAGATGTCACTGGTGGCCTGCATACTGGATGGTGCAGGTGTAGGTGGGTGATGGCTCTAAGTCCATTGACCAGCGGCTGCCAGTTCTCCAGGAGAGAAGATCATCTGAGCTAGGAATTAAGCTTTTCTATAGAAAGTTTCCAGTAATCTAGGCTTAGGGAAGAGGTTATGGAGAATGATGGCTTCAGTAGCATATGTGTTGCTGAGGAAATTGATGGATCAAAGGGGAAGCTGGTCACTGCAACCAGGCAGTAGAGAAGAAAAGCAGCATGGGAGATAAAATAACCAGCAGTTGTTTGTACATCAATTGTGTGCCAGGCACTGTTCTGCACAGTGAGCTCTCTGAGGCAGCTTGGAGCCACTGTGGGTGGCCAGTCCTGGTGTGAACAGTGAGTAGCCTTTGGAGTTCTTCAACAGGTGGTTTGGAGGTTAGGTATTACACCCATTTCGCAGATGAGAAAATTGAGTCCTTTCCTCCCAGTTTCTTCACTTTGGTATACGTTCTCTCCTCTTCTGCCTTTGCCATCATTTCTCTCTGATTTAATTGTTGTTTTTCCACTTAGAAGAAAAGGGAAAAAGAAGGTTACGGTATTCTGTATCCTCAGACTCTGCTTCCTGCCTCTCAACTATTCACACCTCCTCCTTTAACTTAAATCTGGTGAGTTTCCATCTCACCACTGCTCTGGGATAGCACTTATGCTAACACCAGCTAGTTGGTGATGACCCCAAACAAATGAACAACAAAAAGAAACACCCCAAACAAGTAAAAACAAATTTAAAATCTTTGTTTAAAAGAAGAAGAAAAGAAACTCCCATTGAGCACTGCTGCATATTATAAAGAGAGTTACTTTATATTGTAAAGAGAGTTTTTTTTCTTCTTAATTTGTTATACTTGAAGCACAACAGGGTCTTCAGAATTCTTCTTTTTAGCATTATGGGAGTTTTATACCAGATCAAATTCCAGCGTAAAGGGAATGACAGATGCAGGTTTTAAGATAGGATTTCTGCTCATTCTTGAGTGGTCCTTAACCTGTAATTCAAAGATAAAAGCATAGATCCCTTTCCACAACCTTGCACTATCAGATGCTTTTAAAGTGCATGCTCCAGCCATGTCCACTAAACATATTCTCATGGATCCAAGGGTTCTCTCAAAATCCACTGCTTGTTCCCGAGTTACTGCATACAACCAGCGGACATCTTCAAATCTCCCTGGAAAAATACACCGAGAAAGAATATGTGTGTTTGTATATTAAAGAATGAAGAACTTAGTGAAATGAAGAAGAGAAGGTTAAGCTTCTAAAAACAGTGAGGAGGGACAAGATTTGCCTTTATTATTATTTTCTCTTATAGTCAGTTTTAAAGATATTTAAAATCAATATGCATTTTTTAATTTCCATAGTGTAGTGGTATACTTATGAGTTACCAGAATATAACTACATCTGATTTTCAATCATTCAGTCAATAATTTTTTCAGTAAATAAATAAGGAGTGCATGTTCTTGGGCTGGCACAATGGGCAGTTGTCGGTTCTCTTGGGCCTCGGATCTGTCATGTGCACAGCAGGTGAATAATGCCAGAATTACAGGGTTGCCGTGAGGATTAGAGATAACATCTATGAGTGGCGCATCACAGTGTCTGGAATGCAGCAGTGCTCAGTGGGAGTTTCTTTTCTTTTTTTTTAAACAAAGATTTTAAATCTAATTGGGTAGAGTAGATGTGTATACCAAAAATAAAAATATACTATACAGTAAGTGTAAAATAAGAGGTACATCTACAACTTCAGAAGGTGGAAAAAGCTTCATTTCGATTGGGTTGATGTGTATCTGCAAACCCCATGAGGGTAGAGTCCTGCTCTGGTTTGCTCATCACCCAACACAGGGTAGATGTTCAGTCAATACATTTGAACAATAATAAGGTGAGAATTCATAAAGCACTGGTTATGTCTGACCTTCTATCAGTCAGTGCCTTGGGAATGCAGGTAGGGCAAACAGGCTAAGGAAACTCAGGGAGGCTTCATGGAGGAGGCAGCTAGAAGAACGAGTGAAATTTAAAGAGCCATCGCAGATGGCAGAAGGGCATTTCATGCATGAACAAGGGTGCAAAAGTTAGAAAAGTCTCATTTATTGAGGTAATATTAAATAAACCAATTTGACCAAAAGAATTTACATTAATATTTATGAAGAGAGAAGACTGGTGATTTTGGGGGGAGTAAATTCCAAAGGGCTTTTGATGCCAGGCTAAGTACACTGAGTAACAAATATTACTCTTTGAAACTGCTCTAATCAACAACACCCCCCTCAGACTCTAGAAGCTGCTACACGCTGGAGAGACCTGTTGCAAAGGCTTCTCCCGCCTGCATTCACATTGTAAACTCATCGCTGATGTCTGTGAGCAGAGATGGAGAGAGGCTGCCTGTTTTGCATGGGCCGATGCCAGAAAATCTTCCCGCCCAGCTGGGGAACCTTAATCCAAACACATCACCTTTACATGCACAGTCAAAGCCAGGTCAAATGTGTTCCAGGACAGTCTGGGAAATGTGAAGCCAGATATGAAAACCAGGTGAGAGAGTTTGGTCCTGCACACTAAACCACATGTGGTCAGGGGCTGGCATGCCTGTTGTTTGTTGGGTGCACGTTAAAAGCAAAACTCTGTCTCTCCTGCTCAAGTATGGCCAATGAGGTTTTCATGTATGCCACAGTATTCCCCACCTTCAACAAGGGGCCGATGCACACAAGCATTTGGTATTGTCTGCACTGGTCGCAATGAGGTGCAATCCAATTTCTGTGACATTAACTGGCAACAACTCAATGATCTCGTCTCCTCTCCTACTACACTTTTCCAATTTCCTTTTTATTTTTCTCCTGTGATTTGATGTTGAGTGTTCTCCTAGATACCATGTGCTTCCAAATTCTCTTCACTCTATGTCCTCGTTTTATTTTTATTTTTAAACCATTCCTTTATTTGTGTGCCTAGTATGGCTCTTTATGTGAGCACTGCAGAATTTGATTCTTGTGTAAAACATTCTGACTTTCTATTTTATCTGCACCTTGGTTGAGTGTCATGTAAAACTAAATATAAGGAACATAACATATTTAAAATACAAGGTGCGACAGCCCCAGTGACACGTTTCAGAGTGTGCCCTGAAGAAGGGTATTTTGTTTCATTGAAAAAAAATATTGTACTCTAAGAATAAGTTGATCTGGGATAAATGTGCTCATCAACCTGGCGTCTCCCTTTTTCACGGCTGCAAGACTGGCCAGCTTCCTTTCGGATCCTTAGAAGTATTTAAATAGCCAACGATGCCAAATCCCACCGAGCGTCTCCACCCGCAGGCTCATAAACTGAAATTGTGAACAGCTGCTACTTTTTTGATAGTAAGATGAAAAAATATACAACATTTTAAATGCAGATAAAAAAGAGAATAATTTATAATAAAAATAAGAAAGAAAGCTTAAAAATGCAGAAACAAATGTCAAAGACTAGAAAAGGAAGGGAATAAACCTCAAAACAATATTTAGAATATTTAATTATTTTTAACATGTATGATATTGTTAATAATTTTTTAAATATTTGTGATCATTCTCGAGTGATTTTTTTTAATCCTCACCCGAGGACATTCTTGCATTTATCTTCAGACAGAGCGGAAGGGAGGTGGGGGAGAGAGAGACAAACATCGATGTGAGAGAGACACACTGACTGGTCACCACCCACACGACTGCAACCGGGGCCAAGGACAAACTGCAACCAAGATACTTGCCCCTAGCGGGAACCGAACCTGGGTCTCTCCGGTCTGCGGGCCGACACTCTAATTGCTGAGCCAAACTGGCCAGGGCATGATTTTTATTTTCTACATATATTTCTAAATGTTTAAACATTCTGTACAATAAAGTTATATTTTATAATCAGAAAAATGCAGCATTCAATAAGTCATTAGACCTGTAAGACTTCTGTTAGGTTTGGCAATCTACATTAGCATATTCCTCACCCATGGGGGCGGTGCAGAAAGTGGACGCCCGGGCCAAGCGCTTCAAACTTCAGAACCAGACATACATCACCCCAAGTCACCCAGAGGTGTCTCTTCCAAACCGCAGACACCAGTCACAGGTGGCCTGGGGACACTTGAAGTGTGGCTAGTCTGAACTGATTGTAAAATACACTTTGGGTTTCAAAGACTTAGTACAAAAAATATAAAGTATTTTATTGATCATTGTTTTTCTATTACTTCTGTGTTGAATGATAAGATTTTGGCTATACTGGATTAAATAATATGTATATTTAAAAATGAATTTCATGTGGCTCCTTTAAACTTTTTTTTTTTTTTTTATGAATTTTTATTTTTTTGTTACAGATATTTTGACTTTTTACCCCATTGGCACCCCGCACCCTACCCCCCCTCCACCCTGTCCCCGGCTTAGTTGTCCATGTCCATTGGTCATGCATACATACATATAAGTTCTGTGGTTTATCACTTCCCACCCCCCCACCCCCCATCCCCTCTTCTGAGGGATGTCAGTCTGGGTCTACTGTATTCCTCCGACGGTTATGTTCATTATATTCCGTATATAAGTGAGATCATGTGGTATTTGTCTTTTTCTGCTTGGCTTCTTTCACTTAGGATAATACTTTCCAGGTCCCTCCATGTCATCTCAAAGGATAAGAGGTCTTTCTTTCTTACCGCTGCATAGTACTCCATTGTGTATATGTACCACAGCTTTTTTATCCAATCGTCTACTGGTGGACACTTGGGCTGTTTCCAGATCTTAGCTATTGTAAATAGTGTTGCTATGAACATGGGGGTACATATATTCTTCCTGATTGGTGTTTCAGGCTTCTTAGGGTATATTCCCGGCAGTGGGATCACTGGGTCAAACGGAAGTTCAATTTTTAATTTTTTGAGGTAGCACCATATTGTTTTCCATAGCGGCTGCACCAGTCTGCATTCCCACCAGCAGTGTGTTAGAGTCCCCTTTTCTCCACACCCTCGCCAACACTTGTTGTTTGATGATTTGTTGATGGCGGCCATTCTGACAGGTGTGAGGTGATACCTCATTGTTTTAATTTGCATCTCTCTGATGATTAGTGATGTTGAGCATTTCTTCATATGTCTCTTGGCCATTTGTATGTCCTGTTTGGAGAGGTGTCTATTCAGCTCCTCTGCCCATTTTTTAATTGGGTTCTTTGTCTTCCTTTTGTGGAGTTGTATGAGCACTCTCTATATATTGGAAATTAACCCCTTATCTGATACATCATTGGCAATGATGTTCTCCCATACAGTGGGTTGCCTTTCCATTTTGATGATTGTTTCTTTTGCTGTGCAGAAGCTTTTTAGTTTGATGTAGTCCCATGTGTTCATTTTCTCCTTTATTTCTGTTGCCTTAGGTGATGTATCAGTGAAAATTCTGCTCCGTATGATGTCCGAAATTTTGTTGCCTACATTTTCTTCTAGAATTTTTATGGATTCACGGGTCACATTTAAGTCTTTTATCCATTTTGAGTTTATTTTTGTGTATGGTGTAAGTTGATGGTCTAGTTTCATTTTTTTGCATGTAGCTGTCCAATTTTCCCAACACCATTTATTAAAGAGGCTGTCTTTACTCCACTGTATGCTCTTGCCACCTTTGTCAAATATTAATTGAGCGTATTGCCTTGGGTCCATTTCTGGGCTTTCAGTTCTGTTCCACTGGTCTATATGCCTGTTCTTGTGCCAGTACCAGGCTGTTTTGGTTACAGTCGCTTTGTAGTATAACCTGATGTCTGGTATTGTGATCCCACCTACTTTGTTCTTCTTTTTCAAGATTGCTGTGGCTATTCGGGGTCTTTTTTGGTTCCATATGAACTTTTGAAGTATTTGTTCTAGTTCTATGAAATATGTCATTGGTATTTTGATGGGGATTGCATTGAATCTATAGATTGCTTTGGGTAGCATGGACATTTTAATTATGTTAATTCTTCCAATCCATGAACAGGGTATGTGCTTCCACTTTTTTATATCTTCCTCTATTTCTTTTTTCAATGACCTGTAGTTTTCTGCAAAGAGGTCCTTTACTTCTTTGGTTAAGTTTATTCCTAGGTATCGTAATTTTTTTGGCGCAATGGTAAATGGGATTGTTTTTTCAGTTTCTCTTTCTGTGAGTTCATCATTGATGTACAAGAATGCCGTCGATTTCTTGACGTTAATTTTGTATCCTGCTACTTTGCCAAATGCATTTATTAAGTCTAATAGATTTTTGATGGAGTCTTTAGGGTTTTCTATGTACAATATCATGTCATCTGCAAATAATGACAGTTTCACTTCCTCCTTTCCAATTTGGATCCCTTTTATTTTTTCTTCATGTCTGATTGCTGTGGCTAAGACTTCCAGTACAATGTTAAATAAGAGTGGCGAAAGTGGACATCCCTGTCTTGTTCCTGTTCTTAATGGAAATGTTTTTAGTTTCTGTCCATTGAGTATGATGTTGGCTGTAGGTCTTTCATATATGGCCTTTATTATTTCGAGATATGATCCCTCTATTCCCACATTGCTGAGCGTTTTTACCAGAAATGGATGCTGGATTTTGTCGAATGCTTTTTCAGCATCTATTGATATGATCATGTGGTTTTTATTCTTCATTTTGTTGATGTGGTGTATCACGTTTATTGATTTGCGAATATTGTACCAGCCTTGCATCCCTGGAATGAATCCCACTTGGTCATGGTGAATAATTTTTTTGATGTACTTCTGGATCCGATTTGCTAATATTTTGTTCAGGATTTTGGCGTCTATGTTCATCAGGGATATTGGCCTGTAGTTTTCTTTCTTCATAGTGTCTTTTTCTGGTTTTGGAATTAGAATTATGCTGGCCTCATAGAACGTGTTTGGAAGTCTTCCTTCTTCTTGAATTTTTTGAAATAGTTTGAGGAGAATGGGTGTTAGTTCTTTTTTGAATGTTCGGTAAAACTCCCCCGTGAAACCATCTGGGCCTGGGCTTTTGTTTCCTGGGAGAGTCTTGATTACCTCTTCAATTTCCTTGGTTGTTATTGGTCTGTTCAAGTTTTCTATCTCTTCCGGGAATAGTTTTGGGAGACTGTGTGTTTCTAGAAATCTGTCCATTTCGCTTAGATTTTCGAATTTGCTGCCATATAGTTGTTCATAGTAGTTGTTAACGATCTTTTGTATTTCCGTGGTGTTGGTTGTTACTTCTCCTCTTTCATTTCTGATTTTGTGTATTTGGGTTCTCTCTCTTTGTTTCTTGGTGAGTCTAGCTAAGGGTCCGTCAATCTTGTTTATCTTTTCGAAAAACCAGCTCTTAGTTTCATTGATCCTTTGAATTGTTTTTTTGGTCTCTATGTCATTTATTTCTGCTCTGATCTTTACTATTTCCTTTCTTCTGCTTGCTCTGGGGTTTTCTTTTTGTTTGCTTTCTAATTCTTTAAGTTGTGAGGTTAGACAGTCAATTAGAAATTTTTCTTGTTTTTTGAGGTAGGCCTGTAGTGCTATGAACTTCCCTCTCAGGACTGCTTTCGCTGCATCCCATAGATTTTGTGTTGTTGTGTCTTCATTTTCATTGGTTTTCAGGAAGTTTTTAATTTCTTCCTTGATCTCCTCGGTGACCCATTCATTGTTTAATAACATGCTATTTAGCCTCCATGTGTTCAAATGTCTTTGCATGTTCTTGTTGCAATTGATTTCTAGTTTCATGCCATTGTGATCTGAGAAGATGCTTGATATGATTTCAATCTTCTTGAACTTGTAGATTTAGTTTGTGTCCTATCATGTGGTCTATCTTTGAGAATGTCCCATGTGCACTTGAGAAGAATGTGTATTCTGTAGTTTTGGGGTGTAATTCTCTGTAGATATCTATTAAATCTATTTGGTTTAGTGCTTCATTTAGAGTCTCTGTTTCCTTGCTAATTTTTTGCCTAGAGGATCTATCCAGTGCTGTCAACGGGGTGTTGAAGTCCCCTGCTATGATTGTATTGTTGTCGATTTCTCCTTGGAAGTCCTCCAGAAGATTTTTAATATATTTTGGTGCTCCTATATTGGGTGCATATATGTTTATCAAGGTTATATCTTCCTGTTGGATAGATCCTTTCAATATTATGTAGTGGCCGTCTTTGTCTCTAGTTATGGTCTTCATTTTGAAATCTATTTTATCAGATATGAGAATTGCTACCCCAGCTTTTTTTTGCTTTCCATTTGCTTGGAATATTTTTTTCCATCCCTTCACTTTCAACCTATGTGAGTCTTTTGTTGAGAGGTGGGTCTCTTGTAAACAACATATAGATGAGTCATGCTTTCTTATCCAATCAGCTACTCTGTGTCTCTTTATGGGAGCATTCAATCCATTAACGTTTAAGGTGATTATTGATATGTACTTATTTATTGCCATTTTTGTTTAGTGTGGTTCTATTTTTCTTCCCATTTCTACTGCTAATTACAGCAGTCCTTTTAACATTTCTTGCAGTGCTGGTTTGGTGCTAATGTATTCCCTTAGCCTTTTTTTGTCTGGGAAGCTCTTTATTTGACCTTCTATTTTGAATGATAGCCTTGCTGGGTAGAGTAGTCTTGGATTCAGATTCTTGTTTTTCATGACTTTGATTACTTCATGCCATTCTCTTCTGGCCTGTAGTGTTTCTTGTGAGAAGTCAGCTGAGAGCCTTATGGGGTTCCCTTTGTAGGTAACCTGTTGCTTATCTCTTGCTGCTTTTAGGATTCTCTCTTTGTCTTTAATTTGTGGCATTTTAATTACTATGTGTCTTGGTGTGGGCCTGTTTGGGTTCTTCTTACTTGGGACTCTCTGTGCTTCTTGAATTTGAATGCCTTCTTCCTTCACCAAATTAGGGAAGTTTTCTCTCACTATTTTTTTGAATATATTCTCTATCCCTTGCTCATTTTCTTCTTCTTCGGGGACTCCTATGATGTGAATATTATTACGTTTCCAGTTGTCCCATAGTTCTCTTAAGCTGTCTTCCTGTTTTTTAATAGTTTTTTCCTTTTGTTTTTCTGATTGGTTGATTTTTTCTACCCTGTCTTCTAATTCACTGATCCGGTCCTCAGCTTCCCCTACTCTGCTTTTTAAACCTTCCAATGTGTTTTTCATTTTGGATATGTCATTTTTTATCTCTTCTTGTTGGTTTTTAATTTCCAATTGGCTTATTTTCAGTGTCTCTATGTCCTTACTCATGCTGTTCAGCTTCCTCAAGATCATGGCTCTGAATTCTAGCTCTGTTAACATGCCTAATTGCTCTGCATTGATCTCATCTTCGGTGGAGGTGTCTTGCTCTTTCATTTGGCTTCTGTTTCTGTGTTTCACCATTTTGGCTATCACTGTGGGCTTTGGAGCCTGTCAAGTTCTCCCTGTGGGTGTTGGTGTTCTGCTGTTTGTGGCTCCCTCTCCTGTGTTTAGATGAGCGAGGGAGGACCCGCGTTGAACACCACTGTCAAGTCTTACTTTCCTGGTTAAAGTTGCCAGCCCAGGAAAGGTACTCTTATCCTCTAGCTTTTTGCCTGGAGGCTAGCAGTCTAGGTTAATTGATGAGTTTTGGGTTGTCAGTTGATTGAAAAACTCCCTCTGGTGCTCAGCTAAGGGGCTTTCAGGAGGGTGTGGCAGATGCTGGTTGTTAGTGAGCCTCAATTAGCACTTCAATGGCCCACAGGGTGGGGTTGGATCTCCGAGGGAGGGGCTGCTGCCTCTTCCCAGAGCCCTGGGAAGGAGCAATACAGCCACCGTCCTGAGTGGCTGCACTCAGCCAAAGCTCTGAGCGCCCTCCAAATCCCAAGTGTCCTGACACAGTTCCAGTCCAGTCTGCCCTCCCTCTGCCGGAGCCCAAGGTGAGTGGCTGTGGCTGTTTCAGCCTCTGTCCAGGCTCTGCGCTGTGGGGCCGCCTGGGAGTGTAACCCGAGGGCGCCGCTCCCAGCTGAGGCCGCTGCCGAGCTGCCGACTGTGGGCTCCCAGCCCCGTCTCGCGCCTTCGCAAGCCTACCGGGATCGAGTCGGTGTCCCTCGTTGTATGGTCCTCGCAAGCTGCTTTTCTGTTGGTTTTTCCCGACGATTTGTCTGTGTTATAGTTGTAATTCCAGTTTGGTTCTGGGAGACGGTCTGTGTAGCTCTGTTCACTCCGCCGCCATTTTTCGGTTCCCGCGATGTGTGTACTTTCTCATTTGTGGCTCTTCCTCATGGTCCCAAGTTGGCTGCTTAAGCTGTGTTCATCTTGTCAACATTACAGCTAGCTCCTAATGGTCCCTGTTAATACATTTGATGCTGCCTCTCCCAGAAAATGGAAATGATAATAATTCCTGTCATCCTCTGAAAACAAAAAGAGAGCACGTGGAGCAGCACCCTTTTAAAAGCCTGAGGGGCATACACACATTTCCACAACTCTCCTTTAAACTTTTTAATATGACTAATAGACAATTTAAATGTATGCTCTCTTTCCATTAGTCTGCAGGATGTTGGTGTTTAACTTCATGATCTTCAAAGTCCTTTAGCTCACCATTCTATGAGTGCAGATGAGCATATAAACAATGCGTGACCATATAACACAGACAGAGGATGGAGCATACTGGTTTTGGGTAGTGCAGAAGCAATCTATGGACTAAGTGTTGGTGAGTAGGAATAATGTAACTTTGCACAGGTACTTGTCATTACTTAATATGACACTGAATAATTGGAATAGAAGTATAAAAGGGAGTTGTTGTCTCTATGAAAAATCACTTTAATGTTTTGGAATCAATAAAGCCAAGTTGTCAAAACATAGGATCAAGTGACAGCTAAAAGTTTTGGGGGAACTGTAAAAATTCACAAGGTTTCTGTACTTGGTTTGCATCACAGTGTTATTAATAGCTATGAAAAACCCGGAAATTATAAATGATACATTCTAAGGTAGTTTATCCTTATATCAAAAGACAATGCATCTATTGACTTTTACACATATTGAGACACATGCTGAATGCATATATGTATCACATGATATAATTCCCTGTTACAATCCCTTTGAAAGTGTGACTAAGTAGTGTTCCTGACCCTGTTGAATAAGACATCTTCTAACACAGTATTCAGTTGTTTTCATTCCCGTCAACTCTCTAGTTTTGAAATGATCACTCCCTATTCCCAGTGCTTTCATTCTCCCAGGCTGATTCTCCTAGATCTCGATGTGTTCCACAATCCCATCACGTGACTGACTAAACTTCTAATTCTTGAGGCTGGTTTCCATCCTAGTGTAATGCAGCCTCGGGCTGACTCTTATTCCCCCTCAGGACCTCCTGATCCAGTGGAACTGGACTGACTGCCCGGACGCACAGGTCCTGCGATGTCCCCTCGCTCACCTTGCCGTGCTCCCTTGGGCTGGAATCTTACCACTTCTTTCCTCATCAGGACTCTACCACCTATCAACGGTGTAATTCTGAAATCACTATCTTCTATCTGGGTAGGGTTGCTGCGGGGATAATGATGTGATGTGTGTAATTCACCCTGCTTGGTATATCGTGCTGGTCAACGAGTCTTAACTCCTGTTTATTTTTGATGAGGGTTTCCCGTTGGAAGGAATTAACTCCCTGTCGACATAAGAAATGTCCAAACCTATAGAGAATTTGTATGAGTTTGTTTGAGACTGTCAACGTAAGAAACATTCAAACCTGTGAAGAATTTTTGTGAGTTTATTTGAGCCCAAACTATCGGCAATTGCTGAGAATGGCAATTTTGCACCTTATTTTATACATTACAATCAAAAGAGAAAACGTAAGCAGGTTACATGAAATCCATTGGTGATAGACGAGGGTGGGAGAAAGCAAAGTGGGGAAACCTCTGGGATTGGATAAAAAGTAAAATGATAGACACATACATCTTTTACATAGATGGGTACAGGACAGTTAACAGTCAACAATGAACATGATAACAATGAGGGGATATGCGGTCCCTGCAGGGCGGTGCCTGTGCTTTGAGGGGTCCAGAAAAAGGAAATGACTTCGACATTCCACATACATGTTATCATAGATGCAAAAAGACAATAGAGAGGCTCAGCTAAGGTAAAGATTGACCTTTGTCAGGGAAGATGCCGGCCTAGGACATGACTACCTGCCATAAACTGCTTTTAGTTTAAAAATTTTAATTTCAGGACTTCCGGTAAAGATGGCAGCATAGGTAAACGCTGTATCACCTCCTCCCACAACCACATCAAAATTACAACTAAAGTACAGCACAATCATTATTCAGAACCACCTGAAATTGAGCTGAATGGAAGTCCTACAACTATAAATTAAAGAAGCAGCCATATCAAGATTGGTAGGAGGGGTGGAGGCTTGGATAGGCTGGTCCCACACCCACGTGTGGTGGATAAAAATCAGGAGGGCACCTTGGCTGGGAAGGTCCTCCCTGAGGACTGAGGGGTCCCGGTTCCACACCAGGCTCCCAACTCAGGGTTCCAGTGCCAGGAAGAGAATCCCCATAACTTCTGGCTGTAAAACCAGCGGGAACTGAGACTGAGGGAGGCTGAGGCTGCTGGAGCCCCAGGCAGTTCCTCTCAAGGACCTGCACAAGGACTCACTCAGACTTTCTCCCTCTAAGCCCAGAGGGGAGGCAGCTTGAAAGCCACCAGAGACATACAGGGAAGAACTGAGCTGTTTGGCCTCCAGAAGAGGGCTGGAGGGGCATCTTTCTCCTGGACAGATTTGCTGTCGGAGGCTGATGTTCCTTTGGTGAACTCTTCCCCAGGGCATCAGACAGCAACATAGCTGGGACTCTAGCAACTTGGCTCACACTGTTTGCCCCACCCCAAGGCTGTGCCCTACCCTGATTCCCTGAGGCTGTGCCCTACCCAACTTTTGGGCCACCCAAACTGTTTTCAAAGACTTTACCATAGGATCGGCCTATCTTGGATCCCGTTTCAGAGTTTCCTAAAATCTTTCACATAAGCAGTATCTGGTCACAGTGAGTTCCATACCTCTCATTAAGTGGCCCCAGACCTAGCACTAGAAGCAGCCAGCCTTAGTTCACAGCTTGGCTTTGCCTGGGCAACTCCAAGCCCAGCACAAGAAGCAGCTGTCTGAAGATTACTTTGTAGCTTATGCCAGTTGGCCCTGGATAGAACACAGGCAGTGGCTGACTTAGCCCCAGAGCCAGCACACCCAGTAGACAGCTTCAGACCACATCAAAGCACCACCACCCAACCACCTCCACAAGTGACACACTCAATGAGCAGACTCAGTGGGGATCAGAGCCCTGGTGATGTAAGTTTTGCTCTGAGTGGTGGGCCCCTACACTGTGATCCTCCAGGGTAGTCAGAGGCCAGTGGTCAGTGGGCACAGCCAGTCATTGCAGCTGATCAGCCTGAGGAAATCCCTCCCATTGACATGCCAACAGCAATCAAGACTTAATTACAATAGAAGGATGTACAGTCCATACTAGGGGTGTACCTCAAGGGTCCAACTGGGGTGATCAGGGAGGCTGTGTCACTGGATCCTATAGGACACCTACAACAATAGGTCACCTTATGAAGCCTAGGAGACATAGCAACTCTACATAATACATTGAAACAATCACAGGAAAGCAGCCAAAATGAGGAGACAAATAAACATGTTCCAAATGAAAGAAAATAACAAAACTCTGGGAAAAGAACTAAACAAAATGGAGATAAGCAATACATCATATGCAGAGTTCAAAACACTGGTTATAAGGTTGCTCAAGGAACTTAGTGAGACCTTCAAGGATCTTAGTAAGAACATCAACAACATCAAAACAGACCAGTCAGAAATGAACGATGCACTAACTGAAGTAAAGAATAATTTACAGGGGATCAATAGTAGAGTAGGTAAAGCCAAGAAGCAAACCATTGATTTGGAATATAAGGAAGAAACAAAACACCCAATCAGAACAGCAAAAAGAAAAAAGAATGCAAAAAAATGAGGATAGTGTAAGGAGCCTTTGGGACAACTTCAAGCATGCTAACATTCTCATCTTGGGGGTGCCAGAAAGAGAAGAGAGAGAGCAAGAAATTGAAAACCTATTTGAAATAATAATGAGAGAAAACTTCCTTAATTTGGTGAAAGAAACAGACACACAAGTCCAGGAAGCACAGAGAGTCCCAAATATGATGAACCCAAAGAGCTCCACACCAAGACACATCATCATCAAAATGCCAAAGGTTAAAGACAAAGAGCGAATCTTAAAAGCAGCAAGAGAAAAACAGCTCATCACCTACAAAAAAGCTCCCATAAGATTGTCAGCTGATTTCTCAAAAGCAACTTTGCAGGCCAGAAGGGGGTGGCAAGAGATATTCAAGGTGATGAAAAACAATGACCTACAACCAAGACTACTCTATCCTGCAAAGCTATTATTTAGAATTGGTGGCCATATCAAGAGTTTCCCAGACAAGAAAAAGCTAAAGGAGTTCATCACCACCAAACCAGTATTACATGAAATGTTGAAGGGTCTTCTTGAAGGAGAAGAACAAAAATATGAACAATAATTTGGCAATTAATACATATCTATCAACAATTGAATGTACAAACAAAATGAGCAAGCAGAACAGAAACAGACTCATAGATATAGAGAATTTTTGTTGCTTGTCAGATGGGTGGGGGCTAGAAGGATGGGCAAAAAGATGAAGGAATTAAGAATTACAAATTGGTTGTTAGACTAATAAACCTCAAAGGAAAGGTGGGATGAGATAAACTAAAGAACTTCTATGCATCTATGCACAACCACTGGACACAGACCACTGAGTGGGGGAGGCAAGAAGGGGGTAGAATTGAGGAGGAGGGAGGTCAATGGGGAAAAAAAGGGGGAAACATCTGTAATACATTGAACAATAAAGATGAGTTAAAAAAAAAAGTTTTAATTAGGTCTTTGAGTTTACAAGGCCATCTTGCAGGCCTCCCCTGAGTTTGTCAGGTTAGCATGTGGCCCCTTTTCGTACACAGGACAAACTGGTGACAATTGCTGAAGGGAGATCTCAGATGCTCTGGAAAAATTACAGTTTTGCACCTTTTTTCCTAATGCACTTGAAATTAAGGAAGACTACATAAAAATGGGAAAAAAGCAAGGTGGGGGGATTTAGGAGAGTTAACAAGATTATGTGCTTTCTTGAGGGTGGTTACACTTATTTCAAAGGTGTGTTGACCTAAATGCACAAGAGCAATGGGTGGGGCTGGCTTAGCAACTTTTCTCTAAAGAAATTATAGGACTGGGCACGACTACCCACCGTGACCTGCCCAGTTAGGAGTTTATGATCAATCCCCCTGTGAGGTTACTTTTCACGGAAATTCTTTTTGTCCGAACTCCCTTAGCATTTTATTTGCACTTCTCTCGTGGCTTTTAGATGGCACGTTCATTTTATTTGCTAATGTGCAGTCTGTATCTCACTGTAGCAGAGGTGACTAGTTTCCTATTCTACCATCTATTCTCCCCCCCCCTTCTTAGTGATAGAACCCCACATATTCAGGAATTAGTGTTTCCCCCTAAGGGATGAGCAAAAGCCCCCTTTTGCTGTAACTGGTCATCTGACTAAGTTCTATCCAAAGACTCACGCGCAGGAACATTGTGCGAGAATTTCCGTCAGAGCTGGGCGGCGCGTCACTCTGCCCCTTCTCCCTCCGGTCGCTGCTGCAGGGATGCGGCTGACAGCTGGAATACACTAGCCATTTGGGCCTTGAGATCTATTTTGGCTAAAACACAATTATTTTGGGTTTTTTAATATGCATATGAATTTTCCGCAGTTGACAGATTCATGACACTGTTGCAGGGAGATTCTTGGTGTAGCTCACCTTTGTAGATGTAATGGCAGTGTTTCTGCAATTATCTCTGGCGAAGGACCTGCTTTCCCCACCCCCATTCCACTAGGGGTGGGTACTTATGTCAAATAAACTAAAAATTAATAATCAGCCCTGGCCGGTTTGGCTCAGGGGTTAGAGCGTCGGCCTGCGGTCCTGAGAGACCCAGGTTCGGTTCCCGCTAAGGGCGCGTACCTCGGTTGCAGTTTGTCCCCGGCCCTGGTCCCTGGTCGGTTGTGCGGGTGGCAGCCACTCGATGTGTTCCTTTCACATCGATGTTTCTCTCTCTCTCTCTGTTCCTCTCTCTCCTTCCCACTCTACCTGAATAAAAAATGGAAAAATGTCCTCGGGTGAGGATAAAAAAAAAAAAAAAAAAAAAATTAATAATCAGATTAGTGAAAGAAATAAAACATAAAAAATGCAACTCCCAGTTCTTCATTATTTGATTTAAAGGGCAAAATTATAGTTTAATGTGTATAATTAGAAAAACAGCATAAGAAGAATCGAAAAACTATATACATTGTTCTTTAAAGGTGTGCATACAAAATGATTAATCTGGAAAACCACTGTTATACTCCTATCTTTTGGTCATTCTGATATATAATTAAACAAAAGATTAGAAATAAAATTCTGACTCCATGTATTAAACTCCTGTTTGCTCATTTTGACAGGACACCACGTATGTCAATATTTAAAGTTTTTGATATGATGAATAATCTTGCTTGGTAATTTATTCAATCTGTATTGGATGGATAACACTGCCGTTTCAGGGGATAACATACAGAGGATTGTTGGTGGGAATGGAAGAAGGCATTTTAAGGTATATTCCACTTCCATTTCTACTCTATTTATTTAGAAGGGCAGCTTTGCTGCTCACTGATGCTTGGTGTAGTTAAAAACATGGGATCTGGAATCGATCATACCTTTGTATACTGTTTACTAAACATCACGTATCAGGTTATTTAAATTATGTGTCTCATTTTCCTTGTGAATAAAATGGGGTTTGTATCCTTCAGAGGGTTGTTGTGAGGACTACGTAATATATAAAAAGACTTCCCATGGGCTCCCAAATAGTTGCTACCATTTCGCAGAGACTACAGGCAGGAATCGCATTGGGTGTCGTTAGAGAACAGGGCAGGCACGGTGCTCCTTACCGAGGCACCTTTGGGGTTGCCGGCCTGGCGGTGGCAGCAGCGCAAAGCCTTCCCTCCTGCGTCCTTCCCGTGTGCTTGCTGACCATGGGGGGTCCTGCTGAGGTCAAATGCCCTCAGCGAAGGGTCCTGGGGGCCCGGAGTGTCTGCCGACCCTGGCCGAGATGGGCCTTGCCCCAGAGTCCTTGGTCTGCACCATCTCCGGATGCCTTTCTAGCTATAGTTTGCCACACTCACCAAGAAGCCTTCTGGTTTTGCTTTGGTTTGCCTGGGATATCTTAAAATACATTTGCTCTTGGCTGAGGCTCAACCACGATGACCAATTTTATCAAGATTTTGCATCTTCTGTTTACATCCTCACTGAGCTCTTGGACAATTGGTGCTAAGAGATTCACCTGACGAGTGTTGGTGAATTTCTCATTTTCTCCTTTAACCTGGGTGATCTCTCTCCACATCCACCATGTGTCTGCTTCTCCCGTGTCTCCTGGCTCCTCAGAGAGCATTTCAGCAGGTTGGTCTGAGCCTGAACATCCTCCATAATCTCTTGTCCCCACTCCATTCAAGGTGTGCATGACATCTCCTCAGGCTCTGATGTCTTGATAAGCAGTGGTAAAGAATCATCCAGCTAAATACAAAGTTCATTCAGATTTGCACTGCCTGATAAGAAACCCTTCTCTCCCTGAGGACTACTTGAATTTTGGAAATCTCGGGCAAACTTGGGGGTTTTTCCTGGGAAGAGTGAATGCTGTAAGTTAGTATCTGTAGACCACACCACTGGCTGAGAATTACCCAAGGCTGGACATGGAATTGTGGTAAAGTCTCCTCTGAGCATGGAGAGATCTGAGGTTTGTTCTAGCCGTGGCCGGGGTTCCAGGCCTGGTGTGCTTCCTTTGGCCTTTTCTCTCGTTTAACATCCATCTCATACGTGGCTATGTTGTGATTACCTCGACTTGTATTTGTAGACCATGGGAACAATCTTCTGATGAACTCAGTCCCTAAACCTGGCCACTTCATAAAAACATGTCATGCCGGTGTGGCTCAGTGGTTGAGTGCTGACCCATACACCAAGATGTTGCCGGTTGATTCCCAGGCAGGGCACATGCCCAGGATGTGGGCCAAATGCCCAGTCGGGGCATGCAGGAGGCGGCCAATAGATGTTCTCTCCCATTGATGTTTCTATTTCTCTCTCCCTCTCCTTTCCTCTCTCTTTGAAAATCAATAAAGAAAAAAAATTGTTTTAAAATAAAAAACAAACAAACAAACATCTGTCAGCTGAGTTCATCTAGGTCCTCCAGATTTTCACTTAGTGAAAATGTTTCTCATTCATGCGGTCTGTTTCAATTTATAAATACATAATATATATTTGAATCAAATGTAGTTAAACTCTACCTTTTTACTTAGAGATGAGGAAACTGAGACTTCAAGAGAGTGTATGATTTACCTAAGTCCATACAGATGGTTAATGGCAAGGCCAGAACAAAACTCATCTTTCTAACAGCTAAAATGTATCGAGCAGAGAAAACAGACTAAATATATGCGAGTCTAATAAACTAGACCTATATTGCAGATGAGATCATGAAGGCTCAGGAAGCGGAGTAATCTGTCCAACTCAGAGCAGTGAAAGGCATGGAGCTGGTCTAAGCCTTTGTTGGCGGCTGTTGAACCCACCATTGTGTTACCAGACTCTGTGCCTCAGTGGACATCCCGGTACCTGGCACTGTGCTCTTAGCTTCCTCCAGTGGCCTCCACAGCTCTATAAAAGAAGCAGAAAAGAATCTATGTTTGTAATTTTACAAGTCATGCAGTTGAAGGTCAGAAAAGATAGCCTTCAGGGGACAAGCTGGAAGTCACCCCTAGATCTCCTGGAAACCACACCCCAAGGCTCTTGTTATTCTTGAAGAATTGCGCTAAGATTCAGAACCTCCAGCATGGGAAGTGGGCGAGTCTCTGAATCCTCTGCAGGCTGGTCAGGCAACTTTCTGATGTCCTACCAGCATTTAACTCCCTTTAACGTCAATCCTGGTAACAAAGTAATCAACATGAAGCCCTTGGGCTTTTAGTTTTTTTTTTTCATAAATCATCAATAAAGAATATTCAAATTCACAAATGCTCTTTTTACAACTTTCCAAATGATGCCAGTGAACCAGCCAGTGTCTAAGAAGTATATTTGTTTTATTTACTATTTGCAGTTACAGTTTTCACTCTGAATGCCCATTGGCTTCTACACAGGACATTTGGAGATGTTATATTTGTCAGCTGCTTTGGACTTGGCTCACAGGGCCAGCTCAGGGATTCCCTGTTTGTGTGTCTTGGTTTTGCTCAGCAGAACAGCAGCTCTATGCTGCCATCTACTGGATTTCTAGAGATGATGCTTTCTTAGTGCATTAATTAGAAAATGCTGTAAAATGTATTTAACAGAGAGCTAGAAAAACAGAAAGAAGAAAACAGCAAAAACAAAAGCCCATGGCAGATATTTGAAACTAGAGAAGTAAACTTGAGAATATTATTTCAAAACCAAATGACTGTAAATAAAAATCTTGCTATACTTCCATTTTCTTTTCAACATTGCTACACTTGCTGTTAGGAGTTTTGGACTGAAATCAAATACCTGCTGTACAACTGACTCAGACTGAAGGTGAGCATTCCCTCCTGCAGATGTGCAATTTTCTTCATGGCTCAAATCAATTTACAAATAAATGGCAGTAGGGAAAATTCTCCCACAATTCAGCAGACAGAGATCACAGTAAAAGGGAATTCCTGAGATAAAATGGTGTTTATAATCTCGGAGAATGGCTCAGAAAACACTGCACTTGCTATGAAACATGATTTTAGAAGTTTCACCTTCTAAATCGACAGACTTCATTACAAGGGACTTAACTCTTTTCCAAGACACCAGGAATGATGAGCACTTTGGGAGCACCGTATTTTCATGCTCAAACCTCAGATAACTGAAAATCCAGGTAACCAGAATTTCAATTTTTAAAAAATATATATATATTTAAAGTGGAATCAAATCATAAAAATTTAAAAATGAGAAAGTTATACCAGATCCATGAACTGAAAGATTCAACATTGTACAGATAGATGGGTCCGCTGTCCCCAAATTCAGTTCAATTCTAATCAAAGTCTTAATCAGGTGACCCTAAAATGTATACACAGGAACAAAATATCTAAACTTCTCCTAAAAAACAAAATTGGGGAATAATTCTTTTAGATAAAATGACTTGTTATAAAAGTATAGTCAATAATAAGTATGTTAAGATAAATGTATTATTAGTCATAAAGTAAAGGGAATGAAGGACAGAGTAGAGAGTCCAGAAATATCTATTGCAAGATGATAAATGACAAAGAAAACATTTCAAAAAAGAATGATGTTTTAAAAAAATAATCCTGTGGCGATTGGTTAACTGTCTGGTGGGGTAACAAAAATCAAAGAATCTACTTTATTCATACCCAACACCAAATTCAGTGTGGAGTAAACGTGAACAGTAAACCCCTAAATTTTATTTAAAAACACAGAATACTCTTACAACCCTATTATAAGCAATGAAATCTTAAGGCCTAAAACATATACAATTCAAAGAAGACTGTTAATTTTGCCCTGTTAATATTAAAACCTCTGCACAAGCTAAAAGACCATAATCAAAATGTTAACAGCAGAAACAGAGGGGTTTGCAGAATATAAACAAAGCGCTTATCTCTGTAACAGGAGAATTCCTCCAAATCAGAAAGAAAAAGACAGAATTAGAAAAATGAAATAAATGAAGACTATGAATAGGCTTATTCAGAAGAGGATACCCAAATGGCCAATAAATATTTGAAAAGATGCTCAATCTCACAAAAAATCAGAAATGCAAATTAAAACAGACTATAATAGTTGTAAATGTGTTTTACTAATAAAGTATACTATTTGGATGCAATATTTGACTATGGAAAAATTTTGTTATTGCATTTTTTTTTTTGCAGCTTATATTTAAAAGTTAAATAGAAACTTGGCTTCAAATATAACTGTGAGTACTATTTTTCCTGCTTGATTTTAAGCTAACGTCAGCTCCCAAGTAAGCTTCCCTTAACTGCCAGTTAAGGATAGACCTCTTGTAATTTGTCAGTTGCTCACTGCTTTGATAGAATTGAACACAGCTGTTTGTAAATAAATATTTATTTATGTAATATTTTGTCAATTTTTTCTTTTCCTCTCAGGCATATTTGTTTTTCATGTCTGACAGACAATAGATATTCAATAATTATGCATTTCATAAATAAATGGCCTTTTGGTATATGTCCAGGGGTCAGTGTTAATCACAAGTTCCTCCTCCATATCTACTGACAATTCGAAGTGTGTGTGCCAAATTCCTATTTGCTAGTTATATTCATTGCATGCCTAAATATATACTAAGATGGAAAATTGACTGTTCAAAGAATTCCAATGTGTTGAAAAAATAAGGGCTTTCAGGTAACCCAAATCCAATGAACCAAAGCATCCCATTCTTTGGGTAACATGGTTTTCACAATTATTAAGCAGATACTCTCCCCCAGGCTCAATGAGATAAGATCTGAGCCTCAGTTGACAAACCAGTGCTAGGTTGCTGTCAGCTTCTAGCAAGAACTACTTGTGTTTGCCCTTCTCTACGGTGCGTTTCTCCCCTGGGTCCATCACCTGTCACAGAGAATCTTTACCATTTGAAGAAGAGATGTCATTTGAGACAGCATTCAGAGACCTTCCGAAAATCTACCGTGCACCAGAAAGACACAGTTCCATGTGTTAAAAGCAGTAAAATTAGCTGTCTTTATCAGAGTCAGTGTGATGAGCTGCCAAAAGCTTTGTCCTTCTGGAAGATGTGTGTCTTGATACACCGGGCAGCAGGGCCATCCACTGAGGACGTGCCCAGGTGTCTGTTTTCAGGTTGCTGATCAAGCCGTCTGTCTGTGTGTCACTGTCACTCAGCTGCTGAGTGCACGGCCCCTGGAGGATGGAATGTACATTGCGAGTTGCTGAGCAACACTGCCTGTGAGCAGCATGATGTGGACACTTGACACTTTGTGTACAGTGAGGCTCAGAAACCCTTCAACTTAATTCACAAGTTCATTCTAATATTTGTCAGGCTTCCTGTTTGATTTTTAGATATTTACTGAGGTGAGCTGGTTGGGTTGTTTACTGACTCTGGCAAGAAAATAAAATGGAGTTACTGTTGTGGATGAAAAGGGGCCACATGCTATCCTGACAAGCTCCAGGAAGGCCTGCATGGTGGCCTTGCAAACTCAGAGACCACATACACACAAAGGATGGTCGGTCTGACATTAAAAACTAAAAGCAGTTTATGGCAGGCAGCCATGTCCTAGGCCAGCATCTTCCCTGACAAAGGTCAGTCTTTACCTTAACTGAGGCTGTTTATTATCTTTTGCATCTATGATAACGCATCTTTGGAATGTCAGGGTAACTCTCCCTTTTCCAGATCCATCAGGCAGCAACCAATGCACCAGGGTACAACCAGTATATCAGGGGAAAGACCATAAATCCTCTCATTGTTATTGTTTTCATGTTAATTATTGACTGTTAACTATCCTGTACCCACCTACTTAAAAGAAGCATGTGTCTATCATTTTACTTTTCATCCAATTCCAGAAGTTTCCTCACTTCTTCTTTCTCTTGCCTCTCTCATATGTTACCAATAGATTTCATGTAACCCACATGTGTCTCTTCCTTTTATTGGCATGTATAAAATAAGGTGGAAAAGTGCAATTTTCTGGATCATTATATCAATCAATTGCTTCCCGGCAATTGTTGACATGGTGGCTTAAATAAATTTATAAATATTCTCTATAATCTGAATGTTTCTTACATTAACACTATCTAAATAAATTTTGCTACTTGCACAGCCATAATATTTTGCACCTGAAGTCCCTTGAAGGAATATACTTGATCCTATTATCTGAGTTTCCGGATCTTAAGGGACACCAGATAGCTTGACCACATTAAAGTCTAAAGTCAAGAGGAGGGTAGGCAATGATTTTATGAATTTCTGAAGACATTGCCTATAATAAAAATTAAAATGATGCAAGCAATGCAAAATAATGTTTTATGGTGTTTTTTTTTTCTTTCTTAAAAAATATATTTTTATTGATTTTTTTTTTAGAGAAAAAGGAAGGGAGAGAGATAGAAACATTGATGTGAGAGAGAAACATAGATCAGCTGCTTCCTGTACACCCCCATTGAGGGTCAAGCCCACAACCTGGGCATGTGCCCTGACCAGGAATCAAACTGGGACCTCTCAGTCGATGGGGTGATGCTCAATCCACTGAGACACACTGGCTGGTCAACAATCATTTCTTTTTATTATTATTATTATTATTATTATTATTTTATTTTTGTTACAGATGTTTCTCCTTTTTTACCCCATTGACACCCTCCGCCCCCTCCCCCACGCCCCGTCCCCGGCTTTGTTGTTCATGTCCATTGGTTATGCATACATGCATATAAGTTCTGTGGTTTATCTCTCCCTCCAACCCCCTCTTCTGAGGGTTATCCGTCTGTATCCTACTTCCGTGTTTCTGGGTCTACACTATTCCTCAGACTGTTATATTCATTATATTCCATATATAAGTGAGATCATGTGGTGTTCGTCTTTTTCTGCTTGGCTTGTTTCACTTAGGATAATACTTTCCAGGTCCCTCCATGTTGTCTCAAAGCATAAGAGATCTTTCCTTCTTACAGCTGCATAGTATTCCATTATGTATATGTACCACAGCTTTTCTATCCATTCGTCTACTGATGGACACTGGGCTGTTTCCAGATCTTCGCTATTGTAAATAGTACTGCTATGAACATGGGGGTACATTTATTCTTTCTGATTGGTGTTTCAGGCTTCTTAGGGTATATTCCTAGAAGCAGGATCACTGGGTCAAATGGAAGTTCAATTTTAAATTTTTTGAGGTAACACCATATTGTTTTTCATAGTGGCTGCACCAGTCTGCATTCCCACCAGCAGTGCACTACAGTCCCTTTTCTCCACACCTTTGCCCAACACTTCTTTGATGATTTGTTGATGGTGGCCGTTTTGACAGGTGTGAGGTGATACCTCATTGTTGTTTTAATTTGTATCTTTCTGATGATTAGTGATGTTGAGCATTTCTTCATATGTCTCTTAGCCATTTGTATATCCTGTTTGGAGAGGTATCTATTTAGTTCCTCTGCCCATTTTTTAATTGGGTTCTTTGTCTTCCTTTTGTTGAGTTGTATGAGCACTCTATATATTTTGAAAATTAACCCCTTATCTGATGTATCATTGGCAATGATGTTCTCCCATACAGTGGGTTGCCTTTCCATTTTGATGGTTGTTTCTTTTGCTGTGCAGAAGCTTTTTAGTTTGATGGAGTCCCATGTGTTCATTTTCTCCTTTGTTTCTGTTGCCTTAGGTGATGTATCAGTGAAAATTCTGCTGCATATGATGTCTGAAATTTTGTTCCCTACATTTTCTTCTAGAATTTTTATGAATTCAAGGGTCACATTTAAGTCTTTTATCCATTTTGAGTTTATTTTTGTGTATGGTGTAAGTTGATGGTCTTGTTTCATTTTTTTGCATGTAGCTGTCCAATTTTCCCAACACCATTTATTAAAGAGGCTGTCTTTACTCCACTATATGCTCTTGCCACCTTTGTCAAATACTAATTGAGCATATTGCCTTGAGTCCATTTCTGGGTTCTCTGTTCTGTTCCACTGGTCTAAATGCCTGTTCTTGTGCCAGTATCGGGCTGTTTTGATTATAGTCACTTTGTTGTATAATTTGATATCTGGTATTGTGATCCCACCTACTTTGTCCTTCTTTTTCAAAATTGCTGTGGTTATTCGGGGTCTTTTTTGGTTCCATATGAACTTTTGAAGTATTTGTTCTAGTTCTGTGAAATATGTCGTTGGTATTTTGATGGGGATTGCATTGAATCTATAGATTGCTTTGGGTAATATAGACATTTTAATGATGTTAATTCTTCCAATCCATGAACAAGGTATGTGCTTCTACTTTTTTATATCTTCCTCTATTTCTTTTTTCAATGTCCTGTAGTTTTCTGCAAATAGGTTTCTCTTTCTGTGAGTTCATCATTGGTGTATAAGAATGCCATCAATTTCTTGACATTAATTTTGTGTTCTGCTACTTTGCCAAATGCATTTATTAAGTCTAGTAGATTTTTGATGGAGTCTTTAGGGTTTTCTATGTATAATATCATGTCATCTGCAAATAATGACAATTTCACTTCCTTCTTTCCAATTTGGATCCTTTTTATTTTTTCTTCATGTCTGATTGCTGTGGCTAAGACTTCCAGTACAATGTTAAATAAGAGTGGCAAAAGTGGACATCCCTGTCTTTTTCCTGTTCTTAAGGAAAATGTTTTTAGTTTCTGCCCATTGAGTATGATATTGGCTGTAGATCTTTCATATATGGCCTTTATTATGTCGAGATATGATCCCTCTATTCCCACATTGCTGAGCGTTTTTATCACAAATGGATGCTGGATTTTGTCGAAGGCTTTTTCAGTGTCTATTGATATGATCATGTGGTTTTTATTCTTCATTTTGTTTATGTGGTGTATCACATTTATTGATTTGTAAATATTGTACCAGCCTTGCATCCCTGGGATAAATCCCACTTGGTCATGGTGAATAATTTTTTTGATGTATTGCTAGATCTAATTTGCTAGTATTTTGTTCAGGATTGTGGCGTCTATGTTCATCAGGGATATTGGCCTGTAGTTTTCATTCTTTGTAGCGTCTTTTTCTGGTTTTGGAATTAGAAGTATGCTGGCCTTATAAAACACATTTAGAAGTCTTCCTTCTTCTTGAATTTTTTGAAATAGTTTGAGGAGAATGGGTGTTAGTTCTTTTTTGAATGTTCAGTAGAGCTCCCCCGTGAAGCCATCTGGGCCTGGGCTTTTGTTTGTTGGGAGAGTCTTGATTACCTCTTCAATTTCCTTAGTTGTTATTGGTCTGTTCAAGTTTTCTATCTCTTCCCAGTCCAGTTTTGGGAGACTGTGTGTTTCTAGAAATTTGTCCATTTCGCTTAGATTGTTGAATTTGTTGCCATATAATTATTCATAGTAGCTGTTAAAGATCTTTTGTATTTCTGTGGTGTTGGTTGTTACTTCTTCTCTTTCATTTCTGATTTTGTGCATTTGAGGCCTCTCTCTTTGTTTCTTGGTGAGTCTAGCTAAGGGTCCATCAACTGTGTTTATATTTTTGAAAAACCAGTTCTTTGTTTCACTGATCCTTTGAATTGATTTTTTGGTCTCCATGTCATTTATTTCTGCTCTGATCTTTACTATTTGCTTTCTTCTACATACTCTGGGGTTTTCTTTTATTTGCTTTTAAATTCTTTAAGTTGTGAGGTTAGACAGTCAGTTAGAAATTTTTCTTGTTTCTTGAGGTAGGCCTGTAGTGCTATGAACTTCCCTCTCAGAACTGCTTTTGCTGCATCCCATAGATTTTGTGTTGTGTGTTTATTTTCATTGGTTTCCAGAAGGTTTTTAATTTTTTTCTTGATCTCCTCGGTGACCCATTCATTGTTTAATAACATGCTATTTAGCCTCCATGTGTTCAAATGTCTTTGCATGTTCTTGTTGCAATTGATTTCTTGTTTCATGCCATTGTGATCTGAGAAGATGCTTGATATGATTTAAATCTTCTTGCACATGTAGAGATATAGTTTGTGTCATATCATGTGGTCTATCTTTGAGAATGTCCCTTGTGTACTTGAGAAGAATATGAATTCTGTAGTTTTGGGGTGTAATTCTCTGTAGATATCTATTAAATCCATTTGGTCTTGTGCTTCATTTAGAGTCTCTGTTTCCTTGCTAATTTTTTATCTAGAGGTTCTAACCAGTGGTGTCAACAGGTGTTGAAGTCCCCTGCTATGATTGTATTGCTGTTGATTTCTCCTTTGAAGTCCTCCAGAAGATTTTTAATATATTTTGGTGCTCCTATGTTTATCAGGGTTATATATTCCTGTTGGATAGATTCTTTCAATATTATGTAGTAGCCTTCTTTGTCTCTAGTTATGGTCTTCATTTTGAAATCTGTTTTATCAGATATGAGTATTGCTACCCCCAGCTTTTTTTTTGCTTTCCATTTGCTTGGAAAATTTTTTTCCATCCCTTCACTTTTAAGCTATGTGAGTCTTTTGTTGTGAGGTGGGTCTCTTGTAAACAACATATAGATGAGTCATGCTTTCTTATCCAATCAGCTACTCTGTGGCTTTTTATGGGAGCATTCAGTCTATTTACATTTAAGGTGATTATTGATATGTACTTATTTATTGCCATTTTTGTTTAGTGTGGTTCTATTTTTCTTCCTATTTCTTCTACTAATTACAGCAGTCCTTTTAACAGTTCTTGTAGTGCTGGTTTGATGCTAATGTATTCCCTTAGCCTTTTTTTTTTGTCTGGGAAGCTCTTTATTTGACCTTCTATTTTGAGTGACAGCCTTGCTGGGTAGAATAGTCTTGGATTCAGATTCTTATTTTTCATGACCTTGATTACTTCATGCCTTTCCCTTCTGGCCTGTAGTGTTTCTTGTGAGAAGTCAGCTGAGAGCCTTATGGGGTTTCCTTTGTAGGTAACCTGTTGCTTATCTCTTGCTGCTTTTAGGATTCTCTCTTTGTCTTTAATTTGTGGCATTTTAATTACTATGTGTCTTGGTGTGGGCCTGTTTGGGTTCTTCTTACTTGGAGCGCTCTGTGCTTCTTGAACTTGAATGCCTTTTTCCTTCACCAAATTAGGGAAGTTTTCTGTCACTATTTCTTTAAATATATTCTCTAACCCTTGCTCATTTTTTTCTTCTTCGGGGACTCCTATGATGCAAATATTATTACGTTTCCAGTTGTCCCACAGTTCTCTTAAGCTGTCTCCTGTTTTTTATTCATTTTTTTCCTTTTGGTTTTCTGATTGGTTGATTTTTTTTTATCCTGTCTTCTAATTCACTGATTCGGTCCTCAGCTTCCTCTACTCTGCTCTTTAGACCTTCCAATGTGTTCTTTATTTGTGATATGTCACTCTGGATCTCTTCTTGGTGGTTTTTAATTTCCAATTGATTTATTTTCAGCGTCTCTATGTCCTTACTCATGCTGTTGAGCTTTCTCAAGATCATGGCTCTGAATTCTAGCTCTGTTAACTTGCTTACCTGCTCCAGATTGATATCATTTTTGGTGGAGGTCTCTTGTTCTTTCATTTGGCTTTTGTTTCTGTGTTTCACCATTTTGGCTATCACAGTGGGCTTTGGAGCCTGTCAAGATTTCCCTGTGGGTGTTGGTGTTCTGCTGTTTGTGGCTCCCTCTCCTGGGTTTAGATGAGCGAGGGAGGACCCACGATAAACACCACTGTCAAGTCTTACTTTCCTGGTTAGAGTTGCCAGCCCAGGAAAGGTACTGTTATCCTCTAGCTTTTTGCCTGGAGGCTAGCAGTCAAGGTTACTTGAAGAGTTTTGGGTTGTCAGTTGATTGAAAAACATCCTCAGGTGCTCAGCACAAGGGGACTTCCGGAGGGTGGGGCAGATGCTGGTTGTTAGGAAGTCTCAATTTGCATTTCAATGGCCCACAGGGTGGGGTTGAATCTCTGAGGGAGGGGCTACTGCCTCTCCCCAGAGTCCTGGGAAGGAGCAATATGGCCACCATCCTGCGTGGCTGCAACTCAGAAAAGCTCTGAGAGCCCTCTAAATCCCAAGTGTCCCCACACAGTTCTAGTCCAGTGTGCCCTCCCTCTGCCAGAGCCCAAGGTGGAATGGCTGTAGCTATTTTAGCCTCTGTCCTGGGTCTGCACTGTGGAGCTGCTTGGGTCTTTAACCTAAGGGCGCTGCTCACAGCTAAGGCTGCTGCCGAGCTGCTGTGGGCTCCCAGGCCCTGTCTCGCCTTCATAATCCTACCAAGGATCGAGTCAGTGTCCCTGGTTATATGGTCCTCACAAGCTGCTTTTCTGTTGCTTTTTCCCATTGATTTGTCTGTGTTATAGTTGTAATTCCAGTTTGGTCCTGGGAGACGGTCTGTGTAGCTTCCATTTACTCTGCCGCCATTTTGGAATCCTCTGTTTTTATTTGTTTACTCATTTTTCTTTCTTTCTTTTTGAGGCAGGGAATAATCCCATTTGTCCTCAATGTTACAAAATAGTTGTCTGTTAAATCTCAGTTCACTTGATAACTCCATCTCCAACACAGCTTAGATGGTTGGGCTTTGGTCTCATATCATTCCCTTCTTTTCCAACAGCTTAGCAAAAGCTAGCTGTGCCCTCATCAGGACTCTAATTTTTTCCCTGCACTATCTCCAGTCCTGTGATGTTTGATTTTGTGTGTCAACTTAACTGGGACATGAAGTTTCCAGATATTTGTTTAAACACTATTCTGGGTGTGTCTGTGACCTTCTTTCTGGATTAGATTAACATTTGAGTCAGTAGACTAAGAAGGATATTGCCTTCCCCGTGTGGGTGGGCCTCATCTAATCCCTTGGAGGCCTGAAAAGAACAAAAGAATAAGGAAGAATTTTCTCTTTCTGCCTATTTTTAAAAAAAATGTTTTTAGAGAGAGAGGAAGGGGGAGAAAGATGGAAACATTGATGCGAGAAACATCCATCAGCGGCCTACTGCACGCCCCCTACTGGAGATCAAGCCCACAACCTGGGCATGTGCCATGCCCAGGAATTGAATCAGAACCTCCCAGTTCATGGGAGGATACTCAATCATCTGAGGCACACAGCCGGGCTCTTTGTGTCTATTTTTGAGCTGGGACATTGATCTTCTCCTGCACTCAGACTGGAACTTGTACTATTAGCTGTCCTGGTTCTGGACCTTTGGACTTGAACTAAAACTACACATTGGCTCTCCTGGGCCTTCAGCTTACAATCATAGGACTTGTCAGTCTCCATAGGTAATGTGAACCAATGTCTATCTATCTATCATCTATCATCTATCTATCTATCTATCTATCTATCTATCTATCTATCTATCTATCTATCTATCTATCTAAGTCTCCAGTCAAGTAATTGCTGGTCAGTGGAGACCAAAGATAGCTATCAAAAAACAACCAGATCACCTATCCTTAAATAGGCAATGGGGTTTTTTATAAGCTTTATTTTGAAGTCCTTGTTCTTGGAAAGTCTCAGACTGGTAATTTCCATTTTTATTCAAGGCTGATCTGCCCAAGACTTAAAAAATATCTTGTAAACACAAGAAGATCATTTTGATTGAGGGAAATTTGATGAGAGTTACTTGGATCTAGAAAAGAACAATGCCCTTGACAAGAGATAAAAGCATGTCCATTGCTAGGTGAAGGAAAGACCCACTTTAAATTATGATAATGCAAAATGAGTTATAGTCATGGATACTGTAACAAATCACTGGCCAGGAAAAATATTTTTATTTTTATTTTTATTTTTTAATCTTCACCTGAGGACATGTTCATTGATCTTTTAGAGTGAGAGGAAGGGAAAGAGAGAGAGAAATATCAATGTTAGAGAGAAGCATTGATCGGCTGCCTCACCCTGACTGGGGATCGAACCCGCAACCTAGGCATGTGCCCCGACCAGGAGTCAAACCAGAGACCCTTTGGTGTATGGAATGACTCTTCAACCCATTGATCCACACCAGCCAGGGTGACCAGGAAAAATCTTAATGAAAACATGCCAACTCAGTTGCGGTGGGCTGTATGCAAATGCAAACTGTGGAATGTGTCAGTATTTATAACAATGTCCAAGGGAAAGGATTCACTGAATCTTGACTCCTAGGTTAGACAGAAATAGGGTGATGTGGAATAGACTGTTGATATCTCCTTTCTTTCATATTAATATCATATTAGCTTATCACATGCCATCTGTAACTAAATATAAAATTTTAGTCAACTTTTTTTTTTTTTTTTTTTTTCAGGTAGAGTGGGAGGGAGAGAGAGGAACAGAGAGAGAGAGAAACATCAATGTGAAAGGGACACATCGAGTGGCTGCCACCCGCACGACTGACCAGAGCCGGGGACAAACTGCAACCGAGGTACATGCCCTGAGCGGGAACCGAACCCGGGTCTCTCAGGACCGCAGGCCGACGCTCTAACCGCTGAGCCAAACCGGCCAGGGCCAACTTTTGCAGCTAATTGTGCTATATGACCAAGCGTTGGCCAATAGAAGAGGAGCAAAAGTGTGGAAAATTCTGGAACAAACAATTAAAAGTAAGGTGCCCACCTAACTCTGTTCTTTTCCCCTCTTCCCACCAGCAGAAATGCAAGTGTGACGGTGGGAGTTGGAACAGTCATCTTGTATTATTACATGAAAGGTGAAGGTAGAGAAAGGTGTATGGATTTTCATACAAAAAGGTTTTTATAACAACAAGAGAGAGGGGACTGCATTCTTGATGATTATGGGGCTGCCATTTCAGCCCTAGACCACATACCTGAACTTTCGCATAACTGAGAAATAAGAACTCTGAAGAACCACCATGATTTTAAATCTCTCTGCTCTCTGTTATAACACATAACATGTCCAACTTTATACATGCAGAGAATATTTCAGCAGGGTATCTTATCTTATGGAAAATAGATAGCAGGGCCTAGGGAGGTAGAATTGTATAAAGGTTAATGATGTGGGAAAGACTTATATTCAATTTTGGTTCTATCATTTGTTTGATCTGTAAATTTGAGCAAGGTACTAAATCTCTCTGAGCCTCAATTTATCTTATCTGTAAAATGGAGATAAGAGTAGTGCCTGATTTATAAGCTTTATATGGGATCAAAGGAGATAATATGAGAAAACACCTTCATGTATAGTAATTATCCAATTAGTATTTGCTGTTATTACTATTTTTCAAACTCCTTTTTTAATGATGTTCAAATATTTCTTGACATATACTTCCTGTTTAAGTACAGTGTTGTCCTCTCTATATAGCCAATTTCTATCATATATTAAAAGGTTAATATTCTAATATTTAAGCCAATCACTTGTTAGTTTGGATAGTGAGAAACAATTTTCTGCAAAATGAGGATCAGGCTGTGAACTAGATGATTTTTTGAAGGTGAACCAATAATATCGTAATTAACAATAATACCAAAATATAATCATAATAATAAAAGTAATAATAATAAGTAACATTGATTGACGACTTTTATGTTCCAGACTGAGTTCTGTTTTTTTTAATGTACCTCCAACAATCTGCACTACAGTTATATAACATAGACATTATTATACTCATTTTAAGGATCAGAGAAACCAAGGTCAAGTTTATGTCCCGTGCTCCATACCACATAAGCATTAGAGATTAAATGATGAGGAATTCAAATTGTTATTATTATTATCATTATTATTTATTTTTTAAATTTCAAAGACTATTTATTTTCCATTTACTTACCCTGTCTCCTTGAACTCCTGTTTAAGGAATCATTCAGTATGTATCCATGGTTTACATTTAATAGATTCAGGTAAATACACCCTTTGTCTACTTTAATGTTAACTAGATATCTAGAGGTTGCTTTTAGGCTCATCATTTTACCTTATTTATTAAGTATACCTAGTTTTTTTTACAAGAATGAAAGTACTGTAACTTGAGTTATCAGTAGGATGAAAAGAGTTTTGTCTTTCTTCCACTCTAGATAACAGGTTTGTTGGCTTTTAGGATATTGTAGCACATATTTAATGACGGAGATAGTATCCTAATAGCAAACAGAAATATAAGCAAAGTGGCAAGTTATTTTGAAACTCTGGGTCTTAGTTTCCTCACCGAAAAACAAATTTAGTTGGCCAGATTATCGTCAGCTACTCTAATTATACATGTTACTTCAGTGGAAACTCTTATCTGTCTTTCTCATCCCTCTTAACTTTCCACCTTCCCCCCTCCCTTCTTTTCCTAAATTAGTGATATTAAAGTACTTACTTAGCTTTAATCATTTTGAGTGGTCCATCTGTTTCTATATTATATCAAAAAGGCGAATTTGATCATTGCTGCTATAGAAGAATATTTGCATTATTTATATTATAAGCAAATGAATCTGACATTTATTTCACTGTGGCCTAAATTCTCCTAAATCCTGTCTCATATGTGGAATATGTATGATGTGTAGAGTCTTAGCTCTTAAGGAGATTTTCACAGTCGAACAAATCTCTTTGATCTTCTCAAGCCTTGAAAGCTACAAGTGTAGAATACACAAATATTTCTGAAGTTCTAGAAATTACAGGTAATGAAATTTTAGTCAAAGGATTTTAATATGATCAATGAGTGATGTATAATATCAAGTGAATGTCATTTCACTGTTAATGCAATACCGTGAACCTGCTAAATTAATCCTGTGAATATGTAGTTATTTTACAGGTTTAGAAAAGACTCTCCTCCTAGAGTTAACTTGAGAAAATATAATAAATACAAATCTATGTTTAGACAATTCACTGTCATTTGAAAATGGTTGTTTTTTTAAAAATGCAGTTATTTTAATACATTTGCATCATTTCATAGAAGTGTAATTCTATTTGGTTTATGTAATAGCCCTCACTTAGGGAATAAGAATTAATGAGAACCAATCCTGAACAGAATCTTTTGCAAAGATACTACATATATTTGTTAATTAGACTGTGAAGCAGGTGGAGAAGGGAAGAGATTGATGAAAAGAATTTGTCAATTCTGATCTCCAAGTAATTATAAGAGACAGAGAAAAAACCATATAGCAAGCAAAATAACAGAAAGGAATAAAAAGAAACATGTAAATAAGTACAAAATAAACAGAAGTATTCTGCGAATGTAAATGAATCCATACGTCTGTGTGATTTGAATTTTCAAAAGACAGATGAAGAGAGGAAGCAAGAGAGTGCGGAAGAGGGGCAGTAAGAGGGAAGAGTGCGGCAGGAAGGCAGACGGGAAGGAAGGAGAGAAAGATCCTTCCTGCAAAGCACTCACACCAAAGTCATACTCTAGTCTGGGGATGAAATGTGCTCCAGGGAAACGTATTAGAATGAACTCCTCACCTAAATGTTACCCAAAGGCTGAACTTGGTCCCTGAACTTGGTCAGTGTTGCCCAAAGACTGCCTTTTCACATGTTTTCTTTTTTTCTTTTCTTTTTTTTTTTTTCTTTTTTTTATGAATTTATTTATTTATTTATTTTTTTGTTACAGATATTTTACCTTTTTACCCCATTGGCACCCCCCACCCCACCCCACCTCCACCCTGTCCCCGGCTTAGTCGTCCATGTCCATTGGTCATGCATACATGCATATAAGTTCTGTGGTTTATCTCTTCCCACCCTCCCACCCCCCATCCCCTCTTCTGAGGGATGTCAGTTTATGCCCTACTTCCATGTGTCTGGGTCTACTGTATTCCTCAGACTGTTATGTTCATTATATTCCGTATATAAGTGAGATCATGTGGTATTTGTCTTTTTCTGCTTGGCTTCTTTCACTTAGGATAATACTTTCCAGGTCCCTCCATGTCGTCTCAAAGGATAAGAGATCTTTCTTTCTTACCGCTGCATAGTACTCCATTGTGTATATGTACCACCATTTTTATCCATTCGTCTACTGGTGGACACTTGGGCTGTTTCCAGATCTTAGCTATTGTAAATAGTGCTGCTATGAATATGGGGGTACATATATTCTTCCTGATTGGTGTTTCAGGCTTCTTAGGGTATATTCCCACCAGTGGGATCACTGAGTCAAATGGAAGTTCAATTTTTAATTTTTTGAGGTAGCACCATATTGTTTTCCATAGCAGCTGCACCAGTCTGCATTCCCACCAGCAGTGTATTAGAGTCCCCTTTTCTCCACACCCTCGCCAACACTTGTTGTTTGATGATTTGTTGATGGCGGCCATTCTGACAGGTGTGAGGTGATACCTCATTGTTGTTTTAATTTGCATCTCTCTGATGATTAGTGATGTTGAGCATTTCTTCATATGTCTCTTGGCCATTTGTATGTCCTGTTTGGAGAGGTGTCTATTCAGCTCCTCTGCCCATTTTTTAATTGGGTTCTTTGTCTTCCTTTTGTAGAGTTGTATGAGCACTCTGTATATATTGGAAATTAACCCCTTATCTGATACATCATTGGCAATGATGTTCTCCCATACAGTGGGTTGCCTTTCCATTTTGATGATTGTTTCTTTTTAGTTTGATGGAGTCCCATGTGTTCATTTTCTCCTTTATTTCTGTTGCCTTAGGTGATGTATCAGTGAAAATTCTGCTCCGTATGATGTCCGAAATTTTGTTGCCTACATTTTCTTCTAGAATTTTTATGGATTCACGGGTCACATTTAAGTCTTTTATCCATTTTGAGTTTATTTTTGTGTATGGTGTAAGTTGATGGTCTAGTTTCATTTTTTTTGCATGTAGCTGTCCAATTTTCCAAACACCATTTATTAAAGAGGCTGTCTTTACTACACTGTATGCTCTTGCCACCTTTGTCAAATATTAATTGAGCGTATTGCCTTGGGTCCATTTCTGGGTTTTCAGTTCTGTTCCACTGGTCTATATGCCTGTTCTTGTGCCAGTACCAGGCTGTTTTGGTTACAGTCGCTTTGTAGTATAACCTGATATCTGGTATTGTGATCCCTCCAACTTTGTTCTTCTTTTTCAAGATTGCTGTGGCTATTCGAGGTCTTTTTTGGTTCCATATGAACTTTTGAAGTATTTTTTCTAGTTCTATGAAATATGTCGTTGGTATTTTGATGGGGATTGCATTGAATCTATAGATTGCTTTGGGTAGTATGGACATTTTAATTATGTTAATTCTTCCGATCCATGAACAGGGTATGTGCTTCCACTTTTTTATATCTTCCTCTATTTCTTTTTTCAATGACCTGTAGTTTTCTGCAAATAGGTCCTTTACTTCTTTGGTTAAGTTTATTCCTAGGTATCGTAATTTTTTTGGAGCGATGGTAAATGGGATTGTTTTTTCAGTTTGTCTTTCTGTGAGTTCATCATTGATGTACAAGAATGCCGTCGATTTCTTGACGTTAATTTTGTATCCTGCTACTTTGCCAAATTCATTTATTAAGTCTAATAGATTTTTGATGGAGTCTTTAGGGTTTTCTATGTACAATATCATGTCATCTGCAAATAATGACAGTTTCATTTCCTCCTTTCCAATTTGGATCCCTTTTATTTTTTCTTCATGTCTGATTGCTGTGGCTAAGACTTCCAGTACAATGTTAAATAAGAGTGGCGAAAGTGGACATCCCTGTCTTGTTCCTGTTCTTAATGGAAATGTTTTTAGTTTCTGCCCATTGAGTATGATGTTGGCTGTAGGTCTTTCATATATGGCCTTTATTATGTCAAGATATGATCCCTCTATTCCTACATTGCTGAGCGTTTTTATCAGAAATGGATGCTGGATTTTGTCGAATGCTTTTTCAGCATCTATTGATATGATCATGTGGTTTTTATTCTTCATTTTGTTTATGTGGTGTATCACGTTTATTGATTTGCGAATATTGTACCAGCCTTGCATCCCTGGAATGAATCCCACTTGGTCATGGTGAATAATTTTTTTGATGTATTTCTAGATCCGATTTGCTAGTATTTTGTTCAGGATTTTGGCGTCTATGTTCATCAGGGATATTGGCCTGTAGTTTTCTTTCTTCGTAGTGTCTTTTTCTGGTTTTGGAATTAGAATTATGCTGGCCTCATAGAACGTGTTTGGAAGTCTTCCTTCTTCTTGAATTTTTTGAAATAGTTTGAGGAGAATGGGTGTTAGTTCTTTTTTGAATGTTCGGTAAAACTCCCCCGTGAAACCATCTGGGCCTGGGCTTTTGTTTGCTGGGAGAGTCTTGATTACCTCTTCAATTTCCTTAGTTGTTATTGGTCTGTTCAAGTTTTCTATCTCTTCCGGGAATAGTTTTGGGAGACTGTGTGTTTCTAGAAATTTGTCCATTTCGCTGAGATTGTCGAATTTGTTGCCATATAGTTGTTCATAGTAGTTGTTAACGATCTTTTGTATTTCCGTGGTGTTGGTTGTTACTTCTCCTCTTTTATTTCTGATTTTGTGTATTTGGGTTCTCTCTCTTTGTTTCTTGGTGAGTCTAGCTAAGGGTCCATCAATCTTGTTTATCTTTTCGAAAAACCAGCTCTTTGTTTCATTGATCCTTTGAATTGTTTTTTTGGTCTCTATGTCATTTATTTCTGCTCTGATCTTTACTATTTCCTTCCTTCTACTTGCTCTGGGGTTTTCTTTTTGTTTGCTTTCTAATTCTGTAAGTTGTGAGGTTAGACAGTCAATTAGAAATTTTTCTTGTTTTTTGAGGTAGGCCTGTAGTGCTATGAACTTCCCTCTCAGAACTGCTTTCGCTGCATCCCATAGATTTTGTGTTGTTGTGTGTTCATTTTCATTGGTTTCCAGGAAGTTTTTGATTTCTTCCTTGATCTCCTCGGTGACCCATTCATTGTTTAATAACATGCTATTTAGCCTCCATGTGTTGAAATGTCTTTGCATGTTCTTGTTGCAATTGATTTCTAGTTTCATGCCTTGTGATCTGAGAAGATGCTTGATATGATTTCAATCTTCTTGAACTTGTAGAGATTTAGTTTGTGTCCTATCATGTGGTCTATCTTTGAGAATGTCCCTTGTGCACTTGAGAAGAATGTGTATTCTGTAGTTTTGGGGTGTAATTCTCTGTAGATATCTATTAAATCCATTTGGTCTAGTGCTTCATTTAGAGTCTCTGTTTCCTTGCTAATTTTTTGCCTAGAGGATCTATCCAATGCTGTCAACGGGGTGTTGAAGTCCCCTGCTATGATTGTATTGTTGTCGATTTCTCCTTGGAAGTCCTCCAGAAGATTTTTAATATATTTTGGTGCTCCTATATTGGGTGCATATATGTTTATCAAGGTTATATCTTCCTGTTGGATAGATCCTTTCAATATTATGTAGTGGCCATCTTTGTCTCTAGTTATGGTCTTCATTTTGAAATCTATTTTATCAGATATGAGAATTGCTACCCCAGCTTTTTTTTGCTTTCCATTTGCTTGGAAAATTTTTTTCCATCCCTTCACTTTCAACCTATGTGAGTCTTTTGTTGAGAGGTGGGTCTCTTGTAAACAACATATAGATGAGTCATGCTTTCTTATCCAATCAGCTACTCTGTGTCTCTTTATGGGAGCATTCAATCCATTTACGTTTAAGGTAATTATTGATATGTACTTATTTATTGCCATTTTTGTTTAGTGTGGTTCTATTTTTCTTCCCATTTCTACTGCTAATTACAGCAGTCCTTTTAACATTTCTTGCAGTGCTGGTTTGGTGCTAATGTATTCCCTTAGCCTTTTTTTGTCTGGGAAGCTCTTTATTTGATCTTCTATTTTGAATGATAGCCTTGCTGGGTAGAGTAGTCTTGGATTCAGATTCTTGTTTTTCATGACTTTGATTACTTCATGCCATTCCCTTCTGGCCTGTAGTGTTTCTTGTGAGAAGTCAGCCGAGAGCCTTATGGGGTTCCCATTGTAGGTAACCTGTTGCTTATCTCTTGCTGCTTTTAGGATTCTCTCTTTGTCTTTAATTTGTGGCAGTTTAATTACTATGTGTCTTGGTGTGGGCCTGTTTGGGTTCTTCTTATTTGGGACTCTCTGTGCTTCTTGAACTTGAATGCCTTCTTCCTTCACCAAATTAGGGAAGTTTTCTCTCACTATTTTTTGAATATATTCTCTATCCCTTGCTCCTTTTCTTCTTCTTCGGGGACTTCTATGATGCGAATATTATTACGTTTCCAGTTGTCCCATAGTTCTCTTAAGCTGTCTTCCTGTTTTTTAATAGTTTTTTCCTTTTGTTTTTCTGATTGGTTGATTTTTTCTACCCTGTCTTCTAATTCACTGATCCGGTCCTCAGCTTCCCCTACTCTGCTTTTTAAACCTTCCAATGTGTTTTTCATTTCGGATATGTCATTTTTTATCTCTTCTTGTTGGTTTTTAATTTCCATTTGGCTTATTTTCAGTGTCTCTATGTCCTTACTCATGCTGTTCAGCTTCCTCAAGATCATGGCTCTGAATTCTAGCTCTGTTAACATGCCTAATTGCTCCACATTGATCTCATCTTCGGTGGAGGTGTCTTGCTCTTTCATTTGGCTTATGTTTCTGTGTTTCACCATTTTAGCTATCACTGTGGGCTTTGGAGCCTGTCAAGTTCTCCCTGTGGGTGTTGGTGTTCTGCTGTTTGTGGCTCCCTCTCCTGTGTTTAGATGAGCGAGGGAGGACCCGCGTTGAACACCACTGTCAAGTCTTACTTTCCTGGTTAAAGTTGCCAGCCCAGGAAACGTACTGTTATCCCCTAGCTTTTTGCCTGGAGTCTAGCAGTCTAGGTTAATTGATGAGTTTTGGGTTGTCAGTTGATTGAAAAACTCCCTCTGGTGCTCAGCCAAGGGGCTTTCACGATGGTGGGGCAGATGCTGGTTGTTAGTGAGCCTCAATTAGCACTTCAATGGCCCACAGGGTGGGGTTGGATCTCCGAGGGAGGGGCTGCTGCCTCTCCTCAGAGCCCTGGGAAGGAGCAATGTGGCCACCGTCCTGAGTGGCTGCACTCAGCCAAAGCTCCGAGAGCCCTCCAAACCCCGAGTGTCCCGACACAGTTCCAGTCCAGTCCGCTCTCCCTCCGCCGGAGCCCAAGGTGAGTGGCTGTGGCTGTTTCAGCCTCTGTCCCGGCTGCGCTGTGGGGCCGCCTGGGAGTGTAACCCGAGGGCGCCGCTCCCAGCTGAGGCCGCTGCCGAGCTGCCGACCGTGGGCTCCCAGCCCCGTCTCGCGCCTTCGCAAGCCTACCGGGATGGAGTCAGTGTCCCTGGTTGTATGGTCCTTGCAAGCTGCTTTTCTGTTGCTTTTTCCCGTCGATTTGTCTGTGTTTTAGTTGAAATTCCAGTTTGGTTCTGGGAGACGGTCTGTGTAGCTCCGTTCACTCCGCCGCCATTTTTCGGTCCCCCTGTTTTCTTTTTTTCTTCCTCCTTCTTCTTCCATTTTTTTTTTCCATCTTTACAGTAAATTTTATGTCCATGCTGAAATTCATAAATCTATTAATTTCAACCATCCTTAAACCTTATATAACCAAAGACTAAAAGCATTCCTGATGTGCTGAAAAATATTCGGAAACAAGGTCAGTGACGAATCTAACAGATCCTTGAAATATGTTAAATAGATGACTTTATTGGTAATTCATTGTGGACATTACTTTTCTATAAAACTCTACAGATGGCAGACACAGAATCATGTATGAGCTTCTGCAGATTGCTGCTTTTGTTCTTTTGGCTAGTGAGAGAATAAGGGTAAGAGCATTACCTGGTGTGTGTGTGTGTGTGTCCACACATGGGGGCCAGTGTGTGGACAGGCCTACAGTGTTGGTCAAAGGGGCGCGGACAGGGCAATCCTGAGCGGCGGCCAAGGAGAAGCTGGTCGGCTCTATTTTGAAAGCCTGGTCATATTACCACCACACCTATTTTCTCTTTATTTGCCGCCAATTTTGTACATCTTTCTAGGTTTCCAATTTTTCTATTTTTGTGAACTTTAGTTGCTCTAGTAATAGTACTTTCACATACTCGCAAGTTAGGATAAGAGAGCGAAAGTTGGTTGGGAGAGGGCATTTGAACTGTAATTTTATAGACTAAACATATTTCTGAAAAGAGTAAGGGGAACCAGTATCTTTCTTATATTTTTTTATTGATTTCAGAGGGAGGAAGGGAGAGGGAAAGAGAGACAGAAACATCAATGAGGGAACATCGATCGGCTGCCTCTTGCACACCTCATACCGAGGATTAAGCCCACAAGCGGGACATATGCCTTGATGGGGAATCGAACCTTGATCTGGAGCATGGGACAAAGCTCAACCAACTAAATCGCACTGGTCGGGCTGGAGCTATTATTTTTAAGTTACTTTTTTTCATGTTTGTTGCTTTTTTCTATGTAATCAAGCTTAAAGATTTATCTCCCAGACAGTAGAAACCTAAGCAGTGTTCCTTAGATCCTGTCCTAGAAAATATTTCTATAGTCCTTTCCAGTATCTGCATCTTCATGTAAAATCTGAGCCCCAGGGACTTTTTAAAAAAAATAATTATGACTAAGGTTCAACTGCACTGTTGATGGTCACTCTGAGCTCCTGCCCATGTTGGGTTGAAAGCATGAGAAAGTTCTAAGGGCAATTCTTAGTATGTAAGTTGTGGATAAGGGAGGGCTGGGTGACAGGGAGATTTCAGTTTTTCTCTTTGTATTGTCTGTGTTCTTGAGAGGCACAAGGAAGAATCATATGGCAGAGCTGATGTTACTGCAACTGCTGGCCAGCCATTCTACGTATTTATCCCCAGCACGTATGGGTTAGGACTATCTTTGAAAGCACTCAGGCAGTTAATTATTTTAAAATAAAATGTCTACTGCTTATTTCTGCTCTTGTATTTTTGGGTTGATCGGGACATTTTTGCATATGGAAAGCTCTGAAGAGGTATTTCTACAACTGGATAAAAAGAAAGGAAAAACAGTTAAATTAAATGAATATTTAAGTATTGCATATGGTGATCAGCTCTAGCATCTAAAATTTAAATTATTTTCATGATAGACTGATATTTTTTCCCTCTTTATGGAGATGTGTAGCTTTCTGTCCTCATGGCTCCTTGCCAGCGAGATGCCGGTACACTCTCATGACAGGTGCTGTAGACAGGCTGCCTGGAGAGGGGACTGGCAATGGGCTACATGTAGGCGTTAATACTCCAGTGAAGTTTGTTATTATTGACTATTGAGATATACTTTACAATCCAATGCACTCATTTTAAGTGTATACAGATGACCCTTGAACAACACAGGGGTTAGGGACACTGATCCCTGGGACAGTAAAAAATCCTTATAACTTTTGACTCCCCAAAACTTAACTGCAGTAAACCCTTCATATCTGTGGGTTTCTCATCCTCAGATTGAACCAACTGCTGGTTTACAACAATACTCTGATTCGTGGTTAGAAATCCACGTATACGGAGGGCCAACTGTTGACTGGAGGCCGTCCCGATAATATAAAGTCAATTAACGCCCTGGCCAGTTTGGCTCAGTGGTTGAGCGTCGGCCTGTGGACCAGAGAGTCCTGGGTTCAGTTCCTGCTAGGGGCACGTACCACAAAAACAAAACAAAACAGTCAATTAACATGTATTTTGTATGTTATATGCATTCTATTTTGTATTTTTACAATAAAGTAAGCTAGAGAAAAAAGTCATTTAGAAAATTATAAGATAAAATATATTTACTGTCTTGAAAAAAATCTACATATAAGTGGACCTGCACAGTTCAAACCCGTGTGGTCGAAGGATCAAGTATAGTTTAATGAGTTTTGATAAAGGTACATATCCTCTAACCACAACTACAATCAAAATACAGAACGTCTTGATCACCACAGAAGATTCCTTTGACCCTTTCCAGTCAACTCCCTTTACATTTCAGCTCCTAAGCAACCATTATAAATTAGATTTGTCTTTTCTAGAGTTTCAAATAAATGTAACTATATCTTCTTCTGATCCTGGTTTCTTTTACACTACATAGTAATTTAAGAGTTTTTCAAGTTGCATGTATTTGTAGTTTGGTTCTTATTGCTGAATAGTATGTCATTATGACATATACGTATGCCACAATTTATTTATCCATTGACCTTTTGATTGACATTTGGGTTGCATCCAGTTTGGAGATGTTATGAGCTGCTATAAACACTTGTGTGCAAGTCTCTGTGCAGACAAATAGTTTTCTTTCTCTTGGGTAAACACCAAAAAGTGGAGGGGTGAGATCCTATGACAGGCATATGTGCAACTGTTAAAGACATGCCAAGTTGTCTTTCACAGTGGTTGGACCATTTCACATTCCCCCCAGCAAAGCTTAACAGTTCCCATTTCTTCACATCCTTGCCAACAATAGTGTGGCTGGTCTTTCTAATTTTTGCTATTCTTGTAGGTATAAAATGGAAGCTTATTATGGTTAAATTTCACATTTTTTCTGATGAATGATGAAGGTGAACATTTTTTCATGTCCTTATTTGCTACTCAAATTTCTTACTTCATAAAGTATCTGTTGGAATCTTTTTGTGCTTTTAAATAAGTGGTCTGCTAATAGAGATGGAAGATTTAAAAATATATTTTAGATACAAGTTTTTGTCATGGATGTGCTATGAATATTTTCTCAGTCTATGGCTTGCTTTTTCTTTTTTAATGGTGTCTTTTGATGAGAAAATGTTACAAATTTTGACCAAATGCAATATATAATTTTTCTGATATGCTTTGTTCATTTTTGTGCCTGAGAAATCCTTGCTTACCTCAAGATCACAATATTTTGATCTAGAAGTTTTCTCATCTTAACTGTTACATATAGATCTATAATCTATTTTAATTAATTTTGTGTGTAAAATGAGGTAGAGATTGAGATCCCCCCCCCCCCCAGTTGTTCCACTATCATTTATGGAAAAGACATTCCATAAAAAATTAATGTGTAGCCCTGGTCAGTTTTGCTCAGCAGTTGGAGTGTTGGCCTGCGGACCAGAGAGTCCCGGGTTTGGTTCCTGCTAGGGGCACGTACCAAAAAAATAAATAAATAAATAACGTATACATCTATTTCTGGATTCTTGAGTTTGTTTCACATGTCTGTTGTTAAATCAATGCAATACTGTCTTGATTACTATAACTTCAAAGTAGGTCTTGAAATTAGGAGTTTAAGTGCTTTGACTTTGAACTTAGTTCCTTAAAACAAAACAAAACAAAACTCATAGAGACAGACAACAGTATGTTGATTACCAGAGGGAAAGAGAGGTAGGGAGATATAGAAGACGGTAAAGGTGGGGTAAATGGTGATGTAATGAAACTTAACTTGGGCTGGTGAACACACAATACAATATATAGATGATGTATTCTAGAACTGTATACCTAAAACCAATATAATTTTATTAACCAATGTCACCCTAATAAACTCAGTAAATTCAATTTTAAAAAAGTAAAACATTATTTTGACTCTCCTAAGGTATTTTTATTTCCAATTAAATTTTGGAATTGGCTTGCCAATATGTACAAAGATATCTGATAAAATTTTGATTGTGACTGCATTGATATCACTATGGGCTCTCCAATCCATAAAAATGGTATACCTCTCAATTTATTTAGATCTTTAAAGTTTTTTTAACCATGAGGTTTGGTTTCAGTAGTTTTCACATATATGTTAAATTATCCTTAAATGTTTCATGGATTTTGGATGTCATTGTAAATGAAATTATTTATTTAATTTTAATGTATTGAGTTTCATGTATTGTAGTACATACAAATGCAATTTATCTTTGTTTATTGATCATTTGTTTCCTGCAACCTTGTTAAACTCACTTATTAGTTCTGGTAGCTTTTATAGATTTGTTAGAATATTCCTCACACACAGTCATGTTGTCTGAAAATAAACATAGTTTTTACTTCTTCCTTTTTACTTTGTATAACTTTTTTCTCCCGAGAATTCTTTTACTAGACTGGCGAGAATCTCTAGTACAAGGTTGACCAGAAGAACTAGAGCTGCATTCTTTCTGACTCTGATGTTAGAGGCGAGCATGCAGCCTCTCACCACTGAATGTGATGTTAGATACAAGTCTTTTTTTCAAATGCACATTGAGAAATTCCCATCTATTTGTCATTTGAAAGGGTACTTTTTATATTTCCTTTTGTATGTTTACGAATTGTAGTAATATTTTTCCATTAAAATGTATGCATATATAATAAAATACTCATATAATAGATGTGTAATTTTTAAATGTTTTAAAAAATAAAAATGTAAAGGAGAAAAATATTTATTTATTTTATTTTATTTTATTTGTGTGTGTGTGTATATATATATAATACAAACTTTATGATATATGTAAGACAAATCTTTATGCTATATATCTTAAATAATGTATGTCAATTATATTTCAATAAAGCAGGGAAAAATGTAAATGAGATATGGTCTCCACTTAACAGTTCCACACATTAAAAAATGTGAAATAAGAACAAAATATAATATACCCATAAAATTGAACTCTGAAAGAGATCCTGTTGGTGGAAAGGGCTCCTGAACCACCTCATCAGAGTCCTTTCTCCTAAGACTGGTTCTCTCACTTTAAATAAAATTATCACCACCATAACCATCACTCTCATCCGCACAACCTCCTTCACCACACTACCTTTGGGTCACAAGACACATTGATCCTTATTGACACTTACAAGATAAACATTCTTCCCTTTATTTTGCCTTTGAAAGCTAAGCTTGGCTGGAGTTTTTTGAAAGTTTCATGAAGTGCCAAAAAAAACGACAATGAAGCCAACTAAAAGTCTCTAGGAAGGACCAGTGTCATCCAGGACACCTTTCTTTGGATCCTGTTTTCTTAATTTCAGGGCTGCTTATTCATGAAGATTGCCATCTTAACATTCCTCAGCAGATCTGCCTCCAAGATGTCTTTTCCTTCATAGTCAAGAACGAGAGGTTCTCTTTCTGTGATTTCTCCCTCTCAAAGCCAAGTTCAGGCTGAAAGATGAGTCTCTTCTTCAGAAAGGTGAAAAATAGTGCATGATCTTCATCTATGGTGAGATGTCCTTACCCGATTTTTATAGCTGGACATGACCCTGGTGTGCCCAGAATCTTAGTTACTCCCAACAGCAGTAGTTTTTAAATAATAATTCATATGCACCACAAATAACAGATAGTTCACTTTTTAAAAAATGTATTAATTTGAGAGAGAGGAAGAGAGAAAATCAATCTGTTGTTCCACTTATTTATGCATTTGAGAAGGCAAGCCAGGTGCAGACAACCCCCTTAGGCAGTGCAAAGACCCCACCCCTGGCTTTTGTAATTCCCTTACATCCACCAACCAACGACCTAAACTACAGTGGAACTAGAAAGCCCCCAAATACCCGGAAGCTTATCATGTATAAAAGGTGGCTGGAACCCAGGCTCAGGGCTCAACCTCTGGAGATGACTCTGCTGGGCCAGCACCAGTGAGCATTAAACAGTCATTTTCTGATCCTCCGAGTGTGCGGTCTGTCTCTTCCAGCCGACCGAATTTCTGCCACAACACATTCACTGGTCGATTCTTGTACGTGCCCTGGCCAGGGATTGAACCCAAACACTTGTGTATTGGGACGACATTCTAACCAGCTGAGCTACTTAACAAGGGCCAGTTAGCTCACTTTCAATGTGCCATGAGAAATTCTAGAATGAAATATTTTTTTCAAAAATTTTCCCTTGTACACAGGGAAATTCAAACTTATTTGTTTATTTGCTGGTAGGCAGAAGACATGATCTGAATACGAACAACAAATTATCAGATCAATTTTTTTCCCTCAGTCAAGAATGAAGGTAGGAAACAGAAGAATGTCTGGAAATTCACAAAGGTGACCGAGCAAATGCAAACTGTTACCTCCTCATGAAGCTTTGTCTTCACAGTGGCCTTTGAAGAACTGTGATAACTGAATTCTTCCAGATGTGGTAAAAATCAAGTCCAATTTATACCATTTTTATTATTTCCATTAACACATGGTCATGTAATGATCCATTTGCACCACCCATTTAAATTTTGAAAAAATAAGAAATATTTGGTACCTACTACAATATTAATGTAGTTATGAATTATCTCAATAAGAAAAGTTTTCTACAGTTGCCAACAACTCAATCAAGGATTTATGAAGCAATGCCTCAGACCGTCTTTGACAAATACATTTATAGAATATTTCTAGCCAGAGCAGGCTCCTATTTGGTCAGAAGATTATTTATCTGACTTATTTGAAGTTGAAACCAGTTGTGCTCAGGGTTTGAATGACCCCTAATGTTTCTCTGTGTTTTGAAGCGAAGCCTGCAGCTGTCCACAGATGGAGCAGGCTCCTTAGAGTAGCAATTACAAAGCAGTTTACAAAGGGTGGTTTTTTCCCCAAGGAATGCTAAGCAAGTCTTCCTCCTCATTTCACAGCCACTTCATGCAGGGCTCCTATTTCTGTAGCTTCTTGTCTATCCAAAGCTTCTGCTCAGGGACTGTTGATTTACATAAACTCCCTCTGAACAATAATAGTAATGCTGATAATGAATATCACTTCCTGAGCATTTCCTAAGTCCTAAATTCTTTGAATAGTTTGTTTTGCTTAATATTTGCAACAGTTCTATGAAGTATGTACTTTATTATTTCTCCTTCTCAAAAAGACAGGATATAAAGGCTTGGAGAGAATAAATAACTTACCTATAGACGTCTTGCAAGTGGTGGGCCCGGGATTTGAACCCAGTGGTTCAACATCCAGAGCTTGTCTTCCTAAATGCTATGCTACCCTGTGTATATGGAACAAAAAAGTTCTGCAGTTCCTGCCTGGCTGGTGTGGCTCAGTGGTTGAGTGTAGACCCACTCACGAAGAGGGTACTGGTTCGATTCCCAGTCAGGGCACATGCTCAGGTTGTGGGATAGATCCCCAGTGTGGGGCATGCAGGAGGCAGCCAATCAGTATTCTTTCTCACCAATGTTTCTATCTCTCTCTTTTCTTCTCCCTTTCTTTCTCTAAAATCAATAAAGAAAAAAGAAAGTTAAAAAAATTCTGTTGTTACAGAAAAGACTCAGACTGAACACCGGAGGAAGTGCAGAGGTTCCTTTATTCCTGCATGCGGACCCAGAGGAGGCAGTCTCCAAATTCTGGGCCCGGAGTTGCAGGACGCGCCTAGCTTTATAGCAGGCTGTGCAGACATTATTTAGATGCAAGAGCAGTAAGCAGTTTACAGAGGCAAGAAGCGAAAATGTCTGGTTATCTTCCGGAAGCAAAAGGGTCTGGTTATCTCCTGAGAAGCAAAAGAGTCTGGTTATCTCCTGGGTGCTTGCTTTTTCTAAAATAGCGACTTACTTCCTCTATCATTTTCCCTCTTTTGATGCTATTAGCTGCATTGCCGCTACTTGCATTATGATACAGATCTCTATAATCTGGGTCTTCAGACTTTTGTAGGAGTTGATATCTGTACTGATACTCTTGGAGGGCCAATATTTTGGCCGTGGCCCACCTGGTTACAGTGGACTCTAAAGTGTGGACTATGGTCCATATTATGCATGATCTAAGGCTTACTCCTAGGAGAATGTTGGCTGTCGGTCCAATTAGTGGAAGTAGCCATCGGAGCCAGCCCTGTGGGTCTATTCCCCAATTCCAATTTTCTAATTCTTTGGCTCTGCGTTTTATGTTTTCTCTGAGTTCTTTGACCTTTTGTATTATGATTCCAGACTGGTTTACAAAGTGCCAGCATTCTTCCCCTAACAACATGCAAGTTCCTCCTCTTTCTGCTGATAGCAGGTCTAGAGCACAGCGGTTCTGTAGGGTTACTTCTGCCAATGAATTAATCTGCTGTTGGATGGTGGTCAAGGAGTCTTCTACTGTAGTCATGTCTGCATTAAGTTGGGCCAACAACCTATAGTAGGTAGAGGCAGAGAACCCTAGGACCCTACTCCTGTCCCTATCCCAGCTGCAATGCCAATTCTGGCTGCAACTGCTATGCCTACCCCGCTTTTGGTTCGGTTAAGTCCCTTTCAGCTCAGTAGGAGTAAGAGTAGGGTTGATATTTCCTGGAAGGTTTGGATGCTGAGGCTAGGAGTAAGGAAAACCTCTAGACATCTCCCAGTCCAACTGGGAAGGGGCACCTATAGGTCTCCTGTCCACACAAGAGGAATAATCCTGGCTCGGTACAGAAGCTGCTGTAATTGGGGACACTGAGGTTACTGGTACAAAGGTCTGGGTTAGGAGACCCTACTTGGTTTCCTTCTGGGGAGACCTTTTCGGGCTCCAGGCAGGTTACATTTCATCCTCTAGCGTCCAGGAACACATCGGTTGTTACGGGCTCCTGGGTTAGGGTCTGATTGGGACCAGGAGGCATCCCAGTGTGATTCCAGGTATGTGGGATGGGAATTCCAAGGAACCCTTTCTCCTGGATTGGTAGGCAAACCCAGCATTCCAGCGTGGAGTTGCTAGTATTCTGGTATGCTGAGTACATCGTCCGTACTAGTTCCTGAACCTGTACTATGGGGCTGATTTTCCGTAGTGCCTCCCAGACAGTAGTAAGGTTGGCACCCTTATATGTTGTCTTTTCCTCCTGTTTCTTCAGCTGTCCAGCAATCTCTTTTACAGCTTCTTCCTTAACTGCCTCAAATTCCTCCTGGTTTAGATTGCTCAACTGGCAACGGGTAGTCCAACAAACCTGTCTGCCTGCGGGTCCCTAACCATAGCAATTTCAGTATCCAGTAGTCCCTGCCATCACCCCTGTCATGTATAATCTGTTGTCCCAGACACAGTTGGGTGTCTGTGGCTGCTCACATTCCAGGGGCATATCAGTGCTATATGTGAAGAGAATTTATAGCTGGCTACTCCTCCTGCAAGTAGTATCCTTTCTGCAGGCTTGCTACATTTACATACAGGGGCTTGAATTGGGCAGGGTCTGCTAAGCAAAGCATACTAAGTATCCAAAAGCACAGACAAGCCCAAGGTATGTTCTCCCGAGAGCCAGTCACTCCCAGGTGTTCCATTCTGTTGGGGCTACAGTCATCAGTCCAATTCCTAAGATTACAGCAAAACTTCCCACTGCAGTCAAGTACCACCCTGGGCAATTGTCCATTCCTCTGAGCCTCCGTCAATGCCTGGTTTCCTTTTCAGCGTCAGGGTCAGCAACCATGGCAGCTGGTCCTCTGGGTCCCCATCCGTCCTCCTGGAATCCGCTGGGTTCGTTGCCCTCTTGGCTTGGCTGTGATAGATTCAGGAGGTGATTCCTGCAACCTTAAGTGCAGTAGGGGTTGTTAGTATGATAAGGTTGGTCCCAGTCCATGTGGGTTGGAGGGGTTCCTTTTTCCAGTCTTTAATTTATACATAGTCCCCTGGTTTATGTGTGTGGGCTGGACCCCCTCGTGGTAAGGGTCCTTGACCTAATCTGGCCTGATGTATCTGGCTAAGTGTCTCCCCCAGCTTGTGGAGGTACCTAGTCTGCCCTGCTTCCCCTATAATCCGAAGCTCTCCTCTAGGTAGGGATAGTGTGGCTGGCAACCTCCCATAGACTAATCCACATGGTGTATACCCTGTGGCATTAGGGGTGTTTTGTACTCTGAATAATGCTAAGGGTAACAGGTTTGGCCAGGGAAGGTGTGTCTCCTGATGGAACTTTGCAAGGATTTCTTTTAGAGTCTGATTCATATGTTCTACCTTTCCTGAGCTTTGAGGGTGATAGGCAGTGTGTAACTTCTAAGTAATTTTTAATTGTGCTGCTAGTTCCTGGAGCACTTTTGCAACAAACGCTGTCTCGTTGTTGCCAATGATCATAGGCAACCCAAAGCGGGGGATAATTTCCCTGAGGAGGGTCTTGACTACCTCTCTGATTTTTTCTGTCCTGATGGGGAATGCTTCTACCCATCCAGAGAAAGTACAGACTAATCCCAGTAAGTATCTGTAGCCCCGGCTTGGCTTGATCTCAGTAAAGTCAATCTGCAGGTCCTCAAAAGGCTGTTGCTCCCTGTGTTGTATTCGGGGAGCCTTTTCGGGTGACCTGCTGCATTGTTCCTGGCACAGGCCAGGCATTGAGCCGCTGCTGCTGCACATAGTCCAGACACGTTAGGGAAGTAGTAACACCTCCCTAGTGAGGCCTCTAGAGATGTTTTCCCTAGGTGTGGAGGGCATGGCATTGCCTGATGAGATTGCTGGCCTGGCCTGGGGGTATGTAGAGCCATTCATCCGGCAGTTTCCATTTGCTGCCTGATCTCCCTTCTGTTCCCTTGGGCTACTTCTGTCTCTTCCTCCTGGTGGCCCCTGCAATGCATTACTGCTCCTCCCCGAGGGGCCCAGACTGCTTCTAGCAGTCGAAGTATCTCTGCCTTGTTTTTAATTTCTTTCCCCTCAGCTGTTAGGAGTCCTCTCTCTCGGTTGATTGCCTCATGGATGTGTATGGTGGCGAAGGCATACAGAGAGTCTGTGTAAATATTGACCCTTTTCCCTTCTGCTATTTCTAGCGCCCTAATTAATGTCCAGCGTTCTGCCCTTTGGGAGGACCAGCTGGCCGGCAGGGGCTTTGCTTCAATTATTTTCTCATTGCCCACGACAGTGTACCCCACCATTTGTTTTTCCTCAGTCATGTAACTGCTCCCATCGGTGTAGAGCGTTAGGTCTGGCTTGTCCAGAGGCTGGTCCCGCAGGTCTGGTCAGCTGGCCTGACCTCCGCAGCTGTCTCGGGGCAGTCGTGGTCTGGTTCTCTCAGCTCAGCAGGGAGGAACGTAGCCGGGTTTATTCGCTCACCGGACAGTGCCGACTTTCACTCGGGGATTCTCATGGAGAAGTCCCTGGTACTGTGTCAGTCTCGGGTTGGAGAGCCATTTGTGTCCCTGTCCAGCCAGGAGGCTAGATACCGTGTGGGGAACAAATATGTTGATCTCTTGCCCAAGTGTTAGTTTGTCTGCCTCCTGTAAGAGAGTGACAGCTGCAGCTGTGGCCCTCAGGCAGGGCGGCCAGCCTGCTGCCACATTGTCCAGTTGCTTAGACAGGTGTGCAACCGGCCTTTGCCATGGCCCCATTGGTTGTGTAAGGACCCCAATGCTATTTTCTCCTCTTCGTGTGTGTAGAGGTTGAAAGGCTGACTGGGGTCTGGCAGCCCTGGGGCCGGCGCACCCCCAAGATGATCTTTTGTAGCCTGGAAGGTTTTTTCCTGTTCAGCTTCCCATAGGAGGGGTGCTGTGTCTGGGCCTTTCAGCACTTGGTAAAGTGGTTTGGCTAATGCTGCATACCCCGGTATCCCGATTCGGCAGAACCCAGTCACCCCTAGGAACTCTCGCAGTTCCCTCTGTGTGGCTGGAGTTGGTAGGGCCATCATGACCTGCTTCCTTTCCTGGCCCAGGACCCGTTTCCCTTGGAAAGTGAGGAATCCCAGATATCTTGCCTGGGTCTGGCGTGTCTGTGCCTTCTTCTAGGAGGCCCGGTACCTGCTTCTGTCAGCAGTTCAAGGAGCTGCAGGTGCCCTCCCAGCACCGGTCCGATGTGGGGGGGGGGCTAGTAGGAGATCATCTACATATGGTAGCAGCACCTGGTCCATTTCTGTATCAGTAAACAGTTTTGAGTCTCTGGCCAGGGCCTCTCTGAAGAGAGTGGGGGAATTCTTAAATCCTTGAGGCAATCTGGTCCAGGTCAGTTGGGTCTTTACCACAGTGTGGGGGGCTTCCCATTTGAAAACAAAGAGTGGCTGGCTCTACTTCGCAAGTCAGAAGCAGAAAAAGGCGTTCTTCATGCCCAAACAGGTGAACCAGGCCGCCTCCGGCAGGAGCTGGCTAAGGAGCGTGTAGGGGTTCGGTACCACGGGGTGCAGTGCGATTGTTGCCTGGTTCACTGCTCACAGGTCCTGCACTGGCCTGTGTCCGCTCCCATCTGGCTTCTTCACGGGCAGCAGGGGAGTGTTCCAGGGGGACTGGCCTGGGACAAGTAAACCTTCCCTCAGATGCTCAGGATGACCTCTGTGCTGCCCAGCCGGGCCTTCCTGGGGGTGGGGTGCTGGCAGATCTGCTTCAGTCCAGCTCCCGGCTTCAGTTCTATAATTACAGGTGATGGTTCCCTGCCAATCCTGGCGGGTTGTCTTCTGCCCAGACCTCTGGGTGTCTCTTTCGAAGGTCAATCCCCCTTCCCTCTGTGGGCTCCCGTTGGCCTTCCTCCACTTCCTTATATAGTCGACATTCTTTTTCCCGGGGAACTAAGACTGCTGTGAGGTGTGGGGTGCCAACTTGTAGGTGAGCCTCTCCTGTTGGGCTCCTAGCTTACAAATCAGGTAGCGTCCCAGGAGCAGAACCGGGCACTCCGGCATCTACAGGAATTCATGCTTTACCTCGTGGTCCCCGAGTTCTACAGTTCGGGTTTCACACAACTGTTTGGGGCTACTAGGCTGTCCGGTGGCACCAATTATAGAGATCTTGCGCCCTGAAGGAGGTGCAACCTCGGTTGTTACTACTGAATGTTCTGCCCCAGTATCAACCATAAAAAGGAGGGTTTGGCCCCCTACTGTCATTTGGATCATGGGCTCGTGGGGGCTGAGGTGTAGGGAGCCCAGTCTCTCCTAGTCCAAGTCTAGGCCTGCCAGGCTGAGGATGGTAGGCGCCTGGGTCTCAGGTCCTGATTGCCTACGGCCTGCCTTTTCTTCTTTCGGTTGGGACATTCCCTTTTCCAGTGTCCCCTCTCTCTGCAGTATACACATTGGTCTGGTTCCACACCCCAGTGTGTAGGCTTGTTTGTTCCTTCTGGCCGCTGGCCTTTCCCAGCGCAGCTGCTGGGAGGGCTGCCTTTCTCTCCATTCTTTTTCAGACCTGCTCGGCGCCTCCTCTCTGTCATTGTATACCTATTGGCAATCTCTCTTAGTTGGCTGCTGTTCAATCCGGCAAAGCCCTTGAGTTTCTGAACTTCTTCCTGATGTCCGAGGCTGACTGGGAGATGAACGCTGTGTTCATTCTCTGATTGTCTGGCCCTTCAGGATCGAATGGGGTGTATATCCAATAGGCCTCACACAGATGTTCATAAAAATCCCCAGGGCACTCATTAGGCCGCTGAGTCACATTAGCTACCTCTGACATGTTCGTAGGCCGTCGGCCCCGCCCGGATTCCGCGGAGAAGGGCATCCCTGTGTCACTGGAGTGCGGCCCTTCCTTCTTCTGAGTGGTGGTCCCAGTCAGGCTGGGCCTCAGGTGCTGCTGCTCTTGCCCATTGGGCTGGGTCTAAAGTGCCCATGGGTGCCGTGGTCTCCAGGTATCAGTGGGCTTCCTGGAGAATGCGCCTTCGCTCCTCGGTGTTGAACAGCTGTCAGCAGTCGTACCAGGAGGGACGATGCGTCTGCATGATGGACACCACAAGGTCGGTCAGGGCCTGGGGTTTCTCCGAGTAAGACGGGGTGTGGTGCTTCCAGTGTAAGAGGTCACTGGTGGTGAAGGGTTGGTGCTAAACAATGGTCTGTCCTGGCTGCTCGGTACCATCTGGCCCAATTTGTGGCGGGGCCTGGGTCTCCCTGAGAGGCATCCATTGCCAGCGCCTTGTCGAGACCAGGGAGGTGGGGGGCACTTCTGGGGCTGGTGCTGGCGAGACAGATGGTGGTGGAGTTTTGATTTCGGGGGCCTGGGGGACCATCTCAGGCTCATATGGGGGTTAAGTGGACATGCGGTTCTTCCTCTGGGTTGCCTTTGAGAATGGGGGGTTGGCGTCCTTCCTTAGATTGAGCCACAAGGACGTGGGCAGGGACTGCCTGCATTAGGTGAGGTGAGGTCTTTCTCTTTGTTCCAGGTACCCCTGCCAACTTTGATTTCTGCCCTGCACAACGTTGGAGCCAACTCAGCATGTCCTGAGCTACTTCCTGCCACCTACCTATGTAGATGTACTGCTCTGGGTGTCCTGGTCTCACTGTCACTATCAGGTGTACTGCCCGTATAATTCCTAGATTGAGGGTTCCCTCAGGGGGTCAACCTACTCCCAAAGTAGGCCATTCGGCTGAACAGAAGGTTTCCAATTGGCTCGGGGTCACGCTCGGATCCTGGCCGCAGAATCGGTTAAAGTTCTGCAACATGCAGTCAAGTACTGTTGATGGGCCCCCTCCCGTGGTTTCTCCTCCCGTAACGGCACAGACAGACGAAGGTGGAGGATTTTTGGTTCGCCCGCCTGGCCACTCCCCTGGCGAGGATTTAGGTGCCTCTAAATTTTGGCAGGTCAGTATAAGCCCCTGACTCAGATCAGGTTTGCAGGGAGGGACTGTGTCCCCCAGAACCTGATACTGCCCTGAGCTTATGAGGTCACCACAGATCCGCGGTTGGGCCCACTCAGACTCCGTAGGTTTGCACCAGTGAAGTCACACAGACATTCACACTCACTCACATCAACAATCAAATGAGTTGAAACATTCCCTCCCATTAGGGCTTGCCCTACCTGGTGGCCGAAGGGCCTGAGAGGTGGTCAGTCTCTCCTTCCACCTCAAGGGCAGGCCTGTGCCCGGGCTCCTGGTCCCTGGGGCACTCACCAGTCCTAAAGGTGCACAGTTCCCGAAACTGGACCCGTTCGTTTCCACTGCCAGCCCAGGTGGGGTGTGAACTCGCCGGCAGCTGGCCGCGGAGCCCAGAACGGCAGGGACCCTGTTAATAACCGGGGTGCACTTCCCTCTGTCACAGGGCTCCACAGAGCGCCCATGGGGCCACCTCATCAGTGGCAATAACCTGCTCGTGTGAGTCAATTCCCGGTCAGGAAACCAAAATGTTACAGAAAAGACTCAGACTGAACAATGAAGGAAGCAAAGTGGTTCCTTTATTCATGCACGGGGACCCAGAGAAGCAGTCTCCAAATTCTGGGCCCCAGATTGTAGGGCACACCTAGCTTTACAGTGGGCTGGGCGGACATTCTTTTTTTTTATCCTCACCCGAGGACATTTTTCTATTTTTATTTATTTATTTTTGTTCAGATAGAGTGGGAGGGAGAGAGAGGAAGAAAGAGAAAGAGAGAGAGAGAGAGAGAGAGAGAGAGAGAGCATTGACGTGAATGGGACACACCGAGTGGCTGCCTCCCACACGACCAACCGGGGCTGGGGATAAACTGCAACCGAGGTACGTGCCCTTAGCGGGAACCAAACCCCGGTCTCTCTGGACCGCAGGCTGACGCTCTAACCACCGAGCCAAACCGGCCAAGGTTGGGCAGACATTCTTTAGATGGGAGAGCGGTAAGCAGCTTACAGAAGCAAGAAGCAAAAAGGTCTGGTTATCTCCTGGGTGCTTGCTCTTTCTAAAACAGTGACTTACTTCCTCTATCACTGTACTTCCCAATTTATCCAGAATCAGGATGATCATTTTTTTGCAAAGCGGTGGAGTAAATTAGTGGAATTGTAACACCTGTCACCTGACAGTATCTAAAACACCAGCCAAACACAAAACTGTGTATTCATGCATTTTTCCCAAAAGGACACCCTTTAGCCAACACAACCTGTTCTCTTCTATCTGGGCTCATCCATCCTGCCTTCCCTGCTGTGTGAAAGATGACAATCAGGTTATGACTGATTGCTCTGCTCTGGGCACTGTTTGTAATGCCCTGTAATGACACTAATCCTCTCTTTGACTTTGTTATTCTATATGTCTCTGAAGCCCTAAGGCAGGAGCTTACATTCACATTGCCCTCGGCAAGTCAGGGATACAGAATGGAGAGATAGACGGCCTTGAGCACAGAGGGATTTACAGATGAGTTATCAAATAGCTCCCAGGACCCAATTCCTTATCACAGGAGATAAGCTGAAGGGCATTTGGATCTAGCTTCCTGGGACCCCAGTCTTTATCACCACATCCTCACCTGTCCTTACTCAGCCAGTGTTATAAAATCAGTGGGCTGGAGGATGGTTACACAAGCCAGATGCAACCGAAAATAGAAACAGTTTTGCTCTCAAGTTCCTGTTTCTGATTCTGTTCACCCACATTTGTGGCTTCATCCCGCTTACTAACTCATGCCTTGTGTAGTCCTTGGCATCCTGGGGTCCCACAATGTGGTTCGCCAGCAGGTTATGTGGTCCCTGTCCTCATTAACATCTGTCTGTGTGTCATTCCTTCAGGGTACTGCCCCCAGCTTGGCCACTGACAAATTGATGTAAAATGAGATGTTAGTGGCCTATAACAGCTCTGTCGTCAACCTGGCTTTGCCAGTTTGCATCTCTCTCTTTTTAATGTTAGAAAGTATATTACTTTCAGCTTTGAATAAAATCTTTACCAGTTCCCTCTCCTTCACTATAATTTAACACACGATTTGAATACTGAAAGCGTTTCAGCCATCACCTTACCCAGGGCCGTGTGGGCTCAGAAGATAAGAACACAAATCCATGCCTTCAAAAAGCTTGGAACCAAAAGGGAAATGCAGACGTTTACATACACACTTAGTGCCCTATTAGAGCCACAGATTGTTTGAGGGTCCTGGGGCAGGAGTTCCAGTTTCACACGTTCGATCTACTGGTGCTTAAAGCAGGAGGAAATACCTGCCAGACAAGGTGTGCCTCTTGGGGGGCTGTCCCTGTGCACGCACTTGGTAAGCACCCTGTTTAGAAGACAAACTCTTCAGTCCTCAGTGACTGCAAATGGCCCCCACTACTTCCTGGGCAACCCCAGCTGGTTATTCAGGGCTATCCTCCTGCTTAAACAACAACATGCTGGTTAAAGCCGCTACCACCAACAACAACAGCAAAGCCCATTTCTTTAAGAAATGGTAAGTTGAAAAGACAGTGGCTGGCAACCAGGGCAGTGTGGGAAGATAACCTGAATCAGATACTAAGCAGAATATGCAGGCACCAAAGCTTTCTGCCTCAAGTCACTCGTCCAGGCTTTGTATGCATCCTGGGGGCAGAGGGAGGAAAGGCAAGGCCTGAGGCCGCCCAAGGGGACCATCAGGATAAGTATGGACAAGCACTCTATGATCCTACTTCTATGTGAAATTTAAAAACATGGAACTCATAGAAACAGAGAGTAGGATGGTGACTGCCAGGGGCTGAGAGGTGGAGGAAAGGAGAAATTCTTGGTAAAAGGGTGCAAACTATCACTTACATGATCAATAACTTCTGGGAATCTAATGCATATCATTGTGACTATAGTTCCCAATATTGCATTGTGTACTTGAAAGGTGCTAGGACAGTGGAGTTTAATACTCTCACCATTACAACAAGAATAAAAAATGTGAGTGGCAGGATGTGTTAACTACCCCCATTGTAGAAAACATACTGCAATATACCTGTGTGTCAAGTCACTACATTGTACACCTTAAATTTACACAATGTTATATGTCAATTACATCTCAATAAAGCTAGAAAAAGGAAAAAGAACCAGCAAAAACAATAGGTTTTAGAATAAACCTAATGCATAATCCAAATGTTGGAATCATCGTATGCAGATTTTGAACAAAGCTCACATATCTAAAGAAAGATTAATGAGCAATAACATATTTTCAAGGTGACTTAGAAAATTTGAGAAAAGAACCAAATAGAACTTTTGTAAGTGAAGAAATACAGTAACCCAAAGGAAAAGCTGTTTGACAGCAGATTGGATTTAGCAAAATAGATAATTAGAAAACTCGAAATCAGATTAGAAGTTATCAAATTTAGCACAAACCCCATGTGTCCTCATTTTTTTTCATTAATGTGACCCTCAAAAACTGGGACAAATTTAAAATGTAGGGTCATCTCTCCCCCAAAGATTAATTTATACCCAATTTTAATAAAGCTGTTTCACAGTTGAGTAATTTTAACAATAGAAAAAAATTAATGAAGCAAAATTTTTTGTAAAGTTGGAAGCAAAATTATCATCAAAGTGGTGTGATCCCTGACCTAGAAAAACAGGAGAATCTGCTGAACCCCATTATGAATAGTATGAGACTCCAGGAAAAGTGCTTTTACTGCAAGTGAACTATCCTAAAATCAAGAGCTTTCTGATACATGCAAAATAACCATTTAGAAGATATTATATAACATGTATATTAATGTAGTTAATACAATATTCGTGAGAACTACTTAGCATCATATATTTTATGTGTTTGGATGGAAAAAATAAATAATGTAAATATTAATTTACTATAATCAATGCCCTATATGATCTTAGTCAAAAATCTAATTTTAACTCAGGAAAAGAAGGCTGTATACAAACATAAGTTAAACATATAAATATACACATATAAACTAAATATGTATACATATGCGCATATATGTATATGCATGTGTGTGTTAAAATATACATATATATGTATATATAAATATAAATATATGGAACAGTGTTGCAGAAATGTGGGGTGTTTCCAAAAATGTATACACACTGAAAAATTATAAACTCCATTGTGTTAAATCTTAAAAAAAAAAAAATATGCCCTGGCCGGTTTGGCTCAGCAGTTGGAGCGTCGGCTTGCGGTCCAGAGAGACCCGGGTTCGGTTCCCGCTAAGGGCACGTACCTCGGTTGCAGTTTGTCCCCGGCCCTGGTCGGTTGTGTGGGTGGCAGCCACTCGATGTGTCCCTTTCACATCGATGTTTCTCTCTGTCTTCCTCTCTCTCCCTCCCACTCTATCTGAACCAAAAAAAAAAAAGGGAAAATGTCCTAGGGTGAGGATAAAAAAAAAAAATTAAAAAAAAAAAAAAGAAACATCAACTGAGCTATCAGCTGTTAAGTGTGCATACATTTCTTAGAGACAACCTGTATGTGGAAGAAGTTAGTATATGATTTAAAAGAGGCCGTTCAGCCCAGCAGTGTGGCTCAGTGGACTGAGCATCCTCCCGTGGACTGAGAGGTCCTGGTTTGATTCCTGGTCAGGACACACGCCCAGGGTTTTGGGTTCAGTCTCCAGTAGGGGGCATGCAGGAGGCAGCCATAGATGCTTCTCTCTCACATCAATGTTTCTGTCTCTCCTTTCCTCTCTCTCTAAAATGATCAACAAAGATATACAGTGATACCTCGGTTCTCGAACGCCTCGGTTTTCGACCAAATCAGGATTCGAGAAACTTTTGTCTCGGAATCCGAACAAATATTTGGAACTCGAACTTCCGAGTTGAGCCGAATGGCGTTCATTCGGCCCAGCGCGCCTTGCTTGCGGCATCAGTGTGAGTGCAGAGAGAGAGTCATTGCGTTTGCCATGAAATGGAATTGGCATAATTGGCAAACCATTTGGAAAAACATTGTTTCGCTGCCTTCTACTTTTACAGACATAAAACAAGATGGTTTAGTTAAATGTTTTTTATTTTTATAGATTATATACATTTTTTTTATAACCTTGGGGTTTGGGAGAACTTTCTTTCTCTTTTTTAATCCTTACCTGAGGATATTTTTCCATATGTCTTCAGATAGAGTGGGAGGGGAAGGGGAAGAAAAAGAGAGAGAGAGAGAGAGAGACAGAGAGAGAGAGACACACACACACCGACTGGTTGCCTCCCACACGACCCAGACCAGGGCTGGGGATGAACCACAGCCAATGTACATGCCCTTGACCAGAATTGAGCCCAAGACTCTCTAGTCTGCAGGTTGGCGCTCTAACCGCTGAGCTACATTGCCCGGGGCTGAGAGAACTTTCTAAGCATGACATATATTAGAACAAGAAGAATATTTATAGATGTTATTATAGAATAATATAAAGTCAGAAAAAAATTAAAAGGCAAAAAACAAACTTTGCCACACATATAACAAAGAGTTATTATCACTAATCTGTAAAAACCTTTTCTAATGAACAAGGAGTAGATATTCATGTCAACAGGAAATGTTTTTAAAAGAAGAAATAGAGGTACTTTGATAAGCATAAAATGATATTCAAATGCACTAGTAATCAAATCAAAACCTTTTCTAGATTGGCAACATAGGAAAGGTTGGGTTGGTGGCTGTGTTGGGGCACTGTCATTTTCATTCATACGGTGACGGAAGCTGTCTGGGAGTCACTTAGGTGACATGTTTCAAATTGTCAAATATACACACGCTTTATTCCAGAGATCCTACTTCAAGGAAGCTGATCTATGGGACCTGAAGGCAAGGCATGTGCTAAAACCTACGTGCACACAAATTCATAGCCAGAAAATTTATAATATGAAAAACTAAAAATAAATCTGTAATCAACACAATTACTTAAATAACTTAAGGCAACCTTTAAAAATATTTTTCATGTCCATGATATATTTAATATAAAAAACAGGTTAACAGACATCATTAATATTAAGTAAAACTTAAAAAATGGAATACTCTATGTATGAATATCCGTGTTTGTAAAAATGCCTGTATATGTTTGAAGTGTTATTAATATTTAGGTCATAAAATTTCATGACATTTTTATTTTATATTTTGTTATATAATTTTATTTTTTTCACAGTGAGAATGTCTTGTTTTTATATTGAATAGAAAAAATTTAATTAAATTAAATGTCAGAAAATTAGAAGCAGGTCTTTAGGAGATAGGCCACGGTTATCTGGAAAATTCACGTACCAGAACTTTTGTTCAGTGACGATGATTAAATTTATAAAGTAGTGCTGTATCTTGTGTGGACAGAACCAGTTGCTGAAATTTAAAAAAAAAAAAAAATGTGCTTACAAGGAATATTTTCAAGTAAATAGGTCAACATTTCCCCAAATATTTCTTGCCTTTTCTCTTAGAATAATCACTTTAATTGAGGACTTCCCAGAACACTTTGCACTTTGTTCTACTCAAGTACATGTAACCATCCGCTTTCATTGTGTTTGTGTCTTTCTATCCCGTTGAAATATCACCTCCTCACCTAATGAATGAGTAAATAATAAATTTACCCATGGTGTTCTTTCTCTGTTAAGGCATTTGCCTTGGTGCCAAATGTGTTGTCCAAGGAGTAGAAGGTGGATTCTACCCAAAAGCAGTCTCCTTCATCTTTGCGTTTCAAAGTTTAGTTTTTAAGGTTTTGAGGTTCACAGGTAGATAAAAGTCTAAAATTAATGCTTTTGATTTTGAATAGCCAAGTTTTGTTGGGAGCAGGGATTTATATACTAAAATCCCAGCTGAAGGGAGTGGACCTTGGATATTTTCTAGACACCCTCGTGTAGGCAGGAGCAGTATTAGGTCCACACATTTTTTTTTTTTTTAACTTTTTCTTACTGCTTAAGAAAGATGAAAGGCATTTCTGGGATTGAAGCAGAAAGGAAAACCAATTCAATCTCAGTGTGTGTTCGGCTCCTTTTTTCCTCTAAATTACAAATACCTATCACAAGATTTCCTCCTCTTCCTTGAATGTGTTGCAGGTGATCCAGGTCCCAATGTCTTCAGTCTTCGGGGCGCTGGTCAGAGATGACAGTGGCAAGATCCTCACATCTCGTGCCTTTGGCTGTGAACAACCTCATTTAATTTACTCAGTGTGCTTAATAAGTATGACTATTTTCAGTGACATGGCCCAAGAAGAACTGGGAAGCACCATCCTACAGACAAATAAATATGAACTGGGATAATTATGTGGTTTACTTTTCAAAGAGGTCAGTCTGTCAGCCCAACGCCACACTGGCTGATATCTGAACCATATGGGTAACTTATTAAAAAAGACAGACTTCTGGTACCATACTGGGATGAAAGGCTGGAGGTGGTCTGAGAAGTCTTTAGTTTTGAAAATTTCTCAGGGGATTTAGGTCCTATGAAGCTAACTACTCTTGACTTCAACTACCTAAAAATGAATTTCCACCTGATCTCACCCAAGGATGAGATCCTTCCCATTTTTAATCTGAAAGGAACCATAGAGATATTCAGAGGGTAGTTTTCAAGAACTCAAGTGAGCCTTTTACTGGAAAGTGTCATTACATTAAATCTGTCTGCTTTGTTGCAGTCTTGTTCAGGAGGGGTTAAAGGCTAGATTCCTTTTTTTTTTTAAATAACGCCCCTGGCTTGGGCGTCTCGCTGCCCCGCTGCCCGAGCAGCGGCTCACTGGTGGCATCATTCACAGCCGCACCGGGTACCACCTGCTGCGCTGTCCCCACTCTGCTCCCCTGCATATGCTCCTTCCCCCGCAAATGTGTGATTCTCCAGATCACAAAAAGCTCTTCTGAGATTTGGTTTACTGCCACTCTGTAAGTGAGTTTCTTTATGGCACGGGAGAGTAGGCTTCTGTGGATTTCTAATGGCAAGATTAAAAAGCTCTTTACCTTTGTAAAGTTGGCAGGATACAGTGATCGGTACTGGAGGCAAGGTTTACTGTTTTCTGGGGATACTCAATCTTAAAATACTGAAAACTAGGCTAAAACCCATTTTTTATTCTTTCTCTATTTTGCCTAAGTAATATTGGGGCATCAACTCAAAACAATTCCCCTGTGTGACATCTCTGACTTCTTCAGCCCTCGGCGATTTTTCTTTTTTCCAGACTAGACGGATCCCGGTCCACGCTGTGTACTACAGACCCTAGGGATGCTTGGATATGACACTCGTGCATTTGTGATGCATATGTATGTGTATATATAATTTTATGTATATACAAATAGCAGTAAATATTCAGTGGAAGCTAACGATAAGATGTTTTGTACAAGAGCACAAAGGCACAATATCTAATTTGCAAAGAGGCAAAATATGGGCTGTCAATGGGGCCACCTTTTTCTGGTGTTTTATAATACTTCTAGTGTGGATTCTGGGATGCTACAATACACTGCTTGTTTTAAATCAATAAGGGTGAGGCAAAAGTAGGTTCACAGTTGTGAATACATGAAACAGAGTTTATTCTTGTATTAGTATTTGTTAATTATGTATTATTTTCCAAACAAACAATTATAAACTGACTTTTACCCCACCCTGTATGTTTACATGTTTTCCAATGAAAGTGTGACCTACTAGAAGCTTGTGTTACACATCTATTCTTTCTTCTAGATTAAAATAAAGATGGGGAGGTACTATGTTCTCAATAAAATATTGTTACAGTGAGTCATAGGCACATAGAATATCAATGGTAGAAGAGACATTTGTGATACCCAGGTACCTGGTCCAGGACCTTCTAAGTGATCTCACTCTCCTGAGATCAAGCAAAGCGAGGGATTTTTACAATAACATTTTTACTTTACTGTCTTGGATTTACACTTACAAAAGAGTGTAGATTTAATTTGGGGGCTTTAATATTTTCCCCTAGGAATTTAATAATAAAGATTATATATTTTCTTATTTTGGGTATTTAATAGTCTGATATAGAAAATATAGAAAATAATTTTAGCTGTATATAGCAAAAATGTCATCACAATATCTTATTAAACAGAGATCCATATTTCTTATGCCATAAGGGCTGAATGCAGGCAGTTCATGGCTGGTCAGCTGTTTAAGGAATGAGGCTCCTTTTCTCTTCCTGTCATCTGCAGCTTGTGGCTTGTGTCCCCATGGTTTCAACATGACAGTTATAGCAGCAGGTAGCATGCTGTTGTCCATACAGGAAAAAGAGAAAGGAAAGACCAAGATGGATTGGTCCTTTTTTTTTTTTAATTAAAATTTTTTTTTCTTTATTGATTTTAGAGAGAGAGAAAGGAAGGAGAGAGAGAGCGAAACATCAATGAGAGAGAATATTGATTGGCCACTTCCTGCATGCCTCCCATTGGGGATCTGGCCCACAACCTGGGCATATGCCCTGACCAGGAATCAAACCAGCAACCTCGTGGTGCATGGGTCGATGCTCAACTACTGAGCCACACCGGCTGCGCTGAGTTGATCCTTTTTGAAAGAGGATTCCTGGTATCCCTTTTAAAAAATCTTTCACTTAAATTTCATTGGCCAGGACGATGTCATAAGGACCACCCTTGTGCGAGAAAGTCTGGAAAGGTGAGGATTTTAAATTAAGCATTTTGAAGTTGTGTTGGGAAAGAAGAAAGGGAAATGGATATTGGGGAGGCATTTTTTTTTTTTTTTTGCCATATCTGATATTGCTGTTTTTAAGGGTATTTTGATTATGTCATTTGGGCTTATCTTCCCAACCACACATTAATATTGGTTGGGCTACACCCCTGTCCACAGGGTTTTTGAATGACTGGGTAGGAGTGAGGGGCAGGGGAAGACAGAGCTAGGACAAGAAAAAAAGTGAGACAAATCATGAAATGATTTTGGGGATTCCAGTGCAGGCATTGGGGCCCCTGCACAGGCCAACTCAGAGAACTCTCATTGCAAGTCTATCTGTAACATAGTTTCAACCACTTCCTTCATTGATGGGAAGATCAGGTCTGATGGTAATTTCCCACATCCAGCTTGCTTTTCAGCTTTAGCTGAAGAAGTCCTAGGGTTGAAGGTGATGCACAGCCGACCAGTGGAAATCAAGGTAGAGTAAGACAGGTTCTGCTGCTTGTAAGACATGTAAAATCTTTTCTACTACATATGCATTTCAATAATTCTGTGTTTACTCAGGCAAGTAATACTTGCTTTGTTATTTTATTTTAAATTTTTAAGATTTTATGAAAAATTTCCAATAAACACAAAAGTAAAGAGATACCATAATCCCCTGCCCATCATCCAGTATCAACAACTGTTAATTCATGGCCACTCTTATTTCATGTATAAGAATACTCACTTTTTTCCCCAAGATAATTTCAAACCAAATTTATGAAATCTTATCATTTTTAATAAATATTTCAGTATGTATGTCTAAAATTTAAGGCTCTTTACCTACTCTGTATTTAGATTTGCCCAGAGTCTAAATTTTGCCCAGGTGTTTCCAAGGAGAATTTGAATGAGAAATATACATTGTAATTCATTGTTGTGTTTCTTAAATCTCTTTTCATCTATAGTGTTTCTTCTCCTTTGTTTATCCTTATAGTTTAGTTTCAGAAAAATCCAGGTTCAACAGCACTTTCCACAATCTGCATTTTGCTGCCAGTATCTCCTGAATGTCTGTGGTGTCATTGCACGTATTTCTCTGTGGTTTGCTTACTTGCAAGCTCATTGTTAGAACTAAAGACTTGATCTGATTTAAGTTCGGATGTAATGACTTTTGGTTTTCAGGAATTAAAATCATTCTATAAAAATAAATTTAACCATTATTTTTCCTATGTAAACATTTCTTTGCCAATAACACCTTCTTTTTTTTTTTTTTATTCTCACCTGAGGGCATTCTTGCATTTATCCTCAGATAGCGCGAGAGGAAGAGAGAGAGAAACATCAATGTTAGAGAGACACCAACCCCAACCAGGGCCAGGGACAAACTGCAACCGAGGGACGTGCCCTTAGTGGGAACCAAACCCAGGTCTCTCTGGTCCGCAGGCCGACGCTCTAACCTTTGAGCCAAACTGGCCAGGGAACCAATAACACCTTCTTAACACAATGTTAAAGAAAAATACTTTGAAGAAAAGGGTAACCACCTCTATTATCACACAGTTTGAAATTTTAGGTCCCTACAGTTTAACTTTGCTGTTAGATTTATATTATTCTGTGTCCTAGTCAACACATATTTTTCAAATAAAATGAACATTATCATGATCACATATATTTGCTTTCCATCCCTCAGTTTAAGGCTTCTTGGTACATTATGGCCACTAATATCAGTCAGTTCTGATTTTGTCAATGATTACATTAAAGTTAGGTATGTTTTTCTATTATATAATTAGCCAATACTTAGGTATAATTAATTCAGACTGAATTGAAATAAAGTTACTTTTAGTAATTAAAATAGTATTCTGTATTAAACATATTGACACATTGTATAATTTTATGTACACCAACTATACAAATATGACTGCTTACTAATAATAAATAAGGTCTCATTTCACTTGATTTCATCAGAATCACTTATAAGCATCAGGCTGTATGCAAACTTAGCTTGAAACTGGGTCACTGTCTTAAACCTGTCTCTGGACTACCCAGTTCTTTTTCTTGCTGACCTATTCCCCCCTCCCCCCACCCACCCACCCACACACATAGTGAAAGGTCAATGTCATAATTTCGCCTAAATTATTATAAATTTTCAATTTATGAGCTCTCAATTAATCTGTCTTACCTATATTTAGGTCTTACATTTAGGTCTTAAAATGACAGTTATGATTTGAGCCACCCTTCTTTAAAACCATGGGATTATTTTATTTAATTTTATGTAAATAGTTTGTAAAAGAACCCTATACAAAAATAAATTAAGGCTTACTGGAAGAAGGGACCCGAATGTTCCCCCTTTCTCACAGGTGTCCCCCTGTAACTACCCTAAGCATCTCCCATAATTTCTAAAGCTCACTGAAGCACCCTTTGAAAATAATGCTTCCAGGTGCCCCAGGCTCCATATTTCTTCATTATTTATGGAGGGCCTCTGTGCTGAGCACGAGAATGAATGAACAGTGCAGTTGAAGGTGATGTGATCAGTCAATGAAACAGGAAAAGTTTTTAAGGCTCCTTGTCTGGGTTCACCTCAAGTCTGTTTTTCTTAAATGTCTCTTTCACAGAAATATAGCAACATCATAGTAATATCTGGTTTCTTTTTTTTTTTATTTTTTTATCCTAACCCAAGGACACTTTCTGATATTTTGTTCAGTTAGAGTGAGAGGGAGAGAGAGAGAGAGAAACATCGACATGAAAGGGAGACATCGACCCACACAACCAACCAGGGCCGGGGATAAACTGCAACCGAGGTACGTGCCCTTAGCTGGAACCAAAGCCGGGTCTCTCTGGACCGTAGGCCAACGCTCTAACCGCTGAGCCAAACTAACTTCAGCTTTAGAATTAATTATGAAATGTATATTTGAGCTTGTAAATCTTCTGAGATATTTTATGTAAATTTCAAAATTAGTTGATTCAGAAATTCTTATTTACTAAAATAATTTGAATGTTCTTTAATGAAGTCACCCAGTAATACTCTAGAGAAAATCCCCATAACCTAGTTGTCACTGTGCATTGTGAACTTAAACACCCATCAGACATGTTTTGGTCAGGAGGCCCAAATTAATTAAGCATTCTTTCTAGTTAAGACAGAAATAAATAAAGAGCACTTCATGAAATCAATGAATTGGAACTGGAAAAAGAGAAGTTGAAAGTTCATCATTTAAAATTGAACTATGGGGCTATCTGAGATACTTCTGTCTCTCTGGATGACCCTTGCCTGCCTTGGTTCCTTGGGCAGAGTGAAGAATTTATAATGTTTCTCACTTCTGTCTGGCGCATCAAGTTTACAAAGTATTTTAATTCTATCTAATAAATGCTTCTTTAATTAAATTGGAACATATTCATAAACATTTTAGAGTCTGAACTTTCCGAAGAAACTCATCTAAGCTCTGCTGAAATTACAGCTAAGGTCTATAAAGCAGCAAAATTTTCACACTCCAGAATTATTTATGACTTGCTATCAGCCTATGAAATAGTGTTTTGATGATTTAGAGCCCATCTGTCTCATTCTCCTCAGGGTCTCTGAACTTCTAACACATGCCTGGAGTTTTTGTTCAACGACTTCATAGTTCAGTATTAAAAGGCCACTTTTTAGTTTGGGTCCAATTTAGAGAAGGACATTCGGCTTTCCACTGGGTTAAGTGTCCCAACATCTTCATTTTTTTCCTTTGGTGAAGTGGTTAGAGAAAATGATCTCTTTTCATTTGCCAAGGTGATATTTTCTTAGAGGCTTCTTGATTATATGATAATCAAGGTGAAGTGAGAAAGGCCATATTCATTCTTTAAAGAACATGAATGTCATTTATCATTATAGAAATTTGGAAATAGAAGTCAGGAAAAAAGTTATTTGCTGATGGTTCATTTATCTAGCTATCTTAAACACTGTTGATGTTTGGGTGGTTTTGTTTCTAGTCTTTTTTTCCCCAATATAGTTTTTCATTTGTATCACATACTTGTGATTGATGATTTTTCTATATTATTTGTATCCTGTTTTTCCATTTGTCATTGAAGCAAAAATATTTCCATATTAGACACTATTTATAAATATATTTTATATAATTATGTAATATCCATTAGGTTGGTATACCAAGGTTATTATCCATATTTCTATTTGAAGACACTTAAGTTATTCCAAAATATTTTCATTATAAATAACTATGCAATAATATACTTTTCTTTTAGCTTTTTGTTCTCTGAACATATCAAGTAAGTAGCTAAAGATAGATTTCCCCAAATGGAAGTTATTGTGACAAGAATATTGGCACTTTAATTTATATTCTTCAATTTTTAAAAAATTAAATTTATTGGGGTGACATTGGTTAATAAGATTATATGAGTTTACATTTCTATGATACATGATCTGTAAATTGCATTGTGTGCCCACCACCCAGAGTCAAATCATCTCCCCTACCCCTATACTTGACCTCCTTACCCTTTACTAACCCCCACTCTTCTTCCCTCTGATAACCACCATAGTGTTGTCTGTGTCTATGAGTTTCAGTTTTATATTCCACATATGAGTGAAATTATATGGCTCTTAGCTTTTTCTGACTCACTTATTTCACTTAACATAATATTCTTGAGGTTCATTCATGTTGTCACAAATGACAGATTTTCATCTTTAGTTATGGCTGAGTAGTATTCCATTGTATATATGTACCACATCTTCTTTATCCAATATATTCTTTACATCATTGTTACATTGCTGTTTTGTTAATATTATATGCCCAACTATAAAATGTGAAAATACAGCCTTTATTTTTCACTTTCAATTTTGAAGATGCTTTTTAATTTTTACTAATTTGGTAGGTAAATAAGCAAAAATCCCACCCCAAATTGGATCATTTATAAAACCTGCAATACATGCAGCCTTTTACTGCTTTACACAACTCAGCTTTTTGGTTTTGAATACTTAAATCTATCTCTCTGAAGTAGAGAGAATGTGAAAGAAAATATTTAAGAGTGGGTACACAGTGATCCCTTAGTGGTCCTTTGTACCTTATAGGTAGGTACAAAGTAAGTTTCTTCTTGCTGCTCCAGAAAATCTCCCAGCACATAGTTATAGTATCTTATCTACACAAAGGCTGCCATCAGTTTCTTCCATCCCTGTATATGCTTATCAGTCTCCCATCAAGGGGTGGAATCTATTCCTCGATCACCTTAAATATGGCTGGCCTAGGACTGCTTTGACCAATATATTATAGCAAGAGTGATACCAAAGCAGTTCCAGGCTTAGAGGTGCTAAATTAAGGTCAAGGAAGCCTGGATTATCTGACTGCCATTGATCCCAGCTTCATGGAAGAAATGTGTATCTTTTAGGAAAGAAAATGACCAGCCTTGGAACTGGCACTGATAGACGTGAAGAGTCATACTAAGATAATTTAAATACCTGGATCCAGCCATATCTGAAGGAATCAACCCTGGACTGCCAAACATCATGAGTTTAAACATCTTTTCCCCTCTTTACGTTAGTTTCAGTAGAGTTTCTGTCGTTTGCAACAAATAAAGTTTATGCTTATACATTAGTATATCTAATTCCATCCAAGGGACTCACATTTTTAAAAAAACTTGATAAAGCACACACGATTGATGATTTTTCACACTACATATATTATGGAAAGCAATATTAAATAGGTAAGTTTCCGTGTAAGCCAATTTTCTGTAATTGCACACATTTTTTTATCTCTCAACAGAATATAATAGCATGAAAAATGTGAGAAAATGTATTACGGGGATAAAATTGCATCTACTCTAATTTATAAAAAATAACATCATTTACAAATTAATTTCATTAACGAAGTCTCTAGGAGGCACAGATTAATTGATCTTTCCATAACAGTGCTCTGTGACCGTGAGGTTCAGACCCTCTGTCCATGTCACAGGGTGGCTCAGGTGTCAGGACAATTAGGCCTTGGAGAGTTTTTCAACTTCAAGTCGATGTGACCTGATCATAATGCTGGGAGTGTAATCCAGTGTGCCTTCAGAGACTCTCTATTCTTCTGTGCGTGTGGGTGTATGTGTGTGTGAGTGTGCATGTAATTGGATTTTAACTCAGTTCAAGTTTTTATCTAAGTTATACATAAACATTGCTTATTTTACAGAACATGGCAATCTCCCCAAACATCTTCCTTATTTCCTACTCTTTAAGCACTTATAAAACTTTAATCTGTATCTGTAAATAATATCTATGTCTCTAAGTAATCAACTTAATTTTTTTCTGTTATAGGCATTACCTGTTGACTTCCCACTACTAAAGATTTAGCAATTTTCTCACACTTCCAATACAATTACACACACACACACACATACCACACACATCTGAGTTCCCTTACCTTCAATAAATACCCATTGTAATTACATTGGTAGTAATATGGATTTACATTGTAACTATATAACTACTATTACTACCGGAGCTCTATAGTTGTCTATGATGATCTTTCCTGTTTTATGATCAACTTTTATTTCTTCATAGTAATAATTTTCTTATGTTACTTTTATTTAGTTTTTTATTTATCTAGACTAACTTCTTCCCATATTCTCTCCCTGATGTATAAAAGCAACTCAGTATATTCAATCAAAATAAATATACTGTTATTTTCATTTTCTAAAGGTTTCCTTCTTGAACATTCTCACATGCTCCAATCTGGTCTGTTTCCTCTCCTGCCTTTTATAGAGCTATGTCCTGGGATTTCTCTTCACATCATCCTGGAGACCACCTCTGTTCTTATTGGATTCCCTGTTGCTTGAGTCTCAGGTACTGTTATTTATTGGATTTCTCATGCAGTAGTGTCCTGAAAAAAAAAAAAAAAATGCTTAGCCAGTAATTTTTTGAAACTTTGCACATCTCAAAACATAATTTTAAATTATTTTCACATTTAATTAATAGTTTCACTGATTGTAGAATTCTAAGTTAAAAATTATTATCCCTCAGAATTTCAAAGATATTTACCCTCCAGTGTATTCCAGTTTCTAATATTGCTCAAGTTTTTGTATAAAATATTTATATTTATCTCTGAAAACTTTGAGGGTCTTTCCTTGCTCTCCAGGTTGTGAATTTTGTAATGATGTGCCATTTGGTGTCTGTTTTCCTTTCGCGTGCTGTGTGCATTATACAAATGCATCTTATGCTGATTTCTTCCTTTCTGTAAGCACGTCGTTTAGTTCCTGAAAATAGACTTATCTTTAGGGAGGATAAAACGTATAAATGTATTCATTCAGTTTATAGTCTTTGCTCTTTCTATAATTCTTATTCAAATATTAGATCTTGAGGATGGGTGATGTATTTCCCTAATTCTTTCTCCTCTTTACTATTTATTCATTCATTCATCATTTCATTCATTTTTGTAACATCAGTGACAATTCCTCACATTCATCTTCCAAGTATTCTTCTGCGTTTTTAATTTACTCATGTTTTAATTTATAAAATTTTTATTCTATTCATTGAATGTTTGCATAATTTTATGCTATTCTCTTCTGTTATGATTGCAGTATCTTCTTATCCCCACGGACGATAATAAAAATTGCTAGTATGTGTATCTTTTTCCTGCTTTTATGTTTTCTCTTTTCTCCAGATTTCCCTTCTCTTTTTGCTTTAGGCTCTGTCTTTACTATCTGAGTTCTGAAATTGTAGGCCACTGTCCAATCATACTTAAGAGAGAATCATAAAAACTCAAAGTTTTGTGTTTCTGGGTAGAGTGTTTTGACCATGGTCTTTGCTGTAAATTGATTTAACCAGCATCTTTCAATGAAGAATCTTTAAATCAAAATCTCTAGATTTTTTTCTTGTAGGCAGGTCATATTTTCTCCGAACAATTATTTAATTGTCTGTGTGGAAGGCAAGACTGGCCCCTGGCATTTCCTACCATGGTGTTTCAAATTTTATTTAATAACATTTACTAAATCTCTGGCTTCAACACAGCATCCTTGATATTTATTGGAAGAAATGTGTCTCTTTTTTTCTAGACAACAAATGTCTGGCATTCTGCTAGGATTACAAAGATTAATCTCTTAAAATACATGCATTTTCTAAAGTTGAACATAGAAGAAATGCCTTTGTGATCTGAATACTTACAAATTGGATTTACACAGTCAGGGGCCAGGACAAATTTACTTAAGGGTAAGGTTGAGATTAGAAAAGCTTTAAGACACAATTTTAACTGTCCCAAAGGATGGGTAGTAAGAAAAACAAGAAAAGGATATTGAAGGCAAATGTGAAAGGTCATAGAAGCAGTTAAAATCCTTGTGTTTTGGGTAGACTGTATGACACTTAGGGTAAAGTAAAAGAGTTAAAATTGTGACTCATTGAAGCTAAGTCTGGAAAGTTAGTTGTTTTCCACTGCATAGTTAAAGATGCCTCTGAATGTTTTTTAGTTGGACATCTCATGATAAGATACATACTTTAGGGAGAGTCATCTGATGGCAATATGCATTCTGGGTGGAGCTGTGGAGTGAGGTGGGTAAATCAATATGTAGCCATTTTCTGAAAATTTAGTTAGTGGTGTGGAATGCAAACATGCTAAATAGCAATCCCAGATGTTGAATAAAGAAAAATAGGATTTATTTAAAGTAAAGGGGTGGGGGATGGGCATATCCAAAGGAAAGGGCTACAAATCACTCAGCCATGGGGTACTGGGTTGATGATGGCAGCCCCTAGGAGCTGGAGGTTTGTCTTTATATGCATTCACTGGAGGTAAGATTTTTGCCATCAGTAGGTTTTGAGGTCTATGTTGGTGGGTTTGGGCAGGGGAGTTGGGTCTACAAGAAGGAGGATGTGAGCTCAGATGGTTGTATGGTTTGATTCCTGGTGTCTAGTATTTCTTATCTGACAAGTCCTCCTGGCCTTTGTCCTCCTGTGGTGGGAAGCTTACAACATGGCAGTTAGAATTATATTGCCTTGCAAATCCTAACACATTCCTCATCCAAATTACAACACAAGGCCTCAGGTAGGGTGAAGGCAGTGGGAAAGGAAAGTTGTGAATGGGAGAGTATAACAAAGGAAGAATTGACAGGCTGTGGTAAGAGATATTTTATGGGGAGACATAACCTTTCCTGCCTCCTGGCCCAGGGAGACATCACTCTAGAGACATGCCACCCTTGAGTTATTGTGTGCTGAGAGCTGGGTAAATTCCAGCTAGAGGTGAATTTGTCCTCCAATGGTCTGAGGCAGATTACCGCAAATTAAATTTCATGCTAACCTGCTCTAAGCCAGGAACACATCATTAAGCTTCAGGGTTATCTAGTTGATCACACTAAAAAATCTATTTCCACTGTTCCCTTGATGACAGTTGTGAAAATATTTTAATCGCAGTATGAAATCATTTTGCAGTATTTCACCAAAGCAATTATGCACTCTTTGAAATGCAATACTGAACAGAGGCTCATGGGATGAAGCCATTAGTTCTTGGTTAGCAAATGCTCCAATTTCTAGAAATGGCCTTGACAGGGCTCCTAAAATCCAGGTCCACTCCTTGAGCCAGGTCTACACCAGCTAAGTGAAGTAAAGAATTGAATTATTTTGGTAGAAAATTAATACTGTCCTCTCTCTCCTGCTTCCTTTGTCTATCTTGATCATTCAACTTCTGAGAAAATTTACACTCTTCTGCAGGGCCATAAATATTAAAGACAATATGAGTTCAAATTGTGACACTGTCAGTGTAGGTAGCTAGTTATTGATATGAGGAAGATAGCTAGTTTTTAATATAAGGGAGAAAGCAAAAGGGAACTAAATAATCTTCATGAACTGGGAAGCAGAAGCAGATAACAGAGCAGAATTCCATCTCGTTTACTGGTAAACCAACTCATTCACACACTCCAGGGAACTGTAGCCAAGGAGACTTAATCCTCAGAAGAGCAGGACAGGAAATCTCCCCAGGGGTGCTGAAAGCCCAGTACCAAGGGAGGGGGGACGTTCCTCTCCTGGGCGAATGTGCAACAGAAACTAGATGATGTAATGAAATTTTTGGACATGCACAATGAGAGTAGGGTGACAAAACAGAGGGACAAGGCCTAGACTGGGAACAATCAGAAAGGTAATTCATCAGAGAGTGGACATTAAATTTCAATAGAATTGACTGGGAGGAAAACCCAATCCAGGCCCAGGAAAAGGTGGGATAGTTTGAATGGTTCTCTGTCCTTTACCTGAACCAAGAAGACATATGGAGGATTAATAGGAGCCTGTGCACTGCTTTCAAGCCTGCCCACCCTCCATGTCCCCGGAGGGTGTATTAATTCCTCTTGATTCACAATCAAATCTTACCACCACGTTTAAACTTCTCCATGCATGTGCCTTTGAAATTCTGTGCTCATGTCTCTGCAAAAGAATCTATTACTTTCACTGGCAACAGCACAAGGAAGACAGAGAAGAATGAAATCGTGTGTGTGTGTGTGTGTGTGTGTGTGTGTGTGTGTGTGTTCACCAGAAGATTAGTGAAGAATGCAGTAGGCAAGCAACAGCCTTGAGATTTAATCAGGGATTTAAGAGTTTACCAAGAGTTTGTACTGATGCCCAGAATTCAGTGTTAAGACTTTGTCTGAAATCTAACTGAATGAATGCTATGGGAAAATGTATGATGCTCTTGTAAAACTATGCCTGGTGAAGATAAAGGCAAATGATTACCGACGTGAGGATCACAAAATCAAAGCCCACCAATGTCACTGCAATACATTTAATAAAACATTAAAAAAGAAAAAAAAAAAAAGAAAAGAAATCAAAACCAGTTGATTCAAAAGGAAGAGAGACTATGGGTTATCTAACGGGGAAGACACCTTGAGAAGATGAAGCTTTGGCATCTGCGTGCCTTCTGCAGTACGTCATGGGTGGGTGGCACTCCCAGGTGATAGGTAAACACGTGACTAAGTGAACACATATGGAAACATCAGAATTACTTAGCCTCTAAGTGACTGTAAGTAGTTATTAGAGTCAGTATATCCAGATGAATTAGTCTTCTAGGCCTGTCAAAGCAAAATTGCATGGACTGGGTGGCTTACACATTAGAATTTTATTTTCTCAATGTTGAAGGCTGGAAGGTCAAGGGCACGGTGTTGGCAGGTTTTGTGTTTCCTCAGACCTCTGTCCTTGGCTTGTAGATAGCCACCTGCTTGCTGTGTCTTCACGTGGCCTTTACTTTGTGCGTGTTCATCTCTGATGTCTCTTCCGAAGAACACCAATCAGATTGCATTAGGGCCCCACCCTGATGACTCCATTAAACTTCAATTGCTTCTTAAAAGTACCTGTCTCTAAATACAGCTCCAGTCTAAGGCAGTGGTTCTCAACCTGTGGGTCGTGACTCCTTCGAGGGTCAAATGACCCTTTCACAAGGGTCGCCTAAGACCATTGGAAAACACATATTTTCGATAATTTTGGGAACTGAGACACTGCTCCTCTATCCATCTCCAGGCGGGTCCGCCCACGTGCAGATACGCCCACGTACAACATGAGGAACTGTATTAAAGGGTCGCGGCACTAGAAAGGTTGAGAACCACTGTTCTAAGGTATGAGGGATTAGGGTTTCAATGTATGAATTTTGTCTGTAATACCAGAATTCTTATTTTTTCTTCCCCAAACTAGCTCCTTTCCTAAGCGTCACTGTCTTAATAAATGGGATTTCATCCTGTTAGCTGCTCAGGCCAACAATTTTTAGGTCAAGCCTGATTTTTGTTTTACTTGCTCATCCCACGTCCAATGAGCAAATTCTGCTGGGTTCGTATTCAGAATGCATGCAGAGTATGACCCTTCTTGCCATCTCAGTGCTGTGGTGTAACCAGCCCACTGGGCAATGACTCCTGGGCAGTGTCTCCTAAGCGGTCTCCTGCTCTTCTCCTTTCTCCCTCCGTCTCATCCCCGTGCACTCTGTAGGGACACATTCCAGGTTTTTCCTTTTTCATGAAGCCCCTGGTCACTAAACACAGAGACTGCTGGTATCTGCAACTTCAAATCACCTTTCCACCCAACTAAAAAGGGCAGGAAAGAATATTAAAGTTGATAAAAAATATTAGAAGAGTAAAACAAAAAACTAATCATAGTGGGGCACTAGCCATAGTTTTTTTTTTTTTTTAATGTTAATAATCCTTTATAATGTTGGTGGTGATTGCTTTGTTCTGATTGAGGAGAAGCCCGTTCTGACTTGGCTGGGAGGCATGCACCTCGGGAGTCTACCTCGGGAATGCTGTCCATTCTCCTAAGCTGAGAACTAGGGCACTACCTGACATCACAGAAAGATTAACAACCTGATTATCAAAACACTGGACTCTGGACCTGGGACTGAGACTCATGGGCCACCAGCCCCTGGCCCACATTCCTTCTCTCCTTTTCCCCAAGCACATTTTACAGGCTAAAGAAGATGTGCTAAGAACCCTCCTGGCACATCTGCCCCTTACTCCCCAAAGCCTCCAATAAAAGAGCAATTCACTCTTTCTGCTCTGCCCAGTGCCACCTGGTACTCGGCCCTTTCCCTGTCTACGGGGAAAGACAAATAGAATTTCCTCCCCTTTTCTCTCTGCTTTCAGTTGTGAATGCTTCCACAGGCCTGCGTCACTAGCCTAAACAAAACCCTAACACGCCCTATATAAGCCATGACAATATTTCTCCCCGCTATAGATGTCTTCCAAGCACTTGCCTCCACTTGAGAAGTGTGTGTGCATGTACATGAGTATATGTAGATTTTGTAGTCTGTCTCTTACCACTAACATGTAAACTCACAAGAGCTGAAAACTGTTATTTTGTTCCCTGACTTATTTCAAATTTCTTGAACATGTATGGCACATTAAAATAAAAAGTAACATACTTGAATGAGTTAATGCACCTGTGCTTATACCTGCACATGGTATTAGCTACTCCTGTGCCTCAGTTGGTGCCTCCTGGAATGGAAGGACTATTAGGAAGCAAACCAAGTGCCTACTGTGTGCCAGGGGCTACAAAAAATAAGTACAAGATTCTGGTGTAGCCCTGATCAGTTTGGCTCAGCAGTTAGAGTGTCGGTCCATGGAACAGAGTCCTGGGTTCGGTTCCTGCTAAGGGCATGTACCTCTGTTGTGGTTTGTCCCTAGCCACTCGATGTGTCTCTCTCACATCGATGTTTCTCTCTCTTTCTCCCTCTCTCCCTCCACTCGATGTGTCTCTCTCACATCGATGTTTCTCTCTCTTTCTCCCTCTCTCCCTCCTGTGCTATCTGAAGATAAATACAAAAATGTCCTTGGATGAGGATTAAAAAAAAAAAAAGGTTCTGGTCTAACAGGAGAAAAATACATAAAGAAATGAAAGCAGCCCAGGCCTGCTTGGCTCAGCGGTTAGAGTGTTGGCCTGCGGTCCAGAGAGACCAGGGTTTGGTTCCTGCTAAGGGCACGAGCCTTGGTTGCAGTTTGTCCCCTGCCCCGGTTGGGATCATGTGGGAGATGGCTACTTGATATGTCCCTTTCATGTCGATGTTTCTCTCTCTCTTTTCCTCTCTCTCCCTCTCACTCTACCTGAACAAAAATGGAAAAATGTCCTCGGGTGAAGATAAAAAAAAAAGAATTGAAAACAAAGATACAAGAATCCATAAATGTGACGGGAGTGTAAGAAAGATTGAATATTTGGTCTTCAGGCAAAGGCTATAATTATGGGTAAGGGCAGACTTCTCAGAAACAGAACCTGGACTGGAGAAGGAAGTCAGATGGATGGAGGATATTACAAATTATAAAAAATGCCATGTGTTTATGTCATTCTTAGGCTGCTAGAAAAATGGATGCTAGTTGTAGGTATTTAGAGAGCATTCCCAGGTTCAAGACCAGTTTTCCAAGTTGTAAGAGATTAACACTACCGAGTCTGTATTATTTGCAAACGTCTTTGGATAAATACAATTCAGCTGGCAGTAGTCATGTTGTTCTCTGGTTAGAGCATTAGATTTTATACTCCTGTTGACTGATTTTAGAGTGAACCCCCAGAAAATAAATCTTCCCTCCTATAGTCTATTTTAAGAAAAAAACAAAACAAAACAATTCTGTATAAGTAAAAATAAGCTTTCATTGTAGTTAATTTAAACTTTAAAAAATGATGTAAGTTTACAGAATGCATTCATGTTTTATCAGAAGAAAAAAGGTAGACACAACTAGTTTTGATTTGCAGATATCCTTTTTAAAACAAGAAAACCCCCCAAACTACAAATATATAAAAACTACAAATATAAAACTACAAAGCAAACACAATGAAAAGTTTGAAATCAATTATAATTGATTATGAACACATTATCTATAAATATACATAATTATTTTCTTTACAAATTGTGCAGGTGTTGAAGGTATTTATTTCTACAGTAGAAGAGCCAGTAACATTTTTTTACACTTAGAGATTAAATTATATTGGACATGTATTTTGTCTTTTTCAACTTCGAATTTCTGCCTGTTAATACATGTTTAGCATAAAATAGATTCTCAATTAATGTCAGTGCAATTGAAATTGAGTGACAGTAGAAGTGCTTAGAGTCACATATGAAAGTGGCATTTTGGTATTTTTTTCAAAACATCTGGTAACACCTCCACTTGATCCTATGGGATAATAAACTTAACCCCCTTTACAGATCAAGAAAATGAGATACAAGACAATGATTATTGGCCTTGGATAAACTGATAATTGATAGAATGAGATGGAGCTGTGTGAGGTAACAACATTGTTCTTCTGATATGAACTCTCCCCTCTCTATTGGAGCACATTACATCTTTTGACAAATAACATTTACAAATAGCATTCTTCTCATTATTCCATCCTCTCTTTTATCCTTTCTAATAATTGGTACTCTGCGTTCCTGAGGGTGTGGGATATAGCTAACCACAATGCAGCTGATTTTCTTATTGTTAGACATAAAGTAAGCAAAAGCAACATTGTTGTCCCACTCACATTTTCCTCAAGCTAGGAGTCATGTAAAAGTATAGCCCACCATATATTTTCAAGAAAAGTGCCAAGGGCATTCAATGAGAAAAAAAGAGTCTTCACCAAATGGTATTAAGAAAATTGGATATTTTTATGCAAAAGAATGAAATTGAACTCAAAGATCTACATGTGAGAGCTAAAACTATAAAACTCTTAGAAGAAAACATAGGAGAAAGATTCATGATTTTGGATTTGCCAGTGATTTCTTGAATATGACACCAAAGCACAAGAATAAAAGAGTAAATAAAGGAATTGAACTTTATTAAAATTAAAAACTTTGTGCATCAAATAACACTATCAACAGAAAGAAAAGGCATAGGAGAAAATATTTGCAAATCATATATCTGATAAGGATTAATATCAAGCATATCTATTATTTAACCAAAAAACCCAAACAGCATGATATAAAAATGGGCAAAGTACTTGAATAGACATTTCTAAAAAGAGAGAGAGAGAGAGAGAGAGGTGGCCAGTAAGCACACCAAACATTAATTATTATGAAAATAAAAATTAAAATCACAATGAGAAAATACTTCACAGCAATCAGAATGGCTATTAAAAGCAAACACACACACACAAATAAGAGTTGAAGAGGATGTAGAGAAATTAGAACCCTTGTGCATAATATGATGGTACCTCAAAAATTAAACATTGAATTATCATATGACCCAGAAATTCCACTTCAGCACATTGGAAAACATTGAAGAATAGAAAACAAAGACCTGAATAGCACTTTACACCAATTTTCACAATAGCTATAAGGTGTAAACATCCCAAGTGTCCATCAGCTAATGAATGAATGGCTGTCTTGGGAGCACAAACAATGCAAAATTAATCATTCAGTCTTAAAAGGAATGAAATTCTAACACATGCCACAGCATAGATGAAGCTTGAAAACATTATGCTGAGTGAAATAGGCCAATCACAAAAAGACAAAAGTATGTGATCTCACTTGTATAAGATACCTAGAGTAGTTAAATTCACAGAGATAGAGACTAGGATGGGGGTCACCAGGGCTGAAGGAGAAGAGAGAATGGAGAGCTACTTAAAGGTACAGAGTTTCAGTTTGTGAAGATGGAAAACTTCTGGAGATGGAACATGGTGATGGTTGCACAACAACGTGAATGAATGTATTTAATGTCACTGACCTGTCCTCTTAAAAATAATTAAAAAGGTAAATTTTACATTGTGCATACTTTACCATAATCAAAAGTATATGCCATTACAAAGAGAACCTATTTTTATGTTCAGAACTCTATATTATAGAGACCAAAAGGTAAATCTCTAAATTCAGAAAAGGGTACTTTTACAGTCAAACAGGAGAATTTATCTGTTATAATGGAGACAGAAAATATTAAATGGATTATCTCCAATTCCATTTAGCTATTACTCTCAAACTCTGCCTCTACTATTCAATGGCCAGTGGTTAGAGGAAAGAGCAGCTGTTGTTAGCTGGGTGGGAGACAGGGAGAGATGTTTACAGTTTACTACTTTAAAAAAAAAATATATATATATATATATGTTTTCATTGATTTGTTGTTGTTGTTTAGAGAGAGAGGAGGAAGGGAGAGAAAGATAGAAACATCTATGTGAGAGATAAACATTGATCAGCTGCTTCCTGCACGCCCCCTACTAGGGGTTGAGCCGGCAACCTGGGCGTGTGACCTGACAGGGATTGAACCAGGACCTCTTAGTCCATGGGACGACACTCAATCTGCCGAGCCACACTGGCCGGGCAGCAGTTTGCTCCTTTTTAAATGGTTCATTCTTATTTTTTGTTTTTATTTCTGAATCCCAGTTCCAAAGGGCAAAATGCAGCCTGTCCTCTTGCCTCCCCTTTGCACATTGGGCCTTTGGTCAATGCGGCAGTCGTTAACCCCTGGGTCACCTTTGGCAAGTAAGAGCTTAGACGGATTCTTATAGGAGTAAAATCAACACAAACACGTGGGCTTCAAGCTATCCTGTATCTGTAATTTTTATTCATGCAGAACTGAGTGAAAGAGACGGGATCCTTCCACAGTCATTTGGAAACAGGAACATATATATGCATAAAATAAACCACATTTGTCCCTCAGTGTTCACTGGGGGATTCGTTCCAGGAACCCCTGTGAATACCAAAATTCTCAGATGCTCAAGTTCCTTATATAAAACCGCGTAGTATTTGCATATAACCTATGCATATTCTCTCGTGTACTTTAAATCATCTCTAGATTACTTTTAACACCTAACACAATGTAAAGCTATGCAAATAGATGTTATACTGTATTGTTTAGGGAATAATGACAAGAAAATAAAGTCTGTAGTTTTTCAGTAGAGACGCAAGCATTGTAGACCTAACAACACGTTAGCAGTGACGCAACATTTTATTTTTCAAGTATTTTCTGGCCATGGCCTGGTAGCTCAGTTGGTTAGAGCATCATCCTCAAATGATATGTCAAGGTTGCAGATTTGATCCCTGGTCAGGACACATATAAGGATCAACCAAATAATGCATAAATAAGTAGAACAAGGAATCGATGTTTCTCTTTCCCTCTCTCTGTAAAATCAATTAAAATATAAAATAAAATTTAAAAAATTTCCATCCACCGTTGGTTAAATCCATGGATTGGGAAGCTTTGGATATGGAGGGTGATTATAGTACCTCCAAACCTTCTGTCTCATAACCTGTTTTTTACATTCCCCAGCCCATTCTTTCTTAACTACATATTGGGTTATGCAATTTTTTCCCTTCTGATAGATGACATCTAAATTCTTTAGCACAGGCTAAGCCCCTTTCTGAATGGAACTCATCCTGTCCAGTCTAATATATCACGGTTGCCACCAGTGTCCAGGGTTTTGGTGGTACTAGATGCAGCCCAGCTCTCTAGGTGTCTTATGTACTGCAGCTCCCACTTTGCCTCTCTCTCTAAATGCTATTCCCTCTGTGTTAAATATTTGTCCTCCTCTAACACTCAAGTGTCACCTCCTCTGTGAAGCCCACCTTGCCTACATCAAGAAGAATCAAATGCATCCTCCTCAGTGATTTCTCAAATGAATGAGTAAATATGTAAATTTTCAGTAACTCGACTTTTTAACAATAGAAAACATCACTGGAGCTTATGGGCATCTCATAGCCAAACAATAAGAATGAAATGTAAAGTTTTAATAATTGTAGCAAAAATTCTAGAGTGATGACATTAGTCACCCATCAACAGATATTCATGGAGTGTTTGTTGTTTGTTGGTTTGACCAGTCACCACATCTGTGCCAGCTGTGCTTCATACCCCTACACTGAGTGGGGAGCTGGGAAAATGGAGACAGACTTAAGAATATATGGAGACATCTTAATTATTTGTGGAATATAATGAACATAACAGTCTGAAGGAACAGGGTAAACCCAGGGACGTAGAAGTAGGGTACAGACTGACAACCCTCAGAAGAGGGGGTGGGGAGGAGATAAACCACGGAACTTATAGTTATGTACACATAATGGACATGGACAACAAAGCTGGAGACGGGGTGGGGGGATGGGGAGGAGGGTGTCAATGGGGAAAAAAGGAGAAACATCTGTAACAAAAATAAATTAATACAAAAAGAAGATGAATGTAGGGATTCTTAAGATTACAGTAGGAAGTCATATTATTAAAATAATTTCCTGATTTCTGAAATAGAAGTTTTGAGCAAAAGTGATTTTCCTTCTCAGCTAATTGGCTACCTCGGCTCCAAGGTGATTGTTCAATGATGCTAACCTACTCAGTGGGTTTAAATGGACTTGCGCTAGCCTGAAACAAACTTCATTACCTTCTCAGACTCTCTCGTATCATTTCAGCAAGTCTGGGAATATTACCAGCAGGTACTGCTTGGTTTTGTCTTGATCCAGTCGAATTTCTTTCTGGGCAAAGACTTTGGATAACTTGCAGGTTCATATAATGTTAGCACTGGAAAGGGTCCACTGTGATCATTTTTGCTCTATGCTGTCATTTTAAAGATGGGGATACTGAGTCCAAGCTGAGGCCGGGGGCTTGCGAGAGTCGCTGAGGCAGCTGGCGCAGGCTTGTTTCCAGTTCTGATGCCCTGTCTGTGAGGCCAACGTCACGTTCTTCTCCTCGGGCCTCTCACAGGTGAGTTCTCACTTCATGCTTTCAATCCAGGGCAGTGCAAAACGTGCAGCCAAGTGCACATTGAAAGCTTTCAAATTATATCTTCAAAATTGAGTTAGTTCAGCCCTGGCCGGTTTGGCTCAGCGGTTAGAGCGTCCATCTGCGGTCCAGAGACACCCCGGTTCAGTTCCCGCTAAGGGTTCATTCAGTTCCCGATAAGGGCACGTATCTAGGCTGTCGTTTGTCCCTGGCCCTGGTTGGGCCAGCGAGAGGCAACCACGCGATGTGTGTCCCTTTCGCATCAATGTCTCTTTCTCTCTCTCCTTCCCACTCTATCTGAACAAAAAAAGTGTCCTCTGGTGAGGATAAAAAAAAAAAGGAGAAAAAAAATTAAAGTTAGTTTAAGCTCAGGTTTTGAATTTATTCACCATTTAAGAAAATAGATGTATATAATATTTTCAACCCACTGAGCCATAATCTTTATAGAAAATACTAATGAAATACACAGTGTGATCCAGCTTCTCATTTCTCTCCTCCCCATGTGAATCCTTCCGTCTGCGGCACTTCATTGAAGCCAGTGCCGCGCGTGGGGCCCCTCCCGGGAACCTTCCTTAGAGAATGTGCCAGGCAAAGACCCTTTTTGCCATAGGAGCATCAACCACAGGATTTAAGAATCAGAATTCATTTCATAGACGAGCTGAAACCAAACAAATAAATACATGCCCATTTAGAAAGTCTCTTTTAGACAGAGAGCTGAAAGAAAAAAGGAATCCAAGATTATATGTATAATTTTAGTGGACAGATAACATATAAAGTCCACAATGTCTCCATACATAGGAGCAGATCGTAGCTGAGTTTTGGAATTGAATGAGATGGGGAAAGTAAACGGTGGGTGGGAGAGAGGGTGAAGCTCAGAGCTAGTAGTGCTCCTCGGCGCTGAGCAAGCTAAGCACCCGAAAGGCTGTGCCGCGGAGGCGAAGGAGCAGTGAGCCTTGAGTGGGGCACCAGTGGCTGAGGGGGGCACTTTTGTCTTCCATGGTGATGGCGCATCTGGAAAATACTGGGGCAGGATCAAACAACCTCATAACTTCTACATTCTGGGTTTGTGAAGATTTTACTTTTTCTGAGTTCAGAGTACAAAGAAACATGATAAAAAAAATATGCTAAAATTGTTGATTTGATTAATTCCTGGTCTTGGACTGTTTATTCTATTTAGTGCTTGGCTTAGTGGACAGGAGCTGACTGGGAATCACAGAGGAGGCGTATGGAGTAGTAAGCAGTCGCCCTCCTTCATCCTGGATGACCTAATGCAGTCCTTCCTCAAATACTGAGCCTAGTCAGTAGCTGCTCAGGGCTAAGAAGTCAAACTGCCTTGGTTGAAATTTTGGTACACCACCAGCTAGGGACCTTGGACAAGTCCTTTTTGGGTCTTTAGAGGCAGCTAACATACTTCTTAAGATTTCTTCTTTCACAGATGACTAAGGTTCACCTACCAGTAACCAATCTAGGATGTTAGAGCTACCAACATTTCCTTCTAATTTAAAGCTACTGCATTGTTAGTATTTATTGAGGCCCAGAATTCAAGACTCTGCTCAAGGCCTTGTTGCAAAGCTTCTGGGCACAACATATGTGCAGAAAGTTGGATGGCCTCTCAGAATTAATGTGACATCATCAGTGTGGCTTGCCTCAGCGATGGTTTTCAGTGAAGACTTTACTTTGTAATTATTAATTACCATTATGTTATCACCATTTACTTTGTGTGTAATTATTTCTTTAGTGTATGTTATATTTTACTAAACAACATTTAAAGATATATTTGCTCTGCTCTTCTAAAGCCAACATATTCAGGATGCTTCTATACTTTACTTCTGTTATGAGAGTTCATTGCAACTGACAGGCTGAGAATTACCTTGCAACAAACTATCAAGGTAAGTCTTGTGGAATTTGTCAATTACATTTAAGTTCATAGAGCATTGTTATTCACATAAGATCAGTGTATATCCTGCTACACTTCTTTTAAACCAGAAATAAGCATTTTTTTTGGGGGGGGAGGTCTTCTTGATAGTAAATGTGTTAGGCTTTGCAAGCTATGTCGTGTCTATCACCATTACTCAACTTTGATGTAGCACAAAAGCCACCACAGACAATATGTAAACAAGTGAATATGGTTGTGTTAAAACAAAAACTTTCCTTAAAAAATATATATATATTTTGCACAGCTGGTGTGGTTCAGCAGATTGAGCATTGGTCCACGGACTGAGAGGTCCCCGTTGGATCCCTGGTCAGGGTACAAGCCCTGGTTACAGGCTTGTTCACTAGTGGGGGATGTGCAGGAGGCAGTCAACCGATGTTTCTCTCTCACATTGATATTTAAATCACTCTCTCTCTTCCCCTCTCTCTAAAAACCCAATAAAAACATATTTAAATATATATATTTCCATTGATTATTTAGAAAGAGGAAAGAAGAGGGAGAGAGAGATAGAAACATCAATCAGCTTCCTCCTGCACTCCCCCTACTGGGGATAGAGTCTGCAACCCTGGCAGGTGCCCTGACCAAGAATCAAACTGGTGACCTCTTGGTATATGGGATGACACTCAGTCCACTGAGCCACACCAGCCTGGCAAAATTTTTACAATAGCAATTGTTGAGCCAATTTGGCCTATAGACCATATAGTATTCTGGCCCTTGTTTTCAAAATAAATAGTAAGTAATTTGTACATGCTCTTCTCAAGTTCTTTTTCAGGTTTTTCTTTTTCCACAGACATGTGAAAATAAGTTTGTTATTGCACCAGTTTGTTTTTGCCCAATTTAATTCTGCTACATTAAAAAATATATGAGCCCTGGCCAATTTGGCTCAGCGGTAGAGCATCGGCCTACAGACCAGAGTCCTGGGTTCGGTTCCCGCTGGGGGCAAGTACCAAAAAAAAAAAAAAAAAAATTGAAAACCACTAGTATACAAAGGAGGGTTAGAGCTATTAATATTCTACAGACGCCAACTCCATTCTTTCACCGGAGTGCTAGAGGCTGGCATTTGTAAATCCAACAGAAACATTTCTTTATGGATTTTTGTGGGGGAACCATGAATAGAAGAAATGGGAAGGTAGCAGGTCAGGCTAAGTAATACTAAAAGCTTAAATATCTGTTTATCAGAGTACAGCAGAGCACTCATGTAATGATAGGATTTCTTAAAGAAACTACTTATTAAATAAAAATAAAACCATATCAATTCTGTGGGCAAGAGGTTGGAATAAAATCTAATGTGCATTTTTAAACTAAGAATTAGTCAAATATTTATTTTATTACTATAATATGACTTTCAACAGAGAACACTTGTAGTTTGTAACCCATACTTAAGCCTTAAGTATATTAAATTGTAGGTTTTCTACTGTACATAGGAAAATATAAATCATAAGATATTACTAGTCACTTAGTGTTGCTTTAAATAGAAATAAATGCAAGCTGTTATACTGTATAATGTTAGGGTCTATATTAAACAATGCACAGTATCTGATTTCTGTCAGCATAAAATTGTTTTAACCTTGAACAACCCTTATTTATAATTAATATAATAAATTAGAAAAGCACTTTTTAAAAGTTTCAACAAAGGTTAAATTTTTTAACTGCTAAGAGTTATATTTCTGGTTAACATGTGAAAAGAAAGAATAAAAACATTTGAAAGTGTTTCATAAAAATAAAAAAAATATTTTACAGAATAAGTTTATTATAACTACAATATATTTGCAAGCACCTTCTAAAAGTCCTTGTCAGCTTCAGCAATCAGATAGAAGTCTCGTTAAGGGTAAAATGTAGTTCTTGTGGTGATTTTTTTTTTTTTATCCTCACCGGAGGATATTTTTCCATTTTTTATACAGATAGAGTGGGAGGGAGAGAGAGGAACAGAGAGAGAGAGAAACATCGACATGAAAGGAACACATCGAGTGGCTGCCACCCGCACGACCAACCAGGGCCGGGGACAAACTGCAACCGAAGCACATGCCCTTAGCGGGAACCGAACCCGGGTCTCTCCGGACCGCAGGCCGACGCCCCAACCACTGAGCCAAAACGGCCAGGTGATTATGGTGATTTTTACACAGTTGGTTTCTTTAGAACAGTATTGTAGTTTTGCTAGGTTAGCCAAGTACCTTGACAAGCATTGCACATTATTTTGATCCCACTGGGGTTTCCACTACCATTGTCTGGAGAGAACACCAGTGTGCCACACAGATCAGTGACCGTTTGGGCCTCTGCAGCTCCAGAGACCAGACCCAGCACCCGGCCTGAGAGCAGCCCCGACAAGCCCACTCCAGCCAAGAAATGAGATGGCATACGGACTGCCCAGCAAAGTCTAACTAGTGTTATGAATTCTTACAGAAAGACTTAATCTTAATTTCTATGCAACAAATTTTTGCTTATGCCAGGTACTGCAGAAGATTGGATTTTTAAAAAGTGAAAATTAGTTATTTGACAATGACGCTATTTTTTTTATGTGTATATAATCTCTACAATCTGCTTGAGGTTTTCTTTTATCCTTTCCCCGCCCTTTTCACTGAATTTGTTGGGGTGACACTGATTAACAAAATTATACATGTTTCAGGTGCACAATTCTACAACATGTCATCTGTATATTGTATTTTGTGTTCACCAATCCCAGTCAAGTCTCCTTCCATCACCATTTAAACCCCTATAACCTCCTCTACCTCCCCCACTCCCCTTATCCCCAGCAACCACCACACTGTTGATTTTTTGTTTGTTCGTTTGTCTTCTTTTATTCTTGCTTCTTTGGCCATCATTTTATCTTGCATTAATAAATGTTTTGAAAGGTTCAGTTCTTGCAGAATTGTCTAAATAGTCTAAAAACAAAGTCTAAAAACAATCTAAAAACAAAGAGAATGCTTAAGAAATATTTGTTTATGTATTTCTCATAAACAATTATAAAATGAAGTGCTGAATGCATGAAGTCAAAATTTAATAATCTAGCCTTTCTTCTTTATTTACTCTTTCTTGACCAAGTCTATATGTGCAGAAAGTGGGGGATCCTTCGTTCTCATGTTATAACTTCGTACCAATGGCTTTCCTTTGCCCTGAGTTTCCATAGCACTGGGGACATATTTAGACTTATGTTTTGCCATTTCTAAATATTGTTCAATTTGGTTTCATGCATGCTAGTTCTATTTATGCAGCTCAGTGGTGAGGTCCTCAAAGCTAAGTAAGAATTATGTCTCAGACATTTATATCATCTCCCAGAGCATTCAGCATGGTGCCTGCCCCACAGCAAACATTAAAAACCCATTTGTTGATTGACAGTAATTTACACCTAGTCAGCATTCCTAACCTGTGATTGCTTGTGTGCTACTGCACAAACAGATCATCAGCTTAGCCAAGTATCAAATAGAAACAGCTTGAATGACACAACTGGGTTGAATCTAAAATTTTGTATTTCACTATTTTAAATATTTCTACTCCTACTCATCATGATTCACCAGGATACATTTAGATTGAAATGAACACCCCCTCCTTTTTTTTTCCATTCCTTATGCAGAATTAAATCTAGGCTTAATGGTTGAGGAAAGAACATCCTTTCTCAAACTTTCACTGATAAAACCTCCCCCTTCCCCGCCCCCTCTCTCACACACACACACACACACACACACACATACACACACCACAATGGCTCAAATAATTGCAGAGTTTTGGCCTGTGATGTATCATAAGCAATTTGGTTAGTTAGAAGAACACGGCCTTTATTTTTCACTTTAGCCTCTATTTCCCTGTCGTAGTGCACATCTGATAATTTGGCATGTCCCATACCCCTCACTCTGCTAATAGAGTTCCACTTGTTGTTTTGGAAAATGCTCCTTCCACATTCTCAAGACTAATTTTGCTTTTCCCTTTCCTCCAGAACAGGCTCATGATCCCAGCCTGGCCAACCATGGTCCCCGTGATAGGGCAGGGGCATGGGTTCTTCATCCAGTGAGACTCTGGCTCGAGACCTCTGCTTGGACCTTTGGGAAAGTGGTGTTTCCTTTCTGACGGGGCTGCTGAGCGGTGGACTATATGCACTGACTAGTTTGTCACCGTCTTTCTCAACACACGGAGAGAGGTTTTTAAAAAAGGTAACACCGAAGAAAGAACTGAGAGCCAGCAAGAAACAGATTTGATATGACTTAGTTTTAACACTTTTTCATTACAAGCAATAAACTTTCCTTTTAGCTGAGGCCTGCTCTATTTGGGTTTCTGTTATTCAAAGCCAAGAGTTTGCCAGAGCCAAAAGAAAATCTCAGAGTTCTCATCAGCACGGCCATTGCGTGCATGTGTCTGTTTGTGTGTGCTTAGTACTTTGTCCATCATCTTAAAACTAGCAGATGGAATGCCCAGCACCGCAGTGGATGCACAGACGCCCCATGTGGAAATTCAAGCTTTGTCCTCTGGCAGTTTCAGCGAGGCTGCGTGTTACGTTTAATATTTCCAGCACCTTGATGACTGTCACCCCAGATGTAACAATTGCCGGATGCTCGGGTTCATTTTTAAGATACCATTAATACATTTCTTACATTTTAAAAAATAGGAAATCAGTAGATTTTTTTTTTCTCCTTACTAACATAGACAGTATTTTTACATGAACATAATTTGTGCATAGAGCTATGTTGCCTAAAGCTGTTTACCCTTCAGTACAATGCCTGTTCAAATTCTTATCACTTTGAATTGCTAAATACTCTTCAATTATTTATTTATTGATTGATGATCTTTATTTCTTTTAGACCATTTCTTTTTTAATAGTCATTTGTATGTTGTATTGTGTGTTCACCACCCCAAGTTAAATCCCCTTCCATCACCATTTATCCCTTCTTTCCCCTCTTCTACCTCTCCACACACCCATTCCCTCTGGTAATCACCATACTGTTATCTGTGTCCATGAGGGTTTTGTTTTTTCCCCCCTTTGCTTAATCCCTTTTACACAGACCCTTTAAATGGATTAACATGTCTCACCTTCTCAGTGCCACAGGAGGAGGTAAAAATGTACATTAGAAGCAGAGTGTGTGTTAGTGACACCAGTGATTACATGCTGGGTGTCATTACTTGGCTTTCTGTGTTTTTATTTTTTATTTTTTTATTTATTTTTTTATCCTCACCCGAGGACACCCTTCCATTTTTTGTACAGACAGAGTGGGAGGGAGAGAGAGGAAGAGAGAGAGAGGGAAACATCGACATGAAAGGGACACATCAAGTAGCTGCCACCCGCACGACCAACCAGGGCCGGGGACAAACTGCAACCGAGGTACGTGCCCTTAGCGGGAACCGAACCCGGGTCTCTGGACCGCAGGTGGACGCTCTAACCACTGAGCAAAACTGGCCAGGGTGGCTTTTTGTGTTTTTAATGGACTCTCCATCCAAGCATTGAAGTTAAATGAAAATAGATGACACCAAGAGTCTGACTTGGAGAACTTTCTAGAAGGATATTCTGTGGAATGGTTGAAGGGAACTTAAGGAAGGGCATTATGAAGAAAAACCAAATGTACCCAAATGTACGGGACAGAAGTTTATGCAATTCTAAAGAGAGACAGACACAACTAGGTAATAACAGCATAGTAGTGCGAGAAATATTTCTATTCCAATAGAAACCCAATGTGCGCCACAGGCGGCAGTTCAAATTTTCTAGGAGCTACCTTAAAAACAGTAGAAGCAAACAAGTAAAATTAATTTTAGTAATATATGTTATTTGATCTAATATATCCAAAATGTCATTCTTTTACCATGAAACAATATAAAAATTGTTGAGATATTTCAACTTTGTTCATATTTGGTTGTCAACATCTGTGTGCAGTTTTCAGTTTCACTAAATCACTAGCCACATGATAAGTGTCAGTAGTGACATGAACAGCATACCACTGAACTGGAGACAGCTGGTTAGGAAACGGGAGAAGAGAACATTTATTTATGTTAGCTGGTGCCTAAACTTTAAATTTGTAGCTCAACAAGAAGAGTTAGAGAACACATCTATATAACTGCCATTTCTCCAATTCTAGTCTTAATCCTAACTCTGGCCCAGTCCTTACCCTGCTTCAGTCTCATACAGGAAAAGTAGTCCATGAATATTGCTCAGTATTATGCATCAATTAAGGAATTATCTGGAAATAGCTGGCATTCAACTTGAGTAAATTAGGGTGAATTTTATAAAAGGGTAAATTACAAAGTTGTGTTAGCAGTAGAGAAACCACAGGAGTTTGTGGGGTACCCCAGGAATTCAAAAGGAGTGAGCCTTTCCCACCCTAAGCCTGAGGGGCAGGAGAGGAAGTCTTTGGGGTCTGGAGAGGGAGGGTCCTGTGAAGAGGGCACATGACACATGCTATGGAATTTTAGTCAGAGGAAACTGCTCTTCTGTGGGGAACCTGCAAGAAGGAGTAGGAAAGGAATCCTCAGACATCCCCCTTTCTTCCCCTCCATCACCTGGTGGTTAATTCCAATTGGCCAATGGGAATGCTCTGGGACCAAGCAGCCTGTTGACGCAGCCCGAATGGTCAGTGACAGGAGCACAGAGAAGGCGGGAAGGCCAACGGAAGGGTAGATTGAACACAACCGGTACAATGGCTGACTTGAGGAAATTAGGAAAAAGCAAAGCAAAATAGGAAATAAAATACAAAATTAATGAGGCCTTGAGAAGAGTGAAAAACACTGTGGGTTTTCTTAATCCTCCCTTCTGGCATTTTGGTTTCTTAAATTTGGTTCCCTGTCTCAAATTGTGTATCAGGATCAATGGTTTTGGAACTGAGGCACATTACTAGGTTTTAGGGAGCTCAGGAACCCTGTGAAATTAGGCAGAATGTGTGTGTGTGTGTGTGTGTGTGTGTGTGTGTGTGTGTATTTCCCCCTGGGTACAATCCGTAGCTTCTCATGAATTCTAGGTATGGTTGCTTAGAAAACCCTGTGATGGAGGCAGAAAATAAAGTTGTCTAAATTGCTGAACATCACCCAGGGGTAGGGTGGTCAGTGGTTATTTGAGGTTGAATTCCCTCAAGTAGACCCTGATTCATTCTTCTGCAAGCCCGGAAGAATCTGGTGGGAAGCAGGGGAGGGGAACGGAGAAGGCACAGGAGTCAAACCAGGTGTGACTTCAGGCACAGCCTTGAGAAGGGTGGCTCCAGCCTGACCCTAGAGGGAGACTCTGGAAAGTGGTTACAGTTGTCTTTACTCATTGTGTAAAGGCTGCCCTGGGAGATTTCTGCTATCTGTAGGAGAGGACAAAGCAGCTTTAGTAGCAAGAGCCAGAAGTGTTGGAAGTAGGAAGAAAAAGGTCACCAAAACTGGTGAGGGTCATAGAATAGGTAAAGGGTACCCAACAGTGACTACTGTATTTAGTGCCAATGACCGTAAGTGGGTAGGTAGAGGTGAGTGGCAGGAAATTAGTTTATTATGACATACAGAATCTAGCTCCTCACTGTTGAACCAAGACATGTAGATCATGAAGTGAGAAGTAGACATTTGGCTGAGGGTACCACCCTGTACCCCATGGCAGGGTCCTGAAACCTTTTCTAATGCATCCCTTTGTACTGGGAGTGCCCGGTTGTTCTCTTAATTATCAAAGTACACCACATGCACAGGCTTAGAGTGTCCCCTAATCAGAAAACCAAGTCTAGTCCCAGGCTCAGCCCATTAATTCTTATACCAGTTCTAACCAAGATAACATGTCATGTCTATCCTATACTTTTACCCACCCCCCTTTATTCTGATTTCCCCATTCCCCGCCCTTTGTCTCTCCCTCTCTATTACAATAAGACCCATGATGATGATGATGATGATGATGATGATGATGATTGACAATGATACTGATAGAACTTATTCTGTACAGGCTATGAGCTAAGTATTTTGTATAAAATGTCTAATTTAAATGTCAACCCACTCCGTAATTCAGATAAGATTATTATCTTCATTTTAAAGTAGAGAAAACTGAGACCTAAAGTTGAAGTATCCTCCTTAAAGTCACAGAGCTGGTAGCATAAATTCAGCCCCACTAAGTCCAGGGATCATACACTCTGTACTCTAGTTTTTCCTCATAATACTGGGTTTTTATCCAGCATAACTCTTACTCTATGTGATGGCTTGTGTGGGATCATCTTTTGCCTTAGTCTGTCCAGCTGTTATTTCTTCCTCTGATTTAGCTCTTCTCCTTCAAGGACTCCACTCTTAGACCATGTAGCACAGATGGGCACTTTCTCGCAAAGCGCTCCCTTTTGTGGAAGGTGGTCAGGGCATATGAACTAAACTGGTTAATGACAACTTGTTTCCTGAGATATTTGTTGGAGTCATTTGTAAAGAAGCATTTCTCCTTGAAAGGCCGAGGATACTAAGTTCCATATTACCTGGAGCTGTGAAGAGTCCATTCTGGCATCTTGGGAAGATATCACTGAAAAATAAAGACAGAACAGAAGAAAAGGGATCACAACATTGCTCAAGTCCTGATAATGTTGTGTAAGCACCTTTATCTAACCATCTGTGGCAGAAACTGGCTGTATCTAGCTTTGTTGCCAATAAATTCTTCCCTCTTTCCATCACACACTTTTTGTTTTCACTTGAACTACTTTGTTGACTTGAAACTAAAATAAAATGATCATATTTAAATTTTATTTTCTGATCTTGTCACTGCCACTAGATTGCGAATTCCTTGAGAACAAGAACCGTGTGTTTTATTTTTATACTTCAAGTGACTCCACACACAAAAGCTGTTCATATCTCTTGCACTAAACTGGATAGTTTGGTTCAATACAAGAAAGAAATTACTCAGCTATAAAGTGGGCAAATCTATCGGCGAAATTGATGATAATTCATGTGAGGCATCATAGCTCCGGCAGGTAGATTTGCTTGACAGGCATACTCAAATGTCTTCAGAGCATCAGGGCTAAATGTGTGGATACCTTGAACGCATGGATCTGTGGCTGGGTTTCCTGATAGACAAGACCTCCTTCATCATCTCTGAGTGGTTTGATGAACACCTCACTTCCCTTGTAATGTAGACAAGCGATACTAAGCCCTCCCTCAGGTGGCCAGGGTACCATAAGTGAACTGAGATGGATGAATTTGCTGTTCTCTCTAGTGACTTAGATTTGAATTGGCCAAGTTTCTCTGGAAAGGTGGCGATCGATGGCAGCCACATGGTAAAGAATATTATCCCACTTTGCCTCCTCCGTGGGACCTAAAGATTGCTAGGTTCAACAACCTGTTTTTATCTGGGAATCTAGTATCAGCATCTCTATTCCTCAGCCAACCCAGCCTTCCAGCAATTACAGCTGAGTTGCATGTGTGTGCCTCTTCCGTCTGCATCTGGGGATGCTTTCCCTACAAATTTTCATGCAGTAATTTAAGTCAAAGGCCCTTAGTCCCTCTTGAGTGCCATTCCCATGTAGATAAAAATACACATACTGCTCAAACTCCAGGCAGCATATGGCCAAACGAGGGTCTGGTCCAGGCTTACAGAAGGTCAGAGTCAGAAGGAAAAATACTTAGAGAGTATTTTTCTGGCCGTACTATTTATATCATCCTCATTCTAAGCTCTGGGGTTATATTCATGGTAATATAACTGTGCTGCAGCTGAGGAGTGTTGTTCACTTGTACATGTCTGTATATTTACAGCTACCTATGCATTTCAGTAGATTAAGTGACCATGTGGCACAATTTATGTTAAAAATGCAAAGACTGAGCCAATGTATTGCAATTTCTTATAAAAGCTTCCGGATTTATACCATTGTTTTCATAAAGACTCGTTAAATAGTTACTAAGAACAGTGATCACTTCAATCACTTTCTTCAATCTGGTACCGTACCTGGAGCATCATGTTCAATCTTGAGATCCTGCCTTAAGAGGGACAGTTGTAAAGGGAGGAATATCCAGAACAGAATCAATCCAGACTGTTTCAGATAAAGTCTGATAGAACAAACACAATGGAACAAAATAACAGGGACAGCAAAGGGAAATTTTGGGAAAATGTGTTTGTCTCTAGGTATCTGAAAGGAAAATGTAGAAGAGAAATACAGTTTGTTCTCTTCAATGGTATAGGGCAGAGCTAGTGATTAAGCAGAAGCATCATGAAGGCAGATTTCAGGTAGACACAGGAAAAAGTCAGTCTACTATGGAACTGGTTTGCTCTTGGTTGTGCAGATGTCCCAGTCACTCGAAATGAATAGCCCGAAACTGAATGGCAGAGGCGTGGTACAGTAATAAAAGCTCAAGGCTTATTCAGTGTCTATTCCCCTCTTTGGTCTTATTAATGGGATTGAAACTATTGTTTCAGATGAAAAAATGTATTACCCTGCTTCCCTTGCAGATAAGAAGCAATGGGGTATAAAAAGCAGTCACTGGATGAAACTTCTAGAAAGTCTTTTTGCCCTTCCCCTCTCTCTGCTAGTTTTCTGCCTTGAATGCAGATGTAGTTGCCTGTAGCTCCAGCTGTATTTAGGATGATGATATGACCTTAAGGATGAAAGAGACACAGTGGTATGGTGGAACAGACAGAAGCAACCTCAGTCCCTGATGGCCTTATCAGCCTGGACCATCTACTTCCTTTTGTTTATAATCTGAAAGAAAAAATATAGTTTCATCATTTTACAGCCTTTTGCATTTCCAATCTTTGTCACATACAGACAAATTTAATTCCTGTCAGAAACATGTGTGGTCAACCACTCAACCTTGTAGTCTTTTTTAGGTCTAAGCATTCATGGATATAAGAATACATTACTTCACTTCTACCTATTATCTTTATAACTCTTGCATATAACAATTCAAATATTGGAAGGCATAATGCAAGACTAATATTTAGATATTACATTCATATACTTTTATACGAAATTATCTTTAGTACCTATACAACATCATTTCAGGGGTAATTATTTATTTGTTTCAGGGAAGCCTAGAACAAAGAGGTCATTGTTCAACTCTAGCTTAAAATTGGCATTTTATAGGGTCCCAAAGAGCAAGGCTTTATTGAGAGAAAAGTGTTTTCTAAATTACAAAAGCATCATTCTTCTAACAAGAACCAAGTCTGGCTGACTCAGATAATAGAGTTTTCATAGAAGTCATAGAATATAAAAGGAGAAGGAGAAGAGTATAATGAAATGGAAGTATTCTTTTCTCCACTACTAAAAAGAAGGTCATACTAACAAGATGCCAGTGTGGGTACATTACCTGATCTTTGCATTCAGGATTCACTTTAAGGCGAAAGAAATACTTTGATACTCAAAAAGCAACCTTAACATTTTAATGAGTATTCACCCAGAGTCTATTTTTAACTGGAAGGGCACAGGGTGCCTTTAATTGCCAAATTTACGAGTGTGTCAGTGCATTAGTCAAGATTTGATCAGGCCCAGTGGAATTGTGGGAGCAGTTTAAGCCAGGTGTTGGGCATGAAGGGACTCTGTCTGCGTCAGCTGGGCTGGCAATGAAAAAGAGATTGGAACGTGAAGTTGGGAAGAGCAAGGACAAACTACAGTTCTCAAGGATCAGCTAGAAGCCATGAGGACAAAGTGAAATTTACATCTGAAGATCACCACCTCCAGGCTTCACGATGTGGGTGACGGGAGAATCTGGTATGAAATGCACAGGAACTTCATTTCTTTAATATGACCTTTTTCTTAATTCAAGCTGACTTTGTCCAGTCTAATAGCACCATGACTTACTTGCCTCCTTTCAACCCGATTCTTCCACTTTTGCTATACTGCCCTTCCACTCCCTTAATCATTAAGCCCTTAGGACATTAGGTGCCAGTTGACATCAAACTGTCTTAAGAATAAAGCCTCAGATCTGTTGATCAAGGGAACAGAGTTGTGTGAAACTAAACCTCAGTTGTGTTGCAGACCCAGGCCCAAGAAATTGGAAGGACCCTACCAATCACACCTTCAGGAAAAAGATAGAATGAAGCCATGGCTGACATCATGACCTGATACAATGATCAAATACTCCCTACCCTGTTCCCAACCAATCAGTGGAGCCCTTGATCCCAACTCCCTTAGTCACTATGACTAACAATTTTTTCCCTATGTAATCTATCCCCAGAGGCCATCAGGGAGGCAAGTCTTAGATCCTAAATTAACTATGTCTCCAGGCTTGGCGACATTTTCTTAAATAAAGCTTTACTTTCTTGCTGCAAACTCTTGTTTGAATCTTATTGGGCTTTGATGTGTGCAAGCAAACAAACTCCTTTAGTTTGGTAACACTGGTGCCTTCACCATAAAAGTGCACACACGTCCACTCCAGGGCTTGAAGAAGTCAGAGGAGCCTACATCAAAGGAGATGGAAAAGCCTGGCTTGTCTCCAACCAACAAGGTGAGCTACACATCAGTGATGGCACTAGCAGCTGACATCTTGAGTGTAAAATTTACTACTATGTCACATCTATCTTCCAACCCTCAAGAATATTTCTCTTGTGACCAACCACAACCCACTTAACTAAACTGACACAATACAAAGCCACAAAACATAGTAATGATCATTTCAGAATAAGATCAAGTTTGTTTTAGGAAAAAATTAGATATTTAGCCAATCTTAAGGTAAATGTATATATTTCAACTTTATTCCACAAGATTTATTTATCAGATTGGTTAGCAGAAAGTAAGGCTCTTAGAAAGGTGCTCGGGTGAGGACATTTTTGGTAATTTGGAGAAATGTTCAGAATGTGGCATGATCTTAGATAAGACAGGGTTAGGCTGATGTAACAGAGGCTCCCAGTGGAAGCTATCAATAGAAAAAACAATGAGCATGAAGAACAAGATGATGAAAACAAGTACTTTTCAGTGTTCTCTGGGACTGACAAAATGTTTGCAAGTCAAACCTCTTGGGAGGAAAGGTCAGGGGGTCCAAGCTGCATGACCAGTGATATGCTAGGAGAAGAAGAGTCACCCTGGGGGCGAGTCCCCACCCTACAATCATCCTTTGCTAGACACCTAGGGCTTTCCACCCTGGTGACCTTCTGTACCTGGGCCATTGTCGTTGCTCTGCTCGTGTCTGTCTAACTGCCTACCACAACTCCATTCTACCTGCCATCCAACAACAAGAAGAGTAGGAGAGACAAAGGCAGCAGCCTGGTAAGTTCTCTTTACCAAGGAACTGAAGGCTTCTCCCAATTATTTTTCCTGCCCTGGGAGGAGAGATGGAAGGACACACCTATATTCTTGGTGATGGTTCTCCTTGATAAAGCTGCAAGGCGCCACTTCCACAGTTCTTTCACACAGTTTCTATAATGTAACCGGAACCAAGTTCCAGCTGTCTGGCACCATGAAAGCCAAACTTGGGAGATGGGTACTGGTAAGAAAAAGGAAAGAAGTTTATTCTAGTGCCAGTCACCTGAGAAGATGAGCAACTCTTGTCTGAAGCCCATCTCAACATCTCAGTGCAAGCAGATGTTTTTATAAGGAGGGAGACAGAAAGCAGGACAAACAGATCATGGGGAGGGATTGAATAGTTCTCTACACGCAGGCCAGCACAGTCCACTCCAATAAGGATCTTGAAAGTGGTCAAGTGATGGTCTGTTGTGCGTCATCCTGGTTTTTGACATCCTGGTTCTACATTTGAAGATCAACAAGTCTCTTGGAACTGGGATGATTGAAGGTCGGAGTCTGTATCTTCTGAAGTTAGTTACTAGGATTTTTATACAAACCTGATGTTTATCTGCAACCTACGTATTATTCAGCATTTACAGAAAAAATGCTAAAAAGGATGGTGGGGTGGGTTATAATTCCTCCCTGTTACAATAAGGGTTTTTCATACTGACAGACTCATTTGGTTTACTGTTATCTCAGCCTTCAACAGATCTGACAAACTTTGGGACTGAACATTCTCTCAGCAGGAGAAACTCAATAACAAAGAAGACAAATTTCTAGTATGTCTACAGCCCTCTATGATTAAGATGCCATTTCTTGCTTTTGTGGATGTGGTATTGTGATTTATAATAAGAAATGTGTATTTGGCCCTTGTTCCTATTTCTGGCACGAGCTCCTAAAACCCTTGAACTCTGTCTTTTCTTATGTTAATAGGTGACTAAGCACCTAAGGATGGAAGCTAGTTGCCAGGGGAACTAACCCTGTGACTGGAGGGTTGGACAGTTACTCCTACTCCCCTGATCACCAAGGAGGAGAGGAGATGGACACCGAGTACAATCATCAATAGCTAATGATTTTATTAATCATGCCTTGTAATGAAGAGTCTATAAACCATCAACAACAAAACACAAAACAAAAAGAAAGGGGTTTGGAGAGCTCCTAAATTTGGGAACATGTGGTGTTTTGGGGAGAGTGGTATGAACAATTGCCTCATGCATCTCTTCCATGGGCTGTTGCTGAGTTATATCTTTTTGTACTGAATGGGTCATCTTCTAAGTACATGTTTCTCTGAGTTCTGTGGCCACTTTAGAAAATTAATCAAATTCAAGGTAGGGGTCATTGGAACCTTCAAAGCTATGATCAGAAGCACAGGTGACAATCTTACTTGCCACTGTATCTGAAGTGGAGGAAGCAGTCTTGTAGAACTGAGCCTTTAACATATGGGAGCTGATGCTATCTCCAGGTAGATAGTGTCAGAATTTAGTTGAATTGTAGGACACCCAGCTGGTGTCTGAGAATTGCTTGGTGGTGTGGAAAAAACACCCACACATTGAATTTGGTAACCAGAACTGTAGCAGACCAGTGGCAAGACTGTCCTTACATATTGCTCAGGGTCTGTCATGCTAGATAAATAGAGACTCAGTGGACTGATTGTTTCATCATCCACATAATATTCTGTGGTATTCAGCTTGGGCTAAAATATAACTTTTTGTATGCTGTGCAAGCACTGAAGGTGTAAGTAAAGTCATCAGGGACCAGGCGCCTGTGCCTGGGACATTCATAGTTACATGTATGTAAGTTGGGTGAGGGTGGGATAGAGCAGGTATGGGTTGCCTTAGCTGTCACGGCAGAGACTTTGGCTTTTGGGCTGGGTGCCTGGCCCTTTTGCCACATGACATGGTCTCCTAATGATCTGCCTTTCCTCTACCTGTCAGAGCGGCCCTGGTTCACTCCCCAGTCACTTGGCTTTTTCTCTTTCAACATAGGTGCTAAGCAACAGTGAACTTAGAGGATGCACCTCACAGAAGCCTATGGTTTCCCTTTTTATTCTTTGCAGCAAGTTCTATGGCAGGAGTTCTTTGTCTTTTTTCTTTGCTGTCATGGGCTCAGATCTTGGTTCATTAACTCAGACAACTTTTTCTAGGTTTCCTCCTCCTTTCTCCTCTTTTATTTTTTATTTTATTTTTTTTATTTTTTTGTCTGCTTGGCAAATTGCTACTTGTTCACTGAGAATTATTTCTCCAAGTTGTACCTTTCCAACTCTCGTCTCCAAGCTCCTAAAAAGGCTAATGAGCACTGGTGCTTGGATTGTAACACTAGACATTTGCCACAGAGCTAATGCAAAATGCATGGCATGTGTCCAGAAAGCAAAGCACTGCAATGTGATGGGGAAAAGAAAATGCTTTCTTTATTCTGTGTGACATGATTACCTGGAGATTTGCTTTTAAAGACAGTTAAACCTTAGGAAAAACCAGCTGTCATCAGGGTGAACTTGGAGCAGAATTGAGTCATGAGCATGTGGTGGGCACTTGGAAATCATGTGGAAATTCATCTATAATCAAGAAGAAATTTTAAAATGAAGTTTACATACATTAGACATAGCCAGTTTAGTTGCTTAGCAGAGAGAGAATCTGTACTGTTCCCCAATTTACAGGTTTTAATTTGTCTTCTCCAAAAGGCAAATATTTCCAGATCCCAGGAAAGAAGATGGTGATGGGCATGTATGCTGCCCCATGTCTTTTATTTGATCATATTTCAAAATGGGCTTGTGCCAGTATATTTTCTCACATCCCTAATCCTTACCTTCTCCACCCTGCTCTCGATTCTTCTAGGCTGATCCATGCTACCACATCAGTCGGTACTGCCACCTGTCTGACTTTCAGTGAGGATGTGCCAATGTGGAGGTCTCAAGATGACATTGGAAAGGGGAAAGAGAAGTCGTCATATTTCTTTCTCTAGCTCCTTCCCTCGAGGTCACATTGAGCTGGATGTGACACTTGAACTCTCACTGTGGCTCACTTCAAATTCTTTTCCTGTCCTGATTCCAGAAACTGCTCTCTCCTAGTCCCTACAGATCCAGGGGGGTGATTATGTTTTAGCTGCTGCTAAGGTACCAGTTATAGCAACATTTCTTATAATTACCCCATACCTTCAGTTCTGTAAATAGTCTTTATGTAAAAATATATCTTCAACAATTATCCTATTTTGAATGTGCTGTTTCTTGTTGAGACCATGACTGACACACATATTTCTCAAAAAGATGAATCCTAAAAATAGAAGTCTCATTCACTGGGAATTCTGTTAGTGTTATTATACATTGTGTAAAATCTCTATATAATAAACCATGGCATTAGAAGTCAGGATAGAATAGTGGTTAAGAACATAGACTTGAGAACTTACTTGCCTGGTTGTTGTGAAGATTCAATTACTTAATATATGTAAGTGTCTGGCATTTATTGACTGCCATATAAATACAAGTTCTTCTTCTTATTACTACAACTACTATGTTTTAAAAGATGAAACTTTCCAGAAGATTAGGAGGACCTTTTGGGGTGTTGGCATATGTAAATAAAAATGTATCAAAAAAAGCATCTGACAGTTAATAGTAGGAGGCATTGGTTCAGAGTTTATGTGCCAGGCTTTCCACTACAGGTATTCAGCAATGGGTTATGCAGCCTTCTGCCCACAGGACGCTTAGTTGAATTTGATAAAATGGAAAATAACATACAAAATGAAAAGACATGAAAAAAGTTAGGATTTAATAAGAGGAGAAGCAGAACCACTAGTAACTCTATCTATCTAACAGCTATGTATGTATGTATCATCTAAGTATGTGTGCATGATCTGTGTATGTATACATGTATGTATCTATCGCTCATCTCTCGACTTATTACAATAGGGCTTTGGCCTTTCAGAACTGTTGGAACTGGCTAAATAGTCATGAAAAGTTGTTTCTTCTGTGTCGAAATCCTGAAGTAGGGCCTGCTGTCAGGATGGGAAGAGGGATGTGAAATGAAGGAATGAAGATTTTGTTGCAAATCATTTATGATTATAGCTAATACTTAGTGAATTCTTTCCATGAGCCTGGTTTCTCTAGCACTTTTAATTTTCACAGTGACACCATTACAATAACTTGGTTATTATTAACAGGAAAGGAGTAAAGAAGAGACTGTATAATATAGGCCTGTCATTTATACAGCTTTGCCAGGAAGCTGCAGTTTAACACTCCAGGTCTGTTCCCTGCTGATTGATGGGGGAAGGGACTAGGCAAAGGCAGTTTAGTCACATGCCCAGTAAGCTCTGAGTGACGTGGGAAGGTGCTTACCTGTCTGTCACACCTGGAACAAGTCAGTGGCCAGAATAGCGTAGCCACTGCAAGCGTGGGAATTCTGAGATACATGATCTCCTGAAACAAGGAAGTTCCCTCTCTTGCCTCTCTCTCTTGCTCCCAGCTTGTAGGGCCCCCACGCCCTGTGTTCACCCATGTGTCCCATGGCCATGTGGACCCCCCACAATGGATTCATGGACTAAATGTTACCTGATATTCCGCCAGACCCAGTTTCACCATGGAACAAAAACTCTGGACACTAACCTTGCTTCTAGCTTTGCTGAACCCACAGCTACCCTTTTTTAGGAGTGGCTTGAGGGAACAGAGACTACAACACAGGGATTGTAACTTCACGCCAATAAATTCTTTTACCACATCTCATTCTCTCATGGGGGCTTCTAAACATGCTTATTTCAGCAGCGTCCCAAGATCCCCACTCCCACGAGTGACGGGGAAATCAGGCCCAGTGAGTTCTCCTGTACCAACAGCAGTCCTGTGAGGTGAGTGCTATCACTGTCTGCCTTTTTCTGATGTGGAAACTGAGATTTATGATGGCATCACAAGGTTTACGGCTGTAGCTCTTTGTCTTTATTTCCCAATTTCCTGGGTAAGGGGTTAATATGGAAGCACTACCAAGAGTCTACCTTAATCCCCCCCCCCCCCGAAGGTTGGGGTTATCAACATTGGGTCCATCCTTGTGGTTCTCTGCTAATGAAGACCATGTCTTTTTGTCATGATGGCAAGTCCCTAACAACCTGAGTAATAATAATAAATGCATAAAAATAGTGTGTTCCTTTTTTTCAAAGAATATTTAATTTCAGCCTCAGGTCCACTGAGAACCCTATTTTATACGTACAAAACTAAATATAGTTATTATTGCAACTTTTGATTTCCAAATGTCTGGATTTGAACTAGTCATATAATAAGCATTAAAACAGTATGTACTACAATTATTAGTAGTAATATTTCATGACCAGAATTCTACACTTAATGAATATGTAGGTTAAGAAATGATAGAGGTGAAGCCCCGTACTATATTTGTATTAAAAGCACATACATATAAAATGTAAGTGAAGTGAAATGTAGATTGAAAAAACAAACAAATAAAACCTGAATCTGAGCCTGGTTGCAACTTCTCAGTGAGGATACTCTGGCAAGGGCAAAGGAAGATCTTTGCATATTTAAAATATTGCATTATAACCTAGAGAAGCCTGGGCAATTTTCAACAAAACAAAATATAAATCTGTATGAGAAATTAAACTATTGAAAATATGAAGAAAAAGGACAGACAGATCAACTCAAACTATTAGTGGTCATTTTGGAGCAGAAAAAAAAAAAAAAAAAAGATGTGAAAAGAAACTGAAATGAAAACAAAATAAGCAGGTCAAAACAAACAGATAACTCTGTATGATTTGACCTATGGGTATGACAACACATCATTAAATGACAAAAGCAGAGCAATGAATGCATTCTTCCAGGAGACTACTTACAATGAATGAATGGGTTGACTTGAATACAATACCCTATAAAGTACATGTGATAATTGGCTACATTCTGCAAATGAGGAAACTGAGACTCTACCTAAGTAAGATCACCCAAGTAATAAGCAGCAGGAATAGGTTGCTTGTCTAGGCAGGCTGGCTCCAGACCCATGCTTTTAATGCTGCTTGTTACATTTTAAAGCAAATACAGTTACAGGTACAGAAGCTATTTCTGAAACTTGGTATATGAAAACAGTAACAAACTTTGCCTCTAGAGAAAGACTAGGGGTTAGGAGTCTAAGGCAGGAGGGACAGCTTTCTCCCCATAGTCTTCTATACTATTGATTTTTTTTTTTCCATCATATGCACATAGAATTTTTTTGGAACAATGTAAAAATAATTAAAAGAAAAAGATCTAAAAAAATAAACTAAGAAGGAAAATTCTGCTTTTACCTATGCTGATGTTCTTTCTTCCACGTCCTCTTTCCCCATGCCTCTTCATTTCTCTGACTGGGAAGTGTTTACTGTTCTCGGATTTTCCTCTTATTTCTCAGGCTCTGACCTGCTCCCTCTCAACTGCCAGTGGACAAATCAGGTCACATTGTAATCATTTGTTTGCATGAGCTTTCTCTGTGTTATCAGCTCCTTGAGAAGAGCAGCCAAGTCTCCGTTATCTTGGACTTATTTCTGACCCATAGCAGGAACTTGATAACTTTTTTTTTTTAATGAACTGAAATAAATGTCTAAGGTCTGGGAGTTTGGTAATATAAAACTGATGTTTAGTTTCTCCTGACTACTTACGTATACAATAGTCTCGCATAGCTCACTGTCAGCTGTGATTATGGTCCCTCTGAAATGACTTACAAGGGAGAGAACTTGGCTAGAGTTCCAATCCAAAATTGATCACCCCGTGAAACATCAGAATAAAATTAATCAACAGACTCCCAAAATTAGCCTCTGGAGAAAATAGTGAGGTGTGGTCATTGAGGAATTTCTTCATAGTTACTCTTTGGGGTTTAAATGATCAGATACAATATATTATTACCTCTCCTGTGGCATTTCTTTCCTGAGGTCGCCCCACTTCTTCAGTAAATGCATTGCATGAACCCATGCATTCAAATGGGATGAGGTTTATCAAACATAGAATCTAAAAAAAAATAGGTTGGTAAGCATTATGCAAGAAATGTTCTGGACAGTCTTCACTCACAAATTAGGATCGATAGATTTAGGAATTAAAATCCTTTAAATAAGCCACATGAAGATAACTGAGAAAAGCAGTAATACCGTGAGCATTGCCTAGATTCCTAGGGGTAGGAAAGACCATACCTTTTCATTAAAAGATGTGCTACGTAGGATGTTATCTAATACTTGGGAAAGATGGTGAGTGTGGGAAAGCCAGTTATAAAGAATAAAAATTACAAATAAAGAAGGAGGAGAGGAACAGACGACTAAAAAATAAGAATAGCTGAAGTACTAGATTATATCAATGCTTTAAAAGTTCGTAAAAGTATAACCAGAAAGTTGAGTGAATAAAGTAATTAAAAAAGCACAATCAAAGCTTAATAGTTATGTCTATATTATTGGGAAAGGAAGGATTATAAATCGTGAATCATCTAAGTACATTTTCAGAAAAATAAAACCTATAAGGATCAAAGTTACATTACAAAGTACTTTGAAAAATAAACACTATAAAAGATAACAGCATCTAAAATGTTCTTGATCTTGATCTTTGAAAATGTGCTGGATGTCTACAGAGATCATCTTAGGGTGTGTGGATGAAAAGGGGCCACATGCTATCCAAGCTCAGGGCAGGCCTGCACGGCGCAAAGACCTAAAGTAACCACAAATGATGGTTTGAAATTAAAACTTTTTAACTAAAAGCAGTTTATGGCTGGTAGTCATGTCCTAGGCCAGCATCTTCCCTGACAAAGGTTAATCTTTACCTTAACTGGGCCTGTCTATTGTCTTTTTGCATCTATAATAACATATCGTTGGAATGTCAAAATCATTTTCATTTTTTTCCAGATCCCTCCAAGTACAGGCACCACTCTGTGGTGAACACAAATCTCACTGTTATTGAGTTAATTGTTGACTCTTAACTATTCTGTACCTACCTTCGTAAAAGATGTGTGTGTCTATCATTTTACTTTTCATCCAATCCCAGAGGTTTCCTGGTTTTGCTCTCTCCTGCCTCCCTAATCTGTCACCAGTGGATTTCATGTAACCGACTGGCACCTGCTCTTTTGATTGTAATGCATAAAATAAGGTGCAAAACTGCCATTCTCTGGAGCATTATCTCAATCCGTTGAGACTTTGCTTCCTGACAATTGTCGACAGTTTGGTTCAAATAAATTCACAAAAACTCTCTATAGGTTTGAATGTTTCTTTTGTTGACAGTTGAAAAGTACTGATCAATCTTCCTGTGTAGAATTTGGGTACTTTTTTTTTTTTTAAGAAGTATCTTTCAATGAAAAGATTCTCAAAGTTCAGATGTAATGAGATGGTTTGTTTATTTAGTTTCTTCCTTTGTTGACTGCTAGAGGCTATTTTCCCTTGTAAGAGACACACTATACAGCTAAAAATTACAAAAAGATTGATGCTCAGAAAAGTGGGAAAAACCACTGTGTAAAGAATGATTGCAGTATGAAATCAGTCAGCTCCTTTTGGGCATGTGTTATGGAGGTGGGAGTGGGGGACTGGATGTCTTTATATTTTCTTCTATAGCGGGTGGGATGGCGGGATAAATATTAATGCACCCAATCTTATAATTAAATGTTATATAATAATAGTTCAACCCATGCTGCCCAGTTTCTTTAAAAAGGAGGCAAGAGCTATTTGTTTTCTGGGCAGTGTTGCACCCGAAGCTGAGAGTGGGAATCGCCTTCTCTCTGTTCCCTGCCTGTCTGACACCTGTCCTCATCCCTCAGTGCGTGCAGGGTGCCAAGACGTTATGCTCTGGTCAGTGACTCAGTTAGAAGTCCACAGGGTTCTTTCTAGTGCATCTGTAGTGACAAAGATTTATCACACTAACTTCTATAATAGTGAAGCCTCGGATATTATTAAATAAAATGTCTGAAGTAGCTCTTTTATGATTCTGGTGGATGCCCAGGTGAACATGGTTAAAAACTAAATGCTTCTTGATAAGTAGTAGCGAAGCTATTGAATTCAAGGGTGAAATACTTTTATTTTTACTTTAGATTTTTTTTTTTTTTTTTCATAATCACTATAACTGGTCATTCAGTGTTTCTCCAGCTTGGCTGCACATATAATAAACTGAGAGGCTTTTAGATCACACCCACGTACCTCACATAGATGCAAATGTAAGTGGTCAGGACTGGGGCCACAGTTAGCTCAGGTTGTGCAAAGGTGCAGACACTGCTCAGAACCACTGCGTTACAGAAACCCACAGATTTTCAGGTCTCACTGGTGGAAATAGTTACTTTGTATATAATTATACAGCACCTATGATAAACGTGATCCAATGCTAGATGTTAGAAGACCAGCAATAAGGAAAACAAGCATTTTTATTCTCACAGAGTTTACATTTTAGAAATGAGAGATGGTGATGAGAACAAAGAAGTGTCCAGCAGGAAGGAGCTAAGAAGATGTTGGGTAGTTATGAGGTGGTAATAGGGTGGCTGTGAATGTCACACTAAAATGACACTTGAATGAAGACAGAAGGAGGTGAGGGATCAAGTCCTGTGACTATTGGGAGAAAGCATTTTATTTGGCAAGAGACAGAATCATGCTTAGCATGTTTGAGAAATCCCAGAAGAGTCAGAATAGCGGATGAGATCCAAAGATCAGCAGTTCCAACTGAGAATAAAGATTTTATTGCTGGGCTCTCATATTCTAAATCTTAAGAGAACAGTGCCTCATTACTTCTTTACAATATGTGGCATGTTGAGGTAATCTGAGGGGGGCTTGAGAGTGATGTGGAAATATGTTTTGTGCCAGTGACCTCCACTGTGCTGGGCTCGACCTGCTGCTTGACCTACTCCCATGAGGCCAGTGTGCATCATGACATAAAAAATCATACCTATGACCTCTGTTACATCCTCAGGGTGAACCCCGGTTCTCTCCTATTTTGTGTGCAAAAGGATGGGAGCCAGTTATTTGTAACATCATGATTCAATGTTCAAGTTAAAATTTTTCCCAGTTTTGTACCAGCTTTGTTCTAATTCATCAGATGTCTTTTAGAGATATGATGTTAATTTCATTTTTCTAAATACAGTTTTTTCATTAATAGACTCGGTATTAATTTCATTTTTGATGCTATGGTTTGTTTTTACTCAATAAATAAAGGAACAGCAAAATTAAACTTTTTTCAGTAAATTTTTGGGGGTATTTCTCTTGACTTTTCCCACATTTCCTACTCTCAAATATAACTATCAAAATTTAGATACGTAGAGCATTAAAACATCATTTTATGTGCTAGTTAGTATTTCTGTTGTGTCTTTTTCAAATCCTCTACATATTGAGCCATGCCAACATTATCCATGCTAGATTATAAATTTCTTCTAATCAGAGAATGAGACCGCTTGTCTAAATCTCTCTGTAACATTAGTTAGTGGTCATAGTTATTGAAAAGTTGTCTCTAAATACACAGAAAACCATGTCATTTCATCAGCTCAGTAGACCACAGAGCCTTCCACAAATAGCTTTGAGCCCCAAGGCCAGTCTGACTATTGGTTAATGAAAATCAGCATAGCGAATGTTTCTGCTCTGCCTCAGTAACCATAGTCTCATTTGAAACAGTTATATATTATGGCATTGCTAGGGAGACCCCTTCAAGCAAGCCAGGATCTGCATGTAGTTATGTTCAAATTGGCTTCTCTTTAAATAGAGGCAGGTTTAGATTTGTGGATCAAATCTGTTAGAGTGGGTTTCCCCAGTACACTCTCAGAATGAGAAATTGCTTTTCCAAAGCACTGGAGAATAACAAAGACCCCAGACAAAAGGACAGAAGAGTTGCAATACGCACATCTGGAAATCAGACTTGGGGTCTATTTGGATAAAGAGTATCTACTTGGCCCTGACCAATTTGGCCCAGTAGTTCGAGTGTTGGTTCACAGATGGAAGGGTCTTGGGTTCAATTCCTGGTCAAGGGCACGTACCTGGGTTTCAGGTTCGATCCCTGGCTTTGGTCATGGTTTTGCTGGAGGCAACCAATCAATGTATGTCTCTTCCACACTCATGTTTTTTTTCCCCCCTCCCCCCTTTCCATTCTCTCTAAAAGTCAATGGAAAAATATCCTCGGGTGAGGATTAACAACAACAACAACAACAAAACCAACCCCCTCAACAAAACAAAACAATATCTGCTTGTAGTTCTCTCTCTCTCTCTTTCTCTCTAACTTTCAATCACTTCACTGAAGTATAATTTACACAATAAATTGTAAGAGCACAGTTGATGGTTTTTGACAAATGAGTACACCCATGTATCCAGCACCCTATTCAAGACATACAATATTTCCGTTATCCCAAATTGTGCCTTGTACTGCCTTAGTAGGCAATCTCCATATCATTATTTTGAGCTGATCCAATTACTATTGCCATAGCTTAGATTTGCCTCTCATGCACCTTTATAAAAAGTCATATAGTATGTACTCTGTGTCGGGGTGTATTTACTCTCCATAATGCTTTTGAGACACAGTCTTGATATTATGTATATCAATTTTACCTTTATATTTTTTATTAACTTTGTTTTGCCATTCACCGTTTGATGGGCATTTGGGTTGTTCCCAGTTTGGGGCTGTTATGAATGAAGCTGCTATGAACATTCATGTGAACATGCATTTTCATTTCTCTTGAGTAAATTTCTAGGAGTGGGATTGCTGAGTCATGTGGCAAGTATCTGTTTAATTTTCTAAGCAAATGGGTAACAATTAATTAATTAAACAAGAAGGCAATTAGACTCAGGTGGCTCTAATGCCAGGGTGTGGCAGCCCAGGTAGGTAACCCAAATCTAAGCAGCAAATGCCTCAAGCTTGCAAAACTGAAACTTAAGGACAACCAGTCACAAACGACCCACTAGGCTTGAATCTGCAGCCAATTAGTAATGTGCTTACTTGACCTTCACTTTCATCTATAAAAGTTTCTCCCCAAACTCCTGTCAACAGCGTTCCTAATGATTTCCGGTTTGGTGCTGCCCATTGGAATTGATGCTTGCTCAAACTTAATTTTTTAAATACGACTCACTGTTTTTTAACACTGTTTTCCAAAAGGATTTTTTACCATTTCACCTGCCTACCAGAAGCACGGGAGTTCCAGTGACCCCACATCTGCTCCGGAACATGGTATTGTATATTTTATTTATTTTTATTTTATTCATTTATTTATTTTTATTTTTAAAAATCTTTATTGTTGAGAGAATTACAGATATCCCCCCCTTTTTTCCCCATTGCCCCCTCCCTCCTGGTTCCGGTTTGGTCCCAGCCCAGGCCTTCACCACCCTGTCGTCTGTGCCCATGGGTAATGTACACATGCATGTACGTTCTTTGTTTAGTCTCTTCCCGTCCCCCACCCCCTCCCTCGGGGGTTCCTCACTCTGTTCCACGTTTCCATGCCTCTGTTTCTGTTTTACTCATCAGTTTGTTTTGTTCATTCAATTCCACATTTAAGTGAGATCATGTGACACTTGTTTTTCTCTCACTGGCTTATTTGTGTGTCTTTTAAATTTTAGCATTGTACTATGTTGGGAGCTTTTCTCATTGTTTGAATTTGAATATCTCTAATGTCTAATAATTTTGACTATCTTTTAATATTTTTATTGGCCCTCTGCATATTTTTTCAGCACTATCTGTTCAAGTCTGTTGCTCACTTTGAATGGGTTGTTCATTTTTTTCTTATTGAATTTGAGGAGATTTTTAAAAATATATTTTGGATACAAGTTTTTTGCCATACATAGGTATTGAGAATGTTTTATCCCAACCTGTAATTTGACTTTTCAAAAGCAAAAGTTTTAAATTTTGATGTTTATTTCTTCAATATGGTTATCTTTGATTCATCTGGAATTAAGTTTGCTATATAGTATGAGGTACAGGTGGGCTCCTTCCCTGCCCCCCCCCCCCAATATGGTTATTCAGTTGTTTTAGAACCATTTGTTGCAAAGACATTTTTTTCCCTCAATATCTTGGCAGTTTTGTTGAAATCAAGTTACTATATGCATGTGGCACCCACTCTAATCTATTCTAGTCCACTGATCTATTTTCCTATCCATTTGCTTATACCATATGTCTTAATTACTATGACTTTAGAGTAAGTCCTAAAATCAGCTAGTGTATTTCCATCTACTTTTCCCAGATGGTTTTTACTTTCTCAGTTCTTTGAATTTTTATAAAAGAATCAGAATCATCTCAGATAAAACATCCTAGTAGGATTTTATCTGGCATTGTTTTGAGTTTCTAGATCAATTTACTGACAAAATTCTTAATAACACTGAGATTTACAATCCAAGTGTTTGGGTCTTTTAACATTTCTCTCAATATTCTTGTAGTTTTGGTGTGGAGGTCTTACAGATTTTTATAAAAATTATTCCTACTAACTAATATTATAATAATAACATAATATTATTTTAAGTAGTATTTTACGTATTTTGTGCAATTGTAGGTGGTATTTTTAAAATTTTTATTTTTGAATTCTTTATTATTAGTATATAAAGGTATACATTATATTTGGACTTTGTAGTTTATGACTTAAATTTTATTTATCAATTCTAATAAGTTGTTTGATAGGCATTTTATGATTACTTGTGTGAAGTGTCTAATATGCAAATGAGAAAAGTTTTGCTTTTTACTTTCCAGTCTTCATGCCTTTCTTCCCCTTGCATTACTGCTCTGGGACAAGGATGACCAGAAATGATGAGAGCAGACCCTTCAGCGTTGCTCACATGATCTTCGGGGAAAAAGTTTATTGTTTCAACATAAAATATTTAGCTGTAGATTTTTTCATAGGTGTCCTTTAAAAGATTAAAGATGCTATCATACCTACATGATGAGAGTTTTTATCATACTTGTTAAATATTGTCAAGAATTTTTCTGCATCATTTGAATATGTTATGCTATTTGTTATCTGTTGTTAACATGAATTCCAATGACTGGTTTTTAAGAGTGAAAACAACCTTGCCACTTGAAATAAATCCCAGTTGGTCATCATGAATTGTCCTTTTTTATATATTGCTTAATTTGATTTCTCAATATTTTGTTTAGGAATTTTTGCATCATAAGTGCTGTTGGTCTGTAATTTTTTTCTTGTAATATCTTTGTCAGGTTGTGGTATCAGGGTTATGCTGGTCTTGGAAAATGAATTGGCAGGTATTTCTTGCTCTTTACTGTTAGAGAGTTGATGTAAATTTTCCCTGACTTATTCTTTAAACATCTGATACAATTTACTTTTGAAGCCATCTGAACTTGAGGATTTTTTTTAATGGGAAGATTTTATTGTGATTTCTTTTAACAAAATTCTGAGTTTTCCCTTTTTGTGTCCATTTTACAAAGTATGTTTCACAATGACTTTATTATGTATGTTTTACATTTGTAGGCATAAATTATTTTATAATTTCATTGTTTTTAATGTTTTCAGGCTACATAGTGATATATCATCTTATTCCTTCTGTAGGTAATTTGAGTTTTCTTCATTTTTATTTCTTGATCTCTCTACTAGATATATGTCAATTTTTAATTATTTCAAAATAAGATTTGTGTCATTTTATTTTCTGTGTTATTTGCCTTTTTTCTGTTATATTAATTTATGTTCTTTATTTATTTCTCTATCTCTTCTATTTTGGGATTTGCTTTATTCTTTTCTGGCTTCCTAAGGTAGAAGTTTTAGATTGTTGATTTAACTCTGTTTTTCTTCATTTAAAGCTATAGATTTTTACTCTGAGAACTGTTTTAGCTTCTTTTTGTTTTTGTGACTTCATTATCTTCAGTTCGAAATAGTCTCTAAATTAACTTCTGGTGTCTTCTTTGATCTATAGGTTATTTAAAAAGGATTGTTTATTTTCCACATATTTGGGATTTTCTATATATCTTAATGTTATTGCTTTTCAATTTAATTTGGCTGTAGTAAGAGAATATACTATAGATGATTTCAAACCCTTGAAATGTATTGAGCCTTATCTACAATATAGGATATATCTTAGTGAATGTTCCATGTAACTGGAAAGAATGCGTATTCTGTTTTTGCCTGGTTGTATAAATGTCAGCTGTGTCAACTTTGTTGGCTTAAATACTCTTACCAGTTTATAGTGTATTTGTGCATGTGTGTGTATACTTGTTCTATGAAGTACTGAAAGAGAGGTATAAAATATCCCTGTATCACTGTCAATTTTTGTCTTTTGTATTTTGACGCTTTGTTATTAGATGTATAGACATTTAAGACTGTTACGTTAATTCTTTTATTTTTGAAGTGACCCACTACTTACCTTGGAGTTGAATTTGTCAGTTTTACTACAGCTTCACAAGCATTCTATTGTGAGATATTTTAAGGTATATTTTGTTCATCCCTTTATTATCCCTTCCTTTTTCTTCCCTAGCAGATTGTCAATTTCTTTAAGTCATTAGTAAAAATGTTTAACAGTAATAAATATCTTATTTTTCCATCCCATTTTTCCACATTCATTCCCCACCCCCCACCCATTGACATTTTTAAGCACCCTTACAATACCTAGATTAATGCTGAAGATACCATATGCACTTAATATTGATAGCTTTGAATTCATGAACAAATTATTTTTCTGATTATAACATTACTTATTTTTGAAAACCTGTATAATAAAAAAAATCCCAAAGATTATGAATTCTGTTACTATTTGGGTATGTTTTTACAGGAATTTCTGAAGGGTATTTCTTAAGAGTTTACAATTAATTTTGAAATAATTTCAAATTAAGAGGTGAATTACAAAACTAGCAAAAGAACTCACATACCTTTTTACCCAGATTTCCTAGTTGTAAATATTTTACATTATCCCCCCTGTCCTCTCTCAACTTCTCTCTCCCTCTCTCTTTACACACACACACACACACACACACACACATCCATTATTATTAATCTTTTTATTTTTTAAAAATATGTTTTTATTGATTTCCTAGAGAGAGAGGAAGGGAGAAAGAGATAGGAACATCAATATGAGAGAGATACATCCATTGGCTGCTTCATGCACACTCCCCACTGGGGATCAAGCCTGCAACCCAGGCATGTAACCTGACTGGAATAGAACCAGGTCCTCTCAGTCCATGGGACGATGCTCACTCCTCTGAGCCACACCAGCCGGGCTAGTCTTTTTGTTAAGTTATTAAGAATAAGCTGAAGGCCCAATCAGTGTGGCTCAGTGATTGAGCGTTGACCCATGCACCAAGAGGTCACCAGTTCAGTTCCCAGTCAAGGCACATGCTCAGATTGTGGGCCAAATCCTCAGTGGGGGGGATGCAGGAGGTGGCCAGTTGATGTTCTCTCTCATCAATGTTTCTCTCTCTCTCTCCCTCTACCTTCCCCTTTCTCTAAAATCAATAAAGAAAAAAAAAAAATAAGCTGAAGACATAATATCCATTACTCTTGACAATCCAGTGTGTGCTTCCCAAACCGAAGACACTCTCCAGTAGGACCAGCAACTAGCCCTCCAAATTAGAAACAACTTTGCTACAACACTACCATCTAAATGCAGACTCCATTCAAATTTTCCCAACTGCCTCAAAAAACTACCTTTTTCTTTTCTTTTTTTCTGCTGAAACTCATGTTGTTTTAGTTGCCATGTAGTTTCAGACATTTGCAATCTGAACATTTCCTTAGTCTTTTATGTTCTTGACAGTTTTATACATTGCAGGTCTTAGATTCTGTAGGTGACCCTTGCCTTGGGCTGAATGAATGAACTCAGGTCATGTATTCTTGGCTGAAATATTATAGAAATGCTGCAGCGATAGTGTCAGTGCATCACACCTGAAGGTGCGAGGTCGACCCATTCCACCACCAGTCCTGTGAACCTTGATCAGCTCGTCATGTTGGTGTATCAGGTTTTTTTTTATTTGCCATCATTCCTTTTAAAAGTCAAAATCATTTAAAGGTGTGGTAGTCTGACATTATTCCAACATCCTATTGTTTATCAAACTTTTACCCACCAGTAATGATGTGTGCCTACATTAAACATTGCTAGTTAGTGGTTCTCTATTCCATTTTTTCCTGCATTTATTAGCTGTCATTTCAACTGTAAGGAGGAGTTTCCACTTTATCTATTTATCTATCTATCTATTTATCTAATCATTATGGACTTACATATTCTTATTTTATTGGGTATAATCTATTATTGTAATCATTTAGTTTGATGTTCAGAGCCCTGCCTTAGGCTAGCAGAACCCCTTCAAGCTGCCTCATCTGCACTTTTGATTTATCCCCATCATTCATTATCTCATTATATTCTGGCATAAGATGTTCCAGACTGATCTGGTATGTTCTCTGCTTGGGCCCAGGAACTTATCATTTCTCCAAGGAGATGTAAATTCTTTGGATAGAGGACAGAATTTAGAAGCCAACATCTGAGTACCCACTATACTCATTGCTACCAAACTGTTATGCTTCCAGGCCCTCTCGTATGCAGAGCTAGGAAATAAATGTATGAACATCTGTGCGTACACACAAGTACGCACACATAAAACTCTATAGCTGTTTCTATCTAATTTTGTTTATGTTGTAAAACCATAATTTCATATTGATATTTTCAACTCTAATCCAATACATTATGGTTCTCCCTAGCATTCCTATATTTTTATGTTTTAAAATTATCTTCAACAGTGAGAAACTTATTTGGGGCTCATTATTCTTATTACACTTGCTCAATTAATTTACTTGCTTGATGTAACCCATTTCTCAATCACACTGGCCATTTCCTCTGTCTGCCAGCTGGGTTCACCCCACCTTATTTACTTGGAAACCAGACATACTGGTATGTGCCTCTGCATGGTTCCCCAAGATCTCCTCACTGACCTTATTTTTGTGTGGTTCCCCAACCATGGCACATGCCTTTGGGTGGCTTCTCAACCTCTCCTAACCACTCATATTCTTAGCCACATTGGACTCTTCTGCTTTGGAGAAAAAGAAGAAAGAAGAAATGATAGGGAGAGAAGGAAGAGGGGAAAATGATGAGAAGAACATGTGGGCAGGGAAGATGGAAAGGGAATTTAGAGGATAATAAAATATGAGCAGGGAAGCAAAGAGAAGAAAGGGAGAGATGGGAAGTGTGTTCTTTTACTTTCAAAAAAATCTCTGTTTTTTCACTTAAATTATGTCTCCCAAAATTAGTGTATAGTCAAAATTGAACATTTTTTACTTTTTACTTTTTACTCTGGCAATCTCTCCTTTATTTGGAGTGTAAGACAATTTTCATTAATGCAGTTATTCATAGGATTGAATTTAAGGCTACCATGATGTTATTTGTTATTTTTCCCCCCCTGTTCTCTGATTTTTGTCATCTGTCTTCTTTTGGGTTAACCGGGTATTCTTAGTACTTAATTTAATCTTTTCTGCTGGCTTTCTACCTATGCCTTATACTGACTCTTTCATTATCCCTCCTAAGGAGAATGCACAAAGATTACAATACATTTAGCAGACTTCTGCTTAAGTTCTCCAGTGATACACCTAATTTGTAAAGAGAAAGAAGCACTGCAAAACCATGTGCCATGTGTGCTCATACAGTCTTCTTATCTCATTTGCACAAAGAAGAGACGCCTCATTGCTCTGACTCATAGGACATCCTGTAGCCATTTCATAGGCCAAAGGAGTGATCACCTTTTCTCGAACCGTGTTCTCCTAATCCCTGACCTCCAGACCACAGTTTACCTTTTATTAACTTAACATCAAATGGCACCATGATCAATTCTTTCTTTCTAAAGCTGTAAGTTCTTCCCCCGATATGAGGGATGAGTCTAAGAAAGAAGTTCAGTCCTTCCATATATGCCAACTTCTCCCTATGGCCTATAATCTCCTGTTTTTTCTTTCTTAAAAAAAAAAAATGTTTTTATGAATTTTTTTTTTTTTTTAGGGTGAGGAACAGAGAGGGAAAGAGAGAAACATCAGTTGGCTGCCTCCTGCACACCCCCTACTGGGATTTGAGCCTGCAACCTGGCATGTGCCCTGATCGGGACTCAAACTGGTGACCTCTCAGTGCATGGGATGATACTCAATCCACTGAGCCACACTGGCCAGGGCACCTATAATCCTTTAGTACCACCTTATCCTTTAATGTATTTTTCTCGTGCTCAGCCTTATCAAACTTGTTGCTTGAGTTGTATTTGCTTACATTGTAGGCCATGCCTAGTGTAACTATGCATATTATATGACCTGGCACAAAAAACATGCTTGTTGAGTTGTTTTTCATTACCAGTGAGGACAAACTTGAACTAATCCTTTTAAACTTTCTTGCCTAGAAACCAAGGCATATATTTACAGGAAATTTACCCAAGATTTAGGGAGTAATTCTTGGTTTTGATATAATATTTTTTGGTTCTTTGTAAAATAAATTAATGAACTACTTTTAGTGGGAACATATTAAACCTGTTAGTCTAATATCTTTTGCTCTGTGCTCAGATCTGTTAGACCAACTGTCCCAAAATTCCCTGCCCATATTGAAAGTAATATTGACTATTTTAATATTTGTTTATTTTGGGTATGTATATGAATAAACTGATTATGAACTATAAAATACAAAATTTATACAGAGATCTTACTCGTGTTGTTATTAGAATGGGGGCGGGGCGCCTTGGCCAGTTTTGCTCAGTGGTTAGAGTGTCTTCCCGCAGACCTGAGAGTCCCAGGTAAGGGCACATACCTCTGTTGCAGTTTGTCCCCTGCTACAGTTGGGGTCGTGTGGGTGGCGACCACTCGATGTGTCTCTCTCACATCCATGTTTTTCTCTCTCTCTTCTTCCTTCTCTTCCTCCTGCTCTATCTGAAGATGAATGCAAAAATGTCCTTGGGTGAGAATTTAAAAAAAAAAAAAATAGGGGGCAGTCCCTGGCTGTTTTTTCTCAGTGGTTAGAGCATCAGCCTGCAGACCAAAGAGTTAAGGGTTTGATTTTGGTCAATGGCACATACCTCAGTTGTAGTTTGGTCTTGGCCCTGGTTGGGGTTATGTGGGAGGCAACCAGTCGATGTGTCTCTCTCATGTCGATGTTTCTCTCTCTCTCTCTCTCCCTCGCACTCTATCTAAAGATAAATAGAAAATATCCTCAGGTGAGGATTAAAAAAAAAAAAAAAAAGAGTGGAGGGAGGGGAAATGTTCAAGTTTTTAAATGAAGCTAAATATATTCATGATGAAAGTTAAGCATATAACTGGAGTTGACTAGAAATAGAACAAGTGTTGAAATGAGAGGCGGAACTGAAAGAATATTTAAGATTTTGTCATAATGTAACAGAAAGGACACAAAGAAATAACTAGTATAGGAACCCGCTGAGAGGAGGCACTACTTTATAATTATCCCAGAAAGGCAATCTTATACTATTTCTTTAGATTCTTTATATCAGAAAAAAATAGCTAGAAATTTCCCAAGGGTCTTTGAGCCCTTATATTACTTAATCAAGAAGCTCTTGTAGAAGTTTAACATAATATACTTGAGAGGTTAAATCAGCACTACAAAGCCACACTACCTAGCTTTAAATCCTGGCTCTAATTAGCTGGGTGACCCAGCTTTGTGGCTTCTCTATGTTTCATTCCCAACTTCTTACTAGTATCACGGAAAAGCAAACACCATCTTCTATTAAAAGGTCAAACCTTGATGAGTCTAGGAGAATGGCTTAGTAATTTGTGGGGACTGTGCTTCCCCTTGGTAGCAATTCTGTTGAACTGATCATATGCCATCTTTTGACTCGGGGGAGAGGAGAGAACCTACGCTGGAGCACAGCACGAGCAGTTAAACAAGAAGCTCTTCAATCAAACAGCACAGGAAGAAAGGGAGAAATTGAATTTGAAAATAAGGAAGAAAAGTGAGACATTACTGGAGGGCCAGAGAAAAAGGCTAAAAAGATACACACACGCACATGCACACGTGCACACATATCCACGTACACGCGTGCACACAGCGTTAGGTTAATAGTTTGTTAGCCACCTTGTTTTTCCTCATGAGAACAGTTCCCCAAATATCATGCTTTTCCAGCATGGTCTGAGTTTGCAGAGTATGTTCATATATGGAAAAGAACTTTACGTTGGCATTTGTTTTATTTGCTGAAGTCTTATTCTCCTAGAAAAGAATAGAGGATATTCATGTGTCTTTCCTGTGTTACAAATCCATTACAGCCGTGGGTCATAATTTCCTTTCTTCCATTTGCTCCGTGATTCCCTCGTGTCGCAGGAAGGCAGTGTTTGAAACGGATCACCTTGATGGTGCACTCATCACCCTGCAGCAAAACGTTCCTCCCACACGCTAGCTACTTCTTTCATATGTTCTTTCCATCAGTTTAAACTTTCAAAAAAATCAAATAGTGTTTTGCACAACCCAGGTGATACTCATGAACTTATTACCCCTCTCAAAGGCCATTTCTCGAGGCAGCTGCTTCACACTGAATAAAGATGAGGCTTCTTTACCCCATCAGTTGTGATGAACATCAGTGCAGCTGTGGCCTATTGAAGCTGAAAGAAGTGAAAATGAGATTAATTTTTCAGCGAGTGAGATCAAGCTCTAGAGAACGTAGAGACAGTTCAAGCCAGATGACTTTGTCTTGGAAGTCTTCGCATCTCTAGATTATTAACAAAGTTGATTTAACCCCTAACTTTAATTTAGACTAAACTTTAAGACTTGGACATTTTTACTCAGAATCGGTGGTCCGTGTTGTCCAGGCCTGGGGAATGCAGCTGATTTTCCTGTGTGTCAGTTACATGTGGTTAGGGCAGCCCATCAGAATTGTCTAGGGAATGGGAAGAATGTAAACAAACTCAGAAAACATTGTCAATAGGTTTGTTCTTGCATATTCATGCTTCACTGGATGCGTATTTATGCAGTGACATACTTATTGATTGCCAGATTTTTGTCAGACAGCAGAAAAAATTTTAAAAAGGGCAGATTTTTTTTTATTTTAAGAAGGTTATAGTTTATCGACAGGAAAATTAATAAAAAGATCATTTCCATACACAGTTCTCAATTTATGTAGAAAGAGGGAGGGTCTCTAACCCCGTGGTGCAAGGAGTAGGGAGGGGGCTTGCCGGATAAAGGGGCTGCCAAACTGAGAACTGTAGAATGAAAAGCCAGAAGGATGAAGAAGGGGAATTGCATGAAAAAGGCTGGCACAAGCTGAAGCATGAATTAAAGATCCCATGTATCCTGTTGGGGGAACACAAGTAGTTTGATTTTGCTGGAGCATCAGGTAAGGGGAGATGAGTAAAAAGAGGTGAGACTGGAGAAGTAGGTAGGATCCAAGTTCTGCTGCACCTTACATGTTAGGCTAACGAGGACCAATACCTGATATGTGATAGCACTGTTGAAAAATTTTATATTTTCTCTTTAGATAGCCCTTTTTGGTTTCTGATAACATCGTGTAGAACTCACCAGTTGCCTGATCTATATGTAAAGCAAATTAGGCGATACAAATAAATATATATTAGATATAAAAGGCACTCCTGGGACAAGAAATATGTGTTATCACTCAGCAATGTAAAGTAAGTGTGCACCCAAAATATGGCTGCATAAGCCATAGAAATGGCCCTGTCATTCCATAGGGGTTAACAACACTGCTTGCTCATATAATACTTTATAATGTACATTGAGAGAAGTTGCTATTAAGCATAGGTAGACTAGGAAGAAATTTTTATCTGCGTTGATCTCTTTATACTTCTCACTTCTCATACTTGACTTTCTCCTGTGTGTTCAAACATCCCACTCACATGTCTGAGAGAGGCCCTACGTTTCCTCCTCCTCTCCTAGAAGCAGTCACCTTCTGGACTGACAGTCATAGACAAGCTATTTGAAATGGTTGTGGCTTCCAGTGGAGGTAGAGGTAGGTTCGGATATGGGACATTGCTATTATTTAGGCGCTGTGATTTTTTTAGCCTAGGAAAGTCTAGATGGCTAAACGTTTCTGTAAAATACACTGTGTAGTGCAAAAAATTTACATTCTCTCATTTATTTTAAAGATGAGATTTAGAGCAATGTGGCACCAAGCCATTGATTTTGTCTTCATTGTGTCCATCTCATTGGGCATTAAGTCAGAGTCAGTCACAATTAGCCAATCAGCTCTTTTTGTCTTTCTTTCTTTCTTTTTTTTGAGAATTCCACATTTCTAATTTGACTGAACAGAAAAAGCTACCCAATGGATACTTCCAAGTGGGGTTTACAAGGCAGACATAGCGCTTCTAATAATCATTTATCCCTGATCCTTTTCACCTGCAGAAACTCAGCAGGATAGAAGCTGATATTATTGTGGCTGTTTTAAATAATCTGCCAGCTGTGTGTTTCCTTTCACACAGTTCGTTTTCTTCTTCTTCTTCTTCAAATTAAATTCTCCCGAAATCAGGCTGTGAACTCAAAATAAGATAAGAATCGTTAACTGGGTTGTGTAAATAGAACAAATACCTGCAGATATATTAACTGCATTTACCCCATACAACAAACACACAGGCTCCCCTTTATCTTTTCATAGCAGGACAGCTCAGCGTCGCTTCAGAATCTAAGCCAGTACTTTATTAAAAGACATTGTTTTTCTTCCTGGGACATCATTCCATCGAGGTGGAATAGTGAATGTTGATAGGAGCCTTAGGGTGGGCGTCTGCTGTTCCGTGCCCAGTGGCCCTGCCTGCCTCCCTCTGCCCTGCCTTCCAGGACATGCGTGAGGGTTTCCTGTTTTGAGCTCCAGCCCCTGTGGCTTCCAGCTTCTTTTCTAGGCGGGTAAAAACTGTTGCCTGTCTGGTAGGTTTCTCTTGTGGAGGACCTGCCTTAAGGCGGATCTGTCTAGTTATCTGCCTGCCTTTTGAAGCTACGCTGCACACAGCTGCTTGTGCCTGCCTCGCATCTCTTATCTGCCTGGAGGGGACTCCAGCTGATAAATCCTGACCAGGGGGCCTGAAGAGTTATTTACCTGGGATGTGAATCTCTCTGCAGGCACCCAGAGAGTCAATTTGCACACCATGCTTTTTTGTCACTTAAGGTGAATTCTCTGGTTCAGATGTCTAGAGCTAAAACAGGGAAAAACATTTTTGTAGTTGAAGAAACATACATTTCACAATTTGACTAGGGTAAGACTCTCATGATAGATAATTGGCATGAACACTGCTAGTTCATGTAATACAGGCATGTGAAGGAAAGCAACCACTACCCTTTGAAGTGGCTGTAGCATCCGAGGACGAAGGGACATTTGGAGATGGGGGCAGGTGGGCAACATTTGTGCCGCTCTTAAAAAATGAGCAAATCCAGATTCATTGTGGAGACTGCGCATTTCTCTGAGTTATCTGTAATCACATCTAACTCCGCTCAGACTGAAATGTGCCGTCAGTGTCCAATGAGGACGCCCACGCGAGGCTCGGATGTTGCCTTACGTGGGATACAATAAGAAGGCTGAACAGAAGGAATGCTTTAAAAGCACTGACGTGTGATCCTACATGAGTCACCCAGCTTTGAACTGCTTAGAAACAGCAGGATCTTCCACAGAAGACTAGCTTTCAGCCCAGAGGTCAAGGAATAATGTGTGCACCCAAGATTCAATGTCGCTGCTGAAACACTGACTCATCCGCATAGCCAGGCTGTCTGTGGGGCCGAAGGCCAATGGGCTCAGCCTGCCTCACTCTCAACACGCTCAGATTAGACTTTCAGTTTTCCCCCCACATGAGGTTATGCAGACTACCTCAGAGATTCACGACCGGGTTGAGAAACTGTTGTTAATATATGAAATGTGTCTCCCTGCCATGCCACGGCGCTTCTTGCATGACGGATTAAAATAATCAATTTGGTAAAACATATTGTGAATCTGATGGTGATCCATTTATTAATTTACTTGATGCCTGTAATTTCTGTTAATATCCAAACTCGTAGATGTATATTTAAGGCAGAGTGATACTTTAAAAGCCCAAAGATGCCCATTCACTTAAGCCCGTTGGGTGGCCTCCGGCTGCTGCTTGATGTCCAACGTCTAGAAACTGCTCTGTCTTTCAGATTCATGTCTAGAAACTGCTCTGTCTTTCAGATTCATTTCATGTCAGGCTTCCTCCTTTTTCTCTTTATTCCAGCCACATTGTTTGTTTTTCAGTTACTTTCTTGCTACGCTTTCTCTCCCTCGGGCTTTGCCTGTGCGATTCCCTCCCTGGTCCCTTCTTCCCAGCTCTTTCACTGGGTAGCTGCTGCTGTCCTTCAGGTCTCAGCCGTAAACGCCCTGAGCATTCTCCACTCCTAGGCTGGTCCCATCCTCTGTCGTCAGCCATGTGGCACCCTGTGCCATCACCACCATCGCGTTATTGAAATGACTTCTTCGATTGTATATCTTCCCTGTATGACTTCAAGTTCTACGAGGGCAGGAACTGTTCTGTCTTGTTAAAACTGCTATCACCCTGGCACATTGTTCAAGAATTATCTGTTGCATAAAACCCTATGAACAAAGATTTTTTTTTTGTTTTTTGTTTTTTTAATATAAAGGGAGTTGAATTCTCTGTGTTTTTATACAGACAGACATGTAAAAGTTGGCTAAGAGATAGGTAAATTAGTAAATTTTGCCAGGGTAGACTTTCCAGTTTTCAGCTTAATGCTTTAAATACTTAATAGTTACAAAAGGAAACTGTGGTTTATAAAAAGAGTATTAATACTGCAGAGAAATATATCAATCAGCTTGGAAGATTAGTGTTTGTGAAAGAGCACAGTTTTATATTCAGTCTGTCTCATAGCTTTTGGACATGTTAAAAGACTTGATTGAAAACAACCATTTAAGCCAGAGGTCACTGACACCAAGGTCGTTAGACACAGGCATTAATGTAAATGAATAGGGCTGGGTGGGGACTCAGCATGTTCGAGCTCAGCATGAACAAGTTTTCTGATTTTTCAGGTAAAGCAGCAAATACCAATGTTTGAGATGAAGTATTATAATTTTTTTAAATGTTCATAAATTTCAAAAATTTCATATACCTTTCTTACTAGAAAAAATATTTCTACTGAGATGAAACATAATTGGCAAGCTATGAATATAAAACATAATCATTAGATTGAGATCAGAATTATTAAGACAATCAGTTTGCTAATGCATGGATTAATGATGCATGGTTATATAATCCAATGAACAACTGAAGCATAAATAAATCAAAGACTTTTAGAATGAGAAGGGATATTAGAGTCATCTTAGGACACCATCCTTCAGATTACAGATGAAAAAAATCTCAGGTCCACCAAAATTGAATTATTGGGGCTTGAACTCAGGTGCACAAAATTAAGCAACATGGACTTGACTCCAGCTATATTGATGCTTTTCTATTCTCACAACTCCGAGCAACCTTGTGTGTGTGCATGCACGTTCTGCTGTAAGTCAGTGGAATGAAATATGGTGGTCGATGCCAGTGCTTCTCGAATTTTACTGTGTAAATGCTTCAACTGGGGATCGCATAAAAGTGCAAGTTCTCATTCAGAAGGTCTGGGATGGGGCCCAAGTTTCTGCATCTCCGAAAGCTCTCAGGTGATGTCAATCGCAGGACAAAACTCTGTGTAGTAAGGTCCTACTCTATACAAATTGCTCCGTGTACCTGGACTGCTCTCAGCCTCCCAGAATAGAATGTGTTCTCTGTCGTTTCCTTCCCAGTAACACTCTGCTAACATTGCCTCTCCTCCACTCTGAACCTTGACAAGTAAAATATACTAAATTAAATGCTAAATTCACTTAAAAGGAAAAGTAGGTAACTAAATGAATGGGAACGGGGGTGGTAAGGAAAACAACAAATCTTCAATGAGATGAATCAAAAATCTCTGTGAAGCAAAATGCATTGTAGATCGGTGTTAGTTCTGGTTAGTTGCTGGGGAACTTTTGAGTTATTTTGCAACTAATAGTAATGGAAAATGGAATTCTGGGGGCTAAAGGAGAAAAGGTGTATCAGAATGTAACAACAAACATTCCACAAGATGGCAGTAAGTTCCTATGCTTTATATTTTTCTTAACTTCACCAAGTATACATTTTATCAGTGGGAAATTTTCTGAGAAATATACTATATCTATTTTTTGTTAATGATAGAACTAAACTGAAGAGAAGTTTTATATATATGTATATATTTTAAACTCTAGCACTGATGACTATATTTTGTCATAATTTCTTTTTCATATTAGAAGAACATATTAATGTTATCCTTTTAATTTTCAGGTTGGCATTTAAGACTTTCTAAATAAAATACATTTTCATTAATTGTTGAAATGCATAAAACAATATATAATTAAACTCAAAATTTTAAACACATTTTCCAACTCTTAAGTTTGGTCACTCATTCTTTTTCCAATTTTTATTAATTTATTTTTGTTACAGATGTTTCTCCTTTTTCTCCCCTAGACCCTTTCCTCCCCATCCTGCCCCCACCACCCCTCTAGCATTGTTGTCTATGTCCATTGGTTATGCATACATGCGCATAAATTCTTTAGTTCACCTTATCCATCCCCCTGCCCCCCTACTCTGTGGTTTGTCAGTCTGAACGATACTCCTTTCTATGTCTGTGGGTCTATTTCGTTCATCAGCCCACCTTGTTCATTATATTCCACAAATAAGTGAGATGATGTGGTATTTGTCTTTCTCTGATTGGCTTATTTTGCTCAGCATAATACTCTCGAGGTCCCTTCATGTTGTCTCAAAGGATGAGATCTTTCTTTCTTACAGCTGCGTAGTACTCAATTGTGTATATGTACCACTACTTTTTTATCCATTCGTCTACTGATGGACACTTGGGCTGTTTCCAGATCTTAGCGACTGTAAATAGTGCTGCTATGAACATAGGGTACATATATTCTTTCTGATTGGTGTTTCAGGCTTCTTAGGATATATTCCTAGAAGTGGGATCACTGGGTCAAATGACAGTTTAATTTTTAAGTTTTTGAGTAAACACCATACTGTTTTCCATAGTGGCTGTACCAGTCTGCATTCCCACTAGTAGTGTACTAGAGTCCCCTTTTCTCCACTCCCTTGCCAACACTTGTTGTTTGATGATTTGTAGATGGCAGCCATTCTGGCAGGTGTGAGGTGATACCTCAGAGTGGTTTTAATTTGCATCTCTCTGATGATTAGTTACATTGAACATTTCTTCATATGTCTCTTGGCCATTTATATGTCCTGTTTGGAGAGGTGCCTATTTAGTTCCTCTGCCCATTTCTTTAACTGGGTTCTTTGTCTTCCTTTCGTTGAGTTGCATGAGTACTCTATATATTTTGGAAATTAACCCCTTATCTAATGTACTATTGGTGATTCTGCTCCCCCATACAGTGGGTTCCCTTTCCATTTTGATGATTGTTTCTTTTTTTTTAATCCTTACCTGAGGGCATTTTTTCATGGTTTGTTCAGATAGAGTAGGAGGGAAAGAGAGAGAAAGAGAAATATCTTCATGAAAGGTACACATCGAGCGGCTGCCACCCACACGACCCAAACTGCCAGTGAAGTACATGCCCTTAGCGGAACCAAACCAGGGTCTCTCTAGACTGCAGGCCGACGCTCTAACCGCTGAGCCAAACTGGCCAGGGCTGATGGTGGTTTCTTTTGCTGTGCAGAAGATTTTTAGTTTGTTGTAGTCCCATGTGTTCATTTTATCAATTGTTTCTGTTGCCTCAGGTGATATATCAGTGAAAATTCTGTGTATGATGTCTGAAATTTTGTTGTCTACATTTTCTTTTAGGATTTTTATAAATTGACGAGTCACATTTAAGCCCTTTATCTATTTTGAGTTTATTCTTGTATATGGTGCAAGTTGATGGTCTAGTTTCATTTTTTTGCACGTAGCTGTCCAATTTTCCCAGCACCATTTATTAAAGAGGCTGTCTTTACTCCACTGTATGCTCTTGCCACCTTTGTCAAATATTAATTGAGCATAATGTTTTGGTTCAATTTCTGGGTTCTTTGTTCTATTCCATTGATCTATATGCTTGTTCTTGTGCCAGTACCAGGCTGTTTTGATTACAGTAGCTTTGTAGTATAACCTGATATCCGGTATTATGATCCCACTTATTTGTCCTTCTTTTTCAAGATTGCTGTGGCTATTTGAGGTCTCTTTTGGTTCTATACAAACTTTTGAAGTATTTGTTCTAGTTCTGTGAAATATGTCAGTATTTTGATGGGAATTGCATTGAATATATAGATGGTTTTGCGTAGTATGGACATTTTAATGATGTTAATTCTTTCAATCTATGAACAAGGTATGTGCTTCTACTTTTTAATATCTTTCTCTATTTCTTTTGTCAATATCCTGTAATTTTCTCCAAATAGGATCTTTACTTCTTTGGTTAAGTTTATTCCTAGGTATCTTAATTTTTTTTGCCATAATGGTATATGGGATTGCATTGTTAGTTTCTGTGAGTTCATTATTTTTTTTTTTTTTTATCCTCACCCGAGGACATTTTTCCATTCTTTGTACAGACAGAGTGGGAGGGAGAGAGAGGAAGAAAGAGAGAGAGAAACATCGATGTGAAAGGGACACATCGAGTGGCTGCCACCCGCATGACCAACCAGGGCCGGGGATAAACTGCAACCAAGGTACATGCCCTTAGCAGGAACCGAACCCGGATCTCTCCGGACCGCAGGTGGGCGCTCTAACCGCTGAGCCAAACCGGCCAGGGCTGAGTTCATTATTGATGTATAAGAATGCCGTCAACTTCTAGGTGTTAATTTTGTATCCTGCTACCTTGCCGGATTTGTTTATTAAATCCAGTAGATTTTTGATGGAGTAGTTAGGGATTTCTATGTATAATGTCATGTCATCTGAAAATAATGACAGTTTCACTTCTTCCTTTCCAATTTGGATCCCTTTTATTTTTTCTTCATGTCTGATTGCTGTGGCTAAGACGTTCAGTATTATATTAAAAAAGAGTGGTGAAAGTGGGCATCCCTGTCTTGTTTCCATTCTTAAGGGAAATGCTTTTAGTTTTTGCCCATTGAGTATAATGTTGGCTGTAGGTTTTCATATATGGCCTTTATTATGTCGAGATATGATCCCTTTGTGCCCACATTGCTGAGTGTTTTTATCAGAAATGGGTGCCGGATTATGTCAAATGCTTTTTCAGCATCTACTGATATAATCATATGGTTTTTATCTTTCGATTTGTTTATGTGGTGTATCACACTTATTGATTTGTGAATATTGTACCAGCCTTGCATCCCTGGGATGAATCCCACTTGGTCATGGTGAATAATTTTTTAATGTATTGCTAGATCTGATTACGAGTATTTTGTTCAGGAATTTGGCATATATATTCATCAGGGATATTGGCCTATAGTTTTCTTTCTTTGTAGTGTCTTTTTATGGTTTTGGAATTAGAATTAAGCTGGCCTCATAAAATGAGTTTGGGAGTCTTCTTTCTTCTTGAATTTTTTGGAATAGTTTGAGGAAAATGGGTGTTAGTTGTTCTTTGAATGTTCTGTAAAACTCCCCTGTGAAGCCATCTGGGCCTGGGCTTTTGTTTGCTAAGAGAGCCTTGATTACATCTTCAATTTACTTACTTAGTATTGGTTTGTTCTCTTGGTCACTCCTTTTAATTTAAGAAATCTTTTTTTTTTTTTTTTTTTTTTTATCCTCACCCGAGGACATTTTCCCATTTTTTTGTTCAGGTAGAGTGGGAGGGAGAGAGAGGAACAGAGAGAGAGAGAGAAACATCGATGTGAAAGGAACACATCGAGTGGCTGCCACCCACACGACCGACCAGGGCCGGGGACAAACTGCAACCGAGGTACGCGCCCTTAGCGGGAACCGAACCCGGGTCTCTCAGGACTGCAGGTTGACGCTCTAACCGCTGAGCCAAACCGGCCAGGGCCAATTTAAGAAATCTTTTAAAGAGTCAACCTAGTATTTAAAACAGGAAGAACCAAAAAAGTGAATTTTTTATTGTGTTATTAACTAAAGATAAATGGTAATTACATTTTAATGCACATTGCATCATAACATTATAATTATTAAAGAAATCACATTTCTAAGACATATTTATATGCTCTTTATTTCTAAATCAGTCTCAGGAGATAGAAGTCACATTCATGGATTAGGAAAAAGAAAATATAATAACAGGTTTTGGTGTGTTTTTAAAAATATTTTTAAAATTCTTATCTAAAGATATCTTTTTGCTGATTTGAAAAAGAGGAAGGGAGGGAGGGGAGAGAGAGAAACATCCATGTGAGAAAGAAACATTGATCGGTTGCCTCCTGTATGCGCTGACTTGGGATTGAACCTGCAACTTGGGTATGTGCCTTGACTGGGAATCGAACCCACCACCTTTCGGTGTATGGGATGGTGCTCCAACCAACTGAGCCACACTGGTCAGGACAATAACAGGTTTTTTAAGAAAACTTTTTTTTGTTATGTGAACAAGAAAAAATGGGTAGCTTACTGACTCACGGATATTTATATGAGTGCATAGATATCATCCTTAATGTTGTAGCAATGCTGAAAAAATTAGGTGTTATCTTATTTTCATCACCAGACTTGTGTGTGACCTAGGGCAATTCATTTAATGGCTTTGGGACTCAGTATAAAATAGAATATATAGATTAGTTGATTTCATATCCAACTCAATATTCCATGCTTCTCAGGAGAAAATGTAATTAAGATGAACACTATGTTAGGAGACAGTGCATGAGTAGTAGAGGTCATGGGGTCTTTAGAGCACTCTGCATTATATCCTTTTTTCTTTATGTAGTCTAGGTTTCTCCTAGAATTCTTGGGCTGTATTTGTTTTAAAATGTCTAAAAAAAAAAGGCTGGCAAGGCAGAGTGCTGGATCAACACGGAGAGGGGGTGGGGCTGTTGTCTGTATTCAGGAAATAACTTTATTATGAATCTCTTTTCTTCCCCCATAATTTTCATTTCATTAGGTTTTTAAAATAATAAAGGGAACAGTTGACAACTAGAGTAATGATTTGCACTGAGCAGATAGTGCAAGGATATTAGAAGGAATTTGGAACATAAAAACAGCTGAGTAAATGTGAGACTGTGGTGCTAATTGATGACTTTTCCCCCTCCCTTGGCAGCATTGGCTTCCTCCTCTTCCCTGCCTTCCTCTTCTGCTTGGCACCTACCACCTTTTCTTTCTGCTCTACTTTCCTTCTGTTTTCCTTGTTTTTCTATCCTTTCTGGTCTCCAAGCCCATGTTCCCAGGTCCGTCCTATTCCACACAGAAACCATCCTCTTGAACCTTTGGCCTCATGCAGATCTAGTCACACAGAGCAGCTGGTTGTATATACCCCTTCTGGTCAGGGTGGTGCTTCACTTCACACATTATCTTAGTTCAGCTGAGGATGGAAAACTCTTATTATTCTGTTTTCTAATCAAGCAGAGATTCCAAAGAAATTTGTGTTAGACATTGGCTAAAATCACCATCACTTTAGCTGAAGCCACTTAAAAGCATTATGTTTAAAAGCATTTGCCACTTGATAAGTAGCACAAATGCTGAATGGCAGGGCTTCCATTGAATGCCTGCTGACTGAGCTCCAGTGCTGAGCTTTCCTTTGTAGAGCCTTCATGCATACAGTCACACTTATGACTCCAGGTTATTCACACATATGAAAGATATCCAACAGAAAAAATAAATTCAGTTTTCTCTCTGGATCTCAAATTTTAGACCATTAGGCCCTCCCTTCTGTGCCCAATAATCAATGATGTAATCTAAACCTGAATTTAGAATTCAAACACTCATTTAGAATGGGCTTAAACTATTAAAAAAGTTTAATGTCAAAATTTAATTTGGTCTTGCTACCTTTTTTTTTTAGACTTTAAGGTAGAAAAGAAATAATTTATCCTTTACCTCCCAATTTAATTCTCAACCAATTGTATGCACACCTTGCCTCTCTTCATTATGATATTACCTTTGAGTTCTGGTTCAATGGAAAAAAACATATTCAAATTAATGAGTTGAGCTGATCCTTGAAAAAAAAAGTAAAACGGGAAAAGATTATTTTCAGGATTTCTCTACTCGCCCCTCCCAGTTTCTACATCTAGTGTTGGTACCCAGCATTCCGGTCTCCTCATGCTGCAATGATGGCCTGGTTTCCCTAATATCCTGCCAACAATTCAAACAGGATGATGGATTCTGAATTACTTTTCTCAACAAATAGTGATTTTTCTCTCTCTTGAACTCTTGTCAAGTTTAAATAATGGGGCTGAGGAGCTGGGCCCAGAGCATAAGATAAGGTGTAGGCATGCTGACCATGATCAATGGGACCATTCTGTCTTCACTGCACGCGGGGTTGATCCTCTCACTTCAATTATTTTTGCAATAATCTCATAGCAATGGAACTGGAAACATGTTTAGGCAGTACGATCTAGTCATCTAAATGACCAGGATTGTGAACCTTCAACTTTTGACCTTGTTAGTTTGGTAATTTTAGGGATCATGTTGGATGAAATCTCTAACAATCATACCAATTGCCTACTTCTTAACAAGCTCATTTATGGCTAATTATTTAAAAGATACCTTCAAAGATGCATTTCCTGCCTTTTGAAAGCTGACAAAATCTGGAAGACACTGATTTTATTAACTGTACAAACAAGTTGCAGCCCAGAATATAATGGTATTCAAAACAGATGACAAGAGGAAATACAGGATTGAATGGAGTTTGGGAAAAATAGCTATATTATATTTTTACTCAGATAAACCTGTAATATATAGTCATGAAGAAACAGTGGTGAGCAGAAGTAATTAATTTGATTACTGTTGATTTCATTACTAATTACAAAATGATACCCTATGTTATGAAATCATTTATTTATTCATTTGTTCAAAAATAACTTTATTCATTGAATACATTTATATTAACAGCTTACTTTTTATGAGACAATACCTTGATTAGACTAAGGATAAATCAAAACATCTGAAACATTCAAGTAAAGAAAAAAAAACATTCAAATCATACACACACACAGACACATATATATAACAAATGTAAAATACTTTATGTAATACACAATGATTTTAGTCCAATTCCTCTATTTTCCAGATTCAGGATCTAGGAGTTAAATTATTTGTTCAGAGATGTCTAGTCATTTAAACTTAATTTTGCAACTAAAACCTTCATACTGCTATTCTCTTCCTTGTGTACTTTTTACTATTTCCCATTGACATTACTTTCCTTGATCCTTTCGTTCCTTCAATCGGGTTCTAAACCTTAGGCTTTAGGCTCCTATTCAGGCTCTTTTCATGAGGCCACGCTGAGCTCCCAACCTATGTTCTCAATGCCTTTCCCAAGAAGTGGCCGTTGATACGTCCCTAGCCTGTGATCATGGCCTACATGTGAACACATGGAAAACTAAACAAAAAAAATTGCAGTTTTCTTTCTTGAGAAAAGCAGAATAATTATAATGTGAAGACCTGATATTGAAGTTAGGAGGTTTGTGCTCAAAATTCAGTTGTGCCCCAAGTGACCTTGGCAAGGTCATGCCAACAAACTTGCTGAAGCCAGCAACTTAATTTGATTGGCTTTTCTTTGATTTCATCTCCTATCTTCATGTTAGGAATCTGTAGTCCAGTAGATACTCAGGATTAAACACTGATTTTTTTTTTCATAGTTCAAAAGTTTTCTGAGGGCATTTGAGGAAGGAGCCTATTTTCTGCCAATTTCTCTGTTTTAATAAACTCTACCATCACTTTGACATAAATATTCAACTCGAACAGGTAGCTTTACTACTTGACTGGCCCCAAATAAATGGTTGACTGGCCTTGTTACTAAAATCCATAGACTTTCTGATGACATGGCAACTGTACCTTTAGGTGTGCATTTTTTATCATAGCAGAAGGTAGTACATGTCTGTAACAGTCTCAAAATTATTGTATTTGGTGTTTCTCAACCAATTTGCCTTTTGATGTAAAATGTCATTGTCAGAATTCAAAGTTATAATAAGATTCTTCACAAAGCACTCTAAATTACATTCCACAGAATAACTGGAGAAAGGAAGTGTTATTCAGTAGCAGCGCAAAGCACTAATTGCAATATTTCAAAGGAAACCTTTCTTTTTCTCAAAACCTGTAAGTCTATTAATCCTAGAATTATGATTCATTCCAAGGATATCTTAGCACAAGCTCAAAAATATAACATAATGTCTGTAATATAATTAGTAATCCAATAAAATATTTTGCTCTAAATTACTGAATAAATGTACTGTAGAGTAATAATATTCTTAAGACGAATTCCAGGACAGCTCTTCAGTTTCTTCTTTCAGAATAATTGCGTATAATTCTAAAAAATATATTGGAGATCAAAAGACGACAGACTTTATTTTCTTGAATTAGGCAGCACACAGGCTAACAATAGTCCGTAATGAAACTGCTAGATGTTGAGAAAGAAAATAACAAAGGATAGAGCTTAAAAGCTTCCAGAAATTCAACTGAATGAAAATCCTCAGATTGTGCCTTTTAGTCTCTGTTTTACCACAATAGTAGAGAAACAGCAGAATATGATTTTTTTCCTCTCCCATCACTATCAAGCTGCCAGTCTAATTCCTCATTAAATACATATACACGTTTCTAAGCTTAAATGGCAAAGTTCTATCAACAGCCAATATTTGACTCAATACAAGGAATCCATTAATGTTTCTAAGGGTCTTTTATTTTTATGATTTATTTTGTCTGTTCATTCTCTGAGCTCAGTATGGGAAAGATGTAAGCTTTCCTATCTGAAAATCCTCAAAGGGGTAAAAAAACACCCTATGTCATAATGATGAGAGGCGGTGGGTGCTTCCCTACTGGTGAGGGAATGTAGGCACATTCATTTTCTCTCATTTCATAGCCCAAAAGAATTATCTGCGTTGTTTCATGAGGCATCAATAAAAAAGTAGTGCAGTTTGAGGAATTTAGCATAAACACTGGTCAGCTTTTACTGGTGACATTTTAGCGCCCGCCTTTTAGACATTCCTTTGAATGCTGTCAGTGTTTACAATGGGACATCACGCCCTGGCTGGTTTGCCTCAGCGGTTGGAGCATTGGCCTGTGGTCCGGAGAGACCCTGGTTCGGTTCCGGCTAAGAGCGCATACCTCGGTTGCAGTTTGTCCCCAGCCCTGGTTGGTCGTGCAGGTGGCAGCCACTCAATGTGTCCCTTTCACGTCTATGTTTCTCTCTCTCTCTCTCCCTCCCACTCTATCTGAACAAAAAATGTCCTCGGGTGAGGTTAAAAAAAAATGGGACATCACAAGCATGATTTCATTGAAAACCAGTTTCATGTAAATGCCATTCTCTTGCAGTGCTGGTAATGAAAGGCCCTTCTGCAAAGTCTCCCTCCTTGCCTGTTCTGCTGTTTCGCTCTGCAGTTTATTATCTGTGCCTTCAGCCACACAGACACTTGGGAAAATGAGAAGTACAATCAGGTGCGCCAATTAGTCTCAAGAAAAACCTTTAAGATTTCTTATAAATGTTGGAATTGATGATATTTAAGAGATTTCTAGCATAGATTGAGTTTATCACCTCTGATCTTATGCGGTGTTGACTGAAAAATAGTATCAACTAGGTGTTTTGTCAACAAAAAGGACTTATTCGGGAAAAAGAAAGAGTTGCATCCCAGTGGGTGCAGACATGGCAAGCCACCTGGCTTGCGTGCCAAGAAGGAGGGGTATTTACAGAAGGGAAGAGGTAAAGGAAAGTTAGAACTATAGAGCTTTATTATAAACATAGGGTTCTTCTGGTTAGGTTCTCCTATGTAGGGTTTTTGTGATTATATAGGTGTGAGAACTTCCGTAAGCCCTAGTTCCTCCCATAGACCCTCTGACTTATTACATTTGCTTCAAGATCCAGTTGGTTTTTGTCAGTGCATAATGTAGTATCGTTCAAGGTCCCATGCTCTTACTATTCCTAGTCAAATATTTTCATTTTATTCTATATCACACATGCTGTATTCCTTCCTAGCTGGCCACTGTCTTACTCTGTGACATGTAATACTGACCCCACTTTCTCCTCCTCTGTTTGCTCTTCCCGTTCTTCTCAAGCATATTTTCCTTCCTTGACAATCAGCTTTGATAAGCATTAGCACCAGCCTTGGTTTAATCTCTCTTGTGGAACACTCCTAGATTAGTCTTAAAGAGTGACTACGTTCAACTCTAACACAATGTATGTAGGTAGCCTTCAATAATATGAGATCCTGGAGCTCTTACTATCTGTAAGGTAGGATCTGATTGTGTGCTCATGATTTTATGCTGAGTGCTATCTATAAATATCAACCCATACTTGTAAGATATAAGAAAAGTACAACTCTCTTTATGTCTTATAATTAGTCAATTTCCGTTTTTACCAATTCACTGGGTGGACAACACACAACCCAGTGAAGCTTTATATTGTCCCTTTCCCAACAGTTTTGTCCGAATTCTACAGGACTCAATGCCAAAGCCTTGGGAAATGCTTTTGTGCATTTTGGGGCATTAGATACTTGATCAAAACTCGAGTCCATAAGGTATTCATTGTGCCATCATGTCCTTGGTCATTCAATTGTAGGGGAGGAAAATAAATTTTCCTCTACCCTTCCAAGTTCTTGGTGAGACTCCTGTAATAAAAGACAGATTTATAAGAGAAAAACAAATGGAAGCATATTAACAAATGTCTCTCGTGTGTACATGGGAGATTCCCAGAGAAAAATGAATAACACCCTGATGTGACCTAGAATTTAGATTTAAATACTATCTTAATAGGGAAAGGGCAGGGGTTATAAAGGACTCTTAGGGGAGAGTAATTATTTTTAGGAAAGATGAATTAGCCCTTAGAAGAACAGATGGGAGATATGATAGATTGTGACAAAGTTTGTCTGGGTGTGGTATTGACTCTTATTCTCCTCTCCTGTGACAAGAGTCAGTCTTACCTAGTTGATGAAAATTCTGGGAGGGGATTTAGGACAATTGAGTTACTTTTGAAAGATTTGTCTTCAGGCAGATTAGAGGAATTCAGAAAGAGCCCCTCCCTGCATTTGCTGTTTTTGAAATGCATATAGCTCAAAATAATCAGTATGCCAAAGTGAAATATTTGGGGGTGGCAAGTCTTAAACTGCTACAGTTGTATTTTGTGGTGGCATATTCTGCTACCCTTTACATCTAATTAGGGTGCTTGCATCTGTTTCTTATCAATATGGCCCTCATAGGTTCGTTACTCTCTCTGCTGTCTCTAAGTCATCCTGGGACATATGGCCACTCACAATTCTGTGCTTCTGTACCATGAAAGGGGAAAAAATTCCAGTGCATTTTTGGAAGGACATGACTGCCTATGTGCAGCAGGTGTTCATTCCTCTCCCATATCTTGATCTGCAAAGGAGTCCTACTTGCTCCCTGTGTCTTTATCCGAGAAACAAGGTCAGGTCTCTTGCTTTCTGATCCCACAAGCCTTCCCAGTACCTTGCTATTTCTCATGCAGCATACAGAATCCTGTTTGTTGGGATGCATCAATATTTATGCCCTTGTGAGTTCCCTTCAATTTCTACCTCCCCGTCCCTGTCCTTAGGATTCTATTTGTATCTGGATCAATGAGGGTTGGGAGCAGAGCAGGCTTACTTTCTGTTGTGATGCTTTTGCAAAACCTTTTGTCTGTGTTTGAATCTTTTGCATTCTCTCAAGTTCTAGTTTTTTAAAGTCTTGCGAGAAATGTATTTTTTTCTAAAGTTAATGCTGTCACATCGCATATATAAAGTGAATATCATAAGTATTTATACTTAGCTAAATATTTAAATATGGAGGTAAGGTTGGGGGAAAGGAGAAATGGTGGAAATTATGTATAAAAACCTCTATGATTTAGTGTGCCCTAAATATTCTGACACATTACTTTTTAATTCTCATAATACCCAATAAGTTCCTTGGAGAAACAGATTTAGTATTGTTAAATCTCCTGCAATGCCCAGGACCATGATGCACATATAGTAGGGATTTGTTAAATTCTTGCTAAATGATTGACTGATGGTTAAGCATTTATGTTTTAATAAATGAAATTCATTGCTAAATTATTAGAAGAAGGCACACTTTGCAACAGGATTTAATCATTTATTATGTGTCCTAACATAACAAAAAAGTTATATAGACCTTGACTACAAAAGAAGTGTACTGACCTAGTTTGCTATTTGGGGAAGTTCATAAGATTTTTGAAGTTTGTATGCTGCTTGCCACGTGCAATGAAATTGAGCTTAAGAAACTTTACATGCAGGAACCATTTCTTTAAGAAAACTGAGGAATCATAAAGGAAATGAAAGAGAAAAAGTTTAGTAGAATTTGGTTTTGGCAAAGCAGCAAAATGTGCTTAGGACTGTGAAGCTGGACATGAGTGGAGCCATTAGAAAGGGAGCAGAGCAGACGCTCCAGAGGCACTGTACTACATGTCCTGCTCCGTGAAACGTCGGACTGTTTGAATTGGGCCAGGATTTTGGACTGGGCCAGACCAGCATTGTCTTCTAAACAACATTTGGTAAAACTAACAGGAAAGCAGACATCTTGATCCCAAGGACTGATGATTATGGATTTTCTATCTAAAAATAGAATCAGTAACCAGACATTATAGCTCAAGAGTAACTCAACTTGTTAATACCAATTGGAATTTCTTTCTTCTATTTATGTAATTATTCTTTTCCTTTTCTTGGAAAACCTCTTGCCTTCACCCTGTAATTGGGACACTATTTGGGTTTCTACCTGAATCTGTGCTTCTAGAATTTTAATTTTTTTGAATTTAAATAAACGCTTGTTGACTCTCATTTTAACTTTTTATTTTTAGGTTAATAGGACTTATGTGTGAACCACGTACAAATAAATTTCCAACACTTTGAATACAGATGTTAAAAAACATTTTTTCTCCTAGATTTGGAAAACTTTTCCTTCACAGTTATAAAAGAAATTTGCTGCATATAATGATCATGGAGATTCTGCTCCCGAAATTGTGGAATCAGATATATTCACGCCTCAGATAATTGCAAGATGAAAACAGATATTTTTCTTATGCCTTCAGCAATTTTGAATTTTGATTTTTGGGCCATCATGATGTAGTGATTAGGCAGACTTCAATGAGAGGAATGCCTCCGACATTAGCTAAAATCACCTCTGATGTTGGTGCCTGTTTAATTACTTAACTATGAGCAGCATGATGGCCTCTGCAAGTAGGATTTAATGACGATATTGGATATGAATACACGAGCGTACTTTTCATAGGATTCTTTGATTATGCTGGCTGCTCATTTCAGTTATGTCAACTTCACTACTAAGCGAGCACTTAGTCCCTGAATTGACCTCTTAGGTAAACGTTGTTCCGCAGCCAGAGGACACACGACGAAACACTAGGAATCAGCAGTCCGGAGAAGGAGAATGCAGGTAACTCCAGGATAAACAAACCTGCCACTGCTGAAACAATCCTAGATGCAAGTGGTGGTGGGCTATTGGGACCTTCAGACAGGAAGGACAAACTATATTTATATTGAATGACTGTAAATCACGGGTACACGCATACGACAGCTCAAAGTCCTTAACACAGGGCACTCAGGAATCCATCTCATTGGCAACAAACCATGGATTTTGAAAAGTGGATGCTTAGAGGCTTAAAGCCGCAGGATGATTCTTCATAAAAGCTGCTCGTGGTTTGTTCTATTTTTTCGTGACATACCCTATTTTGGTCTGCATTTTATCCATTTTGTTGTTTTGTTCACTATGGCTTTTGAAAGTTAAGTGTACTCTGTATAAATCCTCAACAAGTAGACACATGATTTGAAAGTATAATTATGCTATCTAACATATATAAAAAAATATTAAAGGGAAAAGTATAAAATGATTTTCATAAACAGCTATATATTTAAGAAGATAAACATTAGCAAACATAAGTGCTTCACAGATATTATTCCATTTAATTCTCAGCACTATGCTAGGAGCTCAGAGAAATTGAGGTAGCACGGTATCTTCGTAAGTGTTCAGGAATTCTAGGAAGAGTTTATGAAGAAGGTATCTGGAAGAAGGACGTCTGGTTACCGCATCTATGATAACAGTACCTACCTTTTGATCTTTCCTTTTAAATAAAATAAGATGCTACAGGTGAGGGCTGGAGCTTGTAGTCTACACCTAACAAGTGCCCCCTAAATGCCAGTATTTTTTCCCCCATTATTTGAAATGACCCTCCTTTCTCTTTCCTGCCTTTGTCATTCCTGCTTTGATGAGCTTCTTAATTTCTTTCCCCAGAGATTATTGTCCTCTTCTTTAGTTTCTGTTAAGGTGATGGATTTTATAGACTAAGTGGGGGAGTTCTCACCCAATATTTCCACGGAATGGACAAGCCGCACAAAATATGCCACTTTGGCAGACTGATTATTTTCAACTATCGTTACGTAAGAAACAGCTGATACAAGGGCATTCTGACCTTTTTTGTCCCCCTGAAAGCAGGAAATAAATCTCCCACATGCATGGTGTCTGCCCTGCACTTGGAAAGTGGAAAGCATCCTGTCACCAGAGACTGGGCATTCGGAGCCACTGCAGGCTGTATGAACAAACCTCGTTTCTTCGTCACTAATCATTACCCCCAAACTCAAACCCTTTTGTCTTGTCAATTCTTCACAGATTTATAGTTTCTTTTTTTAATGGTATAAAAGCTGCCTGCTTTGGTCTCTTCTCTGAGTCTCATATTGCTGAGTTCCCTTACATACAAAATTCAATTTGCTTTTTTCCTGTTAATCTGTCTTGTGTCAATTTAGTTATTAGGCCAGCCGAAGAACCTGGAAGGGAAGAAGAGAAACGTTTACTTCCCCTAAATCTCCAAACGTTTGTTACTCTTTGGACTAGATTGTCTAGCCCTTTCTTAACTTCTCCAGTTAGAGGATAGAAACCAAGAGTTGTTCTTACACTCTGCACAGGCCTCTGTTATGCTGGTACCTACCTTTTCCTCCTCCTCTTGAGTTTCTTGGAAAAGAGACTAGACCCACTGATTCTCCCTTGACTTGGGGGAGCTGTTCTCAAACTGCTTAAGTTTAGGACCTCTTCCACTCTTAAAATTATTGAAGACTGCAAGAACTTTTTTTTTTAATTTTAATGTGGTTATACCTATCAACAGTTACTATATTAGAAATTAAAATGTAAAGGAATTTTTAAACATTTTTTTATTATTATACTTAAAATAACAAGTCTATTAAAGATTAGTATAAATACCATATTTCTATGAAAAATTAACTTTTTTCTGAAACAAAAAATAGTGAGAAAAATGGCATATTTTGCATTTCAAATCTTAATGGCTGACTTAATGGAAGATAACTGTATTCCTATACCTGCTTCTGCATTCTATCTGTTGCAGTCTGTTAGTTGAGTCAAGTATATGAAGAACCTTTGGTCTCATACTGATGTATATTTGGAAAGGAGGAATATTTTAATGTCTTTTCAGATAATTGTAGATATTCTCTTTTGATATGACACTGAAACTCAACAAAGGGTAATTTCCTACAGGCTAATTGAAATGTGAAATCTGAAATGCTAAAAATGAACTTTTTCATTCTCTGCTCTATAATGATCCACTGGGCATTCTAGCACTTTGAGTGGCCCATGCATGATTTTCTAGTATCACACATTGATCATTTCTTCTAAACATTGACACATTTAATTACACAATATCCAAAAACATAATATTAGTTAAAATTATCACTGATCTCACCAAGAAGTGTCATTTAAGTATTAGGCAGCTGTCAAGCTCACAGTGTGGACACAATTTTCCCAAAATTCTCATATTCACCTGAAATTGTTCTGACCAGAAACACATACTGTCAGTTGTGTTCCCTGATGGGAAAGGCTTACTTCATTCATTTTCATACTTGTCTGTCATTTGTTCTTTCAAGTAGAAATAGTTTTTCATGAAATAATCAACCAGAAGAACTCACAACTCAATCACACCAGTGCTTTTACTTGAGATAATCATTGTGCTTTAGTACATAGCATAAGTGCTTGTGTGTGCTTCTCATTTAATCACACACAATGTGTAAAAGATACGTCTTCAAGTGACAAGATTTAATACAATTTATTGCTACTGCTTGATTAAGACAGTTCTTAAGTAAAAGTAGCACCAATTCTTATTTATTTACTTATATTTCTGCAACTGTCTGGTGGGGAAGAATACCATGACTACTAGTACAGGGTGATACCACTGACTCGATTCTTCCTGGGGCTGCAACCATTGTACACACCATTGCTTTTATATGGCCAATGCATAGTTAACACAATGAAAAGGCAGATAACTTCTTAGTATTCTTATGAAATAGTTTTGATTTCATGATCCCCTGAAAGGGTCTCAGGATTTGCTAGGCATCCATGGACCAGATTTTGACCCCTTGTTTATAGTGTTTTGGTTTCCCAGGTTCTTTAATTGAAATTGGTAACATTTCTTAGCTGATCGTCTGTATCTGAATGTTAAGACGATATGAGACGTAAGACTATTCAATACTAAGTCCTCTCTGAATTTAGAGAGATGGATAACAATTATAGCTTTAAATTGCCAAATGCTCACTTCTAAATAGCATAGTTGTCTGTCCATTGTTCTTTCAAATAGAAATAGTTTAACATAAAATAATCAACTAGAAAAGTTCACAACTTAATCATACTAGTTCTTTTACTTGAGATAGACTATATGGATTAGACAGCAGCCTAATTGCTTTATTTGTACTTCATATTTCATCATATACAATATTACAAACATATTTAAAATACACTAAGAAAAGTATATTTGCCTAAACTAGACTTTCAAGATTTGGGTTGTGTCAAGAGTTATGAGCATATTTATGAGTCTAAGTCTTCCCACACCATACTGTTTTCTGTTTATTATTCAAGCTAATTGGAAAATGCAATACTAGTAGTAGCTTCAGGTAGCATCCTTATAATCATCTACTTGTGGGTAGGATATATGTTCCTAGGTAGAGTGGATGTCATGGAGACTACAGTTCAGAGGTGAGGATAAAATGCTCTAGCCCCCTGCTTCTTCCTGCAGAAAGGACTCCCCTACAGGGTTCAGCCCTATTTGATTTTCTCTCAATATTTATCCCAGAATCAGTCTCATTATTCACTTTTTGCTTATGTTGGTGGAGGTATATTTATTTGGAAAATATTCATTTTGTATTTTACATATTGTAGGCACAGTTCAAAATATACCTTTTTTATAGAATTTTTGCCTCCTCTCCTACAGATAATGACACATGATGACAGGGGCTTAGCTCTGAGGGACTGCTCTGATGATGGTGACAGTCAGAGCTCATCTCTGCCTGTCACACCACCTCTGCCGCTCCCACTGCTCTATGGGATCTCAGCGTAGGCTTCCACTTTCTGATCTGTAGATTCAAAAACCCATTCAGGGTGTACAGACATATATTAACTGCTGTGTTAATTATAAAACACTAAATCAGTTACATGCCTAAATATTGGACACCATAAAGCCAAAATGATTTCCCACAGCTACTTCCTATATTCAAGAAAGAAAGAACTCAAAGAAAACAGAGCTCTTAGATGGTATTGAAGTAGGTGGGTGGTACACTCACCTCCTTCTAGGACCCAAATAGAAGTACAACTAAATTATAGAACAATCAACCCAAACAACCAAAAGAAGAGTAGCTGCCAAGAAATCTTATAATCAAGGATATATAAAAGAAGCCACATCAAGACTGGTAAGAAGGGCAGAGACACAAAAAGGTCTGGCCTCGCTCCCACAGGTGGCAGCTGAGTTTTAGAAGGAGTATATCAGCTGCAGGTGCTACCCCTGAGAAGCATGATGTCTCAACTCCAAGCCAGGCTTCCCACCCAAGAGCACCAGAGCTGAGAAGAGGCACCTACATAATATCTGGCAGTGAAAATCAATGGGTATTCTGTCTTCCAGGGAGAGATGGGAGTCCTCTAGAGATACAGATACCCTCTTAAAGGTCCAACATACAAAATCTAATTTTCAGCCACTAATCCTGGGCTCTAGCAGAGGGAGGGTACAGCAGACTAGAGTCACATGAGTAGAGACTAGGGATTGTGGTTCTGGGGAGAGGGCTGAAGAGACAACTGCCAAGAACCCTGAAGTGAGTTCTGTTCCCATACTGCAGACACAGTTTTTCTTGAGTGGACCACTCCTCTTCTTGAGCCACCAGCCTGGGGAAATGCAATAGCCCCACCCTATAGATCAGTCTGAGTAAACCCCACCCATTGATGTGCCAACAGCAATCAAGTCTCAATTACAACAGAAGGGTGGACAGTTCACATGAGGGGTGCACCTTGAGAGCCCAGCTGGGATGATCAGGAAGGCTGTGCCACAAGACCTTACAGGACACCTACAACAATACGCCACCCTAGGAAGCCTAGGAGACATAGCAACTCTACCTAATACATAGAAACAAACACAAGGAAGCAGACAAAATGAGGAGACAAAGAAACATGTCCCAAATGAAGAACAGAACAAAACTCCAGGAAGAGAACTAAACAAAATGGAGATAAGCAATCAATCAGATGCAGAGTTCAAAACACTGGTGATAAGGATGCTTAATGAACTTAGTGAGGACCTTAAGAGCATAAAAAAGGACCAGTCAGAAATGAAGGATGCACAGTCAGAAATGAATTTTGCACTAACTGAAATAAAGAATAATTTACAGGGAATCAATAGTAGAGTAGGTGAAGCCAAGAAGCAAACCAATTTTGAATATAACAAAGCAAAAAAACACCCAATTGAAATAGCAAAAAGAAAAAAGAATCCAAAAAAATGAGGATAGTGTAAGGAGCTTTGGAACACACACGTACCAACATTCACATCATGGGGTTGCTAGACGGAGAAGAGAAAGAGCAGGAAATTGAAAACCTATTTGAAAAAAATGATGACAGAAACCTTCCCTGTCTTGGTGAAGGAAACAGACATACAAGTCCAAGAAGCACAGAGATTCCCAAGCAAGATGAACCCAAAGAGGCTAACACCAAGGCACATCTCAATCAAAATGCAAAAGGTTAAAGACAAACAGAAAATCCTAAAGGCAGCAAGAGATAAGCAACAGATTACCTACAAAAGAACCCCCATAAGTCCATCAGCCGACTTCTCAACAGAAACACTACAGGCCAGAAGGAAATGGCATGAAGTAATCAAGGTCATGAAAAAAAAAAAAGGGTCTGAATCCAAGAATAGTCTTGGTGTTAGCCTTGTTGGGTTCATCTTGCTTGAGAATCTCTGTGCTTCCTGGACTTGTATGTCTGTTTTCTTCACCAAGATAGGGAAGGTTTCTGTCATTATTTTTTCAAATAGATTTTCAATTTCTTGCTCTCTCTCTTCTCCTTCTGGCAAGGCTATCATTCAAAATAGAAGGTGAAATAAAGAGCTTCCCAGACCAAATAAAAAAGGCTAAGGGAATATATTAGCACCAAACCAACACTCCAAGAAATGTTAAAAGGATTGCTGTAATAAGCAAAAGAAATAGGGAGAAAAATATAACCATAGTGAACAAAAATGGCAATAAATAAGTACATATCAATAACCTTAAACAGAAACAGAGTAAATGCTCCGATCAAAAGACACAGAGTAGCTGAATGGATAAGAAAGCATGACTCATATATATGTTGTTTATGTTTTATTTGTTTAAATTTTTTCTTTTATTGATTTTAGAGAGGGAGGAAGGGGGGTAGAGAGAGAGAGAGAGAGAAACATCACTGAGAGAGAATATTGACTGGCCACCTCCTGCATGCCCCCCACTGGGGATTGGGCCCACAACATGGGTATGTATCCAGACTGGGAATCGAACTGGCAACCTCTTGGTGCATGGGTCAATGCTCAACTACTGAGTAACACCGGCCAAGTAATATATATATTGTTTATAATATATATATAATATATATATATATATATATATATAATATATATATATATATGTTGTTTATAAGCGACCCACCTCACAACAAAAGGCTCATATAGGTTGAAAGTGAAGGGATGGAAAAAAATTTTCCAAGCAAACAAAAAGGAAAAAAACCTGGGATAGCAATACTCATATCTGATCAAATACACTTCAAAATGAAGGTCATAACTAGAGACGTAGAAGACCACTACATAATATTAAAAGGATCTATCCAATAGAAGGAAATAACTTAGGTAAACATATGCACCCAACATAGGAGCACCAAAATACATTAAAAACATCAGGAGGACTTCAACAGAGAAATCAAGAGCAATACAACCATAGGAGGGGATTTCAACACCCCACTGACATCACTTGATAATATCGTCTAGAGAAAAGATTAATACTTGGCCAGTGTGAGTCAGTCATTGAGCCTCGACCCATGCAACAGGAGGTCACTGGTTCAATTCCCTGTCAGGGCACAAGCCCAGGTTAGGCCAAACCTGCAGTGGGAGACATGTAGGAGGCAGCAAATGGATGCTCTCTCTCATCGATGTTTATATCTCTCTCTCCCTCTCCCTTCCGGTCTCTCAAAAATCAATAAAGAAAACAAATTAACAAGGAAACAGAAACTCTAAATGATGCACTAGATCAAATGGATTTAATAGATATCTACAGAGAATTATACCCCAAAATTGCAGAATTCACATTCTTCTCAAGTGCACATAAGACATTCTCAAAGATAGACCACATGTTAGGATACAAACTAAGTCTCTACATGTTAAAGAAGATTGAAATTATATCAAGCATCTTCTCAGATCACAATGGCATGAAACTAGAAACCAATTACTGCAAAAACATTCAAACACATGGAGGCTAAATAGCATGTTGTTAAATAATGAATGGGTTACCAAGGAGATCAAGGAAGAAATTAAAAACTTTCTGGAAACCAATAAAAATGAACACACAACAATACAAAATCTATGGGCCACAGCAAAAACAGTCCTGAGAGGAAAGTTCATAGCACTACAAGTCTCCTCAAGAAACAGAAATTTCTAATTGACTTTCTAACCCTACAACTTAAAGAACTAGAAGAAAAAAGCAAAATGAAAAATCCAGAGCAAGTAGAAGGAAATAGTAAATGTCAAAGCAGAAATAAACACATGGAAACTAAAAAAATGATTCAAAGGATCAATGAACCAAAGAGCTGGTTCTTTAAAAAGATAAACAAGATCAATAGACCCTTAGCCAGACTCACCAAGAAACAAAAAGAGAAGACCCAAATAAACAAAATTGGAAACAAAAGAGAAGTAACAAGTGACACCATAGAAATACAAAGGATCATTTAAAAAAAATACTATGTACAATTATATGCCAACAAATTGGACAATCTAGGTGAAATGGACAAATTTCTAGAATCAGTCTCTCAACTGAATTGGGAAGAGATAGAAAACTTGAAGAGATCAATAACAACTAAGGAAATTAAAGATGTAATCAAAACACTCCCAGCAAACAAAAGCCCAGGCCCAGATGGCTTCAGGGGGGAGTTTCACCAAGCATTCAAAGAAGATCTAACAATCATTCTCTTCAAAATATTCCAAAAAATCCAAGAAGATGGAAGACTTTCAAACTCGTTTTATAAGACCAGCATAATTCTAATTCAAAAACCAGATAAAGATACTACAAAGAAAGAAAACTACAGGCCAACATCCCTGATGAACATAGATGCCAAATTTTTTTAACAAAATATTAGCAAATTGGATCCAGCAATACATTAAAAATTTATTCATCATGACCCACTGGGTTTCATCCCAGTTTTGCCAGGCTAGTACAATATTTGCAAATCAATAAATGTGATACACCACATAAACAAAATGAAAGATAACAACTATATGATCTGATCAATAGATGTTAAAAATGCATTCAACAAAATCCAGGACCAATTTCTGATAAGAACACTCAACAATATGGGAATAGAGGGATTATATTTTGACATAATAAAGGCCATATGTGAAAGACCTACATCCAACATTATACTCAGTGGGCAAAAACTAAAAGCATTTCCCTTAAGAACATGAACCAGACAGGGATGCCCACTCTCATCATTCTTACTTAATATAGTACTGGAAGTCTTAGTCACAGCAATCAGACAGGAAGAAAAAATAAAAGGGATCCAAATTGGAAAGGAGGGCGTGAAACTGTCATCATTTGCAGATGATATGATATTGTACATAGAAAACCCTAAGGAGTCCATCAACAATCTACTAGAGCTAATAAGTGATTTTGGCAAAGTAGCAGTATACAATGTTAACGTCAAGAAATTGATGGCATTCTTATACACCAGTAATGAACTCATAGAAAGAGAAACAAACAACAACAAAAATAATTCATTTACCACTGCAGCAAAATAACTAAGATACCTCGGAATACACTTACTCAAAGAAGTAAAGGACCTGTTCTTAGAAAACTACAGGACATTGACAAAAGAAATAGAGGAAGATATAAAAAAAGTGGAACCATATACCTTGTTCATGGGTTAGAAGAATTAACATCATTAAAATGTCCATACTACCCAAAGTAATCTATAGATTCAATGCAATCCCCATTAAAATACCAATGACATATTTCATGGAACTAGAACAAATACTCCAAAAGTTTACATGGAACCACAAAAGACCCTGAACAGCCACAGCAATCTTGAAAAAGATGAACAAAGTAGGAGAGATCATGATTCCAGATACCAGGTTGTTCTACAAAGCCATTGTAATCAAAACAGCCTGGTATGGGCACAAGAGCAGTCATATAGATCATTGGAAAAGAATAGAGAATCCAGAAATTGACCCAAGCTATTATGCTCAATTAATATTTTACAAACATGGCAAGAGAATACCATGGAGTAAAGGCAACCTCTTTAATAAATGGTGTTGGGAAAACTGGATAAACATATGCAAAAAATGAATCTAGACATCCTTGTTATACCATACATGAGGATAAACTTAAATGGATTAAGCATTTAGATGTTAGAATAAAACCATAAATATCTTAGAAGGAAACATAGGTAGTAAAATCTCGGACATCTGTCATAGCAATATTTTTTCTGATATATCTTCTTGGGCAAGGGAAACAAAGAAATAATAATCAAATGGGACTACATCAAACTAAAAAATTTTGCACAACAACAGATACCATCAACAAAATGAAAAGACAAACCACTGAATGGGCAAATATATTTGCCAATGATACATCTGATAAGGAGTTATTCAAATTTATAAAGAACTTATAAAATACCACAATAAAACAAATATACAGTGAGAAAAAATGACAAAGGACCTGAATAGACATCTCTCTAAAGAGGAAAGAGGACATACAGATGGCCAATAGATATATGACAAGATGCTCATTGCATTAAGCATCAGAAAAATGCAAATTAAAACCACAATGATACATCACCTCACACCTGTCAGAATGGCTGTCATTAATAAATCAACAAATAACAAGTATTGGTGAGGAAGTAGAGAAAAGGGAACCCTGTTTATGGGAATGTAGATTGGTGTAGCCACTGTGGAAAGCAATATGGAATAACCTGAAAAAACAACAACAATGTAACTGCCTTATGACCCAGCGATTCCACTTCTGGGAATATATCCAAAGAAACCTGAAACACTAATTCTAAAAAATATGTGCACCCCTATGTTCATTGCAGTGTTATTTACAGTAGCCAAGATTTGGGAATAGCCTAAGTGTCCATCAGTAGATGAAAGGATAAAAAAAATGGGCGGGGGGTACGTTTACACAATGGAATACTACTTGGCCATAAAAAACAATGAAATGTAATGCTTTGCAGCAGCATGGATGGACCTGGAAACATTATGCTGAATTCAGTTAGCCAGTCAGAGAAAAATAAGTACCATATGATTTCACTTATATGTGGCATCTAATGAAAAAAATAAAGTAACAGGCAACATAGAAAAAGACTCATAGATACTGAGAACAGACTGACAGCTGTCAGAGGGGCAGGGGTTTGGGGACTGGATGAAAAGGGTGAAAGAATTAAGGAAAAAACAAACTCATAGACACAGAAAATAGTATGGTGATTACCAGAGGGAAAGAGGAATGGAGGGAGGTAGAAGATGGTAAATGGGGGGTAAATGGTGATGGAAAGAGACTTGACTTGGGGTGGTGAATACATAATACAATATACAGATGATGTGTTATAGAATTGTACACCTGAAACCTATTTAATGTTGTTAACCTATGTCACTCCAATAAATTCAATAAAGAAAAAAGTAAGAAATTTTTTCTTACTCTAGGCTCAATGATCAGTGCTTTGGGAAAACACCTGCCTGGAATGGTGTTTTATTATTGACTTAATTGGGGAAAAGTATTCTTCATCATTCTTGGAATTTGAACACCCTTTGCAGTTCTTGTCTCCATAATACATCCATCAATTCAAACGGCAACAACAACCACAAAAATCAAGTTTTCTGAAGCATCTGTGTATGAGATAATGAGCTCAGATGAGCTATAGAGTCTGGTTTAAAGCCCAAATTTGAAGTTACACACCATTTCCTGTATTTCTTTTCTGCTCCCGGAAGTCATAATATTACGAATCAGTCTTAATGTACAGACTGAAACTTTTTCTTTGAAGATAAGCTCTAAGATGATGGATATTTAGCTCATTAACATAAAACAGTGCTGAAACTGATTAGACTGCTGAGAGGGAGCAGCGTCCATTCTGATAGACTCGTTTTGTCCATACTCCAGCTAGGTTGTATGCTGAGATCAAGTAGACCTTGAGGCTGAAGGTGAGACTCCTCTTCAGATCCTGGAGACATGGGGCAGTCTTGCAGAGTGGTGTGAGCAGATGGTGTGTGGCTTTAATGATCCCCACATCGCCTCATCTCCTTGTTGAAAAGTCTTAACATTCTGAAGGAGTTTAATCCTCATACATTTTCTAGTGGATTCCAGTAACATGAATTACTAGACAGCTAAGGGGGAAAATACTGTCAGTGTTGCATATAGAACTTTTTAATTCCACTCTAAAAGCACAGCAGGAAACATTTTTAGCAGGGAACAATGACACTACTCTGACCAGGTGCCTGACTGCTTTCTTAAGGAAGACACTGACTGCTCTCACCCCTTTGTAGGCTAAGAAGTTTTGTTATTTTTGTAGATATTTCTATCAGATTGCTTACATTTAAGTTGCTTCAGGGCAGGTGGGCATGACTGCTTTTGCCTGGAATCCCCCAGTATCACTTTGGAAATTATTGTGTACATAACAAATGTGTGTAGATTTGATATTCTTGGGTCGTAACCTCAGTTCTCATTCCAAGTGCATGCTTTCCTATAATTAATATTGAGAGTTTATTAAAAATTCAGATTCCCAGGACATGGGGTGGGGGTTCTGTTTGAGGAGGTTTAGCAGTGGTGCCCAAGAATCTGAATGGGAATCAAGCAACTGTGATAAGACTGCTGTCGGTGGTCCACGGACAGCTATTAGAGAATTGCTGCCCTAATAAATAAAACTCTGCCCTGCACAAACAGGGGATAAAATGCCATTGCTGCTTGCGATGAGTTTGGGGCAAAGACTTCTTGAAATCTGGTCTGCAGACAGCCATCTGGACATTAAGAGTGATCACGTAAACTTGGTCACCATCCAGGTCCATCCATCTTAGATACTGCTCCTGACTATGGATCTGCAGTTCAGGTTTTATGCTTCTTCTGTCCTGGAGTCTGATGTTTCTTTTGCCACTCAGAGGAGATTTATGGCTTTGATGGCAAAACTCAAGCTATTTCACTTGTTTTCTATGATCTCGGTGCCCATAACAGACCCCTTCTCATAGTAGCATTCACCAAATGAGTGAAGATAGCCAAAAGAGTGACAGTAATTTCAATTTAGTGAATTAGTCTTTTGACAAAAAACCTTGGAAATGTTCTGGCAGTGTCAAAAAGTGCTTGGTGTGACAGTGACAGGCAATTAGAGGAGGAACATTTGGAATTGTCATCGTTCAACTGGAATTTGAGGCAAAAACTCCAAGAAACGGCTCCAGTAAAAGTCTTGCATCAGCGCTCCATCCAAATATATTAAAAGATGTCAAAGAGAAAGTGTTTTCTCTTGTGATTTTTCTTTCACCGTTAACTGAACACTTGTAAAATTCATGCTGACGTGTCTTACCAGTTACCTAGAATGCACTGTACCACTGGAGAAAACAAAATTACTTTGATATTTTTGAAGGTTTCTTTACTTTGTAAGATGTATCTGGGGAGCTTATTAAGTCCATTAGATAACTGGAAGAAATTTAAAAGTACTTCTAAGGGTCTTTTTCTTCCTTTCTCAAAATACTTTTGCATTTTTAGATAGGAGCATGAATAGATAAAAAGAGAGCTTAGCTAAAACAAATAAAAGTTGATTTATATTTTTCAGGAACTTGTGAGAGGAAATGAGTCTATTAATTTCTCTATAGCTAGGCTCACCCTTCCCTAGTGCCCACAATCAATCCTGACTTGGAGCAGGAGTTTCTTGAGAAAAGGAAAAAAAAACAAAACACACCACCATCTGTATTGAGATATAGCCTCTTTCCCTGTATTGCTAGAACATCCTTATAATTAATGTTATATCAATGATAATCAGTACATTTTATGAATGGTAACAATTGTTACCATTAACAATTGTTAACTTCTGTTGTGTCATATGCTGGACAAGGTGCACAGGCATTTGCTTACTGAGTTCTCACAACATCCTTATAAAGTTAGCACTGACAATATCCCACATTATTATAATCAAGAATATGAAGAATCGATTCATTCCTAGGACATTCAGCTGGTCAGGCTTGAAGCAGACAGTGTAAGGAGGGAGCTAATTCTCTGCCTGGCACCTGGGCTTGAAGATTTTGGTGGAGGCAGGGTTGGGACCCTGAGGTTCCAGTAATGAGTTCTAAAAATTTTCTTCCTCATCTTGACCAGCACCTGTCATTTGTTAATTAGTTGATGGCAGCCTTTCTGGAAGATGTGAGGTGATACCTCATTGTCATTTTAATTTGCATCTCTCTGATGATTAGTGACTTTGAGCATTTTTTTTATATGTCTCTTGGCCATTTGTATATCCTCTTTGAAGAAGTGTCTCTTCAGATCCTTTGCCCATTTTTAATTGGATTGTATGTCTTCCTTTTGTTGAGTTGTATGAGTTCTTTATATATTTTGGAAATATATATTATCAGATATGTCATTAGCAAATATGTTCTCACATACCGTGGGTTCCCTTTCCATTTTGATGATTGTTTCTTTTGATGTGCAGAAGCTTTTTAGTTTGATATAGTCCCATGTGTTCATTTTTTCTTTTGTTTCTCTTGCCCTAGGCAATGTATCAGTGAAAATTCTGCTACTTGAGATGTCTGAGATTTTGCTGTCTGTGGTTTCTTCTAGGATTTTTATGTTGTTGTGACTTACATTTGAGTCTTTAATCCATTTTGAGTTTATTCTTGTGTATGGTGTAAGTTGGTGGTCTAGTTTTATTTTTTATTTTTTGCATATACCTGTCCAATTTTCCCAACATCATTTATTGAAGAGACTGTCTTTATCCTTGTACACTCCTTTTTTAAAAAATATGTTTTTCTTTATTGATTTTAGAGAGAGAGGACAGGAGAGTGAGAGAGAGAGAGAGAAACATTGGTGAGAGAGATCATTGATTGGCCACCTCCTGCATGCCCCTCACTGGCGATTGGGCCCACAACCTGGGCATCTGCCCTAACCAGGAATTGAACCAGCAACCTCTTGGTGCATGAGTCAATGCTTAACCACTGAGCCACACTGGCTGGGCCCATTGTATGCTTTTGCTTCCTTTTCCAAATTTAATATCTTACCCTTTGAAACAGCATGGAGGGACCTGGAGAGTATTATGCGAAGTGAAATAAGCCAGTCAGAGAAAGATAAGTATCATATGATCTCACTTATTTGTGGACTATAATGTCCAAAATAAACTGATGAACAAAATAGATTCAGAGACATGGAAGCATGGAACAGACTGATGCACCTCAGAGGGAAGAAGAGGGGTGGGAAGAGATTAATGAAAGAGCTTACCTCATATGTGCATAGTCCATGGACACAGACAGTAGTGTGGTGAAGTTCTGGGGGCAGTGAGAGTAGGGTGCAGGGGTCAGTGGGGGGGAAGTGGGGGAACATCTGTAATACTTTCTACAATGAAGATGAATTAAACTAAATGTTCTTCCACTGCTGGGTTCGATGTGTGTCAGGGGAGATAAAATAACAGAAAAGCCTTTTGTTTTCTTTTTTCTTATTGTTATGTAAGGTACATTTTTATTTGGTATCAAAGTAAAAGCTGTGTGATGGGCATGTTCTTGCTGTGGGCCCTCACTTGGCAGTCTAACTTTTATCATTGACCTTTCCTAATTACTCCTAATAATAAGAAGCGAGGCATTTCCTGGCTGAAAACTAACATATCTCCTTTGATTGATATAAAATACAGACTTGGTCATGTGAATGGAACTCTGAAATAAAATTCTTTGATGTTTCTGGTAGGCTTCAAATTGGCTTCCAGTTCTAGAATTTGCATGAGGCGGCAAGACCAGCTGGGGAATGCATGCTTAGCTGGCAAGTTTCTGTGACCGTGTCTGGGATTGTTTCTGGCAGCAGAGAAGGATACAGACGTCAGCAGGGAGATGAGCTAAGTATCACTTACCCTTCAGGTGATCCTTACATTTGACCTGGAAGAGATGCTCCTCTCAACTGAAGTTTAAATGAATATGCAGGCATTTTGAAGGGCTTTCTTCCTTGAGGTTGCTTCCGGGGAATCAAAATCTTGTTAGAATTATTCTGGGCACTGATTCAAACTGTGAAAGGCTAAAATATTGCCAACATGATAATTTACACAATATAATAGCAGGGAAAATAAATTACCCACAACTTACAGCAATGCCCTCTGCGCAGAAAGCCTCTTGGAGCACACAAAAATTATATCTGCAATATATCAGCCATGGAAAGTCCGGGATTATAAGAATCAGATTCAAGTTCTTGAAAAATTAGTGGAATTTCCATTTTGCCGCTACTTTAGAAATTGGAAGTAATAATAAATGGGCACAGCCAGTGTCAGTGCATGATTGATTGAATTACATATTCCATCCTGTTTGTCATTTAGAACCGTATGTCCTCAGAGGGCTTTGCCCCCACGCTTCTAGGCAAGTATGGAAACTGGGTAGTGTTCTCATCTTGTCTGCAAGGAAACTGAATCACTGGAAAGTGGGTTTCTTTCAAGGTCACCTCATTGATCTGAGACAAAGCAGAAATGGAATTGAGAGCTATCAAATCCCTGACCTGGGGCTGACAAGGGCTGTGGTTTGGGCCAGATTTTCAGAGCCACAGAAGATCAAAAAATAAGGGCAGCTGTAAGTGTTGGGGATTCAGGCTTCTAATGAACTTTTAATTGAAATCGCTGGCCTTCTTATGAACCTATTTCCATTCTGGATTTTGAATAAAAGTTCCCTTTGCTTCTTGGTCATCACTGTTGGGGACACAATGTTCCCTTGCTGTGGTCTAATTACATGACTGTTAATTCCTAAGAGGTTTGACTTCAAATCCTACCTTAGAGTGATTAAGCAATATGATCCCTAGCTGAATAATATGTAAGGAGAGCAGTTTCATTTTATGTAGGATACAGAAAAAGTAGGAAAGAAAGTCTATAGAAGAATAAAAGAAGCAAAGAAGCAAGAGCTAGTTGTATATTTTTAGGAACAGAAAGACTACACGGGGAATATTTTGGTGCAGGGAAGATTTCACAACTACCTGTAAGAGATGGAATTCATCTTGGATTCTCTCACTCCATGTTGCCCGTGTCAAGTCATTGGATCCAACATTCACAATTATTCCTCTTTCTGAAAGTTCTGCCTCTCTGCTCAGTGAAGATAGCGCGTGCCATTTGTTTCAGGTATCAGAGGGGCTTGGTCAGAGAATTGAATGTTTCTCTCTTTACTTCCATTTCACTTGCTGCAGCAGCCTCTGAAATCGGGGGTCTCTCCTCCTTCCAGTTCTGTTTTGACCATGTGTGGATTAATAATTTAACTGAAATTCTGACCATGTTACCACCTGGCTGAAGACTTTTGATCACCTTTTCTCGCTCCTGTCCCCCAATCTAAAGTTAATGGATCGAAGCTCAAATACCCGTGTTCTTCCACTGTCTTGTACCTACTTATCCTTCTACGTTAGACCACTTGTACTGTGTTTCATAGTTTCTGCTTGACGTTCCAACTAACGTAAAAAAGTTAGTTGCTTTCTGAGGAGATCTCAAACGTTCCAAATTTGCTTCATTATTCATTTACTTTCTTCCAAAGAGAATATCATTCCTTTTCTCTCCAATTCATTTCTGCATCTGTTGACCTCCTACTTGTCCTATGGCACCTCTAGGCTGTATTTCCATTTCTTTCTGTATTAAACATTGCCCGGTATCATGGTTACTTGTCTCACCCATCACCCCTGCTGCATTATAAGCTCCTTAAAATGAGGGAGTGTGTCTTAGCTATGTTTGTGGTTTCCTTTCTGCTCCTCTGCCTCATACCTGGTATGATGCTGTACTCACAGAGACAACTACATAAGTGAACAATAAGGACTTTAATGAGTAAAAAGAACAAATTACACAAGTTCTAGAGAAATAAAAAAAATGTAGGATGCGATCTCTGTACTTCAAAAGATAACATTCAGAAGAGATTTACAGCCCATATTCTTAACATATAGAAAGTTGCATTTGCGTCTGTAAGTGTTCCACGACTCTCTAGTAGAAATGTGCTCCACATTAGGGCGGGGGGAGGAAAGCACCTGAAACCGAGATGATCGGTGACCTCAGGGAAGCTGGGACTTGAGCTGAATCAGATGTATGCGTAGAGTAAGTTTAGAGAAAACTGTTTATTCTGCTCTAATGTTATGTATTCATTTTTATAATTGATTAAGTGTATGTCTGTTTCTGCAACTCGACTGTTGAAATCTGAAGAAAAAAAGACACTTTTCAAAAAATCGAAATGTGCATCTCCTGCAGTGCCTGGCATACAGGGCATGCTCGATAAAACTTTGATAAATAGGAATATTGAGCACTCTAGGCAAAGGGAATGGATGAGCAAACAAACAAACAACCCCCCAAGCCTGCCTCAAAAAACAAGCAAACAAACAAATAAATTCATATGGATGTTTAGAAAACTGATGAGAATGTTTTCATTGGTCCCCAGGGGTACAGTCTGATGAAACAGGAAAAACGAGAGCTACATTATAAAAAAGTGTTTAGTGTGTTTCTAAGAGTTGACTTTAATGGCAACCAAACAAGGGCTTTGAATGTGAGTGGTCATCCCTCGTATGTGTTGGATGAATGTTTCTCTGGCAGCTCTATATGTGACAATGTGGATTGTGGTGTACATTTGGTTGGCTACCCCAAAAGCAGCTGCCTTACTACTTTTGTTCCAGGATTGTTCAGAAATTCCTTGGATTCCAGAAAGCCAAATCCAAGCCCAGTTTTAAGAGTAAGCATACAACCTAATTGTAGCTAAGAAGATGTTAACTGAAAGCTTGCCAGGGGGTTCCTGAGAAAATGTTTCCCTCCTACCCATACTTACTGCTACATCCATCTTGTCATTATGACTAGGTGGCCAAGATCGTTGTAGAGATGTTGATTTGGGTTCTCAACATCCTTATGGAACTAAACCACACCAATAATTTCCTACCACTATGGGAGGAAAAAAGAATAAATATATCTTTAGGTATTATCAATCCAACTTTCTGCTTCTCATTACAAAAAAAAAAAAAATTCCCCTCCCCCTCTCTCTCACACACACACACACACACACACACACACACACACACCCATCAATATAGATTTAGTAGCAGCAGGGGAATGCGTACACTGGAGGAAGGAAGAATAAGAATCACTGAAAAGTGCCTTAGAGGTAATATAGTTTAATGCTCCAACTTCTCTGATAAGAACACTGGAGCCCACCCAGCAAGGAACCGTGACTTGCCCAAAGTAACATAGTAACAGATTTCTGATCAGAACCCATTTCCTTAGTCTTAGACCAGAGCTCTTCCCTATTTCTTCCTGTGTAACTAACCATATGGTCTTAAGGATTCATAAGGACATAAGAAATTTACCTTAGAAAATTATTACTCTTGCCCTGGCCAGTTTGGCTCAGCGGTTGAGCATTGGCTTGCGGACCAGAGAGTCCCGGGTTCGATTCCCGCTAGGGGCATGTACCACCAAGAAAGAAAAAAAAGAAAAGAAAATTATTAGTCCTTTGTCTGCTTGAGAATTTTAACTTTTGAAACAGACAAAGGAAGCTACACATCTCAAGCTAGAGTTTGAGGGTATTTAGTGAAGTGGACAAGTTGCTTATTTTTTCTGTATCTTCATTTCATGTTCTATAAAATAGAAATTATAGCAGGACTTAATGCATAGAGTTCTTGTAAAAAAACAAAAACAAAACAAGTGAATGTATGTGAAATGCTGAGTATAGTGCATGATACAGACTAAGTACTCAATAAATGTTAGTTCTCACTTTTATTCTTACTGGGAACTCAGAACATTGGCCCCAGCTTTGACTTATTTAATTCTATTCTAGCCATCAGAGGCATTGTGGATAAAATAGATCAGTAACTGAAAGGAAAACAGCATCATTTTCCAAATACATGATATATTGACTTTTTTATTGGAACGTTGTAGAGAGAGAGAGAGTCTGCAAAAACTCAGATGATGAATGGAAAACAATAAGAACAACAAATAAAAAGCCATTTGAGAGAATAGTATTTTTCAAAGCCAATTAAATCAGAATCATAATTTTAGATGCAATGTGATGAGGGCTTGGATGAAAGTGGATGAAATGGAAAGAACAGCTTTGGGAGGTATAATGATGGAAAAAAAATGACTGGACCTGACAACATACTTTTTATACGTTATGAAGGCTGGTGGGGGTGAGAGGAAAAAGTCAAGTTAGGGCTGGGGATAGAACCTGCAACCCAGGTACATGCCCTTGATCATGGGCTGATGTTCTTACCACTGAGCCACACCAGCCAAGGCTCCATTAAGACTTTAAATGCAGAACCAATAAACTGAAGGGCCTGAGGAGGACCTGCATATTTGCACTAATATAGGATTTAATTGAAATCTAGGCTGAGAATCAGATTCTATATTCTATAGAACTCTATATTCTATCTATGTATTTATCTATCTATCTATCTATCTATCTATCTATCTATCTATCATCTATCTATCATCTTTCTATCATCTTCTATAGATTTTATATTATATCTGTTTCAGTTGCCCTCAATTCCTTTTTCATAGGCAATTTACAGAGTTGGTATTTTCCAAACCTAGAGAGCTTTGAATGGAGAACTCCAATAGAATTTACTATGTAATTTCTCTTCAAAGCCACTGCTGGGAGGAAACTGACGGGAGGCTATTGTGATGAGGGTTTCTCTTCATAATGTGGAAAATGATCCACTCAGAACTCACTGAGACCTCAACCTGATGCACACAAGTTATTCCTTTGAATTGTCAGGTCCTTTCATTAGATCTAAACGATAACCTACAAGGTCTTAGCAAATAATAAAATCGAATATAGAATCCGATTCTCAGCCTAGGTTTCAATCAAATCCTGGATTAGTTTGCTGGGGCTGCCATAACAAAATACAGCTTTCCCCCGCTCTTTAAAAGTAGAGCATTCTTATAAAATCTCTTTTAAGTCGAAATGGTATAAAGTGAAGAAGCAGCTACAGTCATCCTCCCTTTTGTTTTCCAAGGTTTCAGTTGCTCATGGTCAACCATGGTCCAAAATCTTAAACTCCAGAAGGAAAAAAATATATAAGTTTTAAATTTAGTGCTGTTTTAAGTAGTGTGATGCAATCTCCTGTGACCTCACCTGGTCCATCTAGGACCTGACTCATCCCTTCCTCCAGCATCTTTATGCCCCATAGTCACTTAGTGCCTCTCGATGATCAGATTGACTAGCCTGGTGTGGGAGTGCTTGTGTTCAAATAACCTTTAGTTTATTACATAATGGCCCCAAAGTGCAAGAACGTTATGCTGGTAATTTGGATATGTCACAGAGAAGTCATGAAGTGCTTCCTTTAAGTGAAAATGTAAGTACAGTACAATAAGATTTTTGAGAGAGGGAGAGAGATCACATTCACATAACTTTTATTACAGTATATTGTTATAATTGTTCTATGTTATTATTAGTTATTGTTGTTAATCTCTTACTGTGCCCCATTTATAAAATAAACTTCATCATAAAGTATGATAGGAAAAAACTGTCCAGTACTATCTGTGATTTCAGGCATTCACTAGGGGTCTTGGATTGAACATCTCCCCCACAGATAAGGGGGGATTATTACACCATTAATTTTTATGGAGAAAATTTTTGAGCATTCACAGACCCAAAAATTAACCTACCAAGTCATACCAGGTAACACATAAAAGCTCAGACTATACCGACATATAGTGAAAGCAGGAATCATATGATAATACACAGCCTACATAAAGTAGAAATAGAGTATGCACAATGTAGTTTCATTTCACAGTGCTCGCTGGCCCTTGGATGGCTCATTGCAAAGCAAATGCTGAATGCTATTTTTGCTTTTTTCATAAAGGTAAAAATTTTCTTAGGATTTCTTGTCATTAGTGAAAACAGGTACCAAAGTGGTCTTTTGTAAGAGCATAGTGGTGTAAAGCGAACTTTTGGTAAGTGGAGTATACATGTACCATAGATGGTGTGGCTCAAACAACAGAAATGTATTTTCTCAGAGTGCTGGAGGCTGGAAGGCCAGAACAAGGTGTTGGCAGGCTTGGTTTCTTCTGAGGACTCTCCTTGGCTTGTAGATGGCTGCCTCCTTCCTGTCCTCACATGGTTCTTCTTCTGTGTGTACGCCCCCCTGGTGTCTCTCTGTGTGCATTATCAAACACAATCGCCTTTTGAGCTACTGAGGGTTACGGCTTTAACATGTAAATCTGCGGTGGACACAGATTAGCCCCTAACACTCCACCCTCTGGATCCCCCCAAATTTATGTGCTTCTCACATGCAAAATGCATTCATCCCCATTCCAATAGGCCAGGTCTTAATCCATTCCACCATCAACTTTAAGTCCAAAACCTCATCTGCATATCTTCTAAATTAGATATAAGTGAGACTGGAGGTATGATTCATCCTGAGGCAAAGTTTCTCCCCAGCTGGGAGCCTTTGAAACAGGAGACACGTTATATAGTTTCAAAACACAGTTGTGGGGCAGACATGGAATAGATGTTCCAATTCCCAAAGGGAGAGATTGAAAGGAAGAAAGAGGTCCTGGGTCCCCAACAAGCCTAAAACACAGTAGGGCCAGTTTCACTAGATTTAAGGCTTGAGGACTGTCCTCTTCACCAACAATTGCCAGGACTGCCTTTCCTCCAGTGTCCAGTAACACGTTTCTCATTGACATCTGAGGCCTCACCAAGGTGCATTTAAACATCTTACGTACATGTATCTTGCATATACATATTTAAACATACAAACATATATCTATCAATGGCCCCTTCAGGGCAATCTAAGCTTTTTCTACTATGCACCAAAGAACTCTTTCAGCCTCCAATCATTACCCAGATTCAAAGCCGAACCCATATTTTTAGATATCTGTTGTAAGAGCAAAATCTGTACTTGTTTCCTAGGGTTGCCACCACAAAGTCCCACAAACTGAGTGGGTGACTTAGACAACATATATTTATTTTCTCACAGTTCTGGAGGCTAGAAGTCCAACATAAGGGTGTTGGCAAGGTTAGCCCTGACCAGTTTGGCTCAGTGGTTAGAGTGTCGGCCCTTGTACTAATGACTCACGGGTTTGATTCTGGTCAAGGGCATGTACCTCAGTTGCGGTTCATCTGCCCCTGGTCGGGGTCATGCAGGAGGCAACCAGTCAATGTATCTCTCTTATGTTGATGTTTCTCTCTCTCTCTTCTTCTCTCCCACTCTTCCACTCTATGTGAAGATAAATAGAAAAATATTCTCAGGTGAAGATTAAAAAAAAATTGTTAAAAACCTGGCTGGAGTGGCTCAGTGGTTGAGCATCAACCCATGCACCAAGAGGTCACCAGTTCGATTCCCGGTGAGGGCACATGCCCAGGTTGTGGGCCCAATCCCCCGTGGGGGGCATGCAGGAGGAGGACAGTCGATGTTTCTCTCTCTCGAATCAATAAAGGAAAAAAAATTTTTTTTTTCTAAGTGTTTGCAAGGTTGATTTCTTCTGGAGGCTTCAAGGGAGAATGTTCCCCTGCCTTCTCCTGGCTCTGGTGGTGACCATCAGCCCTTGGCCTTCCTTTGCTTGTAGGCACATCACTCCATCTGCCTGTCCTCACATATGGCATTCTACCTCAGTGTTTCTGTGTCCCTGGTTTTCATCTGACCTTCTTGTCAGGACAACTGTTATGAGGTTTAGGTCCCACCCAAATCCAGCATGACCTCATCATAACCATAGTACATCTTCAAAAATTCCATTTTCAGCCCTTTTGAAAATCTTGGTACAACCTTGGCTGCAAGATTAATGTGAAGGCTGAGTATATCAAGCTGAGTATTCCAATAGATGACAAGTGAGTGGAAATCTACATCAAGGTGTGTTTTAAGTTTTGTTATAACTCATCAGAGTTGTGGTAGAGACAGTGTTTGTTTCAACACTTGGGACATTTTAACAAAAAATTCCATGGTAGACTTCCGGTCAAGATGGCGGGTAGGTAAACGCGGTATCGCGACCTCCCACAACCACATCAAAGTTACAACTAAACTACAGAACAACCATCATTCAAAACCGCCTGAAATCAAGCTGAATGGAAGTCCTACCACTACGAAATTAAAGCAGCGGCCACATCCAGACTGGTAGGAGGGGCGGCGGCGCGAAGGTGGTGCGACGGGCTGGTCCCACACCCACGGGTGGCGGATAAAAATCAGGAGGCTCCCGCGGCTGGGAAGGTCCTTCCTGAGGAATGAGGGGTCCCCGTCCCACACCAGGTGCCCCACTCAGGGTTCCAGTGCCAGGAAGAGAATCCCCATAACTTCTGGCTGGAAAAACTAGCGGGAACTGAGGCTCAGGTAAGGTGACGCGGCTGGAGCCCCAGGCAGCTCCTTAAAGGGCCCGCACACGAACTTATCGGACTCTCTCCCTCTAAGCTTGGAGGGGAGGCAGCTCGAGGGGCACCAGAGACACACAGGGAAGAACTGAGCTGTTTGGCACTGGAGCGAGGGCTGGAGAGGGGGCTTTCTCGGGGACAAACATGCTGTCAGAGGCCTTTGTTCCTTTGGTGAGCCCTTCCCGGGGGCGGCAGACAGTCTCCATATCTGGGACTCCAGCAACCTGGCTCACACTGGTAGCCTCGCCCTGCTGACTCCCTGAGGCCCCGCCCCACCCAACTTTCAAGCCCACCCAAGCTGTTGCCACTTGCTTAACCATAGGATTGGCCTGTCTTGGATCCTGCTTCAGGCTTTTCCTAAATTTTTTCAAATGAGCAGCATCTGGTCTCAGCGAGCCCCATACCTCTCATTAAGTAATACACTGAAACAAACACAGGGAGGCAGCCAAAATGAGGAGACAAAGAAACAAGTCCCAAATGAAAGAACAGAACAAAACCCCAATAAAAGAACTAAGTGAAATGGAGATAAGCAACCTAACAGATACTGAGTTCAAAATACTGTTTATAAGGATGCTCAATGAACTTAGTGAGAATCTCAGGGAACTTAGGGAGGGCCTCAAGAGCATTGAAAAGGACCAGTTAGAAATCATGGATACACAGTTAGAATTGAAGGAGGCATTAACTGAAATAAAGAATAATTTACACAGCTTCAATAATAGAGTATGTAAATCCAAGGAGCAAACCATTGATTTGGAATATAAGGAAGCAAAAAATCCCCAATCAGAACAGCAAAAAGAAAAAAGAATCCAAAAAAATGAGGATGGTGTAAGGAGCCTCTGGGACAACTTCAAGCGTGCCAACATTCGCATCTTGGGGGTGCCAGAAGGAGAAGAACGAGAACAAGAAATCGAAAACCTGTTTGAAACAATAATGACATAAAACTTTCCTAACTTGGTGAAGGACACAGACATACAAGTCCAGGAAGCACAGAGAGTCCCAAATAAGATGAACCCCAACAGGCCCACACCAAGACACATCATCATCAAAATGCAAAAGGTTCAAGACAAAGAGAGAATCGTAAAAGCAGCAAGAGAAAGGAAGCTAGTTACCTACAAGGGAGTTCCCGTTAGGCTGTCAGCTGATTTCTCAAAAGAAACTTTGCAGGCCAGAAGGGAGTGGCAAGAAATACTCAGAGTGATGAAAAGCAAGAACCTACAACCAAGATTACTCTATCCTGCAAAGCTGTCATTTACAATTGATGGACATATAAAAACTTTCCCAGACAAGAAAAAGTTAAAGGAGTTCATCACCACCAAACCGTTACTATATGAAATGATGAAAGGTCTTTTTGAAGAAAAAGATAAAATATATGAACAAACAAAGTGGCAATGAATACATATCTATCAACAATGGAATCTACAAACAAAATGAACAGGTAGAACAGAAACATTGTCATAGATACAGAGAACATTTTGTTGGTTGGCAGTTGGGAGGGGGGTTGGGGGAATGGGTAAAAAAGGTGAAGGGATTAAGAAGCACAAATTCATTGCTAGACTGACAAACCTCAAAGGGAAAGGGGTTGGGGGGGTGGGAAGAAATAAACCAAAGAACTTATATGCATAACCAATGGACACAGACAATAGTGTGGGAAAAGGTGGGAGGGGGGCGGGAGTGGGGAGGAGGGGGTCAATGGGGGAAAAATGTGGAACATCTATAATACATTTTACATCCAACAATAAAGATTTGAAAAAGAAAAAAAAAAAATTCCATTTTCAAATTACGTCGCAACCACAGTGCCAGGAGTTAGAACTTCGCTTTTACACCCACAACACAAAGCAACATTCATTGTCTCTCTTCCCCTGTGGTTGAAGGTTACTAGAGGTGATTGTTGGATTCAAAGTTTTTCTATTCTGTCAAGCTTTTTTGTTCTTTGTTCAAGAAACATTATATTGATAGAATTAATGGGCCATGGTGACTAATTTGTAAAGGTGGAGATAAATGAAAAGTCCTGACTTCAAGGTATGATGACCCCCTTAAAAGCCATGGAAATCCCCAAGGCAGGCTTGAAGAAGTGATTATGTACAGGGTACACAGGCAAGGTGCTCTCTGTAGCAACCCTTCTATTCAAGCAAAGTCTTATCCTTGGACTATGCGTTTCTGCTCTTAAGCATAAAATTCCAATTACTATAGTAGACAGATTCCTTAATGAATTAAGCCTACCTACTTCTCCATACTCAATTCCTACCTTTTTTCTCCTGTGAAAAAATGCTTGTCATATAAAATCTACATTTTTTTTCTTAATAATAATAATAAATAACAGATAACAGATACTTAGCTTCCTGCTAGAATTTCCCACTCTCTCTTGCTGTTAGCTTAGCCATTTGACTTTTATTCTGGTCAATGGGATGCATATGAAAGTGCTGTGTTGGCTTTCAGGAAGCATCCCTTGAAGGAGGGCATAGATTTATTTTATCCCTGTCATCTGTCCATAGCTGGAATTCAGTTGTGAGGGCTGGAGCTCATGTGGCCATTTTAGATCCTAAGGAGAATGACAAAGCTCCACCATAGAAAGAACCTGATCGCTGTGAAGCTGCCTTCCCAATCCTAGATAAATGACATCTATTGAAGCTATGGTTACTTTAGAACAGTTGTTGTTTGAAGCTGAATTAAATCCTAACTGATACATCCTCACACTGACTCCGCTTCAGTCACACGCGCTCATTTGTTAGAACACCACCTATGCTTCCAACATCAGAATTCGTACGTGCTGTTACCTCTGCCTGATTATCTTTTCCCACTTTTTGTGGCTGTCTTCTTGTCCTCTTTCATGCCTTAGGCTCTTATATCACCTTTTGAAAGAGGCCTTAGCTTATGTTTCTAACTCCACCTTCAATGTGACTCCAGCTTTCTTCAACCTCCTGCTCTGGTTTGCTTTGAAATATCTCAACACTCTGAAGATACTTGATTTGTTAGTTGCTTATTGTCAGTCTCTCCCATAGAATATAGCCTCTAGTACCTTGTATATCTTTTTGTCATTGTATCACAGGGCCTAGGACAAACTGTGACAGTAAGCACTCAATAACTAGGTATGTAATAAATGAATGAAGTCCTCTGGGCCCTCTCCCAGCCTGAGAAGGGTGTGCGTTGTATTAGCTTTTCTTCTGTCTCTGTTTCTTTCATTTATGTGACCCATGACTATAAAGGAGAAGATCTTGAATAAAAGTTGAGGTTTTAACTTTGTACTCTTCTTTCCTAAACCCTCTGTGAATGAGTCAATGACTCACAGAACTCTATAATTTAAAGAGGACTAATATATAATCTAGACTAAGAACACAATTACTTAACAGAATGGTATGATTTTAGAACAGGATCAGCTACATGTATTTTTAAATAATTATCTCTTAGATTTCACTTAAAATAATTGAAGATTTTTATGTATCAATGCTGAGACATTCAGTCTATGTTTAATTAGGCTTCCAGTTTGAAAATCTGAAATTTGTATCCATAAAGCTATGCGGCGTGTGGATATATTCAGAATGATGAAGTATAATGAGCATGGACTCTGGGTCAAATCTCTGAGTTTAGCTACTGGATCTGCGGGCACTGGGCAAGTCCTGGACTTCCCTGAGCTGCTGTCCGCATCCCTCCGGCAGGGAAGATGATAGCTCCTTTACAGGATCATTATTTAAGTTAGAAGAGAATATGCTCATGAAGGAATAAGTATAAACCCAATAGTTGTCAATCCTTTTTCCTCTGTTTAGGGAAAACTGTTTAAAAAACAAAACAAACCAAAAAGATCTTTTAAAAATTATTTTATTGTAAAATATAGAACACACATAGGAAAAGGCAGAATATATAACTATACAGCCTAATGGGTTATATATTGACCAACAAGTCAATGTATTAAATACCTTGAAAGCCAAGTTCGAAAATTAAACATCACGGGTGCCTCCAAACCCTGCCTCCAGCAGACTTTTTCCAATCATCATCTCCTCTTTCCTTAAAAGATAATGATTATTGTGACTTCCATAGTAAGTCTTCTGCGGGTTTATAACCTAAGAACGAAGCCTCAATACCATAGTTACTCTGCATGTTTTGGAAAATTGTATAAATGGAATAAGATACTATGTATTTATTTTTCACTTTAAATAACTTTATTTTATTAAAATTTTTTTTTAAAATATGCTTTTATTAACTTTTCAGAGAGAGGAAGTGAGAGAGAGAAACATCAATGTGAGAGAGAAACATCAGTTGCTGCCTCCTGCAAGCCTCCTACTGGGGTTTGAGCCCCCAACCCCCACATGTGCCCTGATGGGGAATTGAACCATGACCTTTCAGTCCATGGGATGACACTCAACCACTGAGCAACACCAGCCGGGTTAGTTTTTTATTTTTTAATTACAGTTTCCATACAATATTATATTAGTTTCAGGTGTACAACCCAATGATTAGACATTGTACAACTTACTAAGTGATCACTCCAATAAATCTAGTACCCATCTGACACCACGCATAGTGATTACAATATTATTATTATATTCCCTATGCTGTACTTTACATCCCCATGACTATTCTGTTACTACCAATTTGTACTTTTTAATCTCTTCACCTTTTTCACCCATCCCCCCAACTTCCCTCCCATCTGACAACCATCAACATGTTCTGTATATCTGTGAGTCTGTCTTTCTTCTGCTTGTTTGTTTATTTTGTTTTTCACATATAAGTGTAATCATATGGCATTTCCTTGTCTGACTTATTTCACTCAGCACAATACCCTCTGGGTCCATCCACATTGTTGCAGGTGGCAAGATTTTATCCTTTTTTCTGGGTGAGTCATATTCCATTGCATATATGCACCATTTCTTCTTTATCCATTCATCTATTCATAAACACTTAGGTTGCTTCCATATCTTGGCTGTCATAAAGACATTATATGTGTCTTTTTCATTTAGTGTTTTGGATTTCTTCACATTAAATTCCCAGAAGTGAAACTGCTTGGTCCTTCTTTGTCTCTTATTATAGCCTTTGTTTTAAAGTCTATTTTGTCTGGTATGGGATAAGTGTTTCTACCCCAGCTTTTTTGTTTGTTTGTTTCCATTTTCACAAAATTTTATTTACTTTCCATCCCTTTACTTTTCTCATCCCTTTACTTTCAGTCTGTGTAGGTCTTTTGATCTGAAGTGAGTCTCTTCTAGACAGTATATGTAAGAGTCTAGTTTTGTTATCCATTCAGCCACTGTTATAACTTTTGATTGGAGCATTTAATTCACTTACAGTTAAAGTAACTGTTGATAGATATGTATTTATTGCCATTTTATTATTCAAAATTTTGATTATTTTTTCTTCTTAAAGAAGACCCTTTAACATTTTATGTAATACTACTTTGGTGGTGATGAACTCCTTTTGCTTTTTATTGTCTGGGAAGCTCTTTATCTGTCCTTCAATTCTAAATGATAGCTTTGCTAGGAAGAAAAATCTTGGCTATAGGTCCTTGCTTTAAAAAAAATTAATATGATTTATTGATTTTTTTAGAGAGAGAAAAGAGAGAGAAACATCCATGTGAGAGAGAAATATCAATCGGCTGCCTCCTGCTCGCCCCCTACTGGGGATCGAGCCCGCAGACCCGGAATCAAACTGGGACCTCTCAGTCCATGGGTTGATGCTCAGTCCATTGAGCCACACCAGCCAGGCTTATCACTTTGAATATTTCATGCCAATATTTCATGGAAACTCCCTGTAGATAACTAACTGCTTTTCTCTTGTTACTTTTAAAATTTCTTCTTTCTCTTTAATCTCTGGCATTTCAATTATGTGTGCCTTGGTGTGGCCTCTTTAAGTTCATCTTGTTTGGGACTCTATGCTTCCAGGACTTCTATGTCTATTTCCTTCACCAGGTTAGGGAAAATTTCTACCATTATTTTTTTCTCATAGGTTTCCAGTTCCTTGCTCTCTCTCTTTTTCTGGCAGCCTGATGATGTGAATATCGGTATGCTTGAAGTTGTCCCAGAGGATCCTTATGCTATCCTCATTTTGAGGGAATTATTTTTTTCTTTTTGCTGTTCTGAGTGGATTTTTTCTGCTTCCTTATCTTTCAAATCTCTAATTTGATACTCTGCTTTATGTACTTCACTGTTGATATCCTGGAATATATTCTTTACTTCAGTTATACTTTTCATTTCAATTACTGTATTCTCCATTTCTGACTGGTTCTTTTTTATGTTTTTTTTATCTCTAGTTTTATGTTTTCTGTCTCTTTGTTGACGTGTTTACTAAGTTCATCTACTCTTCCCCTAAGTTAGTTGAACATTTTTCCAACCAGTGTTCTGAACTCTGCATCTGATAGATTGCTTGTCTCCATTTTGTTTAGTTCTTTTCCTGGAGTTTTATTCTATTTTTTCATTTGGGACATGTTTCTTTGTCTCTTCATTTTGTCTTCTTTCTGTGTTTGTTTCTAATATTAGGAAGAGCTGCTATGTCTTCCAGGCTTGATAGAGTGGCCTTATGTGGTAAGTGTCTCTGCTGTAGGGGCCAATGTCACAGCCTCTCTGATCACTCAAGCTGGGCACTGCAGGTGTGCCCTCCATATGGGATGTGAACACCATGCTGTTGTAAGTGAACCTTGACTGGTGTTGGCACCTCATTGGGAGGGATATACCCCCAGGTTGATTAACTACTAGGACTGGCTTTGACTGTTGTGGAGGATCAAACCCAACAAAGTAGGACTTTCTTCAGTGGGGCTCTGGTGCCCACTGTGTTTGTCCCTTGATTGTGTCCCTCCTGGAGGTAGTTTGGTGGTGCTTCAACATGGTCTGAAGCTGTCCACCAGGTGAGCTGCCTCTGGGGCCTCCCACAAAATGCAGGTCAAGGTCAGCTGCCACATGTGCCCTGCCTGGGACCACCTTGCATGAGCTACAGAGTGATTTGCAGGTGGCTACTCCTTGTGCTGGGTTTGGAGGTGCCCAGGAGAGGCCAAAATGCAAATTTAGTGAGACGTATGGGTCACACCAAGGCCAGATGCTACTTGTTTGGGATATTTTAGGAAAGTCTGAAGAGTGATCCAAGACAGGCTGTTTGTATGGGAAACCAACTGGAAATGGCTTAGGTGGGCCTGCAATTTGTTAAGTCTGTGATCAGGCCCTTTAAGAGGAATGCCTGGGACTGCAGCAGCCACTCATCTCACTCAGCCACAGTCCTCGCTGCTTTTTACAGCCAGAAGCTATGGGGACTTCTCTTCCTGGCACTGGAGCTCTGGGCTGGGGGTACTGGCGTGGGGCTGGGACCCCTTGCTCCTCAGGAGGTACTTCTGCTGCCAAGATATCCCTCCTAATGTTTATCTACCATATGTAAGTGTGGGAGCAACCTGTTCCATGTCTCTGTTCCTCCTACCAGTCTCAATATAGCTTATTCTTTATATCTTTTGTTGTAGAACTTCTGTTCAGCCAGATTTCAGGTGGTTCTGAATAACAGTTGTTCTGTAGTTTGTTTGTAATTTTGATGGGGTTGTGGGAGGATTAGAGTACTGCATTTACTTACGCTGCCATCTTGACATGAGTTTTGGACTCATAGTATCTATTCTTTAGTGTCTAACATCTTTTACTCAAAACTGTGTACTATTTAGAAGATTGCCCACATTGTTGCCTATATCTGCCTCTATTCCTTTCAGTTGAAGTTTAGCACTCTAAATTACGAATATTAGTATAATTTATGTAGTCTATTCCTATAAACATTTTCACCCTAACGTGGAGATACTATGAATACTACTACTATTCTTATTCTTATGTATGTCTCTTAGAGTAAAGGTATACCCATTAAAAATAGTTCATTGATTTTTAGAGAGAGGGCAAAGGAGAGGGAGAGACAGAGAGAAACATTTATGTGAGAGCACAATATCCATCGACTGCCTCCTGCAAGCCCCCTACTAGGGGTTGAACCCGCAACCTGAACATGTGCCCTGATTGGGAATTGAACCGGCAACTATTTGGTGCACGGTTGATGGTGAACCAACTGAGCCACACTGGCCAAAGCAGGTATGCTCTTTTTTTTTTCTTCAGGCTATATCCCTAGGAGTGGATACGCATACCATGAAATCTACTCAGTGATATGTTTCTAAATGGTTCTAACCCTTGGTGCTCCCACTGGCAGTACAGGAGACTCCTCTTGTTTCATATCCTCACCATGACTTCCTCTTTTACCATAAAATTTGTGAAGAGCAAATTGGCTTTCTTAATATTAAACATAAAACATAGAAAAAGGAGACACTAGGTAAATTATGGTCATGCAAGGAAAACAAAAACATTCTCACTTAATGGAAATGATTTAAGGAAGTAGATGTAATAACTGTTGGTATTATAGAAGATAATCACCCTTGCCCCTTCCTCCTCCCTAAGGTATGAGGAGCCCCAGTGTACTGGTTACCTTTAACACCTCACGGCAGTAATTACTTTATCTAACAGCCATCAGGCGCCCAGAGTGTTGTTATTAAATTCCCCTTAGCACTATAGCTAAACACATTAAATGAAGTCTTTGTCCACTATAAAGTCTATGAGGACTAATCTGTCCTTTCTTAGTGCATAACTGACAGTCAAAATGTTTTTGGAATATATTTTACTTCTTTTTTTTTTTTTTTTTCCCCTCAAGGGACTAGGAAGAATTTGTCATTACAAAAATATAGAAGAGAGGATTTCATTAGTTGACAAATGACACTGAAATCCATAAACATGTCTTCAAAAGGATGGATAGAGAAAGTAAAAACAAGATAATAAGAATTCTTATTGTGTTTACATTCATAGAATTTAAATGCTTCCTCAAACAAAAGCAAAGACCTTTATCAGTGCTGTTCTCTCAGCAATGTTGGTTGAGGGATGACTTGAGGGCATAGAATTTAATATGTGTTTAAATATTTCTGTTTATACCTCTCTTACAATTATAATATGTAATCTTATATTTACTTTGTGCTTTCCAATAAACAAGCCATTTTCTGCATTCTTCCAATTTTGTCTCCTCTGAGAAAATGCTCACTTATACAGATTGTTTTCTTCTTAGTTGATTATGTATGATTTTATGATTATAAACATGTTAACAATAGCTATCGTTTATCGAATCTTCAGTAGCCACTGATATTTTGCAACATGTTTGGCTTACGTTGGCATTTGCACGTATAACCCGTGTGCATTCAGAAATGTCCTCTGTCTTGCAAAGTGTTTGGCATCAGGACTCTCAGCACCTGTCTGGCTCCCCCAGGGCATGGCAATTGGAGTTTTCCACTATGGTTCAGAGTGGACCAGTGGGACTAAGGACATGTGATCTGTGGACAGATTTGTGTCTCCCTTGTCCTGTGAGCCCTTCAGAGGTATTATTAGTTTTGTACTTTTAAATGTCTTATGGACAAAAAAAGGCATTTAATGAACATTTATTGAATGTTTACTAAGTATTAAAATAGAAAAATAAAATACATCAAGATAAGATACATTTAGAGAAGAAAATACCATGGAGAAAACTCTTTTGAGATGATTTACTTACATGAGGGCGTTATTTTGGCACACATGAAAAATGAAGTTTACATTAATGCAATCCTGGCCTACAGTATTAGGATCTTAATATTCTCTCCCTCTTTCTCTTCTGTTTTGTTTTGATTTTTAACTCTCATTTATTGAGCATTAATAATAGGCTGGGCATTGCTTGAATTGTGAAGGTTATATATATTATCTTACTTAACAATTCAATGAAAGTATTATCCACATTTTATAGGTGAAACCATTAAGGTTTGAGAGATTAATAAATTTGACCATAGTCAAATACAGGTCAGTCTGACATTATAATCCACATTTTTAGAAATTGAGTTGGAGTTTCAGATGGTTTTGGGGTCCTGGAAGAATGGAAGCATCCCAAAGGGGCACCCACATGTAACTTGTATATGTTTTATCATTGCCCTTGCTTCAGATGGGTGATCTCCAGCTAGTTCTGTTTACTTCCTCCTAAGACAGGTGCTGGTGGACTTTCCTTTCTAAATCACCAGCTTTCCTCCAGATTCAGAGGGCCCAGCTCTAATCTGGGGACAGCTCTCAGAAATTTGGGAAACTGTCCACATGAAGTAGGCTGGTTGCAAACCAAATAGAATCTCAGGCACTCACAGCCTGGTAGCCTCTGGGCGTGGTGAACATTGACAATGTCAAAGGACGATTCTACCTAAAGCCAACAAGAAGGAAAGTATCCATAGCTCTTATGTACAGGTGATACAGTCAACTCACAGCAGGAGTTCGGATAGCCAGGAAGTTCTGTAACTTTCCTTGTGATTCCTGGAAGCATTGGGTCCCAAGAGTGGTCTATAGATTCTGAAATTTCTCTTTTGTGGGCTCTGCTTCAGTCTTATCCCCTACCAACTAATGTCTTACTTTTTTATGTCCCATCCAACTGTCCCTAGTATCTCAAATATTAAGGATCTTTTCTCACTCTTGGTGACAGAACTTTTGCCTTTCTGATTATTTCTCTTCTTCTTTTTTTTGTACTGTACATATTTCTATTCGTTTGATTGTCTGTTTTCCTTCATCATTACTGTGGTCATCACTTTTTTGATGCAAGGAATGCCCAAGAAACTGAGGGGAGACAAGGGACATGGGGATAGAAGGAAATAACTTGGAGACTAACATATGAGATTTGTACTACAACAATAATACATTGACATATACCCAGATGTAGGAATTGACTCCCTCATCTGTGATATATTAAAGTATCCATGGACTTATTGTGGAGAGGAACCAGGCCTCTGCCAGTATACTGGAAGAAAGAGTTATGAAGTGTGTTCACTGGACATCAGGCAGGCTTCCATTTGAACACCATCTAAGAGGACCCAGGTTAGTGTTGGCAGATTTAGCTAGTAAAAATACAGCATGCCCAATTAAATTGGAAGTCAGATGAACAAAGAACAAAATACTTTTTCAGTGTAAGTATATCCCATGCAATATTTGGGACAAACGTCTATTGTTCATTGTTGTTTATCTAAAAGCCAAATTAAATTTGACATCATATATTTTACTTTGCAATCCTATCCTGAGTTCATCTGATTAAAATGAGTTTGTTGCTTTAGCTTATTACAGGTATAACCAGTTATTCCCAGCAAAACCTCACGCTACTTGTAGGTATAACTAATTTTTCATGTTTTATTTATTGTGCTGCCTTTGACTAGGATTTTTCATCAGTTGGTTGGCATCAGTCTGACCTTATTTCAAGCTTGCTCTGGGTCTTGAGTCTGCTTGCCTTCTGATCTAGTATCATTTGGCTGTGAGCTGAATTAAGATGATTTCCTTCACCAGGAAAAACTGAAATGTCTATGTCTTTCACTGTGCAGCCTGGCCTGGGCACGTTCTCATAATACCAGCAGAGGGCAAGTTTAAGCAGAAACGCATGGGGGCATTTCTTAAACCTCAGCCGGAGTTGCATGTATTGACTTCCTTTTGGCTGGGAAAAGTCACCATGTCAGTCCAAATTCAAGAAGTGGGGAAACAGACTGCTGCTTTTTCATGAGGCCCTCAAAGTAACATTGCAAAGGGTGTAGATGGAGGGAGAGGTGAAAAATGTGTACTATCCATGAAATCTGAGTATTTAGATAGCATTTTAGAAACTCAAATAACTTAGAACATTAAAAATAAAAAAGATATCACCTAAGACACACAGCATTGAGACAGGCCCTGAGGCAGAATACCAGGAATAGAATTTGAGGCTGAAAGAAGGCAGGGTAGGGAGTCAATATGCGGCTGGAGATGAGAATGGAGAGTTAGAAAGAGACCAGATAGTATAAGTCTTGGTGGCTTAAAAAAAAAAAAAAATCAATTAATTAATCTTTTTTTGTTTTAGAATCATTTTACTAAACTCATGGTGGTTTTATCACTTATTATTGGGAATTACTCTCTCCAACTGTACAATGAGAGATTATATTAAATTAAAATTTACTAACATTGGAACCAATCTAGCTAGCAAATGTGGATTTTTGGGGGGCCAGAATCGTGTTAATTAACTTTTTGAATGTTTTATGAGAACCCTGTTCATCAAGTTTTCAGAGACCTGCTATTTTAATCTTTCACCTTACTCTTAACACATTTATAACTTCTACTTAGCTCTTAAGGCATTTGGGTTTGAAAGTCCTCAGGTAATTTTCACATTCTCTTTCAGTTGTATATTTCTCATTAGAAAAAGCACTGGTATGAGGTTAGGGTGGCACTAATTAGAGAGATAAAACAAGGTAGGCAAAAAAAAGTTTGACATAGTCCTGAGAATACCAATGGGTTAAGAAAAATCTCACTCTGTCAATTTCACAATGAAACTAAATTGCTTAATTAAGGCACACAATATTATTGGGGCCAAGATGACAAAGGATTCTTGTCTGTTAATTGTCACAGGAGGAAAAAACATAGTGACAAATGAAAACATAAGTGAATAAGCTGTGTAGAAATTATAACCTACTGAAAGCACTCTAGGCCTAGGGTCAGGAAATGTTTTATAACTGAAAATATTTCTTTTAATTTAAATTTAATGCAGAATTTCTTAAAAGTTCTGTATGCTAATCACTTTGAAGCAAATGCCATCGTGACTGATTAAGGAACTATATGCAGAAAAGCAAAGGATCCTCGCCATCTCAGAATATACTCCCCATAAGTGAGAACATATGTTTTGAGTGTAACAGATTTCAGAGAATTATCTTAGGCATGGTAAGCTAGAGGCACATGGGTTGCAGTTTATAAAAGGTGCAAACTGGCATGTTGTCGGCTAGACCAGGAAATTTCTCGCCAACCTTTGTCTTCAGAGTTTCCTACATGCAATATCTGCATCTGTTGTACAAAACCAATGGAAAAATCAGGAAAAGATTTTGACTTAGAGAATTTCAGCTTATAGTGAAGTCAAAATCATGATAATACCCTGTAATAAACCCAGTTATTAATAACTGGAAAGGAGCAAAGGGAAGGCTAAATATTATAGGCATACCCAGTAATATCTGGATGACAGGAAAAGTACTTGCCTGTCAATCACACCTGGGAACAAGTCATTGGCCAGAATAGACATGGCAACTTCAAGCTCAGGAAGATAGGAGATACTTAAACTCCTAAACAAAGGAATTCTCTCTCTTGGATGCTGGGCTCCTGGCTCTTCTGTTGCAGGGGGCATACTCCCCGCAATTGCCCGCATAGTTCATAGCCATGTGGACCTCACACAATGCACTGGTGGACTGGAACTAGCCTGATGCTGTTCCAGACTTAACTCCACTATGGAATGGAAACTCTGGACACTGGCTTTGCTTCTAGCTCTGCTGAATACCCAGCTGCATCTCTTCCAGGACTGGTTTAAGGGAAATGGGACTTTAGAAATTCCGGGATGTAATTCCATAAAATAATCACTCATTCTCCCATGTGAGTCTTAGAAAATTCTTTTTCTCAAGATATTATAAGAACATTATCCCTAGCACCAGTAGAAAAAGGGATTCCCCACTTCCATCAGTGGACACCCCACTCCCACTGATAACAATATAATTCAAATGTAGGTTGGAAAACGTGTTTATATTTGCTTGCTTTTAAAAGAAGTTAGTTCCGCTGACTTTATGTTGGCAAAATGGGAAGCAGCAGAGACAGATTTGGGAGGAAAGAGAACATTGTGGGCATTACATTTTGAGAATTAGAAAGACACACTGAGAAGACTTATCTTTTTTTCACATATAAATGATAATTGCTGTCATTGAGAAATGAATGAAAAAAAAATTGACTATACTTAATAATTTTGACTTGAAAACTAGCTTAAATAAGGATCCATCAAAGGTAAGATCTTTCTATGATAGACCCAGAACATCAGGTAGGGGCAGGTGGGACAAATTTACCAATTAACTTGCTAGATGTTAAAGTTATGTTTCATGGATGAAGTGGTTCACATCCAGGAGAGCTATATTTTTTAAAAATTACTTTCATTCATTTTTTATTTTCTTTTAACATTAAGTAATTATTAGGTTTCTAACTGTGTGATTGGCACATATTAAAGAAAACAATAAATATTTTTGAATGAAAGAATAAAAATATGAATTGTGGAACATGCAGAGAAGCCTTAAGAAAAAGGAAAACAACCCATCGTTGTTAATACTTTGGTTTAAAATTAGTAAAACTATTAAATAATGTTTGCAAATATTTTTTTCATGAATTTGTTTTCATACCACTAAATATGCATTCAAAAACTATTTTGTCTACTGAATAGTGATTTTATATTGTTTCTAGACAACTATTTATAATTGCCTATAATCTTTAAGCCTATTACTTATTTTTTATAGTCTCCATGTTTTAATTTATTTTTTTAAATATAATAGCATTCTGATAATGCAAAGAATATATGCTTATTGAAAAGATTCAGTGTACCATTTTCTCAATTATAAGATAATATCAATTGAAATTCACACCAATATTTAATAACATTTCTCAGGAAATAAAATTCCATGACCTGTGCCTGTCAATTGTAAAACACTACCTGATTTTAGAATGAGTAGAAAAATACATCACAGAATTAAGGATTACAGTATTAATCATAGTGAGCATGTGTGGAAAATAATATATCTACAAATTGTGCCAATCTCGACCACAGGCTTATGAGGGAAGTATAGGGCTGTTACTATGATTCATATTTTCAAGAGAAGGAGATTCAAACTTAGAGATATTAAAAAACTTGTTCAAGATTACATAAAGTGGGGTGGAGGTAACATTCAAACTCAGACCAATCTAAAGCAAGAAACTACTTTAATTATAATAAAAAATTATATATATTACATTAATTTATATATAATATATAGTGAATAATTATACATAATGTATGTAACAAACATGTTATATATAACACATATAAGAATTATATAAATATGTTATTTCTAATATAATATTTACAATAAAATATATATTAAATAAAACATTATATATATTATATGTACTATATAACAAACATATAATATGTATGTAATATAATTTATATAAATATATATAACATAAAGTTTGCCATTTTAACCACTTTTTAAGTGTACAATTCAGTTGTGTTATATTCACAATGTTGTACAAATATCATCATTGTGTATTTCTAAAAATTGTTCATCACCCCAAACAGAAACTTGGTAACTATTAAGCAATAACTTCCTATTTCCATCCCTTCCCAGTACTTGGGAATCATTAATCTATTTTCTGTTTCTATGAATTTGCCTAGTATAGATATTTCATATAAGTTAAATCATCCAATATTTGTTCTTTTGTGTTTGGCTTAGTTCACTTAGTATAATGTTTTAAAGATTCTTATTGTTGTAGCATTTAGCAGAACTTTATCTTTTTAAATGCTGAATAATATTCCACTGTATATATAATATTTTATTTATTTTTTCATCTTTTGACAGATGCTTGGGTTATTTCTATATTTAGGCTATTTTGAATAATGCTGCTATAACATAAGTATAAATATTTGTTTGTGAACCTGATTTTACTTATTTTGCATATATACTTAGGAGTGGAATTGCTGAGACATATAGTAATTACATGTTTAATTTTTCAAGGAAATGCTTAAATGTTTCTTCAGTAGCTACATCATTTTATTTTCCCACCAGAAATGTAAAGGGTTCCAATTTCTCTACATCCTTGCCAATATTTATTTTCTATTTTTTGGATCATAGCCATCTTAGTAGTTGTGAAATGGTATCTCATGGTTTTGATTTGTGTTTTCCTCATAACAAATGATATTGAGCATCTTGATACATATACATATACATATACATATACATATACATATACATATACATATACATATACATATACATTGCCCATGTGTATATTTTCTTTGGAGAAATGTCTATTGAAGTCTTTTGCTAATTTTTTACCTAGTTGTTTGTATTTTTTTGTTAAATTACAAGAGTTCTTTATTTTGGATAGTAAACTTTTATTAGATATATGATTTGCAGATATTTTCTCTCAATGTTGAGGTTGTCTTTTCACAATCATGATACAACTTTGATGTACAAGTTTTAAATTTTTGTGCAGTTAAATTTGTCTTCATTTGATTATGCCTTTGATGTCATATTGAAGAATCCATTGCCAAATATAAGTTCATGAAGATTTACCCATTTTTAAAATGAGTTCTATAGCCCTGGCCGGTTTGGCTCAGCAGTTAGAGCGTCGGCCTGTGGTCCGGAGAGACCCGGGTTTGGTTCCCACTAAGGGCATGTACCTTGGTTGCAGTTTGTCCCCGGCCCTGGTTGGGTCGTGTGGGTGGCAGCCACTCAATGTGTCCCTTTCACGTCGAAGTTTCTCTCTCTCTCTCTCTCCCTCTCACTCTATCTGAACAAAATATCGAAAAATGTCTTCGGGTGAGGATAAAAAAAAAAAAATTAAAATGAGTTCTATAGTTTTAGCTTATTTTGTATTATAAGCCTTTGATCCATTTTGAGTTAATTTTTGTATTTAATGTGAGCTAGGGGTCCAAATTCATTTTTTTTTTTTTTTTTATCCTCACCCAAGGACATTTTTACATTTTTTTTGTTCAGATAGAGTGGAGGGGGAGAGAGAGGAAGAGAGAGAGAGAGAGAGAGAGAGAGAGAGAGAGAGAGAGAGAGAAACATCGATGTGAAAGGGACACATCGAGTGGTTGCTACCCGCACAACCAACCAGGGCCAGGGACAAACTGCAACCGAGGTATGTGCCCTTAGCAGGAACCGAACCCAGGTCTCTCTGGACCGCAGGCCGACACTCCAACCGCTGAGCCAAACTGGCCAGGGACCAACTTCATTCTTATACATGTGGAAATTCGGTTGTTCCAGTACCATTAACAGAATGAGATTATTTTCTTATTAAATGGAATTGGCACCCTTGTCAAAAAATCAGTTGTGTATAGATATATGGGATTTTTATTGACTCTCAATTTTAATCCATTGGTCTATACGTTTATTATTATGCCAGTACCATACTATTTTGGTTACTGTAGCTTTATAGAAAGTTTTGAAATCAGGAAGGGTAAACCCTCCAACTTTGTTTTTGTTTTTAAACTTGTTTTGACTATTCAAGGCCCCTTGCAATTCCATATAAATTTGAAGTTTGTCACTTCTTTTTCTACAAAGGCTGCTAGAATTTTGATAGGGCTTGCATTAAATATATAGATTACTTTGGGTAGTATAGACATCTTAACAATGTTAAGTCATCCAAGCCATGAATATGGCTATCTTTCCATTTATTCAGGCCTTCTTTAATTTTTTTCAGCAATTTTTAAATGTATAAGTGTTTCCTCCTTTGTTAAATTATTCCTAGATATTTTATTATTTTAGGTAATATTATATATGGAATTGCATTCTTAATTTCCCCTTTGAATTGCTCATTACTTGTGTACAGATATATAACTGATTTTATGTCTTGATCTTATACCACAGTTATGTTGAATTTTTTTATTAGTTCTAGTATCTTTCTTGTACTTTTTTCTATTTTTTTATTGTTAACTATTATCATCTATAGAGATCATTTGCTTCTTCCTTTCCAATTTGGAAGCTTTTGTTTTTAATGAATTTATTACTATTACTTTTCAAGAAAGTACAATTCAACCCTAATCTTCTCGGTCAGAGTTGATGACTGCTGACAGTGATAATTCTGTTTCCTTTCATTTTCCCGCCAGTCATTCCAGCATCCAAACTTCTTCTGAATTATTATATATATACATTGTATGCCACAAAATATATGTAAATGTTATATACACTATGTATATATTTCTTTAGAAAATAATACATTTTGCTCTGGCGAGTTTGGCTCAGCAATTGGAGCATTGGCCTGCTGACGAGAGAGTCCCCGGTCCGGTTCCCACTGGGGGCATGTAACAAAAAAAAAAAAATTATACATTTTACTTAGGCTTACAATTACTTGTTTATATCTGACAGAAATTTATTTTGTGAAAACCTTCAATGAACCAGATCTTTAATTAAGATTTTTCTAATGTATTAATATTTATTATTTTATTGTTTTATTCTTCCCACTTACCTATACTTATTTTTATAGCAATATGATTTAAATTTTAACATTTATCCATCCTTTATTTAAAAATTATAAATCTTTAAAAAAAGAGTTTTAGCCTTGGCCGGTTTGGCTCAGCGGTTAGAGCGTTGGGCTGCAGTCCAGAGAGACCCGGGTTCGGTTCCCACTATGGGCACATACCTTGGTTACAGTTTGTCCCCAGCCCTGGTTGGGTCATGCGGGTGGCAACCACTCGATGTGTCCCTTTCACATCAATGTTTCTCTCTCTCTCTCTCTCCCCCTCCCCACTGTATCTGAACAAAAACTGGAAAAATGTCCTCGGGTGAGGATAATAAAAAGAAAAGTTTTACTTGTCTAATTGCAATTTTAATGATATTCCACATATAGTTTCCTTATTGCAGGTGCATTTTCTTTTTTTTAATCCTCACCCAAGGATGTTTTAGTTTATTTATTTATTTATTCATTTATTTATGTTCCCCCCATTGACACCCTCCTTTCAATCCCACTCCCCCACCATCCCCAATATTGTTGTCTATGTCCATGGTTATGCATACATGCATATAAGTTCTGTGGTTTATCTCTTTCCTCCTCCTGGTCTGCTTCTTCTGAGGTTGGTCAGTCTGTACCCTACTTCTATATCTCTGGGTCTATTTTGTTCATCAGCTTGTTTTGTTCATTATATTCCACAAATAAATGAGATCATGTGATGCTTGTTTTTCTGTGATTGGCTTGTTTCACTTAGGATAATACTCTCCAGGTCCCATCATGTCGTCTCAAAGGATATGATATCTTTCTTTCTTACAGCTGCATAGTATTCCATTGTGTACATGTACCACTGCTTTTTCCCCCACTCATCTATTAATGGACGCTTGGGCTGTTTCCAGATCTTAGCAATTGTAAATAGTGCTTCATTGAACATAGGGGTACATATATTCATTCTCAATATTTATTTTTTGAGGAAACACCATATTATTTTCCACAGTGGTTGCACCATCTGCATTCCCACCCACATGTACCAGAGTCTCCTTTTCTTCACACCCTCGCCAGCACTTGTTGTTTGATGATTTGTTAATGGTAGCCATTATTGCAGGTGTGAGGTGATACCTCATTGTTTTAATTTGCATCTCTCTGATGATTAGTGACATTGAGCATGTTTTCATATGTCTCTTGGCCAGTATATTCTATTTGGAGAGGTGTCTATTTAGGTCCTCTGCCCATTTTTTAATTGGGTATTTGTCTTCCTTTAGTTGAGTTGTATGAGTACTCTATATATTTTGGAAATTATCCCTTATCTGATGTATCATTGGCAATTATGGTCTCCCATATAGTGAGTTCCCTTTCCATTTTTTGTTTTTTTTTTAAGTGGGGATATTTTTATTTTTTTTTTATCCTCACCTGTGGACATTTTTTCCATTTTTTTTGTTCAGATAGAGTAGGAGGGAGAGAGAGAAGAAAGAGAGAGAGAAACATCGATGTGAAAGGGACACATCAAGTGGCTGCCACCTGCATGACCCAAACAGGGCCGGGGACAAACTGCAACCAAGGTACGTGCCCTTAGCGGGAACCAAACCCAGGTCTCTCTGGACCGAAGGCCAACGCTCTAACCACTTAGCCAAACTGTCAGGGCTCCCTTTCCATTTTGATGGTTGTTTCTTTTGCTGTGCAGAAGATTTTTAGTTTGATGTAGTCTCATGGGTTCATTTTTTTCCTTTGTTTCTCTTGCCTTAGGAATTGTATCAGTGAAAATTCTGCTGTATGTGATATCTGAAATTTTGTTGCCTACATTTTTTTCTAGGATTTTTATGGATTCATGTATCACATTTAAGTCTTTTATCTATTTGGAGTTTATTCTTGTGTATGGTGTAAGTTGGTGGTCTAGCTTCATTTTTTTGCATGTAGCTGTCCAATTTTCCCAACACCATTTATTGAAGTGGTTGTCTTTACTCCACTGTATGTTCTTGCCACCTTTGTCAAACATTAATTGAGTATAATGACTTGGGTCAATTTCTGGGTTGTCTCTTCTGCTTCATTGATCTATATGCCTGTTCTTGTGCCAGAACCAGGCTGTTTTGATTACAATGGCTTTGTAGTATAATCTTATATCTGGCATTGTGATCCCTCCATTTTGTTCTTCTTTTTCAAGATTCTTGTGGCTATTCAGAGTCTTTTTGGGTTCCATAAAAACTTTCGGAGTCTTTGTTCTAGTTCTGTGAAATATGTCATTGGTATTTTGATGGGGATTGCATTGAATCTATAGATGGCTTTGGGTAGTATGGATATTTTAATAATGTTAATTCTTCCAATCCATGAATAAGGTATATGGTTCCACTTTTTAAATCTTCCTCCATTTCTTTTTTCAATGACATGTAGTTTTCTGCAAAGAGATCCTTTACTTCTTTGGTTAAGTTTATTCCTATGTGTCTAAATTTTTTTGCCACAATGGTAAATGGGATTATTTTTGTAGTTTCTCTTTCTGTGAGTTAATCATTGGTATATAAGAATGCTGTCAATTTCTTGATGTTAATTTCATATTCTGCTACCTTGCCAAATTCATTTATCAAATCTAGTAGATTTTTGAAGGTGTCTTTAGGGTTTACTATGTATAATATCATGTCTTCTGCAAATACTGATAGTTTCACTTCCTTCTTTCCAATTTGCATCCCTTTTATTTTTTATTTTTTATTTTTTTGGGGGGTGGGGAGGGGAAAGAGAGAGAGAGAGAGAGAAACATCGACCTGAAAGGAACACATCAAGTGGCTGCCACCCGCACGACCAACCAGGGCCGGGGACAAACTGCAACCGAGGTACATGTCCCCAGCGGGACCGAACCCGACTCTCTCTGGACCACAGACCTACGCTCCAACCGCTGAGCCAAACTGGCCAGGGCCCTTTTATTTTTTATTCATGTCTGATTGCTGTGGCTAAGATTTCCAGTACTATGAGAGTGGCAAAACTGCGCATCCCTGTCTTGTTCCTGTTCTTACGGGAAATGCTTTCAGTGTTTGCCCATTGAGTATGATGTTGGCTATAGGTCTTTCATATATAGCCTTTATTATATCAAGATATGATCCCTCTATTCCCAGATTGCTGAGTGTTTTTATGAGAAATGGGTGCTGGGTTTTGTTGAATGCTTTTTCAGCATTTATCAATAAGATCATATGGTTTTTATCTTTTATTTTGTTTATGTGGTGTATCATATTTATTGATTTTCAAATATTGTACCAGCCTTGCATCCCTGGGATGAATTCCACTTGGTCATGGTAAATAATTTTTTTTGATGTATTGCTAGATTCAATTTGCTAATATTTTGTTCAGGATTTTGGCATCTATGTTCATCAGGGATATTGACCTGTAGTTTTCTTTCTTCGTAATGTCTTTTTCTGATTTTGGAATTAGAATGATGCTGGCCTCAAAATGAAGGACTCTAGTACATGTGGGTGGGAATGCAGATGGTGCAACCACTGTGGAAAATAATATGGTGTTTCCTCAAAAAATAAATATTGAGAATGAATATATGTACCCCTATGTTCAATGAAGCACTATTTACAATTGCTAAGATCTGGAAACAGCCCAAGCGTCCATTAATAGATGAGTGGGGGAAAAAGCAGTGGTACATGTACACAATGGAATACTATGCAGCTGTAAGAAAGAAAGATATCATATCCTTTGAGACGACATGATGGGACCTGGAGAGTATTATCCTAAGTGAAACAAGCCAATCACAGAAAAACAAGCATCACATGATCTCATTTATTTGTGGAATATAATGAACAAAACAAGCTGATGAACAAAATAGACCCAGAGATATAGAAGTAGGGTACAGACTGACCAACCTCAGAAGAAGCAGACCAGGAGGAGGAAAGAGATAAACCACAGAACTTATATGCATGTATGCATAACCATGGACATAGACAACAATATTGGGGGTGGTGGGGGAGTGGGATTGAAAGGAGGGTGTCAATGGGGGGAACATAAATAAATGAATAAATAAATAAATAAACTAAAACATCCTTGGGTGAGGATTAAAAAAAAGAAAATGCACCTGCAATAAGGAAACTATATGTGGAATATCATTAAAATTGCAATTAGACAAGTAAAACTTTTCTTTTTATTATCCTCACCCGAGGACATTTTTCCAGTTTTTGTTCAGATACAGTGGGGAGGGGGAGAGAGAGAGAGAGAGAAACATTGATGTGAAAGGGACACATCGAGTGGTTGCCACCCGCATGACCCAACCAGGGCTGGGGACAAACTGTAACCAAGGTATGTGCCCATAGTGGGAACCGAACCCGGGTCTCTCTGGACTGCAGCCCAACGCTCTAACCGCTGAGCCAAACCGGCCAAGGCTAAAACTCTTTTTTTAAAGATTTATAATTTTTAAATAAAGGATGGATAAATGTTAAAATTTAAATCATATTGCTATAAAAATAAGTATAGGTAAGTGGGAAGAATAAAACAATAAAATAATAAATATTAATACATTAGAAAAATCTTAATTAAAGATCTGGTTCATTGAAGGTTTTCACAAAATAAATTTCTGTCAGATATAAACAAGTAATTGTAAGCCTAAGTAAAATGTATAATTTTCTTTTATTTTTTTTGCTATCTTCATCTAGTTTTGGAATTAGGGTTATGCTGGCCTCAAAATGAGTTTGGAAGTCTTTGGTGTTCTTGGATTTTTTTTTTTTAATAGTTTGAGCAGAATGGGTGTTAGATCTCCTTGGAATGTTCTGTAAAACTCTCCCATGAAGCTGTCCAGGCCTGGGCTTTTGTTTGTGCGGAATTTTTAAATTACATCTCCTATTTCCTTAGTTGTTATTGGTCTGCTCAAGTTTTCTATCTCTTCTCAGTTCAGTTTTGGGAGATTGTGTGTTTCTAAAAATTTGTCCATTTTACCTAGATTATCCAATTTGTTGGCATATAATTGTTTGCAGTATGTTTTAGTGATCCTTTGTATTTCTGTGGTGTCAGTTGTTACTTCTCTTTCATTTCTGATTTTGTTTATTTGGGTCCTCTTTTTTTATTTTTTGGTGAGTCTGGCTTAGGGTCCATCAATCTTGTTTATTTTTCAAAGAGCTGGCTCTTTGTTTAATTGATCATTTGAATTGTTTTTTGTTTGTTTGTTTGTTTATTTCTGCTCTAATCTTTACTATTTCTTTCCTTCTACTTGCTCTGGGTTTTCCATTTTGTTTACTTTCCAGTTCTTTAAGTGGTAGGGTTAGAAAGTTAATTAGGAATTTTTCTTGTTTCTTGAAGTAGAACTGCCTTCTCAGGACTACTTTCCTGTATCTCATAGATTTTGTGTTGTTGTTTGATCATTTTCATTGGTTTCCAGGAAGTTTTTAATTTCTTCCTTGATCTCCTTGGTAACCCATTCATTGTTTAATAACATGCTATTTAGCCTCCATGTGTTTGAATGTTTTTGCATGTTTTTGTTGTAATTGGTTTCTAGTTTCATGCCATCGTGATCTTAGAAGATGCTTGATATGTTTTCCATCTTCTTGAATTTATAGACTTACTTTGTGTCCTAACATGTGGTCTATCTTTGAGAATGACCCCTGTGCTCTTGAGAAGAATGTATATTCTGTACCTTTGGGGTGAAATGTTCTGTAAATATCAATTAAGTTCAATTGATCTAGTTTGTCATTTAAGGACTCTGTCTCCTTGTTAATTGTTTGTCTAGAAGGTCTATCCAGTGGTGTCTGTGGGGTGTTAAAGTCACCCACTATAATTGTATTGCTATTGATCTCTTCCTTGAAGTCTTTCAGGAGTTTTTAAATATATTTTGGTGCTCCTGTATTTTGTGCATATATGTTTACCAAGGTTATATTCTCTTTTTGGATTGATCCTTTTACTATGATGTAGTGACCTAGTTTGTCTCTTATTATGGCCCTCGTTTTGAAGTCTATCTTATCAGATATGAGTATTGCTACACCACCTTTTTTTCCCTTTCTGCTTGCTTGGAAAAATTTTTTTCCATCCCTTCACTTTTATCTTGTGTGAGTCTTTTGTTGTGAGGTGTGTCTTTTGTAGGCAGCATATATATATGGGTTGTGTTTTCTTATCCAATCGGCTACCTTCTGTCTTTTGATTGGAGCATTTAAGCCATTTACATTTAAGGTTATTATTGATAGATACTTATTAGTTGTCATGTTTATTTTATGCCTGTGTTCCTCTCTCTCTATTTCTTCTTCTTACAGTCCCTTTAGCATTTCTTGCAGCGCTGGTTAGGTGGTGGTAAATTATTTTAGCTTTTATTTTTTTTGTCTGTGAAGCTCTTTATCCCTCAATTTTAAATGATAGCCTCACTTGATAGAGTAGTCTTGGATTCAAACCCTTGCCTTTTATTACTTTGTATAGGTCATGCCACTCTCTTCTGGCCTACAGTGTTTATATTAAGAAATCAGCTGACAGTATAATGGGAGCTCCCTTGTAGGTAACTTTTTGTCTCTCTCTTGCTTGCTTTGAGATTCTTTCTTTATCTTTCATGTTTGCCATTTTAATTATGATGTATCTAGCTGTGGGTGTTTTGGGATTAATGTTGCTTGGGACTCTCTGTGTTTCCTGGACTTGTGTGACTTTTTCCTTCACCAATTTAGAGACGTTTTCTGTAATTATTTCTTCAAACAGATTCTCTATTTCTTTCTCTGATTCTTCTTTTTCTGGTAACCCTATGATGAGAATGTTGTTACGTTTTGTATTGTCCCAAAGTTCCCTTAAACTTTCCTCCTGCTTTTTACTTTATTTTCCCATTTGCTGCTCTATTTGGGTGTGTTTCTTCTACCTTGTCTCCTAACTCACTGATTCGGTCTTCAGCTTCTTCTAATCTACTATTGAGCCCTTCTACAGTATTTTTCATAAAAGCTATGTCATTCTTTATTTCCTTTTGATTTTTACTCATGGCTTCTGCCTGTTTTTATGCTGATGTAGTTCCCACTGAGCTCTTCATAATTCTTACTAAGTTGCTTCTGGTTCTCACTAAATTGTTTGAATACCTTTAAAATCATTGCTTTGATTTCTTTATCTGACAAATTGCTTTCTTCCATTTCATGTATTTCCTTTTCTGGTGATTCCTCCTTTCCTTTCATTTGGGTGTTGTTTTTTGTCTCACCATTTTAGCAGTCTGGTAATTCTAGGTCTGGTGAAGGGTGTTGGAATGTGTAGGCAGGTTGGTGTGCATCAAATAAGGCTGCTCTGCCTCAAAGACTGTTTTGGTGTGTGGTGCCTCTTGCCTGCTGTGGGTCCTGGAGGACTGACAACTTGTGGCTAGTATTGGTCTGTTATGGTGGGTATTCCTGAGGTGTGTGGGTCCAGCTGGTGCTCTGCTGTGGTGCATGGGTGCTGCTGGGGTGCTGCTAGGGTGGGCTGCTTGGTGAGGCTCAGCTCCTGATCAGTTGCTGCTGATGCTGCTGGGGGTGAGTGTCAGCTCTCAGTTTGTGCTTCTACTGTTGTTGTTGTTGCCAGGGTGTTCTCTCAGCCCCCAATCCTCTGCTGCTGTTGGGGGCTGTGGATGCTCAGCTCCTGGAACTTTTTTGCTGCTGGGGGAGGGGCTCTACTCCAATCCCCTGCTGCAGTTGTCAGGGGCAGATCTTGGCTGCCAGAGCCTTGCTGCTCCTTGGGCTGGGGCACTGCTCCTGATCAGCTGCCTGCTGATGCTGCTGGGGATGGGTCTCAGCTGCCCATCTGTGCTGCTGCTGCCTAGGGATGCGTGTCCACTCCCAAGCCTCTGCTGCTGGGGTGTTTCTTGGCTCCCAAGCCTTCACTACTGTTGATGGTTGGGGTTCTACTCCTGCCCAGTCACTGCTGCCATGGGGAATTGTGCTGGGCTGCCAAGCTGGTGCTACTGCTGCTGGGGTGGTGCTTGGCAACAATCAGGCTGCTCTGTCGGGGGTGGTGCTCGGCTCTGGCCGGTTGTGGCTAGTGCAACAGGCACCTCCATAGTGCTGCTGCTGTATGCTGGTCCATGGTGACAGAGTGGGGTCCACTGGTCCGATGGTGCCAGCCGCCCTGGTGGACTCATGTCACTGGGCTCTAAGCTGCTCCCTGCTGCCTCCTCCTGGAGAAGACCAGGGATCTTCCAAAATGGCAGGGCCTTCCCACCACGCAGGGAGAAGTGCCCTGACAAGCTGCTTACTACGGTATCGGGCTGCTCCCCATCCACAACACAGGAACCCTCAGTCTCACATTTCTACACTCCTCAAGGTCGCCTGTCCACTCTCATGTCCACTCACACTCTCTCTCATACTCGCTCACACTCTCACTCACTCACCCTTGCTCTGGTCCTGCCCCCTGCCATCTTTTTCTCAAGAATGTTTTATTGATTTTAGAGAGATGAGAAGGCAGAGGAAGTGAGAATGACAGAAACAGCCATGTGAAAGAGAAACATTGATTGGTTGCCTCCCCCTTTAAGTGCCCTGACTGGGAATCATACCTGAGACCCTTCAGTGCACAGGATTTCACACCAATTACTCAGTCACACCAGCCAGCGTGTGTAGGTACATTTTCTTAATCTGTAATTGCAATTATACTTTCTACTTTGACTCATGAATTATTTGGGCTGTTTAATTACTACTCTTGGTAAACTTTTCATTTGCAAGTAGAGACAGAAGATTTAGGCTATATAGTTTATGGTAATTAGCAGATTTGTTTCTCTGTCACTGTAATTTCATTAAATGCCATGTTTAAAGATGTTTCTTGTGCACTCAATCACTCAAAGTCTTGCTGGCGAATCTCTAATCTATTGAGGTGGCATTTCTTTCCTACTCCTAATTTATGCCTGAAATTTGCAATTTTCATTATGTTCTAGGGGTTTTCTATTTTACCACCACTTAGAATACAGGTCTTGACTATTTTTCTCAGCACACTGGTACCACCAATCAGCATTTATTTTTTGCCTGGTAATATGAGAGTTGACGCCTTTTCAACTATACAGCTAATACAACTGCTAGAGGTCAGAGAGAGGGCAGGAGATCGTACAGTCCGATCTCACGTTACATCAATCAAGAAATGTAAAGATGGTTGCAGTTACTCTGTCGGCACAACCTTGGGTCTTAGAACTAGGGAATACATGGTAACAAAGAAAAAACAAATGTCCTCTTTTTGTTAGACATTCTCCATCATGTGAAAGGAAACCACGACATACCACACAGCCTGAAGAGTGTGTTGGTCTATCTGTGCGGTGGTCTAACAGTACTACGCTTAGATGTTAGAGAAAATTCTCATATCTTAAATTTCCCTCTTCCTTTTTGAAGGACTTTCTAGAGACTATAAGAGAGTAACTATTGGCGAGATGATATTTTTGAACTTGAAGGTATACCAGGGAGCTTCTTAAAGGTACATCTCAGACTCTGAGATTAAACACAGCATCCATGTAATAGGTTCAGTCAGAAAAATCCAAACCACACAGAATAATTGAAGGAGGTTAGCACTTGACACTTCTTGCCAGTGACAGGATCATCAGGTTAATTTGTATCACTTAAAAATGGTTAGAAGAATATAACTAATGTATGAGTAAAATTAGAATAATAAAATACATAACAGTTTCTTAGGGATAAAAAAAATATATATCTATATAACTATAGATATTATATTTATATCTCTATCTATCTATATATATATATGTTTTAATCAGGTTAAAGATAAGTAATTACCATTTCTATAAAATAAGTTAAGTAGATATTAGTTTGCTGCATAGAAATAATTTAAGCAGTAATTAAAGATTCTGATCAATCTTTAAAAAGTTAACGTTACTACTCTTCAAATATATTTTCAGAAAGTTGTCCTGTTCAGAAATTTTCAAGAAAAGATCTGTGTCATACTGTATTTTTCAAAAATGGGAACAACATTATTTGTTAACTCCTCAATATACTTCTTGCAATATGATTTTGGGATCTATGATATTTTCCCTTTAGTTAGAGCAGACTTGTGCAAAGGCAATAATGATGCTATGTGACATCTAAGACTAAGTTATACAAGACAATATAGTTCCCACCTGGTTCTCTTGAGATGTTTACTCTAGTACTTAGTCACCATGCTGTAAGGAAGACAGTCAGCCATCTGGGAGGATGGATATATGTGTTCTAGCCAACAGATCCAACTGTATCAGCCAGTAAAAACTACCAGTTATGCTATGGGAAAGTCTCCCACAGTCTGTGAGCTGCCCCAGATGATGCCATGGGAAGTAGGGACAAGCTGTCCTTGAGCTCTGCCCACATTATTTTAGATTGAAGATCAAAATATGTTATTATTGTTGGATTTTGTTGCTAAGTTTTGGAGATGGGTTGTTATGCAACAAAAAAAGGGACAAAGATCTATTATATAATGAGTCTTATAACTGTAATATGTCATTGTGGATATTTCCAATTTATAATCAAGTCTATAAAATATATTTAAAAGTACCTAAAATATCTTATTCATCCTTATGAAATATTAGTGAATTATTATATTAATCAAATTGTAAAATCCTAAAACAACACTGAGGAACTTAGATACAAACTTTGGAACTTACGTGAAAATACACCATAATAAAACCATTCTCCTGAGAGAGTATTAAGGAGCAAAGTGGCCCTGGCTGGTTTTGCTCAGTGGTTAGAGTGTTGGTCTGCAGACTACAGAGTCATGGGTTTTATTCTGGTCAAGGGCACACACTTTGGTTGCAGTTTGGTCCCTGGCCTGGGTCGGAGTCATGTTGGAGACAACCAAGCAATGTGTCTCTCTCTCACATCGATGTTTCTCTCTGTCTTCATTCCTCCCTTCCTCTCTATTAAAAAAATCAATGGAAAATATCCTTGGGTGAGGATTTAAAAAAAAAAAAGAGAGAGAGCAAAATGGTGAGTTCTCTGCCTCTGCCGACATCATGCTACAACAACTTGCTGAGAACAACTAGAAAGACTATAGAACACAGAAAAACACCTATCTGAAGGCGTTGGAAACCAATCACGAAAGTGAGTCCTTGAGGGGTCAAGGCCTTTGAGAAAGGAGTTTAAAGAAGTGACCCACTATTTGACATTTCCTTTTTCCTGAGAAGCTGAATGAAAAGGGATGACTGATAAACCGAGATACTGAACGGTCTTCCAAAAGTCTCTTGAGGGCAGAGAGATAAAACTTGTGTTCAGGGCCAATTATAAAAAAGAGTTCTAGGAAACTCTCAGTCTTTTTCAGTTAGGACCCCTGGGTACTGTGGTTAGGAGGATGAACAAACATGTGAACAAACCAGAATTGTGCCAGACCTCACACAGACTGAAGCCTAAACTTGAATCAGCTAATTTTTCTAATGGAATTAGGTGATCTGCCCTCTTCAAACTGCCCCACTGAAACAAAAGCAAATACTTTCTGGAGGAAAAAAAACATTACCCAGGTCCTTAATTTAACTGTATAGTTTCTCATGGATTGCACATTCAATCTAAAATATCTAGGTATATAAAAAAGGCAAAAATGGACACACAAAAGGCTAAAGGGGATTGTAAATGCATTATTATTCCTATGATTACTAACTGGAGTAAATATTATGAAGTAAGAGCATAGAATGTTCTGACAGACGTAATGGAAAGATCTAACAGCCTCGGATGACTCACTATCTTAAATGTCTAGCTAGGTGGTATTTGACCTGAGATTTTAATGGTATGAATGAGTTTACTATGAAGTTGAAGATAATGCTAGGCCAATGAAACAGCTTGCCTAAAAGCCCTAGAATTGATGACTAAGAATACCCAGGAGGAAGACCTGGGAGCTGATAAAGAGGCATACAGGGCCTTCAGGGCATTCTCATTTTGTTAAGCACATTGGCCATTATCCTGTGAATATAGGAAGCCATTGCAAATTTAAAAGCAGGGCAAAATCATTATACATTGTGTTTTCACTATAAACATTCTCTTTAACAGTTTTTTGTGTTTGAATACACAAATAATATATTTTAATGACTTATCGATTGCCAATGACCTCACTTCTAAAATCATTAATTAAGAATAGTTCCCTAGAAAGGTTCATTATATTTATCACCTGGCTTCTTCCACCCTTTGTTTAACATCAGTACTCACTTTCAGTCTGTGGTTGAGAAATGCGGATCTACACGTCCAGTCCAGTGTAGGCTGTTTCCCTTTCTTTTTATTTATTTATTTATTTATTTATTTATTTATTTATTTAATTTTATTTTATTTATTTTATTTTTATTTTTTTTATCCTCACCCGAGGATATTTTTCCATTTTTTGTACAGATAGAGTGGGAGGGAGAGAGGGGAAGGGAGAGAGAGAGAAACATCGACGTGAAGGGACACATCGAGTGGCTGCCACCCGCACGACCAACCAGGGCCGGGGACAAACTGCAACCGAAGTACGTGCCCTTAGCGGGAACTGAACCCGGGTCTCTCCGGACCGCAGGCCGACGCTCTAACCGCTGAGCCAAACTGGCCAGGGCTGTTTCCCTTTCTTCCCTCCCCTGGACTACCGCCTGGATGGAATGGGAAGTACCACAGAACCCTGTATACAAAGCGAAGACATAAAAATTAATATTAATTTAAGAAACCTGTTTTATCCTCCTACATGATCTTCTATTATCTCCTTTATAAGGTTATATAATTTATCACCCTTTTGGTTAAGGTTTGGTCTGTGGAAGTTCAATATTACAATATTAAAATGTTGATATTTTGTATGGAAAAGACCATTTATCAACATACATCAGGTTATTGATTCTTTTTAAAAATGTACCTTTATTGTTAAAAGTATTACAGATATCCCTCCCTTTTCCCCTCATTCACCCTCTATACCCCTCACTTGCTCCCCGCAACCCCCATTTGTGATATGGGATAGATGGCTTTCTGTAGTGTCAAGGCAGAGGATCCATATATTGTAAAGACATCTGGACTAGATTAGGCTTTCCAAGCAGAAATTTTAATGTATACCATATTCTATCAGGATTCTCCAGAGATCAGAAAGATTAAAAAGAGAGGCAATTGAAAGAAGATCTGAACTACCACACATATTTACTAAAAAAATAAGTTGTTTGACTAGAATCATAAAATGTTTGCCTTGACAGTTCATAGTGGTTAAGAATCACTGGATTGGCCAGGCTGGTGTGGCTCAGTGGTTGAGCATAAACCCATGTACCAGGAGGTCGCCAGTTCGATTTCCTTTCAGGGTACACGCCCAGGTTGTAGGCCCAATCCCCAGTGGGGGCCATGTAGTAGGTGACCAAGCAATGTTCTCTCATTGATGTTTCTCTCTTTCTCTCCCTTCCTCTCTCTCTAAAAATCAATAAAGAATTTTTTTTTTTATAATTGCTGTATTGGATAGCAAATAGATCGCATCCACACTACAGAGACTTTGACAGTCCTGGAAGTGACAGCATGTCTTAGGGGGTCTGGGGTTTCAACTTCATGAGCTAGAGAAGGCAACACCACAAAGGGAGTTATGATCAAACATTCTCACTACCCTACCCGCTTCTAAATATGGCCTGGCTTCAATACACTTGCTGGCAGTCATCTAACTTGTACTTTGGAAAGTTGAATTACTTTGTCAAGCTTAAGTAAAATAACTGGTTAGAAACATTGTTAAAAACAAACAAGAAATCATCCAATGAAAAATCCAGCATATAATACCTGCCAGAGCCAAGAAGAAATGCTTAGGGGATTATTCCCCACAGTGCTGTTTCTCTCCAATAAAGCAGGTAATTGAGAACTAACCATATTGGTTTTGGATTCAGCTCTAGCCAGCCACACTAATTAATGCGCTTGATTTGATATTTCATTCTTGGATTTAGGGGTTTATCAGCACATTATGCAGATTCATGGAAAATTAAACACAAATGAATACTTGGAACAAACAGCCCTGATGATTTTTAAAACTGGTCTGTAATATTTTCTCACTGCTTTGGATAGATGATTGTTCCCCTTGCACGTCAGATCTTTTCTAAGCACCCTTTGGCTTTTGCCTTCTCTGGGTTATTTGAAGAATCCTCCTTCATCCCCTTTCATTTGCGGAAATTGGATCAATTTTGTCACATTTCTGCAGACTTCTCTCTAGTATTAAACTCCCCTCTTTAGCCTAATTCTCTTTTATTTTCATCACTTGGGTTGCTTGAGGTTTTGAGGAGGGAAGACATCCATTAACAAAAATTAATGAGTTTGTTAGCAGAGTTTGTTAATGATCAGAACAAAAGTAAATAAAGCTCTCTTTCCATTTGGGGTACTGAAAGTATGAATTTGACATCAGATTTTAAAAAGAGAGAAATCTTGAGTATTTCAAGTTTGGTTATGTTACTTAAGTCTCCTTGACAATTTCAAATGGTAGTAAGGTTTTAAAATGCATAGGAAATACTATAAGTTGAGGGTGTGGGGATATAAGCAAAAGAAATGAAGGAGAGAGTGGAGGAGCTTAATTCTGTTGGCAGGTCAAACATGTGTTCTTCCTTAGAGGGACAGGAATAATTGTCAGGCCAGTTGAGGGTGAAGTAGGCTTGAGACGGTGTCTGGCTTTGACATAAAATTATACTGCCTCGCTTTGACCTGTTTGTCATGTGTATCGGTCTTTCCTTTTCCTCCTGGGCGTCCTGAGCATCAGATGGCCTGATTACCCTTCTGGCTCTCATCAGTCTGATAACCTCAATTTCAAGACAAATGATGAGTCTTCTACTAGAGACAAATGGACATTCAGATAGGCACCTTGCTCAGGTTTTTGAAAATTCATTCTTACTTTGATTAGTTCTTTCACTAAGCCAAGAGAGCAGGGTTGGAAAGAGGCTACAGAATGGGAGATTTTTCTCTTTCTGTTTTCTCTGCCTCATTTGTCAATCAGTGCACTGCACTTTTAGCTTTTGGTTCTGCCTTCATTTATTTCCATTATCCATCTTTTCTATGCCATTTTTCTTCCTCTGGTTGTTCCCTCACCCTTGCCTTTTACTTGATCTAGATCTTGTTATACTCGAGGATATACAAGGTAGGGCGATCACAAAAGGCAAAAACAATCCATTATTGTTTTCTTTCTTTGGGATTCCTCCAAGATGATGGTTTATTAGCTTTATGGCTAAAAATGAGTTTTTTATTTAAGCATGGGTTTATGCCAAGTTAACATTGGTATCGTTCCTTCCTAATTCTTGTACATGTTCTCTCTTCTCCACATGTCTCTTTTACACATAGACTCAGTGCATGTCCAGTCTCTTCCGAGGACAAGCTTCACTTTGTATTCTTTGTCCTGCAGTCTGTATCTTCTCTACTGTTCATGTGATACATTACTCTATTTTTCTGATGCTTAATTTTTTCATGTGTATATTCTTTTTGTCCAACTGTAGACCCTATTTTTAGTCCCCTGTGCCCTTAAAACTTTAAAGCGTTTAATAAAAGCAGGTTAGTGTTTTTGATGGTACAGGAAATGTAACGCAGGAAAAATGAGTAGAAATCACATACTCAAAAATGATTTGGAAAGCTTCCTAGAAATTAAAACAATGTTGCTGGTCTTTCATACTCTTGCTATCAGGTTCTTTAGCACCAAAGCTTTTGGATCTCACCTGGTGCTGCCAGGGGGGATCTGGGCCCTGCTCCTTTGGAGTATGGGACCCAGAAAACTGATTCTCAGTTACTTCGGTTGACATTGAAATAATGAAATCAACCTCATAAAAATTTTAATTTCAATATTGAATGTGATACACTCAGTAAAGCACACTCATCAGTGTTTGCTGTTATGCACATTCAGAAAAATTTGTATAGTCTCAGTGAAAGCAATTGTCCTACCTTGTTCTTTGTAGTGCCAACATAAGAAACATCCAAACCTGTGGAGAATTTTTATGAGTTTATTTCAGTCAAACTGACAATTGCCAGGAAGCAAAATCTCAATGAATTGAGAAAATGCTCCAGAGAATGGCCATTTTGCACCTTATTTTGTACATCAGTATCAAAGGAGAAGACGTAAGCGGGTGAAATCCATTGGTGGTGGACGAGGGGGGAGAGAGAAAGCAAAGCAGTGCAATGTCTAAGCTTAGATGCAAAGTAAAATGGATAGAGACGTGCATCTTTTACATCGGTCGGTATAGGAGAGCTAACAATGAACATTTACAGCTCATAGAGCTGGTATGTGGGAAGCAAGATAACAATGAGGGTGTCTGTGGTCTTGTGCCCTGGTGGGAGACAGGGCCCTGAGGGGTCTGGAAAAATGCAATGACTCTGATATACCAAAGGCATGTTATCAGAGATGCAAAAAGAAAATAGACGTGTGACCAGGCAGAGACCGGGTCCTGAGGCGTAGGTCTGCATCAGACTGGCCTGTGGTGTGTGGGTTCTTAACTTTGTGCAGGAAAGATTTCACAATATGAGTGCAGGTGATTTTGAGAGTATGTTTGTTAAAGCTGGGGACAGTGAAACCAAAGAAGGACTCAGGGTAGAAGAAGCAACAGGAGAGAGCCGAGGCAGGGTTCTGCTTTGGCTCCTCAGAGACGTTAGAGGAAAGAAGAGAGCAAAGCAAGGCTGCTGTCAGCTCCCAGGGAAATAAAGGCCACAGTGAGAGCAGTAAGCCAAGGGGGCTGCTTTTAGCTCACTGGAAAGTCTGAGAAAAAGGGGCCTTGGAGACAGGATCAGGGGTAAACCTGGGGTGAGCTGCTGCTGCCCATTGCTCCCTTGGTTGTAAGACTTATGGAGTTTAGGAGGAAGTAAAAAGTTTATGCCCAAGGCCCTGGCTGGTTTGGCTCAGCGGTTAGAGCATCGGCTCACAAACCAGAGAGTCCTGGGTTCGTTTACCACTAAGAGCACGTACCTCGATTGCAGTTTGTCCCCGACCCTGGTTGGGGTCATGTGGGTGTCAGCCAGTCTTTGTGTGTCTCTCACATCAATGTTTCTCTCTCTCTCTTCCTCCCTCTCTCCCTCCTGCTGTATCTGAAGATGAATGCAAAAATGTCCTCGGGTGAGGATTAAAAAAAAAAGTTTATGCCCGAGAAGGGGAATGGGCGTGCTCTAGAGCAAACCTGTGTTGTTTCTCTTGAGGGTTTTTATCTTCTGTGAGTGAGAATCTTAGGGGAGGGTCTCAGTAGAACATTTATCAGCTTTTTAGGTCCATTTTTAATATGCTGATGCATTAAAATTAATGTATAGGTGAGTTCGAGATTATTTTTTGCTCAGCATTATTGTTTTACTTTTATCTTGGGTCTCTCTAGCTCTAAGCAGGTTTTTATTTGTTCCCCTGACTTCATTTGTCCTTAGGTTTGGTTGGCACAAATGGCATTAATTGGGTCTTGCCCTCTATCTCCCTGACCAGGTTGATTTAAGCTACGTATTCTTTGGTAAGGAGGAGAGGTATAAACCATTTTCTCTCAAGTGTCCTTGGTTATGGAAGATAAGGTCTTGCGATTTACTAGTTGGCTATAAGTTGTTCAAATTGTTTGCCTTTTTTAAATTATCTTGTCCCAGTTTCTCTGTCCCACTTGCCCAGGAATTTTCCTAGCTTCTTACTATTCTGCCTCCGATAGGCTCAGTCAAGGTAAAGATTTATCAAGACACTGGTTTGGGATATGACTACCCCCCATGACTTGCTTTCAGTTAGGAAGCTCTCATTGCAGAGCACGCGCATTGGTTACCTTAGGTCTCGGGTTTGTCAGTCTCTCCCTGCAGGCCTCTTCCGAGCTCACCAGGTTTAGTAGATGGCCCCTGTAGTAGAATTTTACAGTAGAATTCTAGTACAAATGAAATTCAGACTGTATTCCAGAAACCATAAAGAATAATGCAGTTCTTTACTATAGGGTTTTTTAAATGGTCTGGTCTAAAGTTATATTTTTCTGTATTCATTTTTACAGTGTGACATGTTGAAAGTATAACAGGCGATTACATTAAAGATAATTTCAAAAACCTCTCTTCTCATCTCTCTTATTTACATGTTCCTTGGTTCTCTCATCAACATGCTAATCTCCCTGGTTACTTTCTCCCTCACATTTCTCCTCCCCTTTTTTGGGCTAGGTCACTCTTCCTTCTGTCTGGAAGTGAGATTATTCTACATAAATGTTACTCCTATGCAAAGGGGTCAAAGGTATAATTCAGTTAAAAGGGTAATGTTAGTGAAACCATTATTTTTAGTTTCAAAGATACTACCTGGGTCCACAGAGTTCCCTTGCTCTCTAGTCAGACTAGAAAATCTTAGTACAGCATTTCTTAAAGTGCATTTAGTGGAAGTGTCACGTAATATGCTATTAAAAAACAACAATATGCTATTAAAAAGGCTTCCAAGGTCAAATTTGTTTAATTATTTTCTGTTTTAGGGATTCATCATGTATATTAACATAGTAAAGACTCTGAGAAGTTTAAAGTAAATAACGATTGTCTTAAAAAAAAATTGGCCCATTATTTCCTAAACTGAATTAATTGTAGACTAAGTTTGCTATTCCCAAGCTATATCTGAAAGGTTATATTTTGGGAAACTCTGATCTAGGTCATAATTTATAAACTATTGAGAAAATATTTTCTTAGCAGCTGACTTACCAATCTATTTTTTTCCTTAGGAAATGGCCATTTAGTTGAAATTTCTGCATAATAAAAGATGGGTAAGAAAGGGAAATGAAGTAGAAAGACCTGATGTTTGAACAGAGGAAGGGTCACTTTAAAAATGAAGATTGTGCTTTGCAATGAAATTAGGACTTTGGGGGAGACAGAAATATCTAATGATTACTTTGCTATGTGGTATACATTCTAATATTCTTTTTTTCTTTCCCCTATGCTTTTTTTAATTTGAATCTATAATGTTTATTAATGCTTTGTGAAGTGTATTTGATTTTGGCTAGTGGTACATGACATGCTGAGTCATTATTCATGGTGAAAATGTGGTAGAAAGTTAGGCATGAGCAAAGCAAGGACGATAGGTCAGGTACAGACACTCACCAGGGTGGAAAGCCCCAGGTGCCTAGCAATAGGCAAAACTGGGAAAACAAGAACCTCACCCCCAGGACTCAGTGTTGACCCCTAGCATATTGCTGGTCGTGCGGTTTAGACCCCTTGAACTTTCATATCTCTGGTCATGTGATTCGGATCCTCCCCTGAACTTTCTTTCCCTAGCATGTTGTTACTCATGTGTGTTAGACTCCCTTAGATGAGGAACAAACAAGGGGGACAAAGAATAGCCCTTAAGCATTAAGCCTCCAAGCCAATGAGGTTCTGACCTACATCAAATATGTCTAGGCCTCAGTTGTATTTCAACTCCAGTCTTAGAAAAACAGCAAAACCAGACAAGTGATGTCATGGCTGACATCAGGACCAGCTTCATTGGCTAATGACCCCTGGCACTGAACTGATTAGTGGAGACCACAACCCTGAAAAGACACACCAGGAAAGCTGATGAATATTCTATTGGGGTCTTCCCCTGGGACCTCCCCTAAGATTCCTGCCCTTAAAAGGACCTGGCTCCTTCTTCCTCTCAGAGCTTGCTTGTGCCTTTCCTGTTCCCTCTTCTCCCACTCAAGCATGTTACCTTTACCTTTCTCTTTTTATCTTAAACTCCAAGGGCCCTTCTTTTGCCTCTGTAACTTGTTTTCTGATACCATGCCTAGCTGGTTCATTTTTCCTACCTTTGCAACTCTCTAAATAAACTTTCTCTTATAGTTTGAGTCTTGGTTCTGAATTATTTCTTAACCAGAACTCAAGTACCGAGGCTGCTGAACTGATGTCTTGTCTGACTGTACCAGTTTAACACCTGGTACTGTTTTGTTGCTAATAACATCGGAGGCTTCTTATGAAGGACAGACATTTCAACTTCTGTTGAACCAGAAGAGGATCATATTAATAATAACCTTAGTAATGTGCATGATGAGAGGATTCTGATTTGCCAAAAGAGAAAGAGAAAAGAAGCATTCAAATATGAAAGTGTGCAAAATTGACAGGAAAGGATTTTGAAGGCAATATTCAAAATGGTGCTAAACTTATTACATAGGATTGAATTTTTCAGGTTGTATCTCGATTATCACCTTAGTTCCCATGCACTAATGGCTAATACATATCCTTACCACAACTCATCCACAGACTGGAGATTGGAAAGCCATCTGCTAAAAACAAAACAAAGGAACAAATAAAAAACTCCACCTGCTATTCTATAAGCAAACTTAGTTTCATGGATTCACTGCAGCAAGAGTAAAGACCACACAGTGGTTCTGAAATGACATTTTGTTATGTGAAGTGATTCTACAATTTATATAAGTTATGGACAGGGCTTAGAAATTCTTAGGGTTAGACACTGGGAGCAAGAATAGTCTTTGGATTGACTGATTTTTTTAAAAAAGGAGAGTTCTGAGCAAAGAAAGAAATACTATGCAAAATATTTCTCACTTGTGTTTGCTTGACAGAGTGATTATTCTGGTTCTTGTGATTAAAGACAAGTAGTATCAAAGCATTTATTTCACTGCCTTTTGTTATTGATTTCAGACTCTCCAAATAACTATCTGTATATGTAAAGAAAACCTATATTAAATAGTTTAATGGTAAAAATTTAACAACAGACTTTTGAGGAAATGAAAAGCTTTGATTTTTAATATTTGCCACTTATTTGGTATAAACGTTCCCTTCTACCATGGTCAATTTCAAGCTACTGATGTTGGGAAGAGATGCATGGTAACACACCAATATATAGTATGCACTTTATACAGATACAATAGAATATAAATGATCTTAAGAGTGTACAGGTACCCAAACCCAGGTTCGACTGCCTGCCACAATGGAAGCCAAACTTATGAGATAGGTGCTGGTGAAAAGGAAAGTAGTTTATTCAAGTGCTGGCCACCTGAGAAGATATGGGACTGTCATCCCAAAACCCATCTTAAAATCTTAGTGCATGTGTGGGTTTTTATAAGGAGGGAGAGGGAAAGCAGAACAGAGATTAGGAAGAGGGGCTAGGAACACACAGGCAATGTCCTTGCTGGTCGTGATATAAATTTTTAAGGTAAAATCCTTGAGTTAGCTGTCTGTTTTTTTTTTTTTCAGCTGAATTCCTGTTTTTGGGTGGTCACATTAGTCAGGGCTGTAAAGTCTGGCTGCTCCTTTGGTTCACACAGGAACTGAAACTGTGGAACTGTAAAGTATACTAAAAAGTTTTAACACACAAGCTCTAGTTTTGAGAGAAAAATCAGGTTAGAGTAACAAGCTGGATTTAACATTTACTAAGATTAGTATGGGTAGCTTTATATAAATCTAGCATATTTATTTCCTGTTACACACATAATAGTAAAATAATTAGAAAGTCTCAATTTCAGGTATTTATTAACTTTATTTTTTAATTACACAATTCTGAGTTTATGTAATTTACTTGTAGTTACTTTAAAAAATGGCTATGTTTAAGAACAGGCTCATAACATTCCTGAAAATTTAAGCTGAGTTAAGTTGCATACCACTGCCAACATCAAAGATGGTAATTTGGGATTAGCAACAGGTCTTTATGTTTCAAATTATCTTCCAAGTTCTCTTCTTAGCTAGAATTCATATGTTTCTTGTTCTTGACATGTAGCCATGGATGTCCATGATAAACTGTGAATGCATTGCCATAGTGAAGTAACTGATAGTTACTAAATATACTTCAGTGGAATGGAATACACAGAAGGTTGATGGGATGGGGGGAGTTGAGAGAATATCTGTGGCACATGCAGTAATACTTATGGATTACACAGTGATAGGGAACCAGAATCAGGGACATCTGGCATGCTGGGCAGACAGAGGTCATCAATACTCAAAACTCTAACTTCTTAAATGTTTTATTGGAGACTACTTTTTATTCTGAACTTTGACTTGAACTAATCATACTTAGAATGAAACCAGCCAACCCACAAAATTATTCTTCACATACTTCCAATAAAGAAAATCAACATGAATTATGTGTAGCCCCTTTGTTCATGAATCATGTGATAGAACCAGATCATGGCTGTAAAAATTAACAGAGTGATAAATTATCCCAATGGCAACTAATCCAGGCACAATAAAACAAATGAAGCATGGTTTGTATTGACATTGCCTGGTTATCCATCTCTCTCCCCATAGACCTTGAACCTTGTGAGAGCAGAAATTGTTTGTCTTGTTTAAAATGATGTTTGTACCCTGGAAGGTGTGGCTCAGTTGGTTAAGTATAGTCCCATGTACCAAAAGGTCACAGGTTCAATTCCCAGCCAAGGCACATGCCCAGGTTGTGGGTTCAGTCCCTGGTAATTACAGGAGGCAACCAATCAATATTTCTTTCTTGCATTGATGTTTCTCTCTCTCTCTCTTCCTCTCTATCTCTAAAAAAAAATCAATAAAAAGATAAAAGGACTTAAAAAAATAAAATAAAATGGTATTTGCCCAGTGCCTGGTGCAGTGACACCAAAGGTTTTGTTCATAACACAGAAGTTATTCAATTAATATTTATTGAATAAATAAATATGTGTTTTATTTTTGCCATAGTATAATTGGGTTAACTATGTCTGGAGTAGGTTTTTCTATTTAGCACCTGTGTGACTATTTACAAGATGTGTAATGTCTCTGTACCTAAGGTAATCACATGTAAAGCAAGGATAATAACAGTACCACCTTATATGGTTGTGTTGAGGTTTAGGTGAGGCAATTAACAAAGTTCTCAGTATAGCATTTGACTTATGGCAATATCTTAACAGATTTGGCTATTATTGTTCTACCTTTTGATGAAGAGACATTGATTATATTCCTGGCATCCTATAGATGATGCAACAATAAGCACAGCTATATCCAAGATATTTTATTGTGTTAATGCACAATTCTATTAGATAGTAAGTCCCAAGATTTTGACATTAACAAAGATTATAGAAAAAATTATCTAGTTTTATAAAATTTTTACCAGCATGAGCTCAGAGGATTACTGACAATGTTGTTACAATTTATATAATCTAAAAGTTTATATAATATAGTATAATAAAACATATAGTATAATAATGTGGATGTTCAATAAATGTGAAATGAAAACATTTTATATTAAACATCAATGGGAAATAAACTCACAGGTTAACACCTGTGAAATGTTAAGCTTGGCTTGTTAACTCAAATACAGTGCTATTAAAATGAGGGGCAAGATTGAATTTCTTTGTGATAATTTCACCAGTTCTTGTTTAAATATGCTTTTAAAATTCAGACCAACATCACCTTAGTGTTTGACATAATACATTTGGTTGACTTTTATCTAAGGCAATAATGATGGCTAAAAATGTCTCTACCATTATACAACACATTGTATGTTCTTGTGAGATGCCCTTAAGCAGCCTAACTACTAAGTAGAACAGTAAATTACTGGACTTAGAGATAATCTTCTTTCAGCAGCTTGGTATTTGCATGTTTTTAATTGTTAAAGCAATTATAGAGCCTTCTTTTTGAACAAGCTGTATTATGTAGTGGTAAATACAAAAGGTTGTTATTATTTCTCTTGAAGTCTTGGGATATATTTTTTGAAAGACCTTTGCTGTGTAGTTGAGATCCAAATTTAGAACCAAAACATTTTCAAAATTTTCATGTAGACTTTAAGTTCTGTCTTTGATTTAAAAGAGTTTTGTTTTTCAGAGTGCTAGGTTAATATTATTTTGTTGAATTTATAAATGAGACTGAATTGTAAAGTGAAGAAGGGATTCTGGAGAGAGTGGAGAAGCCACAATTAATTTAGCACCATGGAGAGATCCACATCTGTGTGTTGATGTAGAGGAGGTCGGTGTGCATTTCTGTGTGTCCGTGCAATCTGTTGGTCACATTCTCCAAGGTTTCATGTGTACACTTTCTGATGTCTTTCAACTAGTTTTGAAAATAGCAGGAATGCAAATTGGGTACATTATGGCACTGGTGACTATAATTGTATATAACCATTTCCTGTTTTTAGCTTCCCTGCCATTTTTACAGCTTTAAATGATAGGAAATCTAATCATTTTCACTCAGCTTTAGATACAGTGCTTTGTTTTTCTCAAGTATGCAGTAATGTGATGTTTCTTTGCCAATGTTCTCTGCAGGTCGGGCATCAGGGCATCATTTTAGCACTGTCTTCATCAAACGGCAATAAATATGAAACAGTCTCTGAAATTACAAGCAGTTTTGCATAATGATGATTAAGGCTCTAATTGATGGTACCCTTGATACAAATTCAATATTCCTCGAAAAAATATTAGTCGCCACTCTGAGTGACTGACAGTCAGAAGAAATATAGACACGACTATTGAATGGTCCAGAACGGTCTCGATGGCATAACAGCTGGTGCATTCAGTCCAAAGTGCATAAAAGCAACAAATTATCAATATTATCAATTCAACCAGTCATTTCACAGGAAAGTCTGATCTTCTTCTCTAGTGGTGGGAGGCCTCATCCCTCATGCTCAGTTCTTCGACAAGGAAGACTTAATTAGTAACTAGTTTTTCTTTGTCAAATCTAGGTTTAGTATAAGAGTTTGAGCTTTTAGAACACATCACAGTTCAAACATGCTTGGATATTTGGCTCATTCCACCTGGGTTGTTTACATATCAAAGTTATGTTTATTTCATAGCCCAGCTGTGAGTGTTTAGGGGATTACATATGAAAAGGACCTGGCTGAGTGGCACATGGCACAGTCTGCAAATGCTCTTTGTTAATGGTCAAGATAAAGAACACCCATCTATGGTGTTTCTGTTCTTTGCTATTGGGAAAATCTGATTAAAGTCACCTCTTCTAGGTTTTATCAGCTGGCTCTAGTTTTTTTTTTTTTTTTTAATAACCTCCAGATAAATAGATTTGATTTATTTTCTCTGAATATGACTGATTTTTCTCTCTCTGAGCCTTTGCCAAAAGACTCTTTTATTTATTTATTTTTATCCTCACCCGAGGACATTTTTCCATTTTTTGTTCAGATAGAGCGGGAAGGAGAGAGAGGAAGAGAGAGAGAGAGAAACATCGATGTGAAGGGACACATCGAGTGGCTGCCACCTGCACGACCAACCAGGGCCGGGGACAAACTGCAACCGAGGTACGTGCCCTTAGCGGGAACCGAACCCGGGTCTCTCTGTACCGCAGGCCGACGCTCCAACTGCTGAGCCAAACTGGCCAGGGCCCAAAAGACTCTTTTAGCCCGGCCATTGTGACTCAGTGGTTGAGCGTTGACCCATGCACCAAGAGGTCAACAGTTTGATTCCCGGTCGAGGCACATGCCCAGGTTGTGGGCCAAATCCCCAGTAGCGGGCATGCAGGAAGCAGCCAGTTGATGTTCTCTCTCATCAAGGTTTCTGTCTCTCTCCCTCTCCCTTCCTCTCTCTCTAAAATCAATAAAGAAAAAAAATATTTTTTAAAAAGTCTGTTTTAATCCTAATTGCTTAAATAAAAACTCAATTTATTTTTAAAGATCCAGTTTGATTTTAACGTGATCTATATAAATTCTTTGATAACTAGAAAGCCTAGAACACAGGTAATCTTTAATAAATATGTGTAGGATGAATGAATGAATAAGTGAAGAGTCAGAAAGGATCCTCAACCCCTCCAAATTCTATGCTGTATTTTCATACCCATCTTGTTACAAATATAAAATATTGCCCTGGCTGGTTTGGCTCAGGAGATTAGCGCGTCGGCCCGCGGACCGGAGAGTCTGGGTTTGGTTCCCATTAAGGGCACGTACTTTGGTTGCCGTTTGTCCCCAGCCCAGGTTGGGGTTGTGTGGGTGGCAGCCACTCAATGTGTCTCTCTCACATCAATGTTTCTCTCATTCTTCCTCCCTCTCTCCCTCCTGCTCTATCTAAAGATAAATGCAAAAAAATGTCCTCGGGTGAGGATAAAAACAAAAAACAAAACAAATATAAAATATTACTTTATTGTTCTTAAAGGAGTAAAAGCCTTATGGATGGAAAATGTGTCATCAGAATCTGTATTTATGTAAAGAAAATAAATTTGTTGTTTGTAAGAAAGGATCAGTTTACTCAAACAGTTAATTAGTTAGCATAAATATGGGCATAGATTTTCTTTTAACTGATGTATTTTGTATGGCTTTGGAAAACAATTTTAACCTTCTGGGTTTCAATTTCCTTGTATACTAAATAAGGTCACTCGAAAATAATCTCTAAGAAAGCTTACAGCTTTGAAAATATGCTACTGTAACCACCCCCCCTCCAAAATGCATCTGAGTAAGATTATGTGAGAGTACTCCTAAATATCAATGTAATAGAGTTTTGGCTAAAGTGTTGTTTATGTGAATTAAATACAGGCCATTGAGTGAATTGATGTGGAAACTGAGGATTAGAGTTTAGTGACTTGTCAAAGGCAAAAACATTTACTAGAGAAAATGATTCTATAAAACAGTTACAAAGCCAGTAACACGAGCAAAATATGTTATATCAATTAAGTGTCTTATGTTGTAAATAAGAGGAAAACAATCTACTGTGGCTTAAATCACAAAAGAAATTCATTGGCCCACAAACTGAAAAGTTTCTAAGTTGATATGGTATAAGGTGAGACATGGTCTTATAGCTCTAAAGATTTAAGAAATTATCTCGTTTCTCTTCCTGTTTTTCCTTGGCCTTGATGTTAACATGATGAATTTTGAATATCAAATTTCCTATTCTACACCAAAAGAGCCAGGGAAAAATAGCAGCATTATGAAAATGAACTATCTCAGAATTCCTTGAAAAATGTCTCTTTGAATTTAATTTGCTTGACTTCAGTTATGTGTTGCTCCATGGATCAATCATTGCAGTCAGGGAAATGAGATATTCGACAGGTTTAATCCAGTAAGGGCCCAAACTGCCTAGGAATGAGGAAGAGGAGAGGATGGCCTAAAAGAAATTTAGAAAAGTTGCCAAAAAAAAGAGGGGAAATAGATTCAGGAGAGTGAAAAACAGATAAACTATAAGAAAATGATGTTTTTAAATCAATTTTTTTCTGATCAAACATTAGCTGCGTATATATTACATGATGTACCATTCGCGCCGGGAGTTCAGGGAACACTGAAACCAGGCGGCAAAACCTGTGACAAGAGCAATGTGACCAGTGTGCTAGGTGCTTGGCCCGAAGCACAGGGGTCTCATTTGCTGGGCATTGATCAGGAACTAAGCTAATTATCTTGTACTTAAATCTTGAAGAGTTTGAATAACCTGCTCAAGATCATACTAATGACATCAATGTAATCACGCAATTACACTATGCAGCCTTTGCCATTCACCTGTCTTAGGCAAAGTTCAGTGTATTGCAAGGAGACGAGGTAGCTCATACAGTCAAAGAAAGAGGTGGACAACAAGGCCTCTACGAGGACAGCAGCTAGAGCAGCTTTGAGGGTCTCAATGAGACAGGCCAGCAAGCCAGGACAGGTGGAACAGGGAAACTGAGACAGATAGTGGAACAAACTGACAGAGCAATTTACAGTGGACAGAGAAGGTCACCTCTCTAGAGATAACTGCTAGGCCTAAGTGGTATTTTAGCTCCAGACCCAGAAAAGCAGCAAAGCCAGGTGGGCAACACCAGAACCAGCTGCAGTGACTAAGGGACCCTGACCATGGCCCTAAAGGAGCACACTTAGCCAAACTGATGAATATTCTGTTGAGACCCTCCCCTGAGACACCCCTAAGATTTCTGCTTGCAAGAGAGAAATAAAGGCCTCAAGACTAACAACCTAGCACTCACTCTCCTTCCCAGGAGCACACCCAAGTCCCCTCCTATTCTTCCCCCACAGGCATGCATCTCCTAGACTCTAAGGGACCCCAAAGGGCTTGCAATCAGAGCAGCAATGGGCAGTGGCAGTTCATCCCAGGCAAAGTCCTGAATCTGTCCCCCAAGTCCCCTTTTCCCTGACTTCTTAGTGAGCCAAAGCAGACCAGCTCAGACTCATTTCCCTGGCCCTTTCTTGTTTCACTGTCTCCAGCTTTAAAAACCATCCTCTAAAATTCACCTGGACTCGTGTTGTGAAACTTTTCCTGCACAAAGTGAAGAACACACACACTACCGGGCTGGCCCTACGCAGACCTGCTCAGGGCCAGGTCCCCTTCCCGGTAACATCAGGAGTGGCGATTCGTAAAAATACTTTTTGTAACTGCTGTCAGAATAATTATGGGAGTCTCTTACACTACAAGGTGATAAGAGAGCATGGAGGAGGGTAAGTGAGCTCCAGAAATTTGTCTCTGAGGGGGTAAGCTTTGCATTGAGTCTTGAATTGATAACCCAGGAGAAGAAGGGAGGAAAACAGTCCAGGAGAAGCCGGAGCATTTAAACCTGGAGGCAGGAGAGACCTAGCTGTGGTCAGGAGCATTCAAATAGTTTCTTGTGCTTAGGTTTTAGGGTGCATGTGGGAACTGGTGCCCAATTTTATGTAATGGCAAGGAATCAAAACTTCATCCTTCAAATAAAGTGATCCGTGGAAAGGTTTTAGTGTAGAAAGTGGCATATTTCATGAGATGGGCTTTATGAAGAAAATCAAATGGAGAAGGGACAGAAATAAGAGACAGAAAATAACTTGGGACCAATTAATAAACAGGAAGGTGGAGAATATATAATAATGTTCACATTTCTCTTCTGCGAGTGTGTTATGATGCTATGGGAAAGAAAGTTTTGGGCATCTGCTTCACATGCCTTCAAGTGAAGATACCTAGTTAGAAGTTGAGATACTAATTAGAGAAAACTTTACGGAGTATAAACATTCATCCAGGGAGACACATGAGGTGGCAAAATCAGAAGGCTATGGATGGAACATTAAGGAATATCAATATTTAAGTGGTGGTATGAGGGAGAAAACATAAAGGAAAATGAGAGAACACTAAAAATAGTGTTATCTTTTTTAGTTTATTGAGGAAAATAGTGTCAAATACCACAAAGACTTAAAAAAATTGGCAGAAAACTAACTGTTGGATTGGCCAATACAATTATCATCAGCCATATTAGGGAAGACGTTTGTAGCTTAGTAACAGCAGAAGTCAGATACAGTAGCTTGTATCTGAGGACAGAAGATGAGGAAATCAAGACATTGAGTGTTGACTGGTCTTTCTTGAAATTTGTCCATAAAAGATGGGAGAGAGTTGGTGGTAAGGCACAGGATGGGGAGATGAAGATTTTTTTTAATGGCAAGTATTTGAAAACAATTACATATTATGTTTTAAAAAATAAGGTAGGGCCTGGTGGGTGTGGTTCAGTGGATTGAGCGCCATCCCATGGACTGAGAGGTTCCGGTGTGATTCCCGGTCAGCGCACATGTCTGGGTTGTGGTCTTGATCCTCAGTAGGGGGCGTGCAGAAGGCAGCCGGTCAATGTTTCTCTCTCACATTGATGTTTCTATCTCCCTCTCTCTTCCTCTCGCTCTAAAAAATCAATAAAAACATATTTTTAAAAAAGCGAGATGGGGAAGCTGCTGATAGAAGGAAAGAAGATAATTGGTGGAGAGAACTGCAAGAGATGGCGAGCAGGGCTGGGAGCCAGTGGCAGGATTTGACTTGGACACGGGGAGGGACATACGCATTGCAGTCCACAGGACTGAGCAATGGCTCTGTCGTGATCACGGACTTGAATTTCAAAGAAAGAAATTTCGGAACATTCAAACAGAATTATAAAAAACTCATAATTGGGGTTTTATGGGTTATAATGTCCATTGTTGAAAGATATTAATGTCATATTAGCTAGAGTGAAACATTGTATAACTTCATTTTAGAAGGTCTTGTTTCTGAGGGGTTATGGCTTAAAGGGAATTTTCATTCTTAATATTTATAATATTTCCAAGAACAGGCTGACCTTTTTCTCTCCAGGCATTTTTTTTCTCTTCCTTTTCTAGTTAAATCCAGATGCATAGGCCAGCCTGAAACAAAAGAAATATGATAACTATTCAGGTGTGAATTGTGAAAAAAAAAAATTATTCACCTTTATGGTTCAAAATCACCCGAGAAAAATAAAATTCAAGTATTATTTATTTTGTTGTTGGGCTGTTTCTGTGTTTCAGAAAGTAAAAAGTTTTATAGAAAAAGAGAAATAGAAAAAGAATTAGTCATTCCATGGAATTAGAAATATGTTTTCAGAAAACGGTTCATCTGCAGTGTGGTTTGACAGCCCCGGCCTTGCATAAGAAAGCTTCTGATTCCTCCCTGGTTTTCTTTCCCGCGGGTCCTGGCACTGAAATGAAAGGAGGTGTAGCAGAGAATCAAATGAACCTACAAGAGTCCTTGTCTCTTATTTAAGTCTGAGTGATTCAATGTCCTATGGCTGCCTTCTCACGACAATGGTTTTTAATTATAGTTTCTTATTAAAAACGTTCGTTTTTAAAATTTCTACTTTAGAATGTATGTGCTCTTCTTTTCCTTATTATTGTCATTGTCTGTCTTTGAACGTATTTTCAAAGTGGCTCTTTTTAGGGTACATCTCTTGGCTACCTTAGTGCGTGATTTTACGGGTTACTCTGAGGACTTTTTCTCTTGAAACGTGAGGCTTTTCCATGAGAATGTTTAGCTCCCAAGCCTCGTTCTTCCTGGTCTCGATGCTGTCACAGTCAGTTACATCCACATAGCAATTGACAGTTCATAAACATTTTCAGTATATATTTTACTTTATCCCTCAAACAAGACTTTGGTATTGAAAGGTTACGATTCCAATTTTGTGTAGCTTATTGGAAATGGTACTGAAGTGAGAGACAAGAGACCCGAGTTATAATCCGAGGTGTGACATTGACTGAGTCTTATTGTTTCAAGCAAAATTAAGTGTTGTGTTAAAATCCATCATTAACTTAATTTTTTAAAAAAAGTTATAAGCTCTTGTGTAATAATAAAAATTATGTGCAACTACTAGACACATTGTTGGAATCCCCCGAGAGTATCTGGAGTGTATCTCTGTAGCTTCGCCATCACTCTGTGAGCCCCTGAGAACTCCCGGAGAGTTCTAGAGGCTACATTTGTTCTTTCTCCTCCGTTCTAGTTCACCAAAGTTACAGACCCTTTGAAGCAGAAAATAGCAAAGATGTGACTTGTGGACCAGATCCAGCCTGTAGGTATGTTTGATATTTACAACATTTTTGTAAGTATTGAATTGGTTGTTAAAATTAACTAATAAGACTAAAAGCTAGATTTTTTTTTTAATCCTCACAAGAGGATATATTTCTATCCATCTTCAGATAGAGTGTGAGGGAGGAAGGGAGAGAGAGAGAGAGAGAGAGAGAGAGAGAGAGAGAGAGAAACATTGATGTGAGAGAGCCACATTGCCCCCCACATGACCCCGTCCAGGGCCGAGGACGAACTGCAACCGAGGTATGTGCCCTCGGCCAGAATCAAACCCATGACTCATTGGTCTGCAGGCTGACGCTCTAACTGCTAAGCCAAACCGACCAGGGCTAAAAGCTAGATTTATAACTACAGGGAATACCAAGAAGTCAGACAAACGACGACGGCAGTGATCCGCTGGGGCTCTGTGGGGACTTCTCCTTTCAGATGCGGCAGAGTCCCCAGTAGGCGCCGGCCCTGGTATATTTAGCTGCCCTCTTTGTCCCTCTTGTCTCCTTTACTTTTAAGCCCCTGGCTGACAGAGGACACTGACCTCTGCCAAGAGTAGAACCCAGAGCTTCTGTTTTCCAGGTGTTTTCTCCCGATTCCTCAGGGTTGTCCATAATCTGACAGCAGGTGCTGTGCTTCATTTCATCCTGTCACATGATCCGTTGGAAAGTCTGTTTGTATCTTAATTTTTTTATTTTTAAATTTTAGAACGTTAATTTGTGAGATGAGAAAATCATCTCACAGGGAGCTTCCACAGGGAGCTTCTGAGCAGGACTTTGAAGATGCCAGGACTATTGCCAGTGTTTATCATTTTCTCATGTTGATCAGCTCATGAACGGAGAAGCCCCTGGGTTTCATGGGTCGCAAAGAACTCTGTCCCCTTTGGATGCCAGTTCAGAACAGTGGTGCCTCTTCTGATTGGCAGCAGAATTTTAAATAAGGCCAACTTCACAGTCTTCAATGGGAACTCACCTAATGAATGATATAGTTGTGACATGTGTGTGCATGATTCCATATCATTTTGGGGTTCCCTCATTGTGTATGATAGTTAGCAGTGGTTGACTTTTTACTCTTTAGAAAAGAAAGACCTTTTTGTGGGGTGGAGAATAGCTAACTATTCAGGCTTTTGGTTTTATAATCCATCAGGATTTATTGTGAATGAAAAAAAGAGAATATGGCCTTATAAAGAATTTTTATGTGATAGATAACGCTCCCTGAAACAGGATGAGAGAAAAAGAAAGATTCTGGTGTGTGTGCACGTGCCCACACGCATGTGCATGTACTAGTGTGTGTACACTAGCCTTTTGGTGACCAGCCGTCCCAGTTTGCCAGACTGGGTTTCCTGGTCTGTGAGACGTGCTGTGCTAAATCCAGAAAAATCGCAGGCAAACCAGCACGAGTCGGTTTCCTGAACTATCCTACAGCCATTTCCTTATAAGCAGCCAGATTTCCCTTTGAGGGAACTGGACACGTCTGGTGGAAGTGAACAGGAGCTCCCAACACACTCTCCGTTTATGCAACTGAAGGGAAAAACGAGGACTCTGGTACTGAAGTTCCATTGCTTCTCCCTGCTGGGTTTGCCATCAGACGTTCTCCTAGGAGACTTGTTCTTCTTGATCCCTGGCAATTCCCAAACGGCCTTGGATTCTTCTGATCTTGGAATCCATTTCTTTTAACTGTAATAAAAATTTTTAACAAGTGTAGATTTCTATATTCAGAGCCCAAGTTACAATTTACTGCAGACTTTTTTTGAGGAAAGGAGAGGGAATGCTGCTCAGATCTAGAGGTGAACCCAGGGCTGGAGCTATGTTCAGAGTCCCGGGGAGGCTGTGCAGCCGGGTGTTCACCCCCACACATCAGAGTGCGCAGAACAATAGTTCCTCATTTCCCCCTGGGCCTGTGCCAACCAACTCTCCAGCACTGGGTAATGAGAGGACCTAGTGCAATCCAAGCCAGTACTTCATTAATGGCCAGGAAGGGTGTCCGGAAATCTGCTGTCGTCAGACTTTCCTCTGTCTCTAATCAATTTGACTAGGCCCCTCACTGCACCTACAACTTTTACTTTTTTCAGTATAAGTTGTATACTTAGTGGGATGATAAAGATACCTCCCTTGCTTTTTTTTTTTTTTATCCTCACGCGAGGATATTTTTGCATTTATCTTCAGATAAAGCGGGAAGGAGAGAGGGAGGAAGGGAGAAAGAAACATCGATGTGAGAGAGACACATGGACTGGCTGCCACCCACATGACCCTGACCAGGGCTGGGGACAAACTGCAACCGAGGTACGTGCCCTTAGCGGGAACCGAACCCAGGACTCTCTTGTCCATGGGCCGATGCTCTAACCTCTGAGCAAAACTGGCCAGGGCCCTCCCTTGCTTTTTATCTGGGTGTATAATAAGTTAGAATTTAGAATTTAGAATGAGTGTAGAATTTCACAGCTGGGATGTGATTGCTAATGGCCCTTTTATATTATTCTTTCATAATTCCAGTCTTCACACTCTCAATTCTGTCTAGATTACCCATTCTAAACTTTCTAATCTCCATTATATTTTCTTAGAAGTCAAAGGATATGGTAGTGTTTTCAAGCATTATACATTTATACACTAGCAAGAACTCCAGTTTTTATTATGCAGCAAATGGAATTGGTTACTACTTGATAGAAAATGTAGATCGCACATACTTGTGAAATCATTACGATAAATGTATAAATGTTTCTACTTTCTGGGAGTCAAGATCTCCTTTATGGCTGTCCTCTGGAAACAGTCTACTTCCTTCACCTGTTGTTGGTGTTGACTTGCTTTTCCTCTTGTTTAGCCTTGTTATTCTTATCACAAAGTATTAATAATTATTCCCAAGAGGTGAGTCTTCTCAAACAGAGTGCCTCAAAACATTGCATCATTGCAGGCATGAGGAGGCAGTGGAATATAGTGGTTGGGAACCCTGATTCTAGAGCTAGGCACCTGAGCTTGCATCCACAATGCATGCAATGTCAACCTCGGTTCTTCAGCTGTGCAGTGGCGATGACGCTAGCACCTACCTTGTCGGGCTGCATCAGTTACATGAGGTGGTATATGTAATCACCTGAAATAGTGCCTGGTGATAAACGTGAATCACCCCATATTGTGTATTAAAATGTGGCAGAGAGTTCTTCAAGATCCATCAAACCCAGGGACCTTTACATTTATTGGTTGATTGACATGAGAACATGATAAGCTTTTAAAGATACACTGGCAGCAGTTTTGGTGTCTTGGAGGTACTGCTAGAAAGCTGATTTCACTCCATCTTTTATATTTTATCTTACTCAGTAAATTCTGCATCCCTTGCCTATTTTTACTGTTGTACAAAAGCTAGTGTTTTTGTCTCACCCCCTTTTGGACATGTACCCACAGATCTTAGATTTTTCTCATGTTTTATTTCTGACTGTTAATTTCCTTTGCAGTGAGTGAATGTGTGTGTGTGTGTGTGTGTTCTCTATAAGAATCTTTCTTCAAATGTCATTTTCTTCATTTTCTTTTTCTAAAAATATTTAAAAAAGAATAATCCAAATTAAATCAGTCTGTCCTTAGTAGCAGGAATATAGTTTCCTTCAATGGGAAAAATTCCTGGTTGCAAAAATAACATAAACTAATGTAACTGTTCAAGACTAAAGAATCTTCTTGTGTGATAGCATATAGATTTATACCGGTTTTCTCTAAGCAATAGCAAACAATACTTTCATGTTTAGATAGCGAGTGTCCTTCCCAGAAAAATAAATAATCATTACATAGATTGAAATTCTTCTATGAACAATAAAGCATGTCTTTGTAACTGGAAACTGATTCATAACACAGGACAGAAAATGAAAGTGTGCTTTTTCCCCATAGATAGGATCTAGAGCAAATGAGAAGTTTGAAGAGAAAAAACACAAAAATAATTTCTTTTGAAATTTTTTATTATTATTATCATTTAGAAAACTTTTGTTAAATGGCTAGTCATTTAGTGTGGCACTATGCTATATGAATTAAAAATGAAGTTGTAAACAACTTTTTAAGTATTTGGGATCTTTAGAGATACCATAGATGAAGACATTTATAATCCCACTGGTAAACATAACATAATATCTATGTGTTCAATAGCTCACAAAATAATTTATTCATTGTATTCTTATTTAGTGTGTACTCCGCAACAGACACTGTGCTAAGCACTAAAAATTCACCATTGTTGAGTAGACTATCGCTTATCTACCCAGTATGGATTTTCCTTTTTTATTTTCTTTAAATTTCCACTAACAGAAAACTAAACTTGTTTAGGGCAATTTGCTTAGATAAACAAAGTTAAACTTGATTTCTTAAAACTTCTAGCACCTAGGATTGGCTGTGTGATATTTTTATCATGATACCAAGTGTATAACTTCTACTTAAATTAATTAGAGACAGAGGAAAATCTAATGACAGTTTTGATCAATAGGATGGAAGTAAACGTCTGCAAGATAACTTTTCTAGAAAGATGATAATTTTTCTATTTAAAGGTGTAGATTTAGCTGGCCCATATCTTCCTTTGAACTTTGTCTTTTTTCTATTCTTTCTGCCTAGAGCTGAAATGCAATGCCTGGAGCTATAGCAGCCATTTTGTGATCATAAGGATAAAAGGCAAGATAGCATAGCTGATTAATGGAAGGAGCCTTTATTACTTCCTAGGGTATCTGGACTATGTCTGGAATACTTTCTTCCAGGTTTTTTGTTGACTGAGAAATATAAGCTTCTCTTTGCTTAAGTATCTCTTTTTGAATTATCTTATATGCAGCCAAATACAATCAATAATGATACAGTGAATACAATATATATGATGTTTGTCTTTAGCAGGTCTGTAATATTGCAGAAATTAAAAATTGGTTCTCTTTTTCAAGTCAGTTTCAATTTATTTTCAGTGCCTGACTGAAATTTACTTTGCTCTGTTAAGAATGATTCTGTTTATGCATTGGAAGAATTAACATCATTAAAATATCCATATTACCCAAAGCAATCTATAGATTCAATCCCATTAAAATACCAATGACATATTTCACAGAAGTAGAACAAATACTTCAACAGTTTATATGGACCCAAAAAAGACCCCAAATAGCCACAGCAATCTTTAAAAAGAAGGACAAAGTAGGTAGGCTCATAACATATCAGGTTATACTACAAAACTACTGTTACTAAAAACAGCCTAGTACTGGCACAAGAACAGGCATATAGACCAGTGGAAGAGAACAGAGAACCTGGAAATTGACCCAAGAAATTATGCTCAATTAATATTTGACAAAGGTGGCAAGAGCATACAATGGAGTAGAGACAGCCTCTTTAATAAATGGTGTTGGGAAAATTGGACAGCTACATGCAAAAAAAAAAAAAAATGAAACTAGACTGTCAACTTACACCATATAGAAGAATAAGCTCAAAATGGATAAAGGACTTAAATGTAACTCGTGAATCTATAAAAGGAAGACAACCCAATTAAAAAATGGGCAGAAGACCTAAATAGACACCTCTCCAAACAGGACATACAAAAGGCCAAGAGACGTGAAAAAATGCCCAACATCACTAATCATCAGAGAGATGAAAATTAAAACAACAATGAGATATCACCTCACACCTGTCAGAATGGCTGCCATCAACAAATCATCAAACAACAAGTGCTGGCGAGGGTGTGGAGAAAAGGGGACTCTAGAACACTGCTGGTGGGAATGCAGACTGGTACAGCCACTATGGAAAACACTATGGTGTTACCTCAAAAAATTAAAAATTGAATTGCCATTTGACCCAGTGATTCCACTTCTAGGAATATACCCTAAGAAGCCAGAAACACCAATTAGAAAGAATATATGTACCCTTCATGTTCATAGTAGCACTATTTACAATAGCCAAAATCTGGAATCAGCCCACGTGTCAATCAGTAGACGAATGGATAAAAAATCTGTGGTACATATACACAATGGAATACTATGCAGCGGTAAGAAAGAAAGATCTCTTATCCTTTGAGACGACATGGAGGGACCTGGAGAGTATTATCCTAAGTGAAACAAGCCAAGCAGAGAAAGACAAATACCCCATGATCTAACTTATTTGTGAAATATAATGAACATAACAGTCTGAGGAGCAGGGTGGATCCAGAGACATGGGAGTAGGGTACAGACTGAAAATCCTCAGAAGAGGGGGTGGTGAGGAAGAGATAAACCACAGAACTTATATGCATGTATGCATAACTGATGGACACGGGCAACAAAGCCCGACATGGGATGGGGTGGATGGGGAAGAGGGTGTCAATGGAGAAAAAAGGAGAAACATCTACAGCAAAAATAAATAAATAAAAAATAAAAATAAAGAATGATTATGAAGTTGCCTTTAAGCTGTTGGGTTTTTTTTTATTTTTTTATTTTATTTTTTATTTTGTAACAAATATAATGATTAACCAGCAATAGGCAGACTAGTGGGAGGAATGATTTATTTTTCATCTTTAGTAGGAGATATGCATGTCTATATAAATGAATCCTGATGATGATTTTGTAAGAAACAATGTATGAAACTCACATACTGAGTGAAGAATTTGAAAGCAAATAGGAAACAGGGACTTTGTATAGGCTCAGTGGTCTGTGTGATGTATTTCTGTCTGTGAATAATGTCTAGTTGATATTAAGCCTTTTCAAGAAGTATATCAACCAGGTTTTCTTCTGTTGGTTGTATGGAAGGACACCAATGTAAAATAACAAGTTAAAGACTAAAGGTGCTAGGAAAAAGGAGATGGAAGAAGGATATTTCATATTTTCTGCTTTTGAAGAACTTATATAATGAAAGAAATAAAACAAGTATGTAATACAAATTAAAAATACTTAATATGCTTTATAGTATATAGAATATAAAATCTAGAGTTCATAAATTTTGTTAGGGAGGAAAATAGAGTTATAGAGACAAAGTAAAATAAAGTCTGGACAAGATAGATCTTGAGTAGATGAGTTGGGTGGATGAATAGAGAGGAATGAAGAAAATATTTTTGAAGTTGAGAATGGTTTATACAAAAGTCATGATAAGACCAACAGCAAATTCTGCATGTAGAGCAATAAATATATCAATTACTGAACCAGAGATCCCAGAAATGAAGGTTGCTGAGATTCAGGGAGCAATGTAAAGGAAACATATTTGGGTGAGGCACAGTAATACTGAGGGATTTCCAAAGGTCAGATGAAGGGTTTGAGTTCTATAAATAGACAACCAGAAAATATTTTCTCTAATTCTCTTGTTACATTTCAGAAAGAAAAAATAGTTCCTTTGGAATTTGTCTGTTTATGTGTTTCTGGTTTGGACAGAGTAAGGCACAGAATTAAGAAATAATAAAATAATGCACATCTAAAGTTTGCAATTTAATTGGAAACTGAAGTATTTTAGGGCAAAGTAGCATCATGAGTGCAAAATTTTACATCCATATTTATCTCTCCAACCACCCCCAAAGAGAAAAAGAAACATGACGAAAGAACTCTTTTTTTTTTTCTTTTCCTCCATCCCTTTCTTTCTATTTCACTCTTCCGGCTTCCTTTTTTTATTTTTTAAGAAAAAAGTTTCTTGCACATCAAACGCCTCTTTGAGAACAACATGCACTGAAATGAACACAGAGCAGCCCTAGAGGAGAAGCCACACTTATTAGAGAACACACAACTCTGCACAAACACAGGGGCCTTTCCTTCACAGAAGAAAAGTTTCCGAAAAGGGCAAGGGATGCTTTTGAACCCAGTGACGAGACTGTCTTTTAAATCCACAAAAGGTCAAATAGTAATTGAGATTCAGGTTTTATTTATTTATTTTTAACAGCAACTTCTACTAAGTGAACCAGTAAAAGTTAAGCACTTGAATTAACCGAGCTGAGCATAGACCGAAACATCCCTAAGGCAGAAAGTGACTTTTACTTTGACTCTCCAAACTTTCATATCCCTGGTGATTATAAACACAATGTCATTGCAGCTAAAATACAAAACACATGATATCAGAAGCAATTTCAAACTTTGGCTTCCACATTTCTAGAGCTGTTACTTTGTAAAAACTTTGGGAATTTTCCAAATTCCCCAAGGCTTCAAAATTCTAGTTCCCTCCCACATTGTGACTTTAAATCTCCTCCCTGGGAATACTGAATTTTATTGCTTTGAGGCCTTTGTATTTTTTCCTTTACCTGGATTGAGGTTTTATCTGATAAAATACTAACTTCCTTCAATACCTAGCTTAAGTGCTATCACTCTTATCAGAGTTTTTATGCTGTCCCCTGATTCTATGGTCCTTGAAAACAGACTATCTCTTATTAATTTTTGTGTTTCTAAAGCTTGTATCACAGTTTTGAATACAGCAGTTTTCTTATTAAAATCCATTGAATTAGACTGCACCATGTAGTAGGAGCATATTCACAATTTATCAAACTCTATCTCCATCCTTGATAAACAATTAATGAACATTTACTATTTGATGTGAAGATTCAATGTGTAAGCATATATGAACATGCAGATGTACACATATGTATATATTGTATATTTACATATACATAATATGGATATATATATATGCACACTCCCATATGAATGTATTTATATAGGCATAGATACACATATGCATAGACACATATTCTGCTTAGATGACCTCCTTTAAATTATGAGACATATAAACAAGACACAGTTTGCAAGTAATGGGCAATTCAACAGAGAAACAAAAACTTTCTGTTTTCATAAATAATGCCATCTTGAGAATGAGTTTGAAAGCCAAATGTGACAAAATCATTCTGATAGACTTATATATTCTAAATGAGATTCCCCCCAAAATATTATAAAATCTCTAATTATATATATTATTTTTGGATGTAAACCCTGTCAATATATTTCCAGAATTTTGTTATCTAATGTTGAAGCCATAGTAGATCAGGTTAAATTCATTTAGCATAGCTTTGAAAAAAGTTACTGCTTTTAGCATATTTAATGGTTTCTCACAATCTCTAGGGATCCTTAGCCTCCTCTTCTTTCTTCTTTGGCTCTGTCTCTATTCTATCTTCAAAATTTCAGAATCCAGATGAGACATTGTAGCCTAAAAGAGGATAGATGGGATTCTAGCTCATTAATTAAGGCATCGATTTTTCAGAGGTAGAACTTTCAAATGTGTTTGCAGATTTAGCACAGTCAGTTGGTAGGGTTTCTTTTATGCCACTGTATTTTTCTTTCCTCTGTTTCCTTGTCTTTAGGAGGGTCATTTCTGCCCTTATCAGACTCCTGTTCTCAGTTTACCTTAGTAATAGTCTGAGCATCAGGAGTCTTTCATTTGCAAGTACAGGAACTCATCTTGAATTAACTTAAAGCAAAAAGTAAAGAGAAGTCAGCTTCAACCAACTCCTCTCTCTAACTTTGGCTCTCTGTTACTCTAGGTTGGCAAATTATTCTATAAGGTAACACCATTACCAACAATTGCAGGCTTATCTTACGAGAGTATAAAATCCCATAGAAAGATAGTGAAAAGCTTTTAACACTTTTTCTGACAAAATTCCTGAAAGGGTGGAATGCAACGACAAGATTTATTGGCTGTTTGTGCCACTAGCATAAACTATAAAGACATATAACTAAAGGCCTCGTGTTATGTATGGGTCCCCGCTTGGAGCCACATCTCTGTACTAGGTTCTTTGGCAGGTCTGTGTCATGTACCCATGCTGTCATTAACATCAGTCTGACACTTCCTGAATCTCAAGGACTAAGAAGAAGCAAGTGGTAGCTAAGTGAAGGAAATTAGGATGGCACTCTCAAGAGAAATGGAGACAAGTCCTATATACACAAAAATAACAGATTTCCGCCTCAGAAGGCAAACATACAGTAAGAGTTTTCTTTGGCTTCTCTCCTCTGCTGATGGTGTGTGGGTTTTGTTTCACCTAATTGGTGTTTTCCGAGATGGGAGTTGGAGCGTGGTCACATGAATAGAAACTGGCATTTTTGAAGATCCTTTAACACCTTTTAAACTGGGTTAATCCCATCAAAATGTTTCAGGTGTCCTTCTTTGAAAGTGTGTAAACCTTAGTGGGGCGCCTACAAATCATACTCTACCAGTCCACACTCACATAATAGAAACTAGTGATTTCTCAGAGTTAGCTGTAATCATGCAAAGAAGATTTATTTACAAACAGACAACTCATTTACTTCCCATTTATAAATAGAGAACTGAAGTGAAAGAAATAATTTGGTTAAGAAGCAATAACTCTTTGTGGAAGAGGGAGACTCAAATTGGACCTTGACAGAAGACTGAAAGATACGAGCCAGCACAAGACAGCTGGAGAAAGACATTGACTTGATTTAATTGTTTCTGAACATGTATCAATCAACCACTTTTCTTCTGTAGTCATTCGCCTTCTAAAGATAAAGAACTTAGATTTAAGAAGCCCATCTTGAAAAATGTGGATGATGCTAGAGAGAATGATTGGAACTAGAGAAAGGTCATGGAATTAGAGAGATTTATCAAAATTAAATATAGCTCTCAAAATTAAATTACAAAATGTAAAATGTGCTATTTAATGAGGAAAGAAACCTTTTTTGTTGTGGTAAAGTTCACATAACATAAAATTTGCCATTTGGACTATTTTAAAGTGTATAATTTAGTGGCATTTACTACAATCACAATGCTGTGCAATTGTTACCACTATCTCGTTTGAGAAGAAACCCTGTGTCCATTAAGTAATTTCTTCCAATTTCCTCCCCCTTCCTGGACCCTAAAAACCACTAATATTTTTTTTTTCCACATATGGAAATTCATATGAATGGAGTCATACTATATGTGACCTTTCTGTGTGGTTTCTTTCACTTAGACCTGTTTCTTAGCACTGCTTATCCATATGTAGCATGTATCTGTAGTTCAATTGTTTTTATTGCTGAATAATAGTGCATTTGGTGGGTATACCGCATTTGGTAACCCAATCACTAGTTGATAGACATTTAGGTTGTTTCTACCTTTTGGCTATTAGGAATAGTGCTGTTATGTAGAAGTTTTTTTTTTTTTTTCTTTTTCTTTTTCCTTTTTGAACACCCATTCTCACTTCTTTGGGATATATATTCAGGATGGAATTTCTGGGTAATATGTGCTTAATGTATTGAGGAACTACAAAACTGTCAAGTTGTAAAGTTAGGCTATTGATTTGAAATTTTCTATTTTAATACAAACATCACAGCTATAAATTTCTTTGTATATTGCCTTCACTGCATCCCATAAGCTTTGGCATGTTGTGTTTTCATTTTCATTCTTCTTTCTATATTTTCTGTTTTCCCTTGTGATTTCTTTTTTGACCCATTGGTTGTTTAAGCATATATGTTTAATTTTCATGTATTTATTAATTTTCCAGTTTTCCTTATGTTATTGATTTGTAGCTTCATTTTATTGTGGTTGAAGAAGATAATTTGTATTGTTTCAATTTTTAAAAACTTAGTGAAACTTGTTTTGTAGATGAACATATGGTATACACTGAAGAATATTCCATGTAACCTTGAGAAAAATGTGTATTCTCTTGTTGTACTTATGTTAGGTCTAATTGATTAGTTATATTGTTTAAATCCTATTGATATTGATAGTCTATCTAGAATGTCATATCCTGTCTAGATATACTATGTATTACTGCTAACGTGTATTGAAGTATACAGCTATTATTATAAAACTGTTTATTTCTCCTTTAAATTCTGTCAATATTATTTTTATAAACTTTGAAGCTTTATGCAGTTTTTTTCTTTATATACTTTTGTTATAAGGTAGATGTATATTTATAATTGCTACATTTTTTTTAATGGATTGACCCTTTTATCAATAATATTTTTATGTTTATATTGCTATATCATCTTGAAGGATAAACTCTTTTATTGTTTTTCTATTTTATGTTCTTGTCCATTGTAATAGTTTCTTTTATATGTTTAAATTTTAATTAATTAATAATTATTATTTTTTAATACTCCCTCAAGGATATGCTTATTGATTTTAAACAGAGGGGAAGGCAGGGAGGGAGAGAGAAAGAGAGGGAGAGAGAGAGAGAGGGAGAGAGAGAGAGAAACCTTGATGTGAGAGGTAATGGTTGCCTTCTGTACATGCCTTACTGGGGAACCCAGCTGAAACCTAAGTATGTGCCTTGACCAGGAATTGAACCCCCACAGCCTTTCAGTATATGGGACCATGCTCCAACCAACTGAGCCACACCGGCCAGTACATGCATTTTAATAGTTTTGACATAATGTCTGTCTTGTCTGATATTAGTATAGCCACTTCAGTTCTCTTTTGGTTACTATTTGAATGAAAAATCTTTTTACATCCTTTCACTTTTAACCTGTTTTTGCCTTTATATCTAAAGTGACTCTCTTGTGGCAGCATATAGTTGGATCATTTTTTTAAAAATCCATGTTGCCAATCTATGCCTTTTGATTGAGTTGTTAAAATCATTTACATTTAAAATAATTATTGATAGGGAACAACTTCTGCTATTTTTTTCTACTTGTTTTCTCTGTTTCACTGCTTTTTTGTCCCTCATTTCTTCCATTATTGCCTTCCTTTGTCTTTAGTTGTTTTTTTTTTCCAGTGAATTATTTGATTCCCTTTTTATTTCCTTTTCTATATTTTATTGATTTTTTGAAGTTAACATGGGGAAAATTAAATTTATAACAATTAATTTGAATTGATAAAAACTTTATTTTATTTATTTATTTTTTATTTGTTTTAGAGAGAGAGGAAGAGAGACGGAGAGAGAGATAGGAACATTGATGAGAGAGAACATCGATTGGCCACCTCCTGCATGCCCCCACTGGGGATTGGGCCAACAACCTGGGCATGTGTCCTGGTCAGGAATCAAACTGGCGACCTCCTTGTACACGGGTCGATGCTAAACTACTGAGCCACACCAGCCGGTCAAAAACTTAATTTTAATAGTATACAAAAACTGTGCTACTTTAGAGCTCTATCTTTCCCTTTATGATGTTGTTGCCACAAATTACATTTTAAAAGATAAATTCGAGGCCACATGAACATATTTTAGTGTTTTCCCTTTTTCCCAATTTTATTGAGATATAATTGACATATAGCACTGTATAAAACATTGTAACTTCATGAATTATTTGCCCAATCATATAGAACTAGGTACATGGATGCTAAAGACTTCTCTATCTTGGTCAGAAATAGTATATTCCATTCTAGAGGTTAACAAAAATTATTAAGGCCACACATTTCTACATTCAGCAGGTAATTTAAACTCAGAATTCTAAAGATGATTGGTTCTATTTTTGTATTATCTTGACAAAATCAAATTAATATAAATTCAATCCTACCAAAATATTTTCTCCCTCCTCCAAATTTTTATGAACAAAATGAATCTATGCCTTATGATTTCTGCTGTCTCCTTTTCTCAGATATATAATTCTGCTTCTAAATTAGATTAGATCCTGCCTGGCTGGTTTGGCTCAGTGGTTGAGTGTCAACCCATGCACCAAGAGGTCGACAGTTCGATTCCTGGTCCGGGCACATGCCCAGGTTGTGGGCCAAATCCCCAGTGGGGGGCATGCAGGAGGCGGCCAGTCAATGTTCTCTGTCATCAATGTTTCTATTTCTCTCTCCCTCTCCCTCTTCCTTCCTCTCTAAAATTAATAAAGAAAAAAAAAATCTAAGTTAGTGAGTTTCTTCTATCAACACCAAATATTTCAAAAAATAAATAAATAAATTAGATCAGATCCTATTTGAGCAAATTAACACTCTACTTGGCCTTTGGTTATATTAATTTCTTCATGTTTGGTTGTCCAACATCATTATATTTTTATAAACAGTGGTTGTGTTCTATTCAGCTTATTTGAAACATTTAACAAACAATGCTAGAATAGAATTTTTTTCACTGTTTTGAGAAAAATAAATTTAAATGCAAAAAAATGTTATTGAGTAGTGAGGTTTTATGATTACTTGCCAAATAATCATCATGAAAAATGTTTAATTTCATGACTGACTGACTTTTCTCATTATTAAGCTACACCTTCCCAGTGTGATTCTGAGTTACATAATTATTTCAACTGGAAGCTATTGAGTAAAGAGCTATCACTTGGGTAGCTTTTACTTTTGAACTTCTTTTGGCTCAGAGTTAGCAAAACATAGATTACTCGCAGCCTCTTGCTTTGGATGTAAGGTAGGAGGTTCAAACATTTTTTTTAACCTACACCCTAAAAAGGAAATGTTACTGGGGTAAAGAGAGACGTAATGAATACTTCTGTCAGCACAGGAGCATGTTATTTTAGAGGGGATAACACTGAAGATTTTTTTGTTGTGAGATAAAGCTACATTGAATGTTTTTTCGATACCATAAAAGCAGATGAAGAGAAGACACTTCTCTCAATTCCAATGTTTTCCCTCTTCCTGTGGTGCCTCCCAGGAGTCAGATTTAGAGTGGAGCCTCCTGCTACATTGCCTTGTTATTAATGATTCCATTTCCTCAGTGGCCCAGATAGAGCTATAATCATTTTGTTTCTGTTGGTCTTCACTTCCGTGAGAAGATGAGTGAAAATTGATATATCTGTTCTCTAACTGGCAACGTCTCACCTTCATCGTGTATCCGTTTCTCTCAGTAAAAGGAAAGTATTTTTGTTCCATTTAAAGAGTAGAGAAAAGAAAAGAATATTCTCCTTCTTGACTACGTTAGCTCAGAGAAAGCCAATCACTCTACCTTATTAATGGCTAGGAGGGGAGAGCAATTTCTACACATTCACTGAGTGAAAAATCCTTCTCAAGAACAGGAGGCAGGGCATCTGAGGTATTGTAACTAACATATTTTTTTATATTAAAATATGAGAAAAAAACCTTTTTCAAAGTTCTGGAAACACACAATGGCTTCCAGGTTCTAATGTTTTTGAAGTATAAGTACTATAATCATATTTAATCTACATAAATGCTCCAAGGATAGCCTGATCATCCTAGGTTTATTTAGGCCTTATCAAAAATATAAAATTGGTATTAAATTAAGGATTTACTTTGAAGTTTGACAGTAAAGACTTTACCTATCAGGAGAAAATTAAAAAACTAAAATGCTTTTTGTTTGTTTATTTTTGGGTGATTAGGATCATTATTGCAGAAATGGTATCTGTAAGAATTGTGGTGAAAGATGGATCTTTTTTGGGTGTTCTTAGTATGAAATAAAACAGCAAGGTCAAGTCCTTTAACTTATGCTCAAGTCACAGTCTGAAAACCCAGTTTCTCTGCAACAACTTCATGCTCTTGTAAAGGCCACACTACCACTCGAATCTTGGGGTCTAGATACCTGCAATGTTTATGGCAAATAGAGATTCTCTATGGCCTCTCTGGGCAGCCCTGATAGAGAATCATAGCTCACAGCACTGGGAGTTTGGAAAAAAATCTGTGCTGTTTTGAGGAAGAGCTGCTGGATTAGTTAGTATTGGGCCTTGAAAGAGATTGAATTCCCAACCATGGAACACCAGCTTACCATGTAGCTTGAGCTTTCCATTTTAAGCTGGGTGTTGTATGACACACTTGTTCATACATTTGGGGATATTCATCAGTCCTGTACAGGGGTGGACAAAAAGTAGGTTTGAATTCAACCTCCTCAAAAGGCAGTGGGGCCCTGGCCAGTTTGGCTCAGCGGTTGGAGTGTTGGTCTGCGGTCCAGAGAGACCCGGGTTCAGTTCCCGCTGGGGGCGTGTACCTCGGTTGCAGTTTGTCCCCGGCCCTGGTTGGTCATGCGGGTGGCGGCCGCTCGGTGTGTCCCTTTCACATCGATGTTTCTCTCTCTCCTTCTTCTCTGTCCCTCCCACTGTATCTGAACAAAAAATGGAAGGATGTCCTCCGGTGAGGATAAAAAAAAAAAGGCAGTGGGGTTAACCCAAGCAGGTCACTAAACTCCAGGTTTGTTTCCTGATTTTCAAAGATTGCAAGAATGCATAAATAATGAAGGCCAGCCATTTGAGCACCCACCAGATTGTAACTAAGTACATTGTACCACTGTAACATTCTTTTGAGTTCATAAAGCTACTACAATAATCATAAGCTGCATGTCTTTTTCCATATGAACAACTGTAAACCTACTTTTGCCCACCCCTATATAAATGATGAAATGAAAGTGGTCTATAAGAGATTGAATTCAGGGAGGTTTAAAGGCATGAGTGATTTCCATATGCTGGTGCCACTCAAAAGTGGGCAGTTACAGTATTATAACTTGGGAATGTTCTCTGAATTACACTATTGAAGGAAATTTCTTCCAGAGAAAAACTCCAAGCAGTGTATATGGTTGTTCACTATATTAGTAATGAAGAATAGCTAGAGTTAAGGGTTTTCATTAATTTATGAAATATTGCTAATGGTTTTGCTGGATGGTCAGGAACTTGAAAGAACAGAATTTGATAATTAGCCACAAGAAAGTCTGGGAAGAGGTCAAGTTCCTGACCTCTCAGAATGGGCACAGCCTGTGAAGATATTTGTGATTCATGTGAATGCTGATTAAAGTTCACCCAGTGAGGAGGAGAAACTTAATAATCAGGTGGACAGGACGACACATTCTGTGCATAAACTTTTCTACCACATTCCTTGGTGCTTGATCAATGGGCTAATGAACAAATCATCATGGTGGAAGGGATAAATTACACATGGCTTAACAGCATGGAATTTCTCTTACCAGTGATGACATGGCTAATGTACTGCTTAGTATGTAATGTATCAGCGACAGAGACAAACACTTGGTCTCCATTATGGCACCATTTCTCAAGGGGAGCAGCCAGCCATCTGGTGACACTTTGATTACATTGGGAGATCATCATGGAGAGAAGAGATCAGTTCTCACTTCAACAGACACATCGTCTGGGTATAGATGTACCTCTCCTGCCCATAATTCTTTTGAGAGCACCACTATCCATGGGACCAGAGAATGCTTTATCCATTGTCATGCCATTTTCTATAGCAGTGCTTCTGTTCAAAGAACCGATTTCACAGCAAAAGAAGTGCAGCAATAGCTTACGCTCATGGAAATAATTGGTCTTTCCATATATTTCATCAACCAGAACTTACAGGGTTAACAGATATATGGAATGGCTTATTGAAGACTCAGATCCAGTGCCAGTTAGGAGACAACACCTGGGGGGATGAGATTCTGATATACAGAATGAGTATATATTTGGAAAAAGAGACCATTATATGATGCTACCTCTGCCATAGTGAGAAGACACCAACCTGGGAATAAAGGAATGAACACAACAGTGAATGTTCTGACTATTATACCCAACAATCCCCATGCAGAATATTTGCTTTCAGTCCTAACAATTTTGAATTCTGCTGGTTTGGAAATCTTAGTCTCTCAACTGGGCATGTTGCAACTATGAGACAAAATAGTGGTTCCACTGAATTGCACCATGAGACTGCTACCTGGCCGGTTTGGGTTCTTTTTGACACTGAATCAACAGACAGAAAAGGGGATTATTCTACTTGTTGGAATGATTTATCCCAATTACCGAAGGGTTGTTGCTACACAATGGAGATAAACAGGATTAAATCTGAAAACCAGAAGATCTTCTAGCATTTTTTTTTTTTTTTAATACTACCATGCCCAGTGATAAAGGTTAATGAGAAACTATAGTAGGGGAAAAAAAAAAAAGGCAGCATGATTGAGAACTCAGACCTTTCAGGAAAGAAGATGGGAACTATCCCACCAGGTCAAGAACCCTGACCAGTAGGGGTTCTGGCTGAGGGCAGGGTAAATATGAAATGAAGAGTGGAAGAATGAAGTGATATTTATCAATTACATCCTTGTGGTCAGTTACAGAGTTCAAGAGTGGAGTAGCCTTGTATAGATCTTTTTTCTTGTTCTATGTGTTAATTGGTATATACTAACTTTTTTTCCTTCTCTTATTCCTCATTTTTACTTTTTAGAGCAGTTGTTGGAAGTTAACTTTAAAATTTAGTTGTTAGGTAACAGAATATTCCCTGAAACTGTGATAGAATTTGAAGAGTATTAAAGCCAGTAATTGATATAATGACTGTTGGGACTGTGTTTCTCCTCATTTTGAGGACTGAGCACTTCCTTATTGTAAAAAGACTATCTTTTTAGGTAAAAATACAGAGTTGTTTTGTTGTTGTCAAAAAATACAAACAGGTGAACTTGGGACAGATTGTGAGGTGTGCCTGTTACCAATTTAATGTCTGTCAGTTCTCAATTCGCCTTCACTATTTACTCTGTGATAACAGAGATGGGCCCTGTATATTTTTTTTTCTTGCTAGCTACCATGAGAGGCATCAGTAGAGGGCAATGGAGGGGCACTGGGGCAGAAAGAGGCTCTGATGTGCTTCTCTTGCAGACTCCTGAAGTGTGTACTGTTTTTCCACCCCACGCTCTTGAACTGTGGGTGGATTCAACAGCATCAGGCTCCGGAAGTGCAGGTGGTTTCGGACATGCCTCCTGCTGAACACGGTGACCATCATGCCCATTAGCAAGTAGTTTCCTCCATCATTTCTTTTGACTCCTTTGCAGCAAGTTCTGAGGCTCAGTCTATCCTGAGGAGGACTTCCCCCGGCGTTTCAAGTTCTGAGAATGTGGCAACTTAGTGAACGTTACCATCTGTATATCAAGCTCTATGGTGTTTGGTGGGGAGGTGTGTGTGCCCCTGCTTTAGATATTCTCCTTATATATGCTATTTCTATATTTTTAGTGTTTTTTATTTATTACTTGAAAATCCTTTGTTGTGTTATTCACCTTTTAAAGTTATTTTTGTTTCTGTTTAGTTTTCCTTGATTAAATTACTGTGTGGTTTCTGTCTCCTGATTAGACCATGACTGATACAGTTGACTAAGTGGCTTCCAGCTTGGTTTAATATATAGCATACCAGCAAGATCCTTGCCCTTGAAATATTTCCCATTATTCGCTATAAATGTCTGGCATTTCATATCTGTACATCCATTTAATTTCATAGATATTTATGAATATCTAGGTGCTGGCTCTGTACTATATTCTGGGAGGTAAAATAGAATAATAATGTCTTTTTCTTCTAGGCTTGCAGGGCAGAAACTGAAAAGCAAAGTCTTTTAAAGTATATATTTCCGGAGAGTTAATAGATTTAGTCGACATACAAGCAATGATACTAGTGGAGTCAGGGGATAGAAGGTGGTTTGTTTTAGCATAGGCACAATAGGAAGCAGACTGAAAAGGGATAATTAGCATTTAGAAAGTTTTTAAATTCCAATAAGAAATTACAAACTTAATGGTAGGAAACATGGAAAATACAAAAAATGATAAAGAAAATAAAAGTCCTGCCGAGCCGGTATGGCACAGTGGATTGAGCATTGTCCCATGGACTGAGAGGTCCCAGTTTGATTCCTGGTCAGGGCGCAAGCTCAGGTTTTGGGCTTGATCCCCGGTAGGGGGTATGAAGAGGCAGCCGATGGATGGTTCTCTCTCATCAATGTCTCTATCTCTCTCCCTCTTCCTTCCTCTCTCTAAAATTAATAAAGAGCCCTGGTCGGTTTGGCTTAGCGGTTAGAGCATCGGCCTGCAGTCCGGAGAGACCCGGGTTCGGTTCCCGCTAAGGGCATGTACCTCGGTTGCAGTTTGTCCCCGGACCTGGTTGGGTCGTGTGGGTGGCAACCACTCGATGTGTCCCTTTCACGTCGATGTTTCTCTCTCTCTCTCTCTCTCCCTCCCACTCTATCTGTGCAAAAAATGGAAAAAAAAAAAAAAAAGTCCTCGGGTGAGGATAAAAAAAGAAATTATTTAATAAAAATATATTAAAATAAAATAAAATAAAATTAATAAAGAAAAATTATAAAAATGATGAGATTATTATTTAGAAATATTAAATAACTTCCTCAAAGAACCAGAACTGGGTCACAAGGTCCATAAATCTGTCTCCAAAGCTCATACTTTCTCAGGCTGGGATATAGCCTTCCATTATCAGCCAATCAGCCTTTGTCCTAACTCAGTGGTAAACATGATAAATCTTTTGACCATATATAACAGATACCTGCATTTGTAATTGGTATTTGAGTTACACTATGCATTCAATATTGCAGTCTTTTTATCTTCTAAAGTTATGTCACATTTGCTGTATCATCAATAATGGCTCTGAAGTATTATTTTACCACTTCACTACTGGTTGAAATTTACGCTCTATCTCTGGCTTTCACTATTACAAATAATATGTCCTAAGATGTTGTTTTATGTGTGAATCTTTTGATGACGTTAGGATGAAGTCTTTAGAATAGATTCCTAAAGGTGAAATGATAATCAGACATTATAGCTATTTGTAATAATTTTGACACACATTGCCAAACTTTTATTTTGATGGATTGTAACAAAATACCAAGAATTAACAATGGTACACTGAGAATTTTTATTTTAATATATTGACAGATTTCATTGGAAAAATATGGCATACATTTTTGAAAATATTAAAAGTATTTTATACTTAAAAAAAATTAAGTATTATACTTAATTTGGGTGGGGGTGGGTAGAGTAAATAATATTGTCTTTTGTTGAAATATCTTTTTTTTTTTTTTTAATTTCTTTTTTCCCAAATCTTTATTGTTGGATGTAAAATGTATTACAGATGTTCCACATTTTTCCCCCATTGACCCCCTCTTCCAGCCCTCCAGCCCCCCTCCCACCTTTTCCCACACTATTGTCTGTGTCCATTGGTTATGCATATAAGTTCTTTGGTTTATTTCTTCAGAGAACATTTTGTTGAAATATCTTTAAAAGGTTTTTTATGTTTTATAATAGATATAAAGAACTATTTTTTAAAAATTAGTCTATGTATTTGTGTTTGCTATCTTTGTTGAGAAATTTTTATGCTTGATGTTTGTTTTAAATTTGCTTTATGCCATTAATATGAACAGTTTTTTAAAATTCTTGTATATTAAAATCTATTATTTGCCTTGTTATTGATCTGATTGTGGTTAACTTTAAAAAAAAATATTTACACCTAGCCCTGGCTGGGTGCCTCAATTGGTTGGAGCATCATCCCCCACACCAAAAGGTTGTGGGTTCAATTCCCAGTCGGGGCACATATCTAGGTTGCAGTTTTTATTTTTTTTTATTTTTTTTTTATTTTTTATGAATTTTTATTTATTTTTTTGTTACAGATATTTTACCTTTTTACCCCATTGGCACCCCCCACCCCCACCCCTCCACCCTGTCCCCGGCTTAGTTGTCCATGTCCATTGGTCATGCATACATGCATATAAGTTCGGTGGTTTATCTCTTCCCACCCCCCCACCCCCCATCCCCTCTTCTGAGGGATGTCAGTCTGTGCCCTACTTCCATGTGTCTCGGTCTACTGTATTCCTCAGACTGTTATGTTCATTATATTCCGTATATAAGTGAGATCATGTGGTATTTGTCTTTTTCTGCTTGGCTTCTTTCACTTAGGATAATACTTTCCAGGTCCCTCCATGTCGTCTCAAAGGATAAGAGATCTTTCTTTCTTACCGCTGCATAGTACTCCATTGTGTATATGTACCACAGCTTTTTGATCCATTCGTCTACTGGTGGACACTTGGGCTGTTTCCAGATCTTAGCTATTGTAAATAGTGCTGCTATGAACATGGGGGTACATATATTCTTCCTGATTGGTGTTTCAGGCTTCTTAGGGTATATTCCCAGCAGTGGGATCACTGGGTCAAATGGAAGTTCAATTTTTAATTTTTTGAGGTAGCACCATATTGTTTTCCATAGCGGCTGCACCAGTCTGCATTCCCACCAGCAGTGTATTAGAGTCCCCTTTTCTCCACACCCTCGCCAACACTTGTTGTTTGATGATTTGTTGATGGCGGCCATTCTGACAGGTGTGAGGTGATACCTCATTGTTGTTTTAATTTGCATCTCTCGGATGATTAGTGATGTTGAGCATTTCTTCATATGTCTCTTGGCCATTTGTATGTCCTGTTTGGAGAGGTGTCTATTCAGCTCCTCTGCCCATTTTTTAATTGGGTTCTTTGTCTTCCTTTTGTGGAGTTGTATGAGCTCTCTGTATATATTGGAAATTAACCCCTTATCTGATACATCATTGGCAATGATGTTCTCCCATACAGTGGGTTGCCTTTCCATTTTGATGATCGTTTCTTTTGCTGTGCAGAAGCTTTTTAGTTTGATGTAGTCCCATGTCTTCATTTTCTCCTTTATTTCTGTTGCCTTAGGTGATGTATCAGTGAAAATTCTGCTCCGTATGATGTCCGAAATTTTGTTGCCTACATTTTCTTCTAGAATTTTTATGGATTCACGGGTCACATTTAAGTCTTTTATCCATTTTGAGTTTATTTTTGTGTATGGTGTAAGTTGACGGTCGAGTTTCATTTTTTTGCATGTAGCTGTCCAATTTTCCCAACACCATTTATTAAAGAGGCTGTCTTTACTCCACTGTATGCTCTTGCCACCTTTGTCAAATATTAATTGAGCGTATTGCCTTGGGTCCATTTCTGGGTTTTCAGTTCTGTTCCACTGGTCTATATGCCTGTTCTTGTGCCAGTACCAGGCTGTTTTGGTTACAGTCGCTTTGTAGTATAACCTGATATCTGGTAATGTGATCCCTCCAACTTTGTTCTTCTTTTTCAAGATTGCTGTGGCTATTCGGGGTCTTTTTTGGTTCCATATGAACTTTTGAAGTATTTGTTCTAGTTCTATGAAATATGTCGTTGGTATTTTGATGGGGATTGCATTGAATCTATAGATTGCTTTGGGTAGTATGGACATTTTAATTATGTTAATTCTTCCAATCCATGAACAGGGTATGTTCTTCCACTTTTTTATATCTTCCTCTATTTCTTTTTTCAATGACCTGTAGTTTTCTGCAAATAGGTCCTTTACTTCTTTGGTTAAGTTTATTCCTAGGTATCGTAATTTTTTGGTGCGATGGTAAATGGGATTGTTTTTTCAGTTTCTCTTTCTGTGAGTTCATCATTGATGTACAAGAATGCCGTCGATTTCTTGACGTTAATTTTGTATCCTGCTACTTTGCCAAATTCATTTATTAAGTCTAATAGATTTTTGATGGAGTCTTTAGGGTTTTCTATGTACAATATCATGTCATCTGCAAATAATGACAGTTTCACTTCCTCCTTTCCAATTTGGATCCCTTTTATTTTTTCTTCATGTCTGATTGCTGTGGCTAAGACTTCCAGTACAATGTTAAACAAGAGTGGCGAAAGTGGACATCCCTGTCTTGTTCCTGTTCTTAATGGAAATGTTTTTAGTTTCTGTCCATTGAGTATGATGTTGGCTGTAGGTCTTTCATATATGGCCTTTATTATGTCGAGATATGATCCCCCTATTCCTACATTGCTGAGCGTTTTTATCAGAAATGGATGCTGGATTTTGTCGAATGCTTTTTCAGCATCTATTGATATGATCATGTGGTTTTTATTCTTCATTTTGTTTATGTGGTGTATCACGTTTATTGATTTGCGAATATTGTACCAGCCTTGCATCCCTGGAATGAATCCCACTTGGTCATGGTGAATAATTTTTTTGATGTATTTCTGGATCCGATTTGCTAGTATTTTGTTCAGGATTTTGGCATCTATGTTCATCAGGGATATTGGCCTGTAGTTTTCTTTCTTCGTAGTGTCTTTTTCTGGTTTTGGAATTAGAATTATGCTGGCCTCATAGAACGTGTTTGGAAGTCTTCCTTCTTCTTGAATTTTTTGAAATAGTTTGAGGAGAATGGGTATTAGTTCTTTTTTGAATGTTCGGTAAAACTCCCCCGTGAAACCATCTGGGCCTGGGCTTTTGTTTGCTGGGAGAGTCTTGATTACCTCTTCAATTTCCTTAGTTGTTATTGGTCTGTTCAAGTTTTCTATCTCTTCCGGGAATAGTTTTGGGAGACTGTGTGTTTCTAGAAATTTGTCCATTTCGCTGAGATTGTCGAATTTGTTGCCATATAGTTGTTCATAGTAGTTGTTAACGATCTTTTGTATTTCCGTGGTGTTGGTTGTTACTTCTCCTCTTTCATTTCTGATTTTGTGTATTTGGGTTCTCTCTCTTTGTTTCTTGGTGAGTCTAGCTAAGGGTCCATCAATCTTGTTTATCTTTTCGAAAAACCAGCTCTTTGTTTCATTGATCCTTTGAATTGTTTTTTTTGGTCTCTATGTCATTTATTTCTGCTCTGATCTTTACTATTTCCTTCCTTCTACTTGCTCTGGGGTTTTCTTTTTGTTTGCTTTCTAATTCTTTAAGTTGTGAGGTTAGACAGTCAATTAGAAATTTTTCTTGTTTTTTGAGGTAGGCCTGTAGTGCTATGAACTTCCCTCTCAGAACTGCTTTCGCTGCATCCCATAGATTTTGTGTTGTTCTGTGTTCATTTTCAGTGGTTTCCAGGAAGTTTTTGATTTCTTCCTTGATCTCCTCGGTGACCCATTCATTGTTTAATAACATGCTATTTAGCCTCCATGTGTTGAAATGTCTTTGCATGTTCTTGTTGCAATTGATTTCTAGTTTCATGCCATTGTGATCTGAGAAGATACTTGATATGATTTCAATCTTCTTGAACTTGTAGAGATTTAGTTTGTGTCCTATCATGTGGTCTATCTTTGAGAATGTCCCATGTGCACTTCAGAAGAATGTGTATTCTGTAGTCTTGGGGTGTAATTCTCTGTAGATATCTATTGAATCCATTTGGTCTAGTGCTTCATTTAGAGTCTCTGTTTCCTTGCTAATTTTTTGCCTAGAGGATCTATCCAGTGCTGTCAACGGGGTGTTGAAGTCCCCAGCTATGATTGTATTGTTGTCGATTTCTCCTTGGAAGTCCTCCAGAAGATTTTTAATATATTTTGGTGCTTCTATATTGGGTGCATATATGTTTATCAAGGTTATATCTTCCTGTTGGATAGATCCTTTCAATATTATGTAGTGGCCGTCTTTGTCTCTAGTTATGGTCTTCATTTTGAAATCTATTTTATCAGATATGAGAATTGCTACCCCAGCTTTTTTTTTGCTTTCCATTTGCTTGGAAAATTTTTTTCCATCCCTTCACTTTCAACCTATGTGAGTCTTTTGTTGAGAGATGGGTCTCTTGTAAACAACATATAGATGAGTCATGCTTTCTTATCCAATCAGCTACTCTGTGTCTCTTTATGGGAGCATTCAATCCATTTACGTTTAAGGTGATTATTGATATGTACTTATTTATTGCCATTTTTGTTTAGTGTGGTTCTATTTTTGTTCCCATTTCTACTGCTAATTACAGCAGTCCTTTTAACATTTCTTGCAGTGCTGGTTTGGTGCTAATGTATTCCCTTAGCTTTTTTTTGTCTGGGAAGCTCTTTATTTGATCTTCTATTTTGAATGATAGCCTTGCTGGGTAGAGTAGTCTTGGATTCAGATTCTTGTTTTTCATGACTTTGATTACTTCATGCCATTCCCTTCTGGCCTGTAGTGTTTCTTGTGAGAAGTCAGCTGAGAGCCTTATGGGGTTCCCTTTGTAGGTAACCTGTTGCTTATCTCTTGCTGCTTTTAGGATTCTCTCTTTGTCTTTAATTTGTGGCATTTTAATTACTATGTGTCTTGGTGTGGGCCTGTTTGGGTTCTTCTTACTTGGGACTCTCTGCGCTTCTTGAACTTGAATGCCTTCTTCCTTCACCAAATTAGGGAAGTTTTCTCTCACTATTTTTTTGAATATATTCTCTATCCCTTGCTCCTTTTCTTCTTCTTCGGGGACTCCTATGATGCGAATATTATTACGTTTCCAGTTGTCCCATAGTTCTCTTAAGCTGTCTTCCTGTTTTTTAATAGTTTTTTCCTTTTGTTTTTCTGATTGGTTGATTTTTTCTACCCTGTCTTCTAATTCACTGATCCGGTCCTCAGCTTCCCCTACTCTGCTTTTTAAACCTTCCAATGTGTTTTTCATTTCGGATATGTCATTTTTTATCTCTTCTTGTTGGTTTTTAATTTCCATTTGGCTTATTTTCAGTGTCTCTATGTCCTTACTCATGCTGTTCAGCTTCCTCAAGATCATGGCTCTGAATTCTAGCTCTGTTAACATGCCTAATTGCTCCACATTGATCTCATCTTCGGTGGAGGTGGTTTGCTCTTTCATTTGGCTTCTGTTTCTGTGTTTCACCATTTTAGCTATCACTCTGGGCTTTGGAGCCTGTCAAGTTCTCCCTGTGGGTGTTGGTGTTCTGCTGTTTGTGGCTCCCTCTCCTGTGTTTAGATGAGCGAGGGAGGACCCGCGTTGAATACCACTGTCAAGTCTTACTTTCCTGGTTAAAGCTGCCAGCCCAGGAAACGTACTGTTATCCTCTAGCTTTTTGCCTGGAAGCTAGCAGTCTAGGTTAATTGATGAGTTTTGGGTTGTCAGTTGATTGAAAAACTCCCTCTGGTGCTCAGCCAAGGGGCTTTCACGAGGGTGGGGCAGATGCTGGTCCTTAGTGAGCCTCAATTAACACTTCAATGGCCCACAGGGTGGGGTTGGATCTCCGAGGGAGGGGCTGCTGCCTCTCCCCAGAGCCCTGGGAAGAAGCAATGTGGCCACCGTCCTGAGTGGCTGCACTCAGCCAAAGCTCCGAGAGCCCTCCAAACCCCGAGTGTCCCGACACAGTTCCAGTCCAGTCCGCCCTCCCTCCGCCGGAGCCCAAGGTGAGTGGCTGTGGCTGTTTTAGCCTCTGTCCCGGCTGCGCTGTGGAGCCGCCTGGGAGTGTGACCCGAGGGCGCTGCTCCCAGCTGAGGCCGCTGCCGAGCTGCCGACCGTGGGCTCCCAGCCCCGTCTCGCGCCTTCGCAAGCCTACCGGGATGGAGTCGGTGTCCCTCGTTGTCTGGTCCTCCAAGCTGCTTTTCTGTTGGTTTTTCCCGTCGATGTGTCTGTGTTATAGTTGTAATTCCAGTTTGGTTCTGGGAGACGGTCTGTGTAGCTCCGTTCACTCCGCCGCCATTTTTCGGTCTAGGTTGCAGTTTTGATCCCCAGTGGAGGTGTGTGTGGGAGGCAACTGATCAGTGTTTCTCTTTCACATCAATATTTCTCTCTCTTCCTTCCCCTCTGTAAACATATCCTCAGGCGAGAATTTAAAAAAAAGGTGGGGGGAGAAAAAAAGTAAAAAAAAATATTTATACCTAAACTATATATTAATATTGCCTATATTTGTATATATATCTTTATCATTAAAATATTTACATTTAACCTTAGATCTCCCTGTAACATATTTTGTTGTATGGCTCAAGGTAAGCAGTAAGCATGTAAGTCTTTGTATTTTGTTTTTGCTCTATAAAGTAGGCTTGTAATAAATAGTTCTTATGAATAGGAGGGTATTTTGAAGTGCTGGCATAGCTGGTTGGTTATGTGAGACCTGGGTGGGCTTCTACTTTTGAGAAACTTAGATTTAAAAAGGTCAGCATAACACTCTGGGTTGCAGTGCAGGTGAGGAGAGTGACAGATAATATCCCACTAACATTTAATGACTATGAACACTGCATGAAGCAATTGGCTAAATGTTATTTACATGCTGTTTATTCTCACAACATCCCATCAGTTATATTTTATTATCTTGGTTTTACAGATGTCCAGAGATGTTAGTAGATCAGTAGGTTAGTAGATTTGCCCAAGGTCAGTAAGCTACAGAATGTCAGAACTAGTATACATAATGCATATACTTTAAATTTGAAAAAATGTATTTTGTTTTACTTTGGGTGCCACATGACTAAACTTTTCTTTAAAACCATTGCATACTAGAACTGTATAAAGTGAAATATTTAAATGCTTCTCTTTTTTCCTCAATTTTTTAAACCTACATAGGGCATATTATTCATTCAGCAACTCTTTATTGACTGCTATCATGTTCTAAGCACTTTTTAGAGTATCCGATTTCATAGAGCATGCATTCTTGTATTGTTCTAAATCTACATTGTAATCTTGTTTTTCAGTTAACAAAGCTTGTTTTCATGACTTGCATTTCTGTTTCCATCCCTGTCTCTAGGTCTTTATCTCCATCTCCATCATCTCCATCTCCATCATCTCCATCATCTCCATCTCCATGTCTATCTGAGCATGACTTATTCCCTTTAATCACTCCATAATAGTTACTAAATAGATGTCTACTCAAATTTACTTAATTACTGGTGAAACTTTAGATAGATTCCAGGGAGAGTTTTTAAGATCATTTTTTTTTTTTTTTATATTGAAAGAATGGAGTCAAATGACTTTCATTTATAATGTGTAAAAAATGTCAAATTGCTTTCCAAAAAGATTTCCCTTATATTTACAAATAAATAGATTTTATTAGTCTTTCAAATTTTGCCAATCTGAAGTGTGCAAAATGATGGTCATGTATTAATTTACAGTTGCCTGATGGCTTCATAGGCAACCTCATCTTTTCAAACATAAAGTTTATTGAATGAACTGAAGTAAAGATGATGCAATGCAGGAACCAATTATATTCTTGTTTTTCTGCCAACCCTTCACAATTGCTCCTTGCAATCATTCTTTTCTGCCCCCAGATGAAATCTAGGGTAGATGTCATAGATTTTCTTGATCATTTCAGTCTTTAGAACATTCTCATCTCAGAAGTTTCAGAAATTCTGTGTAGTACATAATAAACATTAAAGCTTGTTAGTCATTTTAAAACTTTCTCACAGCTGGAAATCTACAGCAGTTGAAGAAGGACAAATTTTATGAAATTGGCTTCTAATTAATTAATTAATATAATTATTTTTTATCCTCATCCAAAGACATTTTTTCATTTATCTTCAGATAGAGCAGGAGGGAGAGAGGGAGGAAGAAAAAGAAACATCAATGTGAGAGAGACACATCGTGTGGCTGCCACCGACACGACCCCAAGGAGGGCCGGGGACCAACTGCAACCGAGGTACATGCCCTTAGCAGGAACCAAATCCAGGACTCTTTGGTCCGTGGGCCGACACTCTAACTGCTGAGCCAAATTGGCCAGGGCTGCCTTTTGATTCTTCTTTCTTCCCATTCTTTACCTACCTTTCTAACCCTTGGACAATTGGGCTTAGTGAGAAAAATATCAGAAAAAAATATAGTTCTTTAGGCTTGGTGGAGTTATGATCTCTGGTTAGTGTCCCCCTGGGACAATTTTTTCTTTTTCTCTATAGGAGCCTTTTCTCTGATCCTTAATATTTCCATATAAGGGACCCTTCTCTAGCTTCTAGAACCCCAGTGACACCTCTCCTCCAGCTTCTGTGTTCCCAGAGGTCCACATATCTGTTGGAACTATTTTATCTTCAGGTCAATTTCGAGGAGGGGGATCCCCCTTTTAAGTAAAATTCCATTAAATTTTATGAGATATACCTAGGAAAGTACATACTTAAATATGCAATTTCAGGATTTTTACCGAAGTAAACATATTCATGTAATCACCACTCAGATCAAGAAATGTAACCTTTCCAGCTGAGCAAGAAGATTGCTCTGTGCCCCTTGCCAGAGATGACCAGTCTTCAGAGTGATCACTGCCTCAACTTAGATCTTTGCCTGTTTATCTCTTACGATGCTTTGATCTTAGTGTCTACTTTATCTCACTTAGTATAGGGTCAACAGCTCTCAGTTTGGATAGTAGTTACATTACACACCTTTCTGTACACTTTAACTTTCAATCTTTTGTGTCCCTATATTCAACATGTATGTTTCTAAGGTGGCATATAATCATATTTTAACACTTGCTGTTTTTATTTTTCAATTAGAATACTCAGAATGTTATTTGTAATGTAATTGTTCACGTATTGAATTTAAATCTATCTTTACCATCTGTTTAAAATTATCCAGCTCTTTTGTCTCTCCTCTTGCTTTTCTATATTTTGTTAATTTAAGTAATTTATTATTCCATTTTCATCTTCTATTATGTTGTTAGTTTTACAGCTTTTTTTTTTTTTTTGTACTAGTTAACTTTGGGATTTCAATAGGCATAACTTGACTTATTCAAGTGTTTTTAAATTACTACCTCTTATACATTCTGAACAACGCCATATCTTTCTGTACCGCAGGCCGATGCTCTAACCACTGAGCAAAACCGGCCAGGGCAATGCCATATCTTAAAACACTTTAATTCCACTTAAACCTTCCAGCCTTTATGTTTTTGGTTTTATATTGTTATGGAAAAGACTCAGACCGGACACCGGAGGAGGCAAAGAGGCTTCTTTATTCAGGCACGCGGACCCAGAGGAGGCAGTCTCCAAATTCTGGGCCCCAGTTGCAGAGTGTGCCTAGCTTTCTAGCGGGCTGGGTGGGGCATTCTTTAGATGCCAGAGCAGTAAGCAGCTTACAGGAGCAGGAAGCTAAAGGTCTGGTTATCTCTAGGAGGCAAAAGGGTCTAGTTATCTTCCCGGTATTTGCTTTTTCTAAAATGGCGGTTTACTTCGTCTATCAATGTATTTTATTTCTATTTCAAATATCTCATATTGTTTTTTATGGAATTAATATTCACTTTTACTTACACACGTATTTACCATTTTCATTACACAGTTACATCATTCGTTCCCAAATTTCCATGCATTTCCCAGGATCGCATTCCTTCTGACTGAAAAATATCCTTTTTGTCCTTTCTTCTATTTCTAGTTTGATTAGCTGGCAAGAACATTTATTTCCATTCTATTATCTGGAAATATTTTTATTTGGCTTTAATTCAGCCTTTAGTGAAGTCATTTTATTGTTTTCTGGCTTCTATCCTTTCTTTTAAAAAGTTGAGTTTTAGTTGCAAAGTTCTGTCTTTCAAGACAAATGTTTTCCTTGGTTTGTGTGGTTTTACTAAAGCTCTAAAGTCTACTTAGAGGTAGTTTTTAAACTCTCTGTAAAAACGTTTCTATTTCTAGATTAGTTTTAGTCGTATAGGGTCATCCTTAAGTGATTCCAACTGAAATCCTAAAAATTTCCTAAGCATATCTCCATTCAGTTTTCATGTTTTCCACCAGATAAGACTGCACCTAAGTCTGCTCAGCTTCTCAGCCTCTTAGCAACGGCTCGTCCAGCTTCTCTGCCTCTTAACCTGAGCTGCTTAAAATCTGTGAAGCCTCGAGGAGAAAGTGTTGAATTCCCCTTCATATTTCCCCTCACATGGATTATGGACAAGCAAGTCTGGATTTATTGGCATCCCTGAACTCCATTTTCTGTTTTTTTCTGCTCCATAATATTTGTAAAAGCTCTGCAAAGATTTTCTACCTTAAAGCAGCTACTTCCCTCTCTTTCACATTTTTTTTTAACCTATTTGTCTTCCTGCCCCGACTGCTGATCCGAGTGGAAAGTGACAGGTGTGTGGTCCACTCAGTGTGCTTTTTTTCACCCGGAATCTCAGCCCCTCACACTTGCGCTGCTTTTACATTTCTCTGACACCTTTAATTAGGTTTATGTTTGATGAGTCAGTGTCCACGACAGTCTAACTTATCCTAAGTAAAAGCCTACAAGTTCCCTTTTAAGTCAACCTCAGTCTTACTCTCGTCCCCATGATCCACTTGTGTTGAACTCTGGGTGTCCCGGGCATGATGGAGGTGAAGAGGCAGCCTGTCCTCACTCAGTGAGAGCTGCTCAGCCTCACTCTCAGTCTCTCTGAAGATGGATCCCCTAAGGCCTCTTCAAATCCCCCTTTTACACACCTGCTGATGGATGCCTGGCCATAGTGGCAGAGAGCATTTTTGCCCAGCGCCTGCCAGGCCTTTGCAAATCTCTTCATAGCTATTTTGTTCACATGAGGGATACTTAATGCCTATTGTTTTATCTTAATGAGTTTTTCCAGAAACTTTGACACAGCAAATTTACATTTACCATTTTGCTGCATACTTGTTGGCTCTTTTAAATTGTTCTCTTTATTTTTTTTTTATTAATTAATTTTTGTTAAGGATGTTTCTCCTTTTTCCCCCACTGATTCCCCCCTCCCCCTCCCTCCCTGACCTGTCCCCAGCTTTGTTGTCCATGTCCATTGTTCATGCATACATGCATATAAGTTCTGTGGTTTATATCTCCCCCACCTCCCCCTCTTCTGGGGATTGTCAGTCTGTTCCCCACTTCCACGTTTCTGGGACTACCCCATTCCTCAGACTTTTATGTTCATTATATTCCACAAATAAGTGAGATCATATGATACTTGTCTTTCTTTGTTCGGCTTGTTTCACTTAGGATGATACTTTGATGTCCCTCCATGTAGTCTCAAAGGATAAGAGATCTTTCTTTCTTACAACTGTGTAGTACTCCATTGTGTATATGTACCACTGCTTTTTTATCCATTTGTCTACTGATGGACACTAGGGCTGTTTCCAGATTTTAGCTATTGTAAATAGTGCTGCTATGAACATGGGGGTACATATATTCTTTCTGATTGGTGTTTTAGGCTTCTTAGGGTATATTCCTAGTAGCGGGAGACTGGGTCAAATGGAAGTTCAATTTTTAATATTTTGAGGTAACACCATATTGTTTTCCATAGTGGCTGCACCAGTCTGCATTCCCACCAGCAGTGTACTAGAGTCCCCTTTCTCCACACCCTCGCCAACACTTGTTGTTTGATGATTTGTTGATGGTGGCCATTCTGACAGGTGTGAGGTGATACCTCATTGTTGTTTTAATTTGCATCTCTCTGATGATTAGTGATGTTGAGCATTTCTTCATATGTTTCTTAGCCATTTGTATGCCCTGTTTGGAGAGGTGTCTATTTAGTTCCTCTGCCCATTTTTTAATTGGGTTCTTTGTCTTCCTTTTGCGGAGTTGTATGAGCACTCTATATATATTGGAAATTAACCCCTTATCTGATATATCATTGGCAATTATGCTCTCCCATACAGTGGGTAGCCTTTCCATTTTGATGATTGTATCTTTCGCTGTGCAGAAGCTTTCGAGTTTGATGTAGTCCCATGTGTTCATTTTCTCCTTTGTTTCTATTGCCTTAGGTGATGTGTCAGTAAAAATTCTGCTGCGTATGTCTGAAATTTTGTTGCCTACACTTTCTTCTAGGATTTTTATAGATTCACGAGTCACATTTAAGTCTTTTATCTACTTTGAGTTTATTCTTATGTAGGGTGTAAGTTGATGGTCTAGTTTCATATTTCTGCATGTAGCTGTCCAATTTTCCCAACACCATTTATTAAAGAGGCTGTCTTTACTCCACTGTATGTTCTTGCCACCTTTGTCAAATATTAAATGAGCATATTGCCTTGGGTCCATTTCTGGGTTCTCTGTTCTGTTCCACTGGTCTATGTGCCTGTTCTTGTGCCAGTACCAGGCTGTTTTGATTACAGTGGCTTTGTAGTATAACCTGAAATCTGGTAATGTGATCCCTCCAACTTTGTTCTTCTTTTTCAAGATTTCTGTGGCTAGTCAAGGTATTTTTTGGTTCCATATGAACTTTCGAAGCACTTGTTCTAATTCTGTGAAGTATGCCGTTGGTATTTTGATGGGGATTGCGTTGAATCTATTGATTGCTTTGGGTATTATGGACATTTTAATAATGTTAATTCTTCCAGTCCATGAACAGGGTATGTGCTTCCACTTTTTTATATCTTCCTCTATTTCTTTCTTCAATGACCTGTAGTTTTCTGCGAATAGGTCCTCTATTTCTTTGGTTAAGTTTATTCCTAGGTATCTTAATTTTTTTTTTGCCACATTGGTAAATGGGATGTTTTTCTTAGTTTCTCTTTCTGTGAGTTCATCACTGGTGTATAAGAATGCCATTGACTTCTTGATGTTAATTTTGTATCCTGCTACTTTGCCAAATTCATTTATTAAGTCTAGTAAATTTTTGATGGAGTCTTTGGGGTTTTCTACGTATAGTATCATGTGATCTGCAAATAATGACAGTTTCACTTTCACCTTTCCAGTTGGATCCCTTTTATTTTTTCTTCCTGTCTGATTGCTGTGGCTAAGACTTCCAGCACTATGTTAAATAAGATTGACCAAAGTGGGGATCCTTGCCTTGTTCCTGTTCTTAAGGAAAATGGTTTTAGTTTTTGCCCATTGAGTATGATGTTGGCTGCAGGTCTTTCATATATGGCCTTTATTATGTCTAGATATGATCCCTCTATTCCCACATTTCTGAGTGTTTTTATCAGAAATGGATGCTGGATTTTGTCGAATGCTTTTTCAGCATCTATTGATATGATCATGTGGTTTTTATTCTTTATTTTATTTATGTGGCGTATCATGTTTATTGATTTGCGAATATTGTACCAGCCTTGCATCCCTGGGATGAATCCCACTTGGTCATGGTGGATAATTTTTTTGGTGTATTGCTGGATCTGATTTGCTAGTATTTTGTTCAAGATTTTGGTGTCTATGTTCATCAGGGATATTGACCTGTAGTTTTCTTTCTTTGTTGTGTCTTTTTTGGTTTTGGAATGAGAATTATGCTGGCCTCATAAAACGAGTTTGGAAGTCTTCCTTCTTGAATTTTTTGAAATAGACTGAGGAGAATGGGTGTTAGTTCTTCTTTGAATGTTCGGTAAACTCCCCTGTGAAGCCATCTGGGCCTGGGCTTTTGTTTGCTGGGAGAGTCTTGATCGTATCTTCAATTTCTTCTGTTGTTATTGGTCTGTTTACATTTTCAATCTCTTCATGGTCCATTTTTAGGAGACTATGTGTTTCTAGAAATTTGTCCCTTTTGCTTAGATTGTCAAATTTGTTGCCATATAATTGTTCATAGTAGTTGTTGATGATATTTTGTATTTCTGTGGTGTCAGTTGTTACTCTTCTCTTTCATTTCTGATTTTGTGTATTTGAGTTCTCTCCCTTTGTTTCTTGGTGAGTCTCGCAAAGGGTCCATCAATCTTGTTTATCTTTTCGAAAAACCATCTCTTGTTTCATTGATCCTTTGAATTGTTTTTGTGGACTCTATGTTACTTATTTCTGTTTTGATCTTTACTATTTCCTTCCTTCTACTTGCTCTGGGATTTTCTTTTTGTTTGCTCTCTAGTTCTTTAAGTTGTGAGGTTAGATAGTCTATTAGAGATTTTTCTTGTTTTTTGAGGTAGGCCTGTAGTGCTTTGAACTTCCCTCTCAGAACTGCTTTTGCTACATCCCATAGATTTTATGTTGTTGTGTGTTCATTTTCATTGGTTTCCAGGAAGATTTTAATTTCTTCCTTGATCTCCTTGGTAACCAATTCATTGTTTAATAACATGCTATTTAGCTTCCATGTGTTCAAATGTCTTTGCATGTTCTTGTTGCAATTGATTTCTAGGTTCATGCCATTGTGATCTGAGAAGATGCTTGATATGATTTCAATCTTCTTGAACTTGTAGAGACTTAGTTTGTGCCCTAACATGTGGTCTATCTTTGAGAATGTCCCATGTGCACTTGAGAACAATGTGAATTTTGTAGTTTTGGGGTGTAATTCTCTGTAGATATCTATTAAATCTATTTGGTCTAGTGCTTCATTTAGAGTCTCTGTTTCCTTGCTAATTTTTTGTCTAGAGGATCCATCCAGTGATGTCAGTGGGGTGTTGAAGTCCCTTGCTATAATTGTATTGCTATCGATTTCTCCTTGAAGTCCTACAGAAGATTTTTAATATATTTTGGTGTTCCTATATTGGGTGCATATATGTTTATCAAGGCTATATCATCTTCTTGGATAGATTCTTTCAATATTATGTAGTGGCCTTCCTTGTCTTTAGTTATGGCCTTAATTGTGAAATCTATTTTATCAGATATGACTATTGCTACCTCAGCTTTTTTTTTTTTTTTCCCTTTCCGTTGGCTTGGAAGATTTTTTTCATCCCTTCACTTTCAACCTCGGTGAGTCTTTTGTTGTGAGGTGGGTCTCTTGTAAACAACATATAGATGAGTCATGCTTTCTCATCCAATCTGCTACTCTGTGTCTTTTTATGGGAGCATTTAATCCATTTACATTTAAGGTGATTATTGATATGTACTTATTTATTGCCATTTTTGTTTAGTGTGGTTCTATTTTTCTTCCTATTTCTCCTGTTAATTATAATAGTCCTTTTAACATTTCTTGCAGTGCTGGTTGGTGCTAATGTATTTCCTTAGCCTTTTTTTTTTTTTTTTTTTGTCTGAGAAGCTCTTTATTTGACCTTCTATTTTGAATGATAGCCTTGTTACATAGAATAGTCTTGGATTCAGATTCTTGTCTTTCATGACCTTGATTACCTCATGCCATTTTCTTCTGGCCTGTAGTGTTTCTGTTGAGAAGTCAGCTGAGAGCCTCATGTGTTTCCTTTGTAGGTAACCTGTTGCTTCTCTCTTGCTGCTTTTAGGATTCTCTCTTTGTCTTTAATTTTTGGCACTTTGATTACTATGTGTCTTGGTGTGGGCCTGTTTGGGTTCTTCTTACTTGGGGCTCTGTGTGCTTCTTGAACTTGAATACATTTTTCCTTCACCAAATTAGGGAAGTTTTCTGTCACTAGTTCTTCAAATATATTCTCTAACCCTTGCTCATTTTCTTCTTTGGGGACTCCTATGATGCGAATGTTATTATGTTTTCAGTTGTCCCACAGTTCTCTTAAGGTGTTTTCCTATTTTTTAATTAGTTTTTCCTTTTGGTTTTCTGATTGGTTTATTTTTTTCTACCCTATCTTCTAATTTACTGATCCGGTCCTCAGCTTCTTCTCCTCTGCTATTTAGACTTTCCAATGTGTTTTTTATTTTTGATATGACATTCTTTATTTTTTCTTGGTGGTTTTTAATTTCCAACTGGTTGATTTTCAACATTTCTATGTCTTTACTCATGGTGCTCATGTCCTTACACATGCTGTTGAGTTTTCTCAAGTTCATGGCTCTGAATTCTACTTCTGTTAACTTGCTTAATTGCACCTAATTTATCTCATCTTTGGTAGAAGTCTCTTGTTCTTTCATTTGGCTTTTGTTTCTGTTTTTCACCATTTTGGCTATCACAGTGGGCTTTGGAGTCTGCCTAATTTTCCCTGTGGGTGTTGGTGTTCTGCTTTTTGTGGCTCCCTCTCCTGGGTTTAGATGAGGCAGGGAGGACCTACTTTAAACACCACTGTCAAGTCTTAACTTTCCTGGTTATAGTTGCTAGCCTAGGGTATGGTAGTTATCCTCTAGCTTTTTTGCCTGGAGGCTATTAGTAGAGGTCACCTAAGGAACCTTGGTTTCTGAGTTGACTGAAAAACTCCCTCAGGTGCTCAGTGTAAGAGGATTTCCTGATTCTGGTTATTAATTGGCCTCAGTTAGCATTTCAATAGCCGCCAGGTGGGGTTGAATCTCCGAGGGAGGGTCCAGCCACCTCTCCACATGACCCTGGGAAGGAGTAAGATGACCACAGTCCTGAGTGGCTGCACTCAGCAAAAGCTCTGAGCACCCTCCAAATCCCGAGTGTCCCTACACAGTTCCAGTCCAGTCTGCCCTCTGTCTGCCAGAGCCCAAGGTGAGTTACTGCTGCCAATTTCACCTCTATCCGTGCTCTGAACTGTGGAGTCGCCTGGGACTTTACCCCGAGGGTGCTGCTCTCAGCTAAGGGTGGCCGAAGTTGCGGCAGCTCCCAGCCTAGGGCGTAGCACCCAGCCAAGGGTGCAGGATCCAACCGAGGTGGCTGCAGGTCCCAGCTGAGGCCACAGGACCCAGCCAAGGGCGCAGCAGGTCCCAGCCCAGGCTGCAGGTCCCAGTCGAGTCCGCTGGTCCCTGCGGACCGTGGGCTCCTGGCCCCCTCTCGGGTCCTCGCAAGCCTACCAGGATTGAGTCAGTGTTCCTGGTTATGTGGTCCTCCAAGCTGCCTTTTGGTTGCCCCTTCCTGACGATTTGTCTTTATTTTTGTTGTAATTTCAGTTTGGTCCTGGGAGATGGTCTGCATAGCTTCCATTCACTCTGCTGCCATTTTTTCCAATCTAAATTATTCTCTTTAACTAGTTATATTCTCTAACGATTTTTTCCTGGTAGCTTTTTTCGACTTGAAGATTGGTTTTGGTGTGTTTTAATCAAATGTTAAATATTTCCAATGTTTTTGTATTACACTTATTTTTAACTTTATAATATATTTTGTTATAATAAGCATGAAGTAGAGTTGTTTTTAAAATGTATCTCCCACCCTGGCCGGTTTGGCTCAGCGGTTAGAGCGTCGGCCTGCGGTCCTGAGAGACCCGGGTTCGGTTCCCGCTAAGGGCATGTACCTCGGTTGCAGTTTGTCTCCGGCCCTGGTCGGTTGTGCGGGTGGCAGCCACTCAATGTGACCCTTTCACATCGATGTTTCTCTCTCTCTCTGTTCCTCTCTCTCCCTCCCACTCTACCTGAACAAAAAAAGGAAAAATGTCCTTGGGTGAGGATAAAAATAAATAAATAAATAAATAAATAAATAAATAAATAAATAAATAAATAAATAAAATGTATCTCCCATGTACAAAACCACATAGTAAATAGTTTGTCCGTTCACAGTCGTTTAAAGTCTCTCTGTTCTCCTAAGCTATATTCAGTTCCTTTCTTAGATTTCCAAAGGAAAAGTAAATAACATCTAAAATAGTGAGGTTCTTATCTTTTTTGAATATTTATATTTTTTATTCTTTTACTTATTTGCCACACTAAACATAGAGTGAAAATATTAAATAATAATAGTAATTAGCATATATTCTGATACTTTTTCTCTTTTTAACATTAATGCTCTTGTGCTTTCCCTTTCTAGTTGTTATGTCTATTGTACCCAGGCTAAGATTGATTTTACTATTTTTTTAATGTTTAAATGAGCCTTGATATTTTTAACAAATTCATTGGTTTGATTTCTAAAATTTCATTTAAATTTTTTTAAAAAATTATCTTTACTGTTGAAAGTATTACAGAGGTCCTCCCTGTCCCCATTGTCCCACCACCCCAGCTTAACCGCATTATTGTCTGTGTTCATGGGATATGCAAATACGCATATACGTTCTTTGGTTAATCTCTTCTCTCCCTTCCTTCCCCATCCCTCAGAGATTGGTCAATCATATTCCATGCTTCCACTTAGCAAAATACTCTCTAGGTCCCTCCATGCTGTCTCAAAGAGTAAGAGATCCTTCTTTTTTACACCTACATAGTATTCCATTGTGTAAATGTACCACAGCTTTAAAAAAAATTTTTTTTTCTTTATTGATTTTAGAGAGAGGAAGTGAGAGGGAGAGAGAGATAAAAAAAAATCAATAAGAGAGAACATCAATTGACCACCTCCTGCATGACTCCACTGGGGATCGGGACCTGGGCATGTGTCCTGACCAGGAATCAAACCAGTGACCTCTTGGTGCGTGGGTTGATGCTCAACCACCGAGCCACACTGGCTGGACTATCACAGCTTTTTTTTTATCCACTCATCTGCTGATGGGCACTTAGACTGTTTCCAGATCTTAGCTATTATAAATAGTGCTGCTAAGAAGATAGGGGTACACATATTCTTTCTGCTTGTTGCTTTAGGCTTCTTAGGATATATTACTAGAAATGGGATCACTGGGTCAAAAAGCAGTTCCATTTTAAATTTTTTGAGGAAACTCCATGCCGTTTTCCACCGTGGCTGCACCTATCTGCATTCTCACCAGCAGTGTGCTAGAGTCCCCTTCTTTCCACATCCTCACTGGTTTGCGGATTTGTTGATGGCGGCAATTCTGGCAGGTGTGAGGTGATATTTCATTGTCCTTTTGATTTGCATCTCTCTGAATGATTAGTGACTATGAGCATGTTTTCATATGTCTCTTGGCCATCCACTTTGGAGAAGTGTTTATTTAAGTCCTTTTCCAGTTTTTTAATTGGATAGTTTGTCTTCCGTATTTGTGTATAGAACTAAGAGCAGTAGTTACGTATTTGTGCTTTGCTTGATTGATATGAAATGCTTTCCATCTTTTCACTTTATTTGTTTAAATTCATCCCCCGAGGACATGCTTTTACTGATTTGAGAGAAACATCAGTGTGAGGATGAAACACTGATCTATTGCCCCCTGCATGGACTTTGACCAGGTATCAAACCTACAACCTGGGTATGTGCCCTGGCCAGGAATCCAAACTGCAACCTTTTGCTGTACAGGACGATGCTCCAACCATGGGAGCCGCCTGGCCAGGGCACTTTCCATCATTTGTTACTCACTCTCTGAAGTGGAACGTATAACAAAGGAATCATCTTATTTTAGCTATAACCAATAAAACTGATTCATGCTGAAGTCTATTTTAAGTGTGATTTTTTGTCCATATCTCCACTTTCCTCTAGGTGTATTTTATTTATATTTTATTTTTCTTCTTTAGGCCATTTTAATGATTTTTAGTTTTCTAGGATATCACACACTTGATCTGTATTTGAAAATGTGTGAGTACCTGAAGCAATTCCACAGGGTCAGACAATCAAAAGCTCATGAAACTCCACAGGGTTTCCTCTACATTTACTTGTCTTTGCATTTCATTTTCCATACTACTTATTTGGGCCACATGGAATTTTATTTCCCAGTTATTACTTTGTTTCGTTATTTATTCATAATTATTTATGCATACATTAATTAGAGGATTCATTTCCCCCCCACTAATAGTTTTTGTATTTTACACTTTTTATCTTGATCCATAAGTTATATGTTGTGTACAATCTCAAGCAATTTCATCTTTCATAGTTTTTGCATCTTCTAAAATGTTCCTGTTTTCCTCCGTTTGTTTATTTGTATGTGAACTGTGGATAGGATGGTTACTTGAGGGGTTTTTTTGGTTAGCATTATGAAGATGTTGCTCCATTATGTTCTAGCACTCAGTGTTAATAAATAATAACAATTTTTGATACCAATTTGAGTTTCTTTTTTTAATATTTGAAAACATTCTAGGTATACTTTTTAGCCCTAGTGATTTGGAATTTTAGCATAGTATTTCTTTTTCTCTGAGAATGAAGATTTTGCTTGTTGAGCTTGGTCCTTCTATTTTAAAGTGATGGTTTTGGAATACTTGTTATCCTCTACGTATTTTGATTTCTAGATCATAGTCAGCCTAGTTGTACTGTTTCCAGCCATATGCCTCTGCCAGTTATTAATACTGTGTGAGGACTTTCCATCCTTCTTATGGCCAGCTGTTACCATAGCCACAACCTTGCCTCTCCATCCTCACTCTCACTGGTCCAGCCTAAGGGCACAGGTACTGCTGCCTGCTGCATAGCACAGGCGGAAGGGGATGAGGCTACTAGCCTAGCTGCTTCAAGTGTAGTTCCCAAATTAATCATCATGGTGGATATCTCTTTCTTCTTCATGTATTCGTTTAACATACTCTGAGATTAGAAGTCCCAGAGCCTCTCCTATTTTCATAAAATACTTTTAGACATTTTAATCATGGTTTTCTGAAGTATTTGTTTCTCTATGGGTTATATCTTTCAACAATTTTTCAAAAAATTTCTGTTCCGTTGATAGCTCTTTTTGTTGTTTTGCCCTCCTCTTATTGATTTTTTTCCCTCTTTTTATAATCCAGTATATTTCATGGTATTTGTAAGCATAGAGCTAGCTGAAATCAGTATTTACAAAGTAGAAGTTTTATTAAATACCGGGACACAGCAGAAGGGAGCAGCAGAGAAATAAGCTATGGAAACCATGACATTATATTTCTTTTGTGTCAGAGTTTTAAGGAGGATCTAAGCCTGTCCATTATTGATTTTGCCTTTCCATTATCTTACTTCATTTTTTGTTGTTTTAGTAAAGATCCTTATTTGATCTCATCCACATTGCAACATTTAATATCAGCACAGTCTGTGAAGGCAAAATATCTTGATTGTAAGATTACTGGTGAAAAACATTTTAAGGTACTTTTTATTTACTATGACACATCAGTGTGATCATATCTTCTCTAAAATATTATTGAATTCATAGTACTGCAAGTCTTCTAAGGCACTCTCTGTATCAATAAGCTGTAGACAGCACAAAAGGAGTCTGCTAAGAGGGCTTGCTCCCCAAGGAAGCAGACATTTCTTTTTGTCCTGAAGTCCAGTAATATATATTTTTTATGCCTCTCCTTAAAAAAAGAAGTAACCTCCTAGGTTTTTATTCTATTGCTTGTTGCCCAGTTAACATATTGTGAAAAATCAGACAACATTGTCTCTAATGAAAGCTTTGTCTCCATATTGTCAAAAATAATGGTAGTAACCTGTAACATTAAGCAAGATTAGACTGAAGGCAAGGGAGCATTTGTTTTAGGTAAATGGTTCCTGATGTCTGAAAGTGATGGAATCTCATCGATGCCTTTAAACGTTGCACAATCTTTGTCTGATTGCTTTTGAGGAGGACTGGTGTTTCAGTTGTGTTTAGTTTAAGTAACAAAGAAACCTGGTTTATACTGTCTGAGGCTGAAGGACAGAGGTGATGTGGATTTTAGGTTCTGTTGAATGTTCCCTACTCCATGCTATGCCTTATCCTAAGACTCGTGTGTAGATGACTGTAATGGTTCCAGACATCTCATCCAACGCCCAGGAGAAGTCATCTCTTGCTGTGTGACTTTTCTAGAAGCCCCTCAGAGAACAGCTCAAATGCTTCATTAGCTGGCATTGGGTCACATGGTCATTTTCAAACCAAACTAGCAGGAGGAGTAAAATTATTATGATTAGCTTAGACAGAATAGAATACCAGAGATGGAATCAGGTTCTTCTGACCCATATGTCAGAAGTGGTTGGCTCTGTGCACTGAATTAAGTAAGAGGGAGTCGAGATAGAATAGATATTGAGTCAGAAACCCAACATGTTAGTGCCCATTGTATCTTAGTAGTAGGGTACAAACTTTGAAATTTTTAATTTTTGAAATGGTTGTATTAGAGAAAAAAGTGTGTGTAATCTAATAAAATCTAACAGGCAATTAATAATGAAGTAGAGTATTAGACACTCTTTTTTTGTCCAGTGATGAAGTTTTAATAGCATGGCTTCTTTTTGTTTTGTTTTGATATATCTTTATTGTTGAAAGCATTACAGATGTTTTTCCATTTTCTCCTTCCATCGAGAGTCTCCTTCTAGCTCCCCTCACCCCTCGCCTTTACCACAATGTTGTCTGTGTCCATTGGTTATGCCTATATGCATATAAGTTTTTTTGGTTTTTCTCTTTCCACCCTCAACCCTCCTCCCCTCTGAGGTTTGTCAGTCTATTCCCTACTTCCATGTCTCTGGATCTACTGTATTTTGTTCAACAACTTATTGTGTTCATTATATTCCACAAATAAGTGAGATCATGTGATGCTTGTCTTTCTCTGACTAGCTTATTTTGCTTAGCTTAATAATCACCAGTTCCCTCCATGTCATTTCAAAGGGTAAGAGATCTCTCTTTCTTATAGCTGCATAGTATTCCATTGTGTAAATGTACCACATATTTTCTATCCACTCATCTGCTGATGGGCACTTAGTCTAGGCTGTTTCCAGATCGTAGCTATTGTAAATAGCACTTCTAAGAACATAGAGGTGTTAATACTCTTTCTGATTGGTGTTTCAGGCTTATCAGGGTATATTCCTAGTAGTGGGATTATTGGATCGAATGGCAGTTTGTTTTAAATTTTTTGAGGAAACACCATATTGTTTTTTATTTAAGTTAATTGATGATGATAAAATATTGGTGAGCAAAGTAGAGCATGAATATAATAGGTGTTAATCATATAGCTTATTTATTTATTTTTAATTTTTTTCTTTATTGATTTTATAGAGAGAGGGAAGGAGAGAGAGAGAGAGAGAGAGAGAAACATCAATGAGAGAGAACATCAATTGGCCACCTCCTCATGCCCTCCTATTGGGGATTTGGTCCACAACCTGGGCATGTGCCCTGACCGGGAATCGTACCGGCAACGTCTTGTTGCATGAGTCAGTGATCAATCACTGAACCATACCAACCGGGCTATTTAAAAAAAATTTTGACCCTTAAATACATAAAATGAATGTAATATAATTTTCATATTTATAAGTTAACACTTTTGCTGTTCACTTTCTTTTATCATTTATTTTCTGAAGATGCTCTATGTACTTGTGTAACATAATTGCATTTGGGATCACATGTTTCCATTTAGGGAAAACAGTTCATGAACTATATTAAAATGAAGTATATTTTTGATATAAAAATACAACATAACTGGAGATAAAAATATTATTTTTTCTAATTTTTAAAGAATCAACAATTAAATGGGACTTTTAAAATATAATCATACTTGATGAATACCTAGTTTTTTTTTCATCAAGCTTAATGAAGTTTTGAAAATCTAAAATAGGTCACCTCAAAAATCTATTATATTTTCATACTTCTATAATTCTTGCTTCTTTAACTAAACTAAGGATGGTAATTGTTTTGCAAAGCATGAAGTTTAGACAGGAACTTAATCCTAGCAAAATTTAGTAGTTATTTCTCTAGGCCCCATATAAAAATGTACATACTAAGCCCTAACATTGGGTGTCTTCCAAACATTACCAGGTACTCACTTTTACTCCTCTGAAATTTAGGTGCACTCCTCTGGGAAAATGGTAATGGTTACAAATTTAGTTTTATTAAGAAAAGGCTTTATGCAAGCTTAATATTTTTTGATATTGCCTTAAACTTTGTTTTGATTAATAGTGATTTTAATGGCATCCCATGAAGCTTGGAGGAAGTCTGTGATCTGGAGGACTGAGTGGGGATTTGCTACCAGTGCCCCTGTGAAGGAAGCCTGGGGCCAGACTTTGATGTAAATGGTGGGATAATGACAGGTTGTGTTTGGTGATAAACATCTGCGTCAAATCATCCTGAGAGGCATACTGGAGTTTTCAGCTGTGGTTGGAAGATAACTGGCAGTCACATCAAGTCATAGCTCTAATGTTGATAATTTACAGGACTAGGAGAACATAAGGGAGATTTGTTTCAAAATACACACCTTTTAGCACCTGAGACATTGCAACTTAGGGTGACTGCTGCTGGCAAATGAGAGCACAGAATTTGCCGGAACAGGCCTGAAGTGTATCTACTGTTTTATACAGATCTACAAAGAATGGTGTCTCAAAGTGATCTTATTTTTTCTTGTTTGAAATGACCTTAATTGCTTTGAACCCCACGCAATTAGATAGCATGACAAAAACTTTCAGATTTATTTCCCATGATGGTGAAGAAAGCGTAGTTACTGATTAGTACACACTACCAATATTTTTGAAGTGAGAAAACAGATATCCACTTAAGTGATCTTTTTACACAAAACGAGAGAAAAGAGACCATCAAGAATTAAAGGAATGTGTGATACATTATGAGGATGCTACCTTTCACAATGAAAGTGTCTTTATATAGAACAATCTTTTAAAAATTTGCATTATTTAAATAATGAAAATTAAAAAATATATAGTATTGAAAAAAATGTAATATTTTAAAAACTATTTTGATTTTATTTCTAAAATCTAAGCTGTGGTATACAGAATTTAATGTAAGACAGAATTAACTGGAGAATTAGGTGAAATGCTTATCTCTTGGATTGTGATATTTTCTCATCTATTCCAATCCAATGGATCTCAGTTTGGCACACACAAAAAATTCTATATTTTCAACGAGCATCTCAGTTATTCTAAAGAAGGATGTATGCAGACCTGTTTAGAGACTGAGAAATAATGGTCTGTGTATAGGAGTCAGGAAGAAACAATTAGAATTGTCATGTATTGAGTTGTTCACTATATGTACTCTTAAGATATATAGGAAGGAGTTGGCCAAAAAGTACACTTATTAGAGAGAATTTTGAAATGAGGTTTTCTCTCAGTTACAAACTGAATGGCTATGTCCTTCTAAATTTATATGTTGTGGCTTCTTTGTTCTGGTATCCGTGTCACATGGATGCAGATGATAACATCTGCATGGCTGAGGGTCATATTAGACATGGAAGAATAATATTGATTCTCTAGTCAAGTCATACACTTTGGCATACAGGTTTTCCAAGTAAGTGACAAAAACTACATTCAGGCCAGGAATATTTCATTCATTCCAGAACTATGCAATGCTTAATACAATTAGAAGTAAGATCACAGCATACTCAGAAATGAACAAACTTTTCATTAGTTTCAACTGTCCCAGGACAAAATAGTATGATCTATTGTTCTTACTGAGCCAAGCATTGTAGGACCAAAGTGGGGAACAAGTTTTCAGGTATTTCCAAAAATTAGGCTAATGACTCAAATCATTTATAGAGATTATCCTGCATATTAAGAATAGAAAATTTGGGGTAAAAAGGTACTAATTATTTTACATTACAAAACTGTTACTTAGTGGGAAAATGGTACATTTTTATTTTGGGCTTCAATTTAATTAAAAACATTTATTAAATGCCTGTTATGTGTATATTTACAGCTCTAGGTAATACAAAGATACAATTGCAGACTCTCTCATGGAGTAGATAGACTCAAATAACATGAACTATGATACAAATCAGACTGGGATGTGTATTTTTATCATAGGAGTAAAAAGAGCATATAGAGAGCTCAGAGGAGCATTCTTCACTTGAAGTGACTCTCCTGAATGTGAAAGTGATAAATAATTTTGGAGACAGTAATCTGGTATATTCTTGAAATCTTTAAATTTTAAGCATGCCATTATTCATTTTAGCATTGTTAGAGAACAAGTATTTACGTGTACATAAATCTTCCAGACAACTGTTGCTTACCTCCTAAAGCACCAATTCCATTCACAAGTATGATTTAAAAAATTTGTTGTGAAAGTAATAGAGAATAGTATAAAAAATAAGGACACGATTGTTAAAAATCTCACTACTGGGACTTCTAGCTTTATCTCTGACATAAACATGTTGGAAGTTGTTAGTGTTCAATTTACAACAAGAAAAAGGCAGACAAATGGAAAAATCAGGATTCATGTGAAAAATGAAGTCAAAGGGCAATCTGCCACCCACAAATCTGGAAAGATAGGCACATGTAGAGAGAGAGAGAGTTAGAGATATAAAAGAGAAAGCAAGATCTGTTTCTGCTTACCTGGATCAGAATTTACTGGAACCATAAACTGTTTGAAACATTTATTTTATTTATTTATTTTTTCTGATTATATATTTTATTTTGTTTTTCCTCTTGCTATTATACTTTTTTTTTCAGTTGTTGAAAGTATTACAGATGTTCATCCTTCTTTCTGATTGACCCCTCTTCCCTACTCCCATCCCCTTCCTGCTTCCCCCAACCTAATGTCTGTGTCCATTAGTTCTGTGGTTTATCTCTTCCCATCCCTCTCACCCCAATCTCTCTGAGGTTTGTTAGTCTGTTTCCTACTTCCATGACTCTGGATCTATTTTGATTGACAGCTTATTTGTTCATGATATTCCATAAATAAGTGAGATCATGTAGTACTTGTCTTTCTCTGACTGGCTTGTTTCGCTCAGCAAGTACTTTCCAGGTCCCTCCATGTCATCTCAAACAATAAGAGATATTTTATTCTTACATTTGCATAGTACTCCATTGTGTACATGTACCACAGCTTTTTTTACCCACTCATCTACTGATGGACACTTGGGCTGTTTCCAGATCTTAGCTATATTGTAAATAACATTGCTATGAACATAGGGGTGCATATATTCTTTCTGATTGGTGTTTCAGATTTCTCAGGAAATATTCCTAGAAGTGGAATCACTGGATCAAATGACAATTCCATTTTTAATTTTTTTGTGGAAGCACCAAATTGTTTTCCATAGTGGTTGCACCAGTCTACATTCCCACCAGCAGTGTGATTCAGCCCCCTTTTCTCCACACCGTTGCCCACACTTGTTGTTTGAAGGTTTGTTGATGGCAGCCATCCTGGCAGGTGGGAGGTGATATTACATAGTCATTTTAATTTACATATCTCTGATGATTAGAGATGTTGGGCATTTTGTCATCTGTCCCCTGGCCATTTGTATGTCCTGCTTGGAGAAGTGTGTTTTCAGGTCCTCTGACCATTTTTTAATTAGATTGTTTGTCTTCTTTTTGTTGAGTTGTATGAGTACACTATATATTTTGGATATTAATCGCTTATCCAATGTACCATTGGCAAATATGCTCTCCCAGAGAGTGGGTTCCCTTTTCATTTGGATGCTGGTTTCTATTTTTAATTTTTTAAATTATTTTTATATCAGATAGAACAAGAGGAAGAGAGAAAGAGAAATATCAATGTGCGAGAAACACATCAAGTAGTTGCCACCCACACAACCCCAACTGGGGTGGGAATAAACTGCAACCGAGGTATGTGCCCTTAGTGGGAACTGAACCAGGGACTCTCTGGTCTGCGGGTTAATGCTCTGACCACTGAGCCAAACCAGCCAGGGCTGATGCTGGTTTCTTTTGTCATGCAGAAGCTTTTTAGTTTGATGTAGTCACTTTTATTAATTTTTTTCTTTTTTCTCTTGCCCTAGGTGATATATCAGTGAAAATTCCACTATGTATGATGTCTGAGATTTTTCTGCCTACATTTTCTTCTAGGATTTTTATGGTTTCACAAGTTACATTTAAGTCTTTTATTCATTTTGAGTTTATTCTTATGTATGGTGCAAGTTGGTGGTCTAGTTTCAGTGGGGTTTTTTTGGCATGTAACTGAGTAGTTTTCCCAGCACCATTTATTGAAGAGCCTGTCTTTTCTTCATTGTATGCTCTTGACTCCTTTGTTGAAAATTAATTGTGCATACTGTCTTGTGTCAATATCTGGGTTCTCTGTTCTGTTCCATTGATCTATAAGCCTCTTCTTGTGCCAGTACCAGACTGTTTTGATAAACTGTTTGAAACATTTAACTGATAATTTTGGTGAATTAATAGAGGCTGAGTGTGGACTAGTGTGAGCGTGAGAATCTCTGAGGAAATGAAGTCTTAAAAGGATCTGCACACTTTCTTGAACTAGTTTCTAGGAGAAACTATAGGTTCTTTCTTGGAGGATCTGAGATGAAGGGTCTCATAGCTCTGGCAGTGGAAGAAGAGTAACCAGTTTTCTTTATAACAAGGTCTGTTTTCCTAGTAAAAAGGCTATAACCCAAACTCAATTCTGACAACTTATTCCAGCTGGAGAAAAGGAATTCCTTCTCACTCAATCCCCCTGTTGTTTTCCTACCCATTTAGGGGGAAAATAGTCAACAAGGGACAGTATTTCTTGGAAATAGATGGATAATTCTGCAGCCAAGGATGAACATAAGGGGCAAGGGGGAATGTACTATACTACTAGAGAAACACTGGTGATGGCCCCATCCCTAAAATTGAATTGAATTGAATTGAACTGGAAGGTTAGAGGAAACACCACAGTACCACACCAACAGGGTTGCAGTATAATAATAGTGGATTACATCTGAAAGAATTTTAAGGCATAGACTCTATTTTAAGGGGCAGTTCTTACAAAACTCCAAATATAATATGGGAGACAAAAGTGAGGACACCAGAGGAACTTGAAGCCTCTGGTAAAATTAAAAATAGTCTAACTCCTAGCAAAGGTAACAAGTCCTCTCACTAACACACTATTTACCTCAGATCCCATTACCTGATACAATTTATCTAGCTTTAAACAAAAATGTATGACATGTTAAAGAGCAAGAAAAACTTCACTCTAAAGAGGCAAAGATTTTTATCAGAAGTAGGTTTAGATATTACACGGATTTGAGAATTATTAGGCAGAGAATTGAAAATAGGTATAATTAACATGTTAAGTGCTATACTGGAAAAAATAGACAACATGAAAGGATGGGAAATATAAACAGAAAGAAGGAAACTCTAAAAGGGAATCTAAACAAATGGCTAGATATCAAAAACACTATACCATAAATAAAGAATGTTACAGTTTATCAGTAGACAACATGGCAAAGAAAAAAAAAAATTCAGTGAACCTGAGGATAGGTCAATAGAAACTTCCCAAACTAAAATTCAAATATAATAAATAATTAAAGAATATAATACTCAAGATCTTTGAGACAATATTAAAAAGAATGATTTATGTATAACTGGAATTTCAGAAGGAAAAGAAAGAGAACATAGAACCACAGAAATATTTGAATAGTGATTGACAACTTCCCAAAATGATGACAGATACCAAACCACAGATTCAGAAATCTCAGAAACAGTAAGCAAATAACTACCAAAATAAATAAACAACAATTTCCCCCACCCCAAATAAATCTAGGCTGGACCTATTCAAATTGTATAAAACCAAGACAAGAGACACTTTTGAAATCTCCAGAGGAATAAGGATTGTTATTATTTTTCATCAGTAACCACATAACCAAGATCAGAGTAAAGACAGACAACAGTATAGTGATTACCAGAAGGAACGGTGGGTAAAAGAGGGTAAAGGGGGGATAAATGATGATGGAAGGACACTTGAGGTGGTGAACACACAATGCAATATACAGATGATGTATTATAGAAACTGAAACCTATATAATTTTATTAACCAAAGTCACCCCAACAATAACATTTAAGAAAAATTTATGAAAAAGGAAAAAGAAAAGAGAACATAGAGGACTGGGATATTTAATGTGTTGAGACAATAATGCCATGAACCTAGAATTATATATCTAGCAGAATTATTCTTCAAAAGTGAAAGAGACATACAAAAGACAAAAATTGAAGAAATTTAAGTGACTGACTAGCATAAAAAATCTATATATGTATTTTAATAAATCTCTCTAAATTAAAAAAAAATTGAAGAAATTTATTCTCAGCAGAATTGTTTAAAACACCTGTAGGCATAAGAAAAATAATATAGGTTAGAAACTCAGATCTCAATAAAGGAAGAGCATCAGTAAAGGAATAAATGAAGATAAAGTTGTTTTCTTTTTTCTCATTCTTAAATTAAAATACAACTTGTTGAAAAAAATAACCAGTTTTAAAATATATATATATTTAATGTTTTGATTTTTTTAGAGAGTGAGGAAGGGGGAGAGAGATAGAAACATCGATGAGAGAGAAACATTGATCAGCGTGCAGGGATAGAGCCCACAACCTGGGCATGTGCCTCGACTGGGATTCAAACCAAGACCTTTCAGTTCATGGCACGATGCTCAATCCACTGAGCAACACTGGCTGGGCTAGTTACCATCTTTTAAATGATTATAGCATATGGATATGGGTATGGATATATGAAATATTGAACAGGAGTGAGCAATTGGAAATTCTTTGTTACTTGTAACTATATTACATATTTAGGGGTATAGTCTATTTGAAGTTTGACTTAGGTTAGTTTAAAATGTACATTCTAAACTCTAGGATAAACGCTACAAAATAATAAAGAAGTATAATTGATTTGCCGAGAAAGAAAATAAAATAAGATAAAATGCTATTTTTAAATTGGAGAAGGTAGAAGAAGAGGTGGCGATAAAGAGGTTAAGAATAAATTCAATGCATAGAAAACAGTTACAGACATGGCAAATATTAATTCAACTATATCAATAATCACTTTAAATATGCATGGTCCAAATAGACTAAGTAAGAGATATTCTGTCAAAGTAGATGAAAGTAAGACCCAACTATATGTTTTCTGTAAGTAGCCCACTTTAAATATAAAGACTCAGAGAGTTTTAAAGTAAAGGGATGAAGAAATATGTATCATACCAAAAATAATGAAAAGAAATTTGGGATACCTTCATTTATTTTAAACAAGGTAGACTTCAGAACAAGGAAGATTACTAGAAATAAAAAGAGACAATACATGATGATAAAGGGGTCAAGTCTAAGCACATAATAGTCCTAATGTGTATGCACCTTATAACAGTGTCAAAATATGTATGTAAAACCAATAGAACTGAAAAAAAATAGTCAAATTCATTAGTATAGAGACCTCAACACCACTAACTGAATAACTAATAGATCAAGCAGGAAGAATATCTGGATACAGATCATGTAAATAGCAGTATCAATCACCTTGATCCGACTGACAATTATAAAAAATACACCCAAAATATATATTTTTCTAAAGCTGACATGGAACATTCATACAAAGAGGCCATATTCTAGTGCATTGAATACACCTTTACAATTTAAGACTAGAAATCATAAAAAATTGTTCATTATGCTCAGTGAAAAAAATCAGAAAAAGTTATGTATTACTCATCTTTTACAGAATTTAATTTGAAACACTAATTAGGATTGCATAAAATTATGTATTAAAGAGATTCATCATCTTTACAGTAATGAATCTTCCTATGCATGATTATGATACGTGCAACCCAAACTGAGCTATGTATAGTAATTTATTTCTAGATATTTTGTAAGATAAAAAAATGGTTCTTTTGGGTATGTGGGATAAACTCACAATTTATTTGTTATTTTGCAAATAATCACTATATTAGATTCATATTAAATATAGTTTTGAAGTTGAATCAGTTGAATTTTTAATGTAAAGATGTATGCCATCTGTGTTTGGCTCTTATTTTCCAAAAATGGTGAATAGTTCATTCATCTTTTTCCTCTCTTGATTTGAGGAGACCAAAGCTCTAGAAACCAATTGCTTTTATTTACAATAGTGACATATTCCTTGCTGGTGTGCCCATCTGTTGGAATATTGTTATATGTTTTTAAATGGTTCTGTCACAATTATGAGAAACTATAGCATCTATGTGTATTTTAATTTCTTTCTGATTAAATTTGTTTGTTTCATCATTTCATTAGACACTGAAAAAGCGGCTTTTGATATTTCTGATTCTCGTCACTATTTCATTATTTTATAATTTATTACTTTCACATCTTGAAGTTTTTATTTCCCTTCTGCTTCTTTCTTTGGATTTACTTTATGGTCATTTTCCTAACTTCTATATTGGACATTTAGCTCATTTTATGTTTTACTTTTTTTTTCTTTTTTTCTTATGAAATAATTTTAAGTTGTAATTCTCCACATGAGGATGACTTTAACTTTAATATGCAAGTGAAAATATATTTTTAAGATCATTCAGACATAAATAATTTAAATATATATATTTAAATGTTTTTATTGATCTTTTGGAGAGAGCTAGGGAGAGAGGGATAGAAACATCGCTATGAGTGAGAAATATTGATCGGCTTCCTGCATGCATCCTACTGGGGATTGAAGCCCCAACCCAGGCATGTGCCCTGATAGAAATAGAACCCGGATCTCTCAGTTCATGGAACAATGCTCAGTCCACTGAGCCACACTGGCTGGGTTTTAAAGTAGTTTTAAATTTCTTTTTTGATTCATCAAATATTTAGATATATTAATTTTCTAAATGTATATTTTTATATTATTTATTCTATTGGTTTCTAACTTAATTGCCCTGTGATCTGAAACATGGGAAGTATAATAATTTTTTGAAATGTGTTATAACTTGTTATTTGCCATAGAATATAGTTAATGTACATACAATTTCATGTCTGCTTAAACATGTATATTCTCTAATTGTTAACTATAGAGTTCTATATATGTCCACTAGGTCATGTAAAATATTTTCATAATTTTTTTTGCTGAACATATCAGCAACTGAGATAGGTGTTTGAAATAATTTCTGTATAAATTATACCACAACATAATTAGAATTTTCATTTCAAATTGTTTATGATTATATCCTTTCGTTTGTTTTAGTTTGTTTTCTTCAGTTTCCAATTTATTTAGATAACCCCATGCTCACTTATACATCCTCACTTCCTGTATGTCTTACAGAATCCTTCAAGATTTATTTTTCTTCTGGGTGTGATACTTTCTCTAGAAACACTGTTTAAAAAGTTCCTTGTGTGGTCTTTTGAGATCTTGCATGCCTAAAAAATTATTTTTGTTCAAGACTTGCAAAGATAGTTCTACTGTTTTCTTATATCATGAATTAATTTGAGAATGCTGATATCAATCTGATTCACAGTCCTTATTGGTGTTATGCTCTTCCTTTCAATATACTTTAAGATTCGTAAAATTTATTCTATCTTTGATGCTGTTAAATTTTATAATTATCTCTTACTTATCTATTCTATGTTATCCTATGTATTTATATTTTTCTCTTTTCTATCCCTTTTGTCATTCAGTAAACTTTTTAAATCTTAAGGTTTTTGAAATTTTAAAAATCTGGAAAAACTTGGTCATTATTCCTTTAAAAATTTCCTCCTTTTTCTTTTTTGTTTTCCCTTTGAACTGCTAATATATGGCTACTGCATATATTTTTAGTTTTCAGAGACCCAACTCTTTGCTTTTATATTTCCTTTTTTAATCCTTTTTTTTTTTTTTGATGAATTCTGAGATAGATCTCTGAGTAAACTTCCAGCTAATTATTCTGTTTACTATTTAGTTATTTAGCCGTATTCAATTTGTTAAACTCTTGTATTGAGTTATTTAAAATATTAAAAACACTTTAAATTATAGTTGACTTACAATATTATATTAGTTTTAGGTGTACAGCATAGTGATTCTGATTCAACATTTATATACTTTGCAAAGTGATTGAGTGATTTATTTTAACAACTATGTTTTCATTCTCAGAATCATTGTGCCACTAAGGATTTGCATTCAACAGTATGTAATAGAAACCTCATTAGGTGGTTTAACTGAAAGACAATTTAATTACACACAATAAGTTACAGATAGGTTGTCCAGGATTTGTGTGGTGGATTTGTTACCAGCACTGACCCAGGATCCTTCTCTCTCTCTCTCTCTCTCTCTCTTTTTTTTTTTTTTTTCTGATCACTTCTTACTATCACATGATGTCTGTCTTCATGTTTAATCTCACTTAGTATCATCTCCAAGATAGCATCTCTGTCCCAGGCAAAGAGAGGGCATGGCAAAGAACAAAACACGCTTATATAGAGAGCTTTTTGTAGATGTTTCATTCACTAAATTCTGCTTTTTACGAGACCGAATGTAGTGGAGGGGAAGCAGCAGGCGGAGGTCGGGAAAGATGAAAGCGTCATCACAGAAGAAAGGAACAGTAAAGAGGCATCTCCCGGAGTGGTCCTGCGGAGGTGTAGCCTCTGACCACCCCTCCAGGTCGTCTGAGAGCAGCAGCAGCAATGAGAGCCAGGAGGAAGAGATGGAGAGTGGCAGCCCCACAGCCCGACCCAGGGCAGCAAGAAGGAAGAACAGGAGGAGCATGAAGGAGAGGTGGAGGGAAAACCAGACGCGCTCCGGGTAGCGGAGGGGGAACCAGTGCGGAAAGCCAGCCCCAGCAAACACGCAGGTGCCAGTGTCAGCACAGTAGAAACAGTGGCCCAGGAAAATGTAGTCGCCCCAAAGTCATCTGCAGAGAAGAGTGGACACGAAGATGCTGTTAAAGAGAAACGTGAGCAAAGAAACAGAGGACGAGCAACCTAAGCGTAACGAAGTGTCTCAGGTTGACATTGATGTTTGCCCCACGTTATTTGTTGTTCAGAGCTACCTGTGGTGGACACAGAGATGCTAACAATTTCTGATGCCTCGCAAAGGACAGAAATCTCCACCAAGAAAGTCCCTATGATCAAAGCCATCACAAAGAGTCTGCTGGACTGAGGGCGGGGCCGCTGGGGACCTGGGCACAGTACTGATCTCACAGGCCCACTCATTTGATTCCGTGTCGACAACAGCCACACACAGCACGAAGACGATGCTAGGTGGACTTTCAGAAACAAGAATGGAGAAACGCATCGTGATCCAGGAGACTGTGTGATCACAGTGATCATGACCAGTGCCGGCCCAGGCCATGGGGAAGCCAGGGAGCAGCACCCCAACATGTCCCTCAGGAGAGGGGGGTTCACAAAGAAAATGACTTGGAGGAAGGGGAAGAGTGAGTTCAGAAATTCACTTATTAAACAACATTCAACTTCGTGCACCTGGAGATTTTTGACCATTTCGGATCTTAACCATTACTCCAGTGAATTTATACCAGGACTGGTAACAATGACCAGAAGCCTGAAGAAGTAAAATGCCAACACCAAACCTTATCAGCTCTGGTTTACACTGTTCCCTTGCATTTAAATATATTTCTTTTGTTTTATAATCACTTCTAAATATTCTTGGTTCTTTTTTTTTTTTTTTTAATTAAGGAGTTTTGTTTTTGTTTCCTGTTTACTTTGTGTTTAGTCACGTGCTTTTTATGACTCGTTTTGATGCAATGACAATGAACAAAGCCAGCCCAGCTGATGAGGTGTTGCTGTGTGGAAAGGAACTAACTTAGACGATGGCTTTCCTTCTTCCAGACTCTTCCCCTTGAATTCCCACTGATTACAGTAAATATTTACAGAGTTTTCAGACTGCAGTCAATACCCTGTATGAGGAAATATTAACTTGGATTAAAAACATTTCTTTTTTTAAATCTCTATTGTTGAGAGTATTATCGATGTCCCCTCTTATTTTCCACCGTTGTCCCCCTCCTCCCGGTTCCTGTCCTGCCCCAGGCCTTCATTTCTTACATCTTGAAAATTTTCTAATGTTTGAGAAATTCACTGGGGATATTTTTTATATTGAATTCTTTGAGTTTCCAGTCCTGTGACTCTACTTTTAGTAGACAAGTAAGCCATTTTAGTAAAAAAAAAAAGAATCTCCAGACTGGAAAATTATGATGAGGCTCGCCGACCACACACTGTGTGGAGACCCCATCACACAGCAGGGCCCGGGCTTCACAGACCCTGTGCTCTTGGCTCCATTCCAGAAGCAGGAGGCAGAGCAAGAGAAAACGATTTCTCTCCTGCTGCTAAAATGTTCAGACAGATTAAAATCTTAGTGCCTTCTTTCTTAACATGTCCAAATTTCCAAATTTCAGTACTTTTTATTACTTGACAATTGGTGTAGAACACTTGCTTTGTATTGAACCTCCTTCTCTACATGCAAAACTGATCTTTTGTTATTGGGCAGGTTTGTCTCTTTCAGATAGTTTGATGACTCACGCAGATTTGAGGCACTGGCGAGAGGAGTTTGTAGGGGCTGTGGTGGTGTTTTGACGATTGGAAGAAGGCTAGACCATTTAGAGCTGACATCAGAGAGCTGATAGGAACTCATGAACTGTATTGAACTTGTTTTTTTCCTTTGCTTTTGACCCTACATATAGTCATTGTGCCAGATTAGATTTATAGCAGCATCAGGTTGTATTAAATGGTATTTTGCTCTCTGTGATACTGTTATACAATAAAGTTGCCTTATTCTCTAAAAACAAGAATATCAATAATTCCTGTTTTTATTAGTCACTGCTGTTTCTCAGATAGCTTCAAGGGATGCTGGGAAAGATAGCTTGCTGGCTCAGCACAGGGAGTGTTTGGAAAATAAAGGACCCTGAGTTTGAAGTAAAAAGGGAAAATGGAAAGTAATAGCCAAATGACAGTATCTTTACCAGTGTTTTTAAAAATGTGTTTCTGAGGCCCTGGCTGGTGTAGCTCAGTTGGTTGGAGCATCATCCCATGCACCACAAGGTCGTGGGTTGATTCCTGGTCAGGGCACATACCCAGGTGGCAGTTAGATCACTGGTCGGCGTGCTTACGGGAGGGAACTGATCAATGTTTCTCTTTCTCTCTTCCTGTCTTTCTAAAATCAGTAAACATATCCTCAGCACTTTCCTCTGTCCCCCAGAGCTCATCTCATCTGTCCTGTGTAAAAGATCTATCTTATTTAGGAAGTTTTTCTTCTGCATTAGCCTGAAAACAAATACTTTTTTTTTTTTTTTATTCCTCACCCAAGGATACTTTTTATTTATCATTAGATAGAGTGGGAGGGAGGGAAAGAGAGAAAGAGAGAAAAATCAATGTGACAGAGCCGCACCGTCTAGTTGCCTCACGCATGACCCCGGCCAGGGCCAGGGACGAACTGTAACCGAGGTACATGCCCTTGACTGGAACTGAACCCACAGCTTGTTGGTCCATGGGCCAATGCTGATCCAAACCGGCCAGGGCACAAATACTACTTTTAGCAGCATTAACAAGTTTGGACTTCTTCAGTGTTTAATTGACTAGCCTATAGCTGCCCAATGAGGACCATTCTGTTTCCAGAACCTCTTTTCTATGATCATGGGCTTTTCTCCTGCTTTCCAGTGGTCTCCTCTTTCACAAGTAAAGCGACGCTGCATTTTCATAGAAACTTGCTTTTTATTTTGCATATATTTCTCATTGTCTCTGATGCTGCTGAAAACTGCTCAGTCATCCAGTACTGTTGGGGACATGTGTTTTCTTCTGGATATGTTTTTTGTTTTATATAAGTGAGTCTTTAGATAGGGCAGAAAGATACATCTGTGTGTCTGGTCAGTCATCTGGTTTTTAGGTGACAGCAAGGAGAACCATATTGCAAAGAATAAGTTTATGTTGTGCCGTAGGAAGAGGGTAGAAGATGGTAGTGATACTGTATGATGAGATAAAGGACTCATCAGGGAAGTGGCATTTAGGTGGACAAAGAGGGGGGAAATGGGAATGGAAAGAGACTTTGCTTGGGACGATAGGCACACAATGCAGTGTTCAGATGATGTTTTATTGAGTTGTACACTTGAAGCCTGCATGGTTTTGCAAACCAATATCACCCCAATAAATTCAGTAAAATAAAAAAAAAAAAAATCATCCTTGAAGGTGGGTTACCAATCCCTCCTGCTTTGCCTGGGATGCTCACCATTTTAACATTGAAATTCCCACGTTCTGTGACCACCTTAAGTCTCAGGCATACCTGAGAGATCAGTAATGTGGTGCATTTCTGCGAACTGATATGCATGGGAAGGAAAACTTAGCTCTTACTGTGCATAGAGAGTAAGGGCCATACTGGAAATGTACTTTGAAGTAAGAGAATGAGAGTTGTTAAGTGATGGGTTCTCAGCTTGTAATTTATTTTGTAGGGTAAAACTATTGGCATAGTAAATGTTAACATTTGATATTATATTTCTTTCTTTTTCTTTTTCTTTTTCCTTTTCTTGTTCTCTTTCTTTTTCTTTTCCTTTTTCTTTATCCTCAACTGAGGACATTTTTGGATTTATCTTCAGATAGAGCGGGAGGGAGAGAGGGAGGAAGAGAGAAGGAGAAACATTGACATAAGACAGACACATCGACTGGTTGCGATCCACATGACCCCAACCAGGGTCAGAGACAAACTGCAACCGAGGTACGTGCCCTTAGTGAGAACCAAACCCGGGACTCTCTGGTCCACGGGCCAACACTCTAACCGCTGAGCCAAACTGGCCAGGGCCGATATTATATTTCTGATGGGTCACAATTTCTTTAAGAATATCATCAAAATATATAATGTTATAAAGTTCCTTGTGAGATAACTGACCCTTGGTAGGTTACAAGGGAAGAGTGATCTTTGAACTATGGTTGTAATTTTCATCCTGGGATGATTATATCCTAAATAAAAAAAAGGCTTTGTCTTAGTTTAGGCTGCTATAATAAAAATACCACAGACTTGGGTGGGTTAAAAACCAAACATTTTTTTTTCTCTCTCTCTCACAGTTACAGGGACTGGGAAGTCCAAGATCAAGACACTGGCAGATAGTCCTCTGCTTATTGTATCCTCACATGTCAGAGAGGGGTAAGCGAGGAAAAAGAGAGAGAGAGAGAGAGAGAGAGAGAGAGAGAGAGGAAATAAACACTCCTAATTATAATGACACTTATTCCATGTGTGAGGACCTCACCTAAACCTAATTACCTTCTAAAGGCCTGACCTCCTACACCATCACTGTGAGAGTTAGGATTTCAATGTATGAATATGAGGACAAACAAACATTAAGTCCATAACAGGATCTTAATAACAATATGAAAATGATGCTAACTGGAAAGCTAAATTGTTCATTGAGAATGAGCTATCCAGTTACTCAACTGTAGAAGGTGTAGTTCATTAAAATGCCCATCTTTCTTAGGGAGTAGGCTCACTCAGCAAACCTAATAACAAATCAGAATGTTTTCCTTTTTTTTGATCCTCACCCGAGGACACTTTTCCATATTTTGTTCAGATAGAGTGGGAGAAAGAGAGAGAGAGAGAGAAACATCAACTTGAAAAGGACACATCGAGTGGTTGCCACCCGCATGACCCAACCAGGGCCGGGGACAAACTCCAACGGAGGTACATGCCCTTAGTGGGAACCAAACCCCGGTCTCTCTGGACCGCAGGCCGATGCTCTAATCGCTGAGCCAAACCGGCCAGGGCAGAACGTTTTCTTTTAATAAGGTTTTAAAAAACACAAAAAAATACCACACTTATTAGAGATAGAATTGCATATTGTTGGGGGAAGATCAAAAATATGCCCTTACCTGTTTGCACCTCCCAGTTTACTTTTCTCCGCCACATGAGTGCTATTAGCCACGCCATCCACATTATTTTCTCAACTCAAACCTCACCTCTAGTTTTTAATCAACTCACATTATCCATTTTTAAAACTGTTGACCCTCAACCTCTCATTTCCATATTCCCACCAGACTGTGGCAATGCATGGCACTTCTACAATATTCAATAGCTCAACATTCAATCATGCCCGTCTTGTGCTTGCCTCTGAGGATGCATTTAGGTTAATAATCTCATGCATAGTGTATTGATTTCTGTCACATGGTCTAATGGTGTTATTTTACCTTGCTGGTTATACCTTTTTCTAATTGTCTACTATGTCTGTTTGACCTTAAAGGCAAAACTACCATTTTTCACAACTACCCTAAAAATTAGCATTTTGAAGCTAAATTTTAAAAGGTGTGATGTTCATTCAATCTATTTAAGTCACCTTGAGTTGAAACAACAAATAACTTGGTGGAATTTAACTATGACATTATTGAATAAACATTCAAAACTAGTAAATAGTTCATTTAGATTTGTGGTTTACCAATTTTTTTCTGGTGATATTCTCAAGATTATTTGACTACTTTGTTTTTGTGATTTCCCCCTCATCATTTCTCACTCTCTTTGAATGTGGTTTTCCTCCTTAGTTTGTTTTCTCAGTTTCCTTCTTTTCTTTTGTTATATTTTCTCTTTTGGTATTGTTTTTGGTGGGAAGCTCTCTATGCTCTCACCTGCTGCCCATGGAAGGGAGCTTCTTGCGATATCATGAGAAAAGGAATTTTCTGAGACTCATATGGGAGAATGAGTAGCATTTATTTGCGTGGAATTAAGTCCCTGAGTTTTGCAAGGTTCCTGCTCCCTCTGTCCCATCACAGAAGTCCAGCTTGTCCTCAGCAGAGCTGGGATTAAAACCACTGCCCAGAGTTTCCAGTCCATGCTGGAGCACAGTCCAGTCCAAGCATCAGGTGAGCTTACCTTGTGTTCCCCCTGTAGTCCATCCGTCAGTTGTGTGTGGCGTCCACATGGCCCACAGCTTGTAGGAACATAGGTGAATTCAAGGAAGCAGGAGCAAAACCAGAGGAACAAGAGAGTGAAGAGCACAAGCATTTCTTTGTCTGGAGATTTTAACCTTCTAAGATTTCACACACTTGCAGTGGCCCCACCGCTCTGCTCTGTTCCAGGTTAGACTGATAGTTACCTTCCCTACATCATTCTGACTTTAATGTGCATGCATTTCTCTCCCCTTTGTTGGACCCCTCCCCTCAGGGATCTGCAGGGAATGGATCGATGGTTCCCCGGGGAGTGTGAAATTGCAGCTTCCTGGTGAAACTGCCCAGATAGCCATACTTATAATGTCTGGCCTTCCTTTTGCTCCTTTCCTATTATTAATATCTAGTTAATTACAATGATAATAGTATCATGCCCATTCCCATATTGCAATAATGAATCTTAATCAGTCTCACATCCATATTCTAGTTTCTATCATCAACCACCCAGATCAGGGTTTCCAAATTCGTGCTGGATCACTGATGGCATTTCTCAAGCAGTGCAGAATTCGAAGTCACAGCTTTCAGCTAAGTTGTGCAACTTCCTGGCTTTATTTCTTAGAATATGTTTCTTTCATTTGTAAAGTGGAGGCAGATACTTTACTTTTCTTTTCTTTTTTTAGAATATTAAAAAGATCAATAAAACTTTATAAATCTTTATTTTTAATTTTTTTTATTTTGTTTATTTATTTTATTTTATTTTTTTATGAATTATTTATTTATTTTTTTGTTACAGATATTTTACCTTTTTACCCCATTGGCACCCCCCACCCCACCCCACCTCCACCCCGTCCCCAGCTTAGTTGTCCATGTCCATTGGTCATGCATACATGCATATAACTTCTGTGGTTTATCTCTTCCCACCCCCCCACCCCCCTATCCCCTCTTCTGAAGGATGTCAGTCTGTGCCCTACTTCCATGTTTCTGGGTCTACCGTATTCCTCAGATGGTTATGTTCATTATATTCCGTATATAAGTGAGATCATGTGGTATTTGTCTTTTTCCGTTTGACTTCTTTCACTTAGGATAATGCTTTCCAGGTCCCTCCATGTCGTCTCAAAGGATAAGAGATCTTTCTTTCTTACCGCTGCATAGTACTCCATTGTGTATATGTACCACTGCTTTTTTATCCATTCTTCTACTGATGGACACTTTCCAGATCTTAGCTATTGTAAATAGTGCTGCTATGAACATGGGGGTACATATATTCTTCCTGATTGGTGTTTCAGGCTTCTTAGGGTATATTCCCAGCAGTGGGATCACTGGGTCAAATGGAAGTTCAATTTTTAATTTTTTGAGGTAACACCATATTGTTTTCCATAGCGGCTGCACCAGTCTGCATTCCCACCAGCAGTGTATTAGAGTCCCCTTTTCTCCATACCCTCGCCAACACTTGTTGTTTGATGATTTGTTGATGGCGGCCATTCTGACAGGTGTGAGATGATACCTCACTGTTGTTTTAATTTGCATCTCTCTGATGATTAGTGATGTTGAGCATTTTTTCATATGTCTCTTGGCCATTTGTATGTCCTGTTTGGAGAGGTGTCTATTCAGCTCCTCTGCCCATTTTTTAATTGGGTTCTTTGTCTTCCTTTTGTTGAGTTGTATGAGCACTCTCTATATATTGGAAATTAACCCCTTATCTGATACATCATTGGCAATGATGTTCTCCCATACAGTGGGTTGCCTTTCCATTTTGATGAGATACTTTCTTAAGTACTTTCTTTTTGTAAGAAATGCATACGCATGAATATAAAATGATTATTAATTTTAAATGTAAAGCTATTGCTCTGTACCACATGAAGATAACCACCATGAAGCTTTCCCTCGTTGTCTCATCTAGAGATGAGCCCACAGTCCTTTGAAACACCATTGTATTCTGTCTAGTATTTAGTAATTCTTTTTTTTTTTATCCTCACTCAAGGACATATTTGCATTGATCTTCAGATAGAGTGGGAGGGAGAAAGGGAGGAGAGAGAGAGAGAGAGAGAGAGAGAGAGAGAGAGAGAGAGAGAGAGAGAAACATCCATGCAAGAGAGACACATGGACTGGCTGCCACCCACAGACCCCAACCAGTGTCGGGGACAAACTGCAGCCGAGGTACGTGCCCTTGGAGGGAACCAAACCCGGGACTCTCTGGTCCACGGGCTGATGCTATAACCGCTGAGACAAACCAGCCAGGGCTATGATTTCTACACTTGTTTTATTTCTACCCTCAACCTACCCCCTGATTAAAAGTCTTGGGAATGCAGAGACTCATTAATGTATCTCTTTAGTACTTGAAACAGTGTCTAGCAAGTGAAAGGTACTCACAATAATTGTTGAACTTAAACTGACAACCAGCTTTCGTATTTGAGAAAAAAAAAACACGTTCTATCAAACTCATCATTTGTTAACAAAATGAGGTGCATTAAGGTCTTTCAGATAAATCTATGTTTTTGATGATGGATGAGAATTAAATCTGTGCTTGGTTCAAAAGTCTGCATGCAGACTGTACCTGTCTTGGCTGTCAACGCTCACATATGTAATGCCAGAGTAGATGCTGCTTTTCATCGTCAAGCATTAGAGTGAGCAAACCTAGACTTTCTATCAATCTTACATGGCATGCATTGTGTGTGCCTGCTGCCTCCTGAAGCTCTATTAAAAGAATATAACAGCAGACGGGAACTGTCAGAGATTTAATCTATCTGTGTCCGCCTTTTTCTGTGTCCCAGTTGAATCATAGACTGATGAAAGATATTATCACAAGATAACACGCAAGGAGGGGAACACCTGTGGATGTCATTCATGAATTCTATTTGATTTCATTTTTGTTTTTAAATATTTGAGCTCCACAATTTGAATTGTCACATTCTAGCTGTACACCACATGTACAAATTTGTGTTAGCAAAAGGAATATGTAGATATTTTAATAGCCAGGATGGTAGCAATGAGGTGTAGTTTTTTTTTTTTTAAAGTTTGACTTTGTTTAATGACACTATGTGCTTCTTTGTTCTGTTGTGAAGTAATTTAATTCTCTTTTTGGAAGAAAAATGATGACAAAGGCATATAAACACAATCTCTACCCGCTCTTTAGTGGGATGGCTTTAGTTAAATCACATATACTTATGACTTAAGAAAGAATTAGTGTGAAAATTTAAAAAGTAAAATTGTAAAAAAAAATTAGTGTACCCACATTTAGAAAACAAACACCTCTGTTTGTCTGAGGGATGATCTATCTCCTGTCATGTCGCTCTAGCTTCATCATGTGTCTCTTTGAACAAGAGATGAAGATCAACATAAAGAACAAAATGTTGAACTATCCATTATCGAAAGCAGCTATTCTTAGTGATCATTTACAATTTTGTTACATTGCAAAAACTGGCAATTTGTCATTAAATCTTATTTAGTGAAGTCATTGTGAAACTTAGAGACATTGTTTCTTTAGAGTTAACATAATATGAAGAGAAATTAGGACAATACAGGGTAATATATCCTGAAGTTCACCCCAGTCAAAGGTCCTAGGTAAAATTTTGGTAAATATTGAATCATGGATTCAGAGTTAAATATTCTGATAATTTCTGAATTGTCAATATTCTACATTGTTAATTTAAGCCAGATAAAATGCTTTAGCTTTTTGAAATGTCATCAGCAGAACACACATTCTGTTTTAAAATATGCTATTTGTGAAATTATTTTTATGTGGAACTTGATTGTATTTTTTTATGAATATGAGATATAAGGGACTCAAATTATATGATTGAACATAATGGTATGGAAAATTTTATAGATGCTATTAATTAACTATGTTGGCCGTAGTATTTCCTATTTTTTAGTTATATCCTATTTTTAATTATATCTTTGAAATCCCGATTTAACAGAAACCATTAGTTCTGAGAAACAAAACTTATTCATATTGGTTAAACCCTGATGCTGTAATAGTTAATTTTATATGTCAACTTATGTGGATCAAGGGATGCCTAGATATCTAGCTAAACATGATATTTGGATGTATTTCTGAGGGTGTTTCCAGAACAGATTTGTGTTTAAATTGGTAGGCTAATCAAAGTGTATTGCCCTCTCCAAAGTGGGTGAGCGTCATTCAATCTGTTGAGTGCCTGATTAGAAAAAAAGGTGAGGGAAGGAAGATTTGCCTACTCTCTGACTGCTGAAAGTGGGACATTAAAATTCTGCAGTCAGTACTTCTAACTCTCAAGCCTTCAGACTCGGACTAGAATCAAAGCCATTAGCTTTCAGACAGCCATGGCCTTCCTCAGCCTGGTTTGGGGACTTCTCAGCCTCTTTAATACTGTACACCGATCAATACCTTATAATAAACCCCTTTCTCTTTACATATATCCTATTGGTTTGTTTTCTCTAGAAAAGTCTGACCAATATGGGCGTATTTACACAGTTGAATACTAGGTAACAACCACAAATCATGATGCATTTAAAAAATTATTTTCAGCCAAACCCGTGTGGCTCAGTGGATTGAGCATCACCCCCATGGACTGAGAGGTCCTGGTTCGATTCCTGGTCAGGACATATGCCTGAGTTTCGGGCTTGATTCCCAGTGGGGGGCGTGCAGGAGGCAGCCAATCGATGTTTCTCTCTCATGTCGATGTTTCTATCTCTCTCTCCCATCCTTTCTTTTTTAAAAAAAATCAAAACAGATTTAAAAATTTATTTTCACAGATCAAGACTCAGTAATCATTAACTCATGTCTGCTATCTTTCCTTCAGGGGGATTATTCCTCATTCATAGATTCTGATTGTGAGCCCATGGTCACCAGGGCCTGTTCCCCTCTGTGGGCTTGTTGTGTGCTCCGCACCGTAGACCCTTCCCAGCCAAGTCAGGCTTGCTCTGCTCTGGAATCCTGGGGCTCACTGTTTCAGGACACTGCTTACTTAAGTTTTTAATCATGGGATTCCTGCCCATGTCAATAGGAAATATTTGATTCCACAACCATTAATTGTTTAGATACAAGATTTAAATTTCTTACTACTTTCCTAAGCAAGAGAGACAAGATCTTGGACTCCATCTTTTAGGAAGGGTCCTGATTTTCCAGGGATCTTCACAACGGAATTTCCTTTTTAATTTTAATTGATTTTTAGAGAGAGAGGTAGAAATATTGATGAGAGAGAAATATGGATTGGCTGTCTCCTATCCCCCTCCACCCCAACCTCCCCCCCCCCCCCCGGCACGTGTCCTTACTGGGAAACAAACCAGCAACCTCTTGGTCGATGCTGAACCACTGTGCCACAACAGCTGGGCTTTTTTTTTTCTTTTCTTCCAATCTTTCTTCATTCTTTTCCTTTTCTTTCTCTCTCTCTCTTTTTTTGCTCAATAATTTGTAGGAGTTAAAATTTCTTTAGAAAGAGGAAGGAGAGTTTTTGTTACTTCAAACTTGGAAGCATCAAAGTGAATTTCAGGCATGCAATGTATATTTTACTTTCAGACCATTCTAAACATTGCCTCCAGTAGTGGTGAATAATTCTTTATCTGTTTTCAGATTATGAGGGGACAGATAACACTCATTTTGTTTGTATAACTTACCTCTACGTATAAAACCTGAAAAGTAGGCATTATTATCTAGATTTCACAAATAGAAAAACTGAAGTTCAGAAGAGCTAAGTAAATTTTGAAATTAACTGATTCCAAATACTCTGAACTTTCCACCAGGTATTGCACCTGCCAATAGAACCAATTCAACCAGTGAGCTTTATATAAGGCTAGGAGTAATACTGAGTCTTTTCTATGTCAGATACAATGTAAGAGATTCGGATAACATTATTGACTTATGCCAATATGAATTCCAGGATAAATTCTGCATATTTGCCTAAAGAGTGGTGGTTAAGCAAACTAACTCTTGAATCATATGCCTGGAGCTCAAAACATAGCTCTGTATGACCATGAACAATTTCCTTAACCTCCTTGAGCCTCAATTTCTCTCTTTATGAGATGAAGATCAAGTAGTATTTCCTTGTTTAGTTTTGGTGATGTAAATTAGCAGATGCATGTAAAAAAACTTAGAACGGTACCTGATTCTTAGTAAAGAGATTAATACATGTTAGACATTTTTATTCAAATTATCTACAGGGAAATAGTGTACATCAGTTGGTCTATATGTGACATAATTAGTATGCATCAAATATAGCAACAAAATATTCAAATCTGTGAAATGAAATGTGTTTACCTTGTTTAAATGGATCTGTTAATTAAAGTCCTATCTCATTAGCAGCTGTGCTTTTTTTAATAGCAAAACATTTTTTATACCTTCAATTTGTGAAAAGCTAAGAAGCATGTGACAGTTTTAATGAGGTTCCTGTCCACTTAAATGAATAAAAATTCTTCTTCTATTTTTCTAAAATTAAGTTTCCATTAGAATTTCAGTGTTGTGTCTACTCTTTTCCAACCCATTACATACATTAGCACCCAACCTCTTTCTGTGAAATTTAATGTATATGTTGCAATGCCATGAGCACATAAACATACCTAATAACACTATGTGAAATAGATTCTGAAATTCAAAGTCATAGAAGTTACTAATGTATGTCTTTCTATGAAGAGCATTTCTTTTTTACCCCAACATTTATTAATTTATTTTTGTTACAGATGTTTCTCCTTTTTCCACCCTAGACACCCTCCTCCCCCTCCCACCTCCCCACCCCTCCAGCATTATTGTCGATGTCCACTGGTTAGGCATACAGGCATATAAATCCTTTGGTTTATCTCATCCCCCCACCCCCTGCCCCAAGGTTTGTCAATCTGAACTGTCCTCCTTTCTATGTCTCTGGGTCTATTGTGTTCATTATATGGACAAATAAGTGAGATCATGTGGTATTTGTCTTTCTCTGTTTGGCTTATTTTGCTTAGCATATAACTCTCGAGGTCCCACCATGTCATCTCAAAGGATAAGAGATCTTTCTTTCCTACAGCTGCATAGTATTCCATTGTGTACATGTACCACAGCTTTATTATTCACACATCTATTGACAGACACTTGGGCTGTTTCCAACTTGTAATGATTGTAAATAGTGCCGCTATGAACATAGGGGTACACATATACTTTCTGATTGGTGTTTGAGGCTTCTTAGGATATATTCCTAGAAGTGGGATCACTGGGTCAAATGGAAGTTCAATTTTAAATTTTTTGAGGGAACACTGTATTGTTTTCCATAGTGGCTGCACCAGTCTGCATTCCCACCAGCAGTGTACTAGAGTCCCCTTTTTTTCACACCCTCGCCAGCACTTGTTTGAAAATTTGTTGATGGCATGTGTGAGGTGATACCACATTGTTGTTTTAATTTACATCTCTCTGATGATTTTAGTGATGTTGAGCATTTCTTCATATGTCTCTTGGCCATTTGTATGTCTTTTTTTAGAGAGGTGTCTATTTAGGGCCTCTGCCCATTTTTAAATTGGGTTCTTTGTCCTTCTTTTGTTGAGTTGTATAAGCATTCTATATATTTTGAAAATTAACCCCATATCTGATGTATCATTGGCAATTATGCTCTCCCATATAATGGGTTCCCTTTCTATTTTGATGGTTGTTTCTTTTGCTGTGCAGAAGCTTTTTGTTTGCAGTAGTCCCATGTGTTCATTTTTTCCTTTGTTTCTCTTGCCTTTGGAGTTGTATCAGTGAAACTTCTGCTGCATGTAATGTCTGAAATTTTGTTGCCTATATTTTCTTCTAGGATTTTTATGGATTCACAAGTCACATTTAAGTCTTTGATCCATTTTGAGTTTATCCTTGTGTATGGTGTAAGGTGACAGTCTAGTTTCTTTTCTTTTTTTTTTTTTTTTGCAGGTAGCTGTCCAGTATTACCAACACCATTTATTAAAGAGGCTGTCTTTACTCCAATGTATGCTCTTGCCACCTTTGTCAAATATTAATTGAGCATATTGCCTTGGGTCCATTTCTGGGTTCTCTGTTCTGTTCCACTGGTCCATATGCCTGTTCTTGTGCCAGTACCAGGCTGTTTTGATTTCAGTGGCTTTGTAGTATATCCTGAAATCTGGTAATGTAATCCCTCCTACATTGTTCTTTTTTTCCAAGATTGCTGTGGCTATTCGAGGTCTTTTTTGGTTCCATATGAAGTTTTGAAGTATTTGTTCTAGTTCTGTGAAGTATGTCATTGGTATTTTGGTGGGAATTGAATTACATGTATAGATTGCTTTGGGTAGTATAGACATTTTAATGATGTTAATTCTTCCAAACCATGAACAAGGTATATGCTTCCACTTTTTAATATCATCTTCTATTTCTTTTTTTAATGACCTGTCGTTTTCTGCAAATCGGTCCTTTATTTCTTTGCTTAAGTTTATTCCTAGGTATCTTATTTTTTTTTTGCCACAATTGTAAATGGGATTGTTTTCTCAATTTCTCTTTCTCTGAGTTCATCATTGGTGTATAAAAATGCCATCTATTTCTTGATGTTAATTTTGTATCCGACTACTTTGCCAAATTCATTTATTAAGCCTAGTAAATGTTTGATGGAGTCTTTGGGTTTTTCTATGGATAGTATCACGTCATGTGTGAATAATGACAGTTTCACTTCCTCCTTTCCAATTTGGATCCCTTTTACTTATTTTTTTCCTGTCTGATTGCTGTGGCTAAGACTTCCAGTACTATGTTAAATAAGAGTGGAGAAAGCGGGCATTCTTGTCTTTTTTCTGTTCATAAAGGAAATGCTTTTAGTTTTTGCCCATTGAGTATTATATTGGCTGTAGGTCTTTCATATATGGCCTTTATTATGCCGAGATGCGATTCCTTTATTCCCACATTGCTGAGCGTTTTTATCTGAAATGGATGCTGGATTTTGTCGAAGGCTTTTTCAACATCTATTGATATGATCATGTGGTTTTTATTCTTCATTTTGTTTAAAAATGTGGTGTGTCACATTTACTAATTTGCAAATATTGTACCAGCCTTGCATCCCTGGGATGAATCCCACTTGATCATGGTGGATAATTTTTTGGTATATTGCTGGATCTGATTTGCTAGTATTTTGTTCAGGATTTTGGCGTCTATGTTCATCAGGGATATTGGCCTGTAGTTTTCTTTCTTTGTAGTGTTCGTTTTCTGGTTTGGGAATGAGAATTATGCTGGCCTCATAAAACGAGTTTGGAAGTCTTTCTTCTTCCTGAATTTTTTGAAATAGTTTGAGGGGAATGGGTGTTAGTTCTTTTTTGAATGTTCGGTAAAACTCCCCCGTGAAGCTATCTGTACCTGGGCTTTGGTTTGCTGGGAGAGTCTTGATTACATCTTCAATTTCTTCTGTTGTTAGTGGTCTGTTCAAGTTTTCTTTCTCTTCCCGGTTTAGTTTTGCAAGATTATGTGTTTCTAGAAATTTGTCCCTTTTGCTTAGATTGTCGAATTTGTTGCCATATAATTGTTTTTAGTAGTTGTCAATGATCTTCTGTATTTCTGTGATATCAGTTGTTACTTCTTCTCTTTCATTTCTGATTTTGTGTATTTGGGTCCTATCTCTTTGTTTCTTGGTGAGTCTAGCTAAGAGTCCATCAATCTTGTTTATCTTTTCGAAAAACCAGCTCTTTGTTTCACTGATCCTTTGAATTTTTATTTTGGTCTCTATGTCATTTATTTCTGCTCTGATCCTTACTATCTCCTTCCTTCTACTTGCTCTGGGGTTTTCTTTTTGTTTTCTCTCTATTTCTGTAAGTTGTGAGGTTAGCTAGTTTATTAGAGATTTTTCTCACTTCCTGAGGTAGGCCTGTAGTGCTATGGACTTTCCTCTCAGAACTGCTTTTGCTGTATCCCATAGGTTTTAGGTTTTTGCGTGGGCATTTTCATTGGATTCCAGAAAGATTTTAATTTCTTCCTTGATAGCCTCAGTGAGCCATTCGTTGTTTAATAACATGCTATTTAGCCTCTATGTGTTAAAATTTCTTTGCATGTTCTTGTTGCAATTGATTTCTAGTTTCATGCCATTGTCATCTGAGAAGATGCTTGATATGATTTTTAACTTCTTGAACTTGTAAGGACTTAGTTTGTGCCCTAACATGTGGTCTATCTTTGAGAATGTCCCATGTGCACCTGAGAATAATGTGCATTTCGTAATTTTGGGGTGTAATTCTCTGTAGATATCTATTAAATCCAATTGGTCTAGTGCTTTATTTAGAGTCTCTGTTTTTTTGTTGATTTTCTTGTCTACAGGATCTATCAAGTGATGTCAGTGGGGTGTTGAAGTCCCTTGCTATGATTGTATTGCTATCAATTTCTCTTTTGAAGTCTTTCAGAAGATTTTTAATATATTTTGGTGCTCCTATATTGGGTGCATATATGTTTATCAAGGTTATATCATCCTCTTGGATAGATCTTTTCAATATTATGTAGTGGCCTTCTTTGTCTCTAGTTATGGCCTTCATTTTGAAATCTATTTTATCAAATATGAGTATTGCTATCCCAGCTTTTTTTTGTTTTCCATTTGCTTGGAAGATTTTTTTCCATCTCTTTACTTTCAACCTATGTGAGTCTTTTGTTGTGAAGTGGGTCTCTTATAAACAACATATAGATGAGTCATGCTTTCTTATCCAATCAGCTACTCTGTGTCTTTTTATCAGAGTATTCAATCTATTTACATTTAAGGTGATTATTGATATGTACTTATTTATTGCCATTTTTGTTTAGTGTGGTTCTATTTTTCTTCCTATTTCTCCTGTTAATTACAATAGTCCTTTTAACATTTCTTGCAGTGTGATTTGGTGCTAATGTATTCTCTTAGCCTTTTTTTTTTGTCTGGGAAGCTCTTTATTTGACCTTCTATTTTGAATGATAGCCTTGCTGCGTAGAGTAGTCTTGGATTCAGATTCTTGTTTTTCATGACCTTGATTACCTCATGCCATTTTGTTCTGGCCTGTAGTGTTTCTTGTGAGAAGTCAGTTGAGAGCCTGATTGGTGTTCCTTTGTAGATAACCTGTTCCTTTCCTCATGCTGCTTTTAGGATTCTCTCTTCGTCTTTAATTTTTTGGCATTTTGATTACTATGTGTCTTGGTGTGGGCCTGTTTGGTTCTTCTAACTTGGGGCTCGCTGTGCTTCCTGAATTTGAATGCCTTCTTCCTTCACCAAATTAGGGAAGTTTTCTGTCACTATTTCTTCAAATATGTTCTCTAACTCTTGCTCATTTTCTTATTCTTTGGGGACTTTTATGATGCAAATATTGGTATGTTTCCAGTTTTCCCACAGTTCTCTTAAGCTGTCTTCCTGTTTTTTAATTGTTTTTTTTTTCCTTTTGGTTTTCTGATTGGTTGATTTTTTCTACCCTGTCTTCTAATGCACTGATCTGGTCCTCAGGTTCCTCTACTCTGCTGTTTACACCTTCCATTGTGTTCTTTATTTCTGATATGTTATTCTTTATTTCTTCTTGGTTGTTTTTAATTTCCAACTGGTTGATTTTCAACATTTCTATGTCTTTACTCATGGTGCCCATGTCCTTACACAAGCTCTCGAGCTTCCTCAAGATCATGGCTCTGAATTCTAGCTCTGTTAACTTTCTTAACTGTACATCATTTATCTCATCTTTGGTAGAGGTCTCTTGTGCTTTCATTTGGCTTTTGTTTCTGTGTTTCACCATTTCGGCTGTCACAATGGGCTTTAGAGCCTGCCAAATTATTTCTGTGCGTGTTGGTGTTCTAATGTTTGTGGCGTCCTCTCCTGGGTTTGGATGAGCCAGGGAGGATGCACGTTAAACACCACTCTCATGTCTTACTTTCCTGGTTGTATGTAGTTGGTAGCTCAGTAATGGTACAGTTATCCTCTAGCTTTTTGCCTGGATGCTATTAGTAGTGGTAACTTGAAAAGCCTTGGTGTCCCAGTTGATTGAAAAACTCCCTCAGGTGTTCAGAATAAGGGGATTTCCTGAGGGTTGGGCAAATACTGGTTGTTAATGGACCTCAGTTTGCATTTCTCAATTTGTATTCAATGGCCCACAGGGTGGTGTTGAATCTCCGAGGGAGGAGCCGCCGCCTCTCCCTAGAGCCCTCGGAAGGAGTAAGATGACCACTGTCCTGGGTGGCTGAAACTCAGCAAAAGCTCTGAGTACCCTCCAAATCCTGAGTGTCCCCACACAGTTTCTGTCCAGTCCACCCCCCATCTGCCGGAGCCCAAGTTGAGTGGCTGTGGCTATTTTAGCGTCTGTCTCAGTTCTACACAGTGGAGCCGTTTTGGAGTTTAACCCCAGGGCACTGCTCTTAGCTAAGGCTGCTGCAGTCTCTGTGCTCCCAGCCCCCCTCTTGTACTTCCGCCAACCTACCAGGAATGAGTCAGGGTCTCTGGTTATATGGTTCTCCAACTTGCTTTTTCCTGACAATATGTCTTTGTTTTCATTGTAATTCCAGTTTGCTTTGGGAGATGGTCTGTGTAGCTTCCATTCACTTCGCCACCATTTTGGAATCCTGGTTGATTTTTTCTACCTTGTCTTCTAATTCAGTGATCCGTTCCTCAGCTTCCTGTCCTCTACTGATTATTCCTTCCAATGTGTTCTTTATTTCTGGTATGTCTTTCTTCATTTCCAATTGGTTAGTTGTCATTATTTCTACATCTTTACTCATGGTGCTGATGTCCTTACTCATGCTGTTGAGCTTCCTCAATATCATTTCTCTGAACTGCACTTCTGATAACTTGCTTAACTGCATTTCATTTATCTCATCTTCAGTAGAGTTGTCTTCTTCTTTCATTTGGGATTTGTTTCTTTATTTCACTATTTTGGCTATCTCAGTTGGTTTTCGAGTCTGCCAAATTTTTCCTGTGGGTGTTGGTGTTCTGCTGTTTGTGGCTCTTTCTACTGGGTTTGTATGAGTGTGGGAGGAGCCACATTAAACACCACTGTCAAGTCTTACTTTCCTGAGTATATTTCCAAGCCCAAGAAAGGTTCAGTTATCCTCTATCTTTTTTCCTGTAGGCTATTTGTCTCAGTTACTTGATGAGCCTTTGGTTGTAGCCCTCAATTCAATGCAAAACTCCTTCAGGTGTTCAGGGTAAGAGGATTTCCAGAGGGTGGAGCATATGCTGGTTATTAATGAGCCTCAATTTGTATTCCTCTGGCCCACTAGGTGGTGTTAAATTTCTGAGGGAGGGGCTGTTGCTTCTCTCCGGGGTTCTGAGAAGGGGATCTTTGAGTAAAATGGCTATTGTCCTGTGAGGGCATGATTCTTCAAGAACCCTCAGTGTCCTCCAAATCCTGAATTTTCCCACACAGTTCCAGTCCAGTCTTTCTTCCCTCTGCCAGAGCCCAAGGTGAGTGGCTATAGCTAATTTAGTGCTCTGTCCTGGCCCTCTGCACTGTGAAGCCAGCCTGGGATTTTAACCCTGAGGGAGCACAGCTAAAATAGCTGCTGTTGTTGGATTCCCAGCCTGCCCTTGTGCCTCCACAGACCTGTCAGATACCATTCAGTGTTGTTGTTTTTTCCTTTTCCCTGGTTATATGCGTCATCTCCAGCTGCTTTTCTGTTGCTTTTTACCAACAATTTGTCTTTATTTTAGTTGTAATTTTATTTTGATCCTGGGAGATGGTCTGTGTAGCTTCCACTCACTCCACTGCCATTTTGGAATCTCTCTTTCTATGAAGAACATTTAAATACTCATTTGTGATTGTAAGTTCTGAAGAAGTAATCTCTGATAATGTTTCAGTGACCTGTCTCCATAACATTTCTTTTTAATTTAACCAAAATTTATTTTCATAAGGATAGTTTTAATCCTAGTAAAATAAAATTACCTATATTGATATAGCTAGAAAGATATATGTATATGTGTATGTGTGTGTATATATATATAGGTGTGTAGGTGTGTTATTTTTTATTTATTTATCATTTATGTTTGTTTGTTTGTTGTTTTTTTTTGGTGCCATGACTCAGATATGAATATATCATCACATCATACTTTTCATCACAACCAATGCCATCTAACATTTCCATATTAAAGGCTTTATCGTCAAGTTCACACAGATTCAGTAATTCCAATTTCACTGACTGATAGCCCTCCTCTATTTAAAACCCTATGGTACCTATTGGAATGTGAGAGAAGGAATCAATAGCTGAGACTAAGGGGGTCAGTGGAGGATATTTGAGTCTCTATTTAGAATAATACTGTTGAGGATTAACTATGGGATCAGCAAGATATGGATAAAATAATGCATTAAAGTTTAAGACAGGCTCTCAATATCATTTAATAGTTTTCTTCAGCAGCACTTAGCCACGTAAGGTTGATTGAGTAGAGAGGGGCAAGGAGAGTCTTAATGTTTCTCACATTTCTGACTGTGGGAACCAGGCTCAGAAGGGAGAAAATGAATTAAAAAGGAATTAGCTAGGAACATAGGAAAGAAGAATTTTCAGATTGAGTGAAAAATGGGGGAAATGATAAGCAGAAGGTTATAAATAAGTAGAAGTTTAGAATTAGAGAATTTTAGATATCAAAAATTTTCAGAGAAAAATATAGATCCTAAATGTGATGCATTGATGATCAGTATGTATGAGATAAGGCAGAGAGGAAATACCCACTTTAAGCAATGATTGATTAGCTTTTCATTCATTCATCCATCCATTTAACTAGACCCCAAAGATATCTTAACACTAGAAGTAAGTCTGCATTTTGTGGGGCCTAAAGCATATACAATTTTGTGGCACTTAAGAAAACAGAATATGAAATTACAAATGTATACTAATTAAAAGGCACCATTAGATAAGTCTTGGAGGTGGCCTATATTGTTCAGAGGATCTGAAGCTTATCATGAATTAGCTTTTTAGTTAATCTACCTCTTGCCAGACACAGTAGATATGGAGAGATATTTAGAGATCCTAGAACAGTGAGAGTGACTATCTGACACAAAATCAGGAATGAAACACACATGGTCATGGACTTTCATAAATAAAATACCTACAATGTTATTCTGAGTAAGAGACATTATTTTGTTTTCAATGACAATACTATAGTCAGTGTTCTGAGGCTCATGTCACTTTCTGCTGCATTCTCCATAAAGATAAACACAGTGAGGTTTTAAGGCTCAGACAATTAATTGCCATTGCAATGTATTTGTTGAAATCTCTTATGGTCCAATGTCTTAATTGTATGCAATATTTTTCTTTCATTATCCTCTCTGGAACAATTAACTAAAGATTTTCCTTCCATCTTTTCTTTTCCTGTCTACCCCAAAAAAGAAATAAATCAGAAATAATGAGGAAGAAAAGAAAGACAAATATAATGTTTTTATAAACCACAAAGAATATGGCATTAAATAAATAAACAAAATGTTTGTGGTATTATCACTATAATCTCTTTACCATTGCTATTGAAAAAGAACATTGTCTGAAATGTAATCATACTTTATACAGAAATCTCTCTATATCATGTAATGTTTTATGAATAGAGTAACAACAATAATGTTGATAACAGTGGCATATTTTGTAGTTACAAAATACTTTTCTTCAAGGTAAGTGAGCTAACGATAGTCCTGATTCCATTGCTTATTAAGACAGTTAATCTAATAGATTTCTGACTTGCATAAACTGCAGATTAATGGTATTTATTGATCAGTGGAATTTGTACTTCTTCTATTCAGAATGCCAATGACAGGACAGAAAGCAAATGAAAGTCAGTTCATCCCCTCCTGTAAATTAGTCACGTGGTTATCTTTGGCAAAATGATACAAGCACATTAGCATAACAGTCAGTCAAGCTTAATGCAGAAATAAGTAATTGAAAATTCTGGAGTTTCCTGTAAGAATAAAATGACTACTTTGCTCATTTAATTAAAGTAAAAGTAAAATTTTAATGACACATTTTAAAACAAAGACACTTAAAAAACTGAGCAGGGAGTTTATAGCCTTATTGCAAAATATGAAAATAAAAGTTACAAAACGTGGTAATGCTTTTATAAACTCTAACAGGAGAGAAATTGATATTTTTCATTTTACTCTCCCTTCTATCTATCTATCTATCTATCTATCTATCTATCTATCTATCTATCATCTACCCATCTATCTATTTAATAATAAGACAGCCCTCATTCTTTTATGTGGCCAATCCTGGAGAAAGCCCTGCACTATGTCATTAGATGCACCACAAGGAGAAGATGAATATAGTGAATTCCAGCCATAACAGCCTGCATTTCTTTCCAAGGCTGCTTTTCCCCCTAGACTAATCCCCTGGTTTTTCAGACATAATGAATGAGCTTTGGGACTTGCAAGAGACTCAGTATCATTTGTATTTTATCCTAAAGGAAGAACTGAACCCTTTGACAGAGATCAGTATGCACAGAAATAAATACTTCCTGTAATGAAGTGTTGAAGGTGACTTATGTCAGTAATTGATACAAACATAGTTTTTTAAGGCTGGAAAGATTGCTCCCTAGGTATTTCTTTGTTCTATCTTGGATTTTATGATGGTGAGACGGGTCTTGCAGTTTTTGAAAGAAAGATTTAAATGAAGAACTCCTTGAAAGTCTTATCAGTTTAATGTTTTATTCAAGATAGTTTTTCACTCTCATGAAGAGAGAAAGAATGATTAAATATATGGTAAAATATATGTGGGGTTGGATTTTGTGACCAAATTCCTGGCTTAAAAGTACACTTATAAGAAGTCATTGTTATACAAAAGCATGTCATTAATTATGAGTAATTTAAATAGAAATTTTAAATCTTAACAGATTTTAGGGGGAAAAGTCATAGAATGTAGTCTTAGCCTCTTCACCTTCACATAATTCCATCTCTTCTGTGAACATCCCACCTTTTGTCCTTGGCAAATGTGATTTATTCCTCTGGCTGTTTGCTTCTATTCCCATGAAGTTCAACGACTCAACTCATGTTAAGACTGGCTCTAGTGGTCCAAACGACCTTATTTTCTACTTTACCATTTATAAAGCATTTTGTACCCGTTCGTCACTGTCAAGAAAGATAACTTATCTTTAAGCAATGAAGAGAATACTTTTAATATATTACTTTATTTGGACTCGCCTAACACAGATAGACAGTAAAGACACTTATGTATCTATATATTGGTACAGCCATATTCTGTTTTGGTTTGTTTATTAGTCCTTTTGCTTGCATATATGTTCAATGTAAAAATCCAAGAAACAAAAAACAGCCGGCACAATATAGAAGGATTTAAGAAAGAGAATAAAAGTTCCCTGACATTTGGTTAACTAAGCATACCATGCATCTTTTATGAATACATGCATAATTGTATTCTATTGGGATTTCATTTATAAGATGATTTTCTTGTGCACCCTTATGCTGTGGCTGTGTTTGTCGTACTTGCTGCCCCTGCCTTGTATTCTTCACCACTCACACTTGAGATTACCTGATGTGTACCCTTCCACATTTTTTCCTCTCACTCATTCAATTGTACACATGCTTAATTAGATATTTTTCTCATTTTCACATGTAATTTTATTTATAAAAGTTGGATCAGATTCTATACATTTGACTACATCATGCTTTTCTCATTGATCAACAAATGTAAGATGTCTAGCCAGTGTGTCTCACTGGTTGAATATCATTGGTTCATTTCCTGGTCAGGGCACATGCCCAGGTTGTAGGCCCAGTCCCCAGTGGAGGACATGCAGGAGGTGGCCAATGAATGTTCTCTCTCATTGATGTTTCTATCTCTCCCTAAAAAATTAATAGAACATATATATTTTTTAAAAGTATTTCTTTGTCAATTTCTAATTGGCTTTGACCTGGATAACATGTTCCAAGGTAGATATTTTTTGTAATATTTTTTCTTTATTGACTTTAGAGAGAGAGAGAGAGATCATTGATTGGCCTCTGCATGTCCCCCGCTGTGTATTGGGCCCACAACCTTGGCATGTGCTCTGACTGGGAATCGAACCAGTGACCTCTTGGTGTATGGGTTGATGCTCAACCAGTAAGCCACACTGGCCGACCCCAGAGTAAATTTTTCAATCTAATAAAACAGTATTGAAAAAAACATCATATTTTTATCCACAGTGGCTGCACCAGTCTGCATTCCCACCAGCAGCGTACTAGAGTCCCCTTTTCTCCACATCCTCATCAGCACTTGTTTGATGATTTGTTGATGGCAGCCATTCTGGTAGGCTGAGATGATACCTCATTGTTGTTTTAATTTGTATCTCTCTGGTGATAGTGATATTGAGCATTTTTCCATGTTTCTTGGCCATTTGTATGTCCTGCTTGGAAAAATGTCTATTCAGGTCTTCTGCCCACTTTTTAGTTGGCTTGTTTGTCTTTCTTTTGTTGAATTGTATGAGTACTTTATATATTTTAGAGATTAACCCCAAAGCCAGTATATAATTGGCAAGTATGTTCTCCCATACAGTGGGTCCTCTTTTCATTTTGATGCTAGTTTCTTTTGCTATGCAGAAGCTTTTTAGTGCCATTTATTTATTTTTCTTTCTTTCCCTTGCTCTAGGTTAAAGTGAAAATTCTACTTACGTGTGACGTCTGAAATTTTGCTACCTACATTTTCTTCTAAGATTTTTATGGTTTTACGAGTTACATTTGTCTTTTATCTATTTGAGTTTATTCTAGTGTATGGTGTAAGTGGGTGGTCTAGTTTCATTTTTTTTTCCATGTAGCTCCAGTTTTCCTGATACCATTTATTGGCGAGACTGTCTTTACTCCATTGTATACTCTTGCCTTCTTTGTCAAGTATTAATTGAACATACTGTTGTAGGTTGGTTTCTGGGTTTTCTGTTCTGTTCCATTGATCTATATGCCTGTTCTTGTGCCAGTACCAGGTTATTTTGATTACAGTGGCTTTTTAGTACAACCTGATACCAGAGTTGTGATCCCTCCAACTTTGTTCTTCTTTTTCAAGATTGCTGTGGCTATTCAGTGTCTGTTTTTTATTCCATATTAACTTTTGGAGTATTTGTTCTAGATCTGTGAAATATGCCATTTGTATTTTAATAGGGACTGCATTGAATCTATAGACTGCTTTGGACAGTATGAACATCTTATTGATGTTGATTCTTCCAATTCATGAACATGGTATATACTCCACTTTTTAATTTTTATTATTTATTTATTTTATTTATTTAATTTTTTGTTACAGATATTTCTCCTTTTTTACCCCATTGGCAGCCCCCTCCCCACCCCACCCCCGCCCTGTCCCTGGCTTAGTTGTCCATGTCCATTGGTCATGCACACATGCATATAAGTTCTGTGGTTTATCTCTCCCTCCAACCCCCTCTTCTGAAGGATGTCAGTCTGTGCCCTACTTCCATGTTTCTGGGTCTACCGTATTCCTCAGACTGTTATGTTCATTATATTCCGTATATAAGTGAGATCATGTGGTATTTGTCTTTTTCTGCTTGGCTTATTTTACTTAGGATAATACTTTCCAGGTCCCTCCATGTCGTCTCAAAAGATAAGAGATCTTTTTTTCTTACAGCTGCATAGTACTCCATTGTGTATATGTACCACTGCTTTTTTATCCATTCATCTACTGATGGACACTTGGGCTGTTTCCAGATCTTAGCTATTGTAAATAGTGCTGCCATGAACATGGGGGTACATATATTCTTCTTGATTGGTGTTTCAGGTTTCTTAGGGTATATTCCTAGAAGCAGGATCACTGGGTCAAATGGTAGGAGAAAAGGGGACTCTAATACACTGCTGGTGGGAATGCAGACTGGTTCAGCCACTATGGAAAACAATATGGTGTTACCTCAAAAAATTAAAAATTGAACTTCCATTTGACTCCCACTTTTTTATATGTTCCTCTATTTTTTTTCAATGTCCTATAGTTTTCCTAGTACAGGTCTTTTGCCTCCTTGGTTAAGTTTATTCCCAGGTATCTTAATTTTTTTGTTGCAATAGTAAATGAGATTTTTGTGTTTTTTTGGTTTTTTTTTTTTTTTTTTTTTAGTTTTTCTTTCTGAGTACTCATTAGGTTCTTATCTGAAAAAGGCTTTGTGTATTATAGATTTAAATCAGTTTCCTTATTCATTTTTCAATATTCTTGTCCAATTACTATGTCTGGTTGTATTTCAACACAGAGAAAATGTAGGATTTATTATATTTGCAAGGTAGAACTCAGATCTGAGGCATGAAAAGCCTAGTGTAAGAATAAAATCTCCTTAATTTCCATAAACATCATGACCATCAAAAACAATGGATCAACTGTCAATGGTTCTTTTCGCTAAGCTGGATTTTTTATTCTCCCACTTGTCAATTCCTCTGTAGGTTACATATATTATACTTCCTTTCTTCCCTCTTAGCACTTGGCTGAGAAAACTGAATGATAGAAACTCCTTCTTTGAAACATCAATACCTCAAATAAGAACTGTGGGTCTTGTTTTGAATAGGGAAGACATTTTAAAAGAAAATTCTAAAAGAATCCATTTAGACAAAAAATATTTTTTATTTATTCAGACACTATACTAATCATAGCTTTTGTTGGCTTTAAGACATTTTTAAGCCCTAGCCAGTTTGGCTCAGTGGTTGAGCGTTGGCCTGTGGGCCAAGGACTCCCAGGTTCGATTCCTGCTAGGAGCACATACCACAAAAAATAGAAATGTTTAAGGTGCCCTGGATGGTTTGGCTCAGCAGTTAGAGTATCGGCCTGTGGACCAAATAGTCACAGGTTTGATTCTGGTCAAGGGCATGTATCTCAGTTGCAGTTCATCCCCGGCCCTGGTCAGGGTCATGTGGGAGGCAACCGATTGATGTGTCCCTCTTACATCGATGTTTCTCTCTCTCTCTCTCTCTCTCTCTCTCTCTCTTTCTCCCTCCCTCCCTTCCTTTCCCACTCTATCTGAAGATATTTGAGAAAATATCCTCAGGTGAGGAGTAAAAAAAAAAAGAAATGTTTAAGATACAGAAATTTCAGGACTTGGGGAACTGAAGAAACCTTGCTTTATAAATAATTAAAGTTGAAGCAAACTTCAAGTGACAGTAAAACTGGACTTACTCTAAGTGTCAATTTCTGGGTATTTAATATAGAAATAAAATGACATATTGTGTTATTAACTAACAAAAATGAAAAATTTTAGTTGGTTAACAGTAAGATATATGTAGTTAATTATTAATAGCAAAGCATGAATGATATAAGAATTAATGAATGTTTATAAAATTTACTTATTTTTAATCACTTCGTCTCTGATGAATTTGTGTATCTAACTTTCTTCATATCTAGAATCAACTCTCTGAGGTTCCCCACAAAAATAAATTCAGTTTTATTTTCCAAACGTGTAGTAAAACCAAAACCCAAACAGAACTTTTTGTTTTAGAGACAGCTGTCTTACCTCACTGCATACCTTCAGCAGAAATTAAAAATAATATTGAATGAAATATTAGCACTGCTGATATTTTTCTTAGTCTAAATAACACATTTAGGTGGCATTATGCTTAACCTCAATAATTTTGCCCTATTCTAGGTGAAAGGAGGAATTGAAGGTTATTGGAAAACATGGAGAGTTACAAAAGCCATGTAATAGAGAGTTAGATGAGTCCTTAGAGATTATCAAGCTCAGTCATAACTTCCTGCAGATGAGGAAATGGGAACTCAGGGAGGTCAGACTGCTTGCCTAATAAGTAATAGAGCTACATGAAATGAGAGAAGGGAAATAGTCTACCCTTTAAACATAAGTTCTAACAATGCTTATTTATAATTATCTCACTTTCTACTTATTTCACTTACATTAATATTTAACATGTATTGAAAGGTCATTTAACAGGAACATTATTTCTGGGTTACATAGATTCATTCTCCAAAAAGTATTTAGTATTTGTTTTCTGGTAGTCAACTCTATATTGCCTAAAAGTGAATGTGAGATCATCTGCTTATTAAATGGGTGGACACTGGCAAATTACTTAATTTCTTGGACCCTCAGTTTTCTAATTAGTATAATGAGGATAGTAATTGTTATCTGCCTCGTAGAATAGGAATGAAAAGTAAATGGGTTATTTACTGCATGTAAGGTACTTATAATGATGAATGAAGCATAATAAGTATGTCAGGATTTGCTGTCACTCTCACTGAGCAGGGATAATGTGCCGGACTTAGGTATTAGACACCTTTGGTTATTATTTCATCACTGCTCTCACAGTGCTTTAGTCTATAGGGAGACAGACAAACACATACACACATGACAATGTCATAGGGATTTTAACTGAGGAATAATTGGAGTGTTGATTGTGTTAAAGAGAATATCTGGCATTAAAAGTGAAGAGTTTGCAGAGTCCAGTACGTGTACTCTAACGGGGCAGGGACCAGGACAGTTTTATGACCACTACATATGCAGTGCCTACTTCACTTTCTGATTCATAGCTATTCATAAATATTTAGTGAATGAATTAATAAAGGAATAAAAAGGAATTTTGATTTTGCTTTTAAGGTTTATCCACAGAGAAATACTGTACTTTGAAAGTATTTACCTTGTAATAGTAGAGGAGTGAATTAAGAGGCGCTGGGTCGGAAGTGGCAAGACCAATTAGGAAGCTGTTTTAGGAACTGAGGAACCAAATGCTGAGGAGTCTGAAGCAGGGAAGTGAGTGTGGACAAAAGGAAAAATTCAAGGGACAGTTTAGTTAGTACAATGCATAGAACTTGTTGACTTAACTCTTTATAGAAATTAAAGTCCCAAATTTCTGGCTTGGTCATTGAATACACAAAGTATCTATTGGGAAAAATTGGGGAGGGGGCAGTGGAAGATGTTTGTTTTAAGTTTGAATGCTAAAATACATACCTGGAACCCAGCAGATAGATCCTGAGTGGGGCCATAGCTTTGGAATTCCTAATCACATTTAGTATAATAGCAGAAAGTTTTGCCTATAATAAGTGGCAAACTGAGGAGAAAAAGTATGGTAGATAAAGATCAGAATAAACATCAGCATCTAAGAACTTAGAAAGGTTTAGAGGACCTTGAGAAGGATTTAACAGGGAATT